>NC_138964.1:99029537-99722870 GCF_055761805.1 Camellia sinensis | reverse complement strand
CATCAAATCAAGCGCGAGTCTTTTTTTATTTTTTATTTGATAGAACTCATCTAATCCTTTAAATTATTTTTTTTCATCAAATTTGATTAAAAGAAGATTTTTTAAAAGGATAGATTTTTTTAAAAAAATACCAAATTCATATTCAATTTCTTTTATAATTTTCCTAAGTATCAGCAACCAAACAACACATCAATCCGTACAACAATAAATCCTAATTTTGCATTGAACTACCTTAGAAATATTTAACCTCAAAAGTTTTATTAAAATTTCTACTAAATATTTGACATGAGTGTAAACTATTTAAATAATGGATTCAATAAACATATTCAAATTAACCCAATTTGTGGTTCTCTGAGGAGAATGTTATGAACTACGGTATTGGGTGCCTGGTGTGCTTTGTGCGGCTCTATAGGCTTATTTTAGGATTCATTTAGATAATCTGAACCGTTCACATTTTAGAGTACATTGAGTAAAGCATACCTATAAAAAATGAAGTTAATCGGATATTGTTAATCCTTTCATCCACTCACATTTATATTCATTTTGATACTTTAAATCACAATATTATTTATTTTTGAAGATACAAATGTGAGTGGATAAAAAGGTTAACGATATCCGATTAACTTCATTTTTTACAGATATGTTCTACTCGATGTACTCTAAAATGTGAATGGTTCGGATTATCAAAACGGACTCCGAAATAAGTCCATAGAGCTGCACAGCAGTATCTATTGTAATGGGTGCACAGCAGACACCCAAAATTCTTGAACTACTGCAATTGCGCGAAATCGATTCTTGTGAGAGATTCTTCTTCCCAAACTGAGAGAAGTTTATTTTTGAAGATATAAATGTGAGTGGATGAAAGGATTAATGATATCCAATTAACTTCATTTTTTACAGATATGTTCTACTAGATGTACTCTAAAATGTGAATAGTTCAGATTATTAAAACGGACTCCGAAATAAATCTATAGAGCTACATAGCAGTATCTGTTGTAATGAGTGCACAACAAACACCCCAAATCCCTGAACTACTGCAATTGCGCGAAATCGATTCTTGTGAGAGACTCTTCTTCCCAAACTGTGAGAAGAAACAAAAATAAAAGGTATAGAAACGAGTTACCCCCATCCCCCGCACACCCAAAAAAAAAAAAAAAAGTTTAATAAGTCCATTAAATAATTTATCAGGCCTATTTTAGGAAAGAAATTTTTTTGATAAAAGGTATAAACTCCACTAAAGGGCTTCTTTTTATATAATAGAATAGATATATGGGTGATTCTATTTACATACCATTAATATTTTCAATACATACTATAAATAAATTAAATTTATATTATAATAATATCCTCTAATAAAATGATCATTAAGGATAACATGAGGTGTATTCAATCCATTCAAAAATTTCATATTTAAAAATACAAAATATTCTTCACACACCGTCATTTCTATAGGGTTTAGGGTTTTAACATATAAATATTGTATTTCTTCATCACCTTCACCATTAACATACACTTATAATATCGTTCACTATCAATTAGCTCAATTCATTATCTCCTTCATTATACTTATTTTTTAAACTCAAAACTTTATTGCCTTTGAAAATTTAGGGTTTAAGAATATTGAAATCAATTAGTTTTGAAGATTTGTACACTATGGATGACAGTGAGATGGTTGGTTCCGATATAAACATTGAAAACGTTGATTTGAATATTGAAAATGAGTTTGTGAAGATGAGTTTGTTTATCGTGTTTGGATAACTAAAGTTGAACTTTTACACAATGTTTGATTTTTTATATTTGAACAAAACAATTTTGTTCAAATTATTAAGATTGACTAAATAATAAATGTTCATACATAAAAAAATGTTAGTTCGGTTAAAATAAATTAGACTTTTATTCATTGTTCATAAATAAATTTTTGAACACATTAAGTTTGTTCAACTATTTATGAACATGACTAATTTGATAAATTTGAAACGACGACGAAAGATGAGAGTTCAAAACCGACAATAAAGATCAACACTGACGAAGATGAAGGCCGAATGAAACACTTCGTCAATGATATAAAACGATTGAGATGACGAGATGAGACACGACGAGAGTTCAATATCAACTACAAAGATCAGCACCAGTGAAAATTGAGGTCGAACGAAACCTCCGCGAGCGATGGAGATCAAGACCAACGACGATGATTTATGTTCTCAAGATTGTGGGAGGTTTTTGTTGTGTATAGTGGTAAAGATGAAGAGTTTTTGATGTGTGCAATGGTATATATTCAAATAGTTAATGGTGTGTTAATATAAGGTTAGTAATGGAAAGTTAAGATGTGAATTAAGATATTTTTAAACTCTAAAAAAATTTTGTGTGTGTACTAAATAATAATAAATACTAAAAATATTAATGATATGTAAATAGAATCTCCCTAGATATATATCTCATAAAAATGGATTCCTAGGAAATATAATGTTAAACAATATCAATATGTATAGTGAGACTATAAATAAAAGAACAGAAGTCCACGTGACAAAGTAAGCGTATATCATAAGTACAATTTTAAAGTATGTTAATTGATGAAATACATTTCTTTACTTATATTATATATGATACCATTGATATTATAAATTAATTTTTTTCCCATTGTGATCAGTTAATAACTTAAATTTAATCTAATTAATTATGGTCTGTCAATTCCAATTTGTCAATTCAGATCATGAATTATCTTTAAAATATAATTATGACCACATTTATATTTATATAGAAATGTTATTGATATCATATTTTATTTTACGTGAATCGTAATTTATTAAAGTAATCGAAATCCTGTTTTATTAATGGTTGGCCTGACAATTATAAATGAATTCAGACTACGAATTATCTTTTTATAAATAAATTATGGCCATGTTTTGTTATTATTACTATTATTTTTTATTACTAATATTATGTAAGTATCATTCAAATCAACCATTTCGGGAGTCATGCATGAGCAACGTGGGGATTAAGCAGATGGTGCCAGCCTGGGAAAGATAATGACGTGGCACGTGGCTGATGAAACCGAGTCCGGATCATCGGCCGCACTTTCCTGCGGTCCTTCTTGTCACCCTATCCAAAATGACGTCGTTTTACTCTTCTTCTTTCTTTCTTTTTTTTCTTTTGTTTTTTTTTTTTTTTTGTTTGTTTGTCTTTCAAATCTGAGTTTTTTCTCTTTTTTCACTTATCTCTTTCTATATCATTGTGTTTAACCCAAACAGATGATTTGGACGCGAGACAAAGAGAGAAAGAGAGCGACGGAGAGACACGAACTGAGAGAGACGCAGAGGCGAACACGACGAAGAGAAACGATTGCATCTACATCTACAACAACAACAACAATTGTATCTACAATAACACCAGTGTCAACAAAATGCTCCTCTCTCTAGAATTTCAAGCATTGAAGATGAACTCAGAAGAGGATTAAACTCCAACAATTGCTTTTCCTCTTGGGATTGCAAAGATAGCATCGTTTTGTTGAAGGCAATGAGGCAATAAGCCCCTTTTCTCTCTCTCCTCTTCTTTCTCTGTTTTTACTGGAACATTTTTTTTAATAGTAGTAAATTTCTTAAAAAACAACAAATTCAGACCCAAACTATGAAAGAGAGAAAAAATCATGAATATATATTGAAAGGCGTAACTAAAGAAGAAGAAAATCACGGTTTTTTCTTCTTTATTTTTTTTTTATGATTTTTTCTTCAATTATTTTCTTTTAGTGCCTCTGTATGTTTATTTTCTTCTTCTTTCTCTCTCTCTCCTCGCTCTATGTTCGTCCAAAAAGAGATGAATGTGAATAAAGAGGGGAAACTCAGATTTTGAAGAGGAATGGAGAAAAAAAAAAAAAAACCGTACAACCAATGATCCGGACTTGATGAAACCTCCCATGATTTGAAGGAGACGTGGCACATGAATGGAGCAGTGGAGCTGCTGGACAGGGATGGTGGGACGTGGCTGATGAAACCTCCCATGATTTGAAGCAGACGTGGCACATGAATGGAGCAGTGGAGCTGCTGGACAGAGACGGACTCACACGTAGACCATCAGTGCCATGGACCTCCGCTCAAATAATAATAATAATAAATTATTAATAAATATTACTTTTGAACAAAATATCAATAATATATAATTGTTTAACTAAAATGGTCCTCTGCTTTTGGTTTTGTAATTGTCAAGTGGGTTTCAGCTATGTCTCTTCTTTCCCCAAAAAAAAAAAAAAAAAAAAAAAAAAAAAAAAAAAAAAAAAAAACACCCTAACTGAATGTGGAATAAAAAAATAAAATATTATTAAAAGTACACTACTTTTTCTTGATGAGAAAAAGTTGAAAAGCACAAACGAAAAAACCTAAGAAGGGTTTGGCCGACGAGTCAAGAGCCTCTCCTTGCATGTTTGTCCTTACGTCCGTTCTTGCAGGTTTTCGGGTTTATTTTTAGATCTAATTTTGATAATCTGAACCGTTCATATTTTATGATTTATTTAGTATATCATATCTGTAAAAAATCAAGTTGATCGGATATCAGAAAGCATGTGTTCGAAAAATTGAACTAAAAACTATTTTTTAAAGAATTTAATAAACAGTTTTCTGAACACATATTTTCTGATATCCGATCAACTTGATTTTTTACAGGTATGATATACTGAATAAATCATAAAATATGAACGGTTCGGATTATCAAAATTGGGTCTAAAAGTAGACCCGAAGGCCTACAAGGACGGACGCAAAGATGGGGGCTGCAAGGAGAGGATCCTCATTCTTGGCCGACTGCACCTGCACGCCGCTTTATTAATCGAAAGCGTGGAGTCAAATCAACTTGGGAATATAAAGAAAAACAAAAAAAAAAAATGCTGATTCTGTTATTAATCTTTTTATTATTATAAGTATGTGATTTATATTCTCTTTTATTATTGTTTTTAATTTGTAATATTTTTATTATTATTTTTTTTCAATGTCATATTGATACAATATTGCAATTTTTTAATTTTACATATTAAGGAAAAATAATGAATTAGGACGTATGATTTTAACTACTAGTGTTTTTTTTTTTTTAATCTTATTTGGGAAAATTTAATGTTATTCAGATTAAGTGTTATAAATTCAAAATTAAAATGAATTGAGACTTGTATAAAATTTATGTGTTGAATCTGAATTCTGAATTTTAAATTTATATGAATTTTTTTTAATTGCATTTGTTATTCTAGGCACAAAAAATTTCTATGTCCTATGATATATATATATATATATATATATTACATTAACAATTGGCTCTAACTTCTAAATAGAATATTAATCATGAATGTAATTAATTCTATTTTGATTTGTAGATTATTATGGGAAAGCCATGTATAATTGATAGATTTTTTAAAAGAAAAAATGCAAGTTCCTCAGAAGTCAATGCTGACAAAGCATCATCGCCAACTTCCAATGTTGATATCCTTGAAAATCCTCCAACAAAATCTCAAAAAATTGATATTAAAGAAATTGATATTGGTTCATTGGAGCGAGATCCTGGATTACGTATACAAATTTGGGATTATCATGTTAATCAACGTGATGAAATCCAACGAGCTTAAATTAAGGCTGGTCCATACCAACCTATACTTTCAAAGTATCTGAAATCTGGATTAACAACTCATCTTCGTTGCTTTTAACCATCATGGTTCAAACTATTTCCGTCATAGTTAGAATATTCACCTGTAAAAGATGCAACTTTTTATTTACCATGCTTTCTTTTTTATAAACCATATGGATCTGGATATTATGGGCAGCAAGCATTCACTGTTGATGGATTTAAGAATTTGAAGAAAGTTAGGGATGGAGCAAAATGTGCTTTTTTAAATCATATAGGGAAAGGTCCTAACTCTTTTCACAATGTTATCAAGAGATCATGTGAAGACTTGATGAATCAATTTGAACATATACAAAAGGTATTGGACAATTTCGCTGTTGAACAAATTGTAGATAATTGATTAAGATTGAAGGTCTCAACTGATACAATTCGATTGCTTGCATTCCAAGGTTGTGCTTTTAGAAGCCGTAATGAAAGGCTAGATTCAATCAATCACGAAAATTTCCTTCAAATAGTGAATTTGTTGGGGACATATAATGACAATGTTGCTAAAGTATTGGATAAAGCTACGAAAAATGCCTCTTACACATCACCAAAGATTCAACAAGAAATTTTACATATTTTTTCAACCACAATGAAGAATGCAATTTGTGAAGAAATTGGTGATGCAAAGTATTGCATAATTGTTGATGAAGCTCGTGATGAGTCAAAGAAAGAGCAAATGGCTATAGTTTTGAGATTCGTTGACAAAGATGGTTTTGTGAAAGAGCGTTTTTTTTTTGGGCTTATTCATGTCTATAATACTACTGCATCAACCCTAAACGATGGAATATAATGTGTATTGCCTCATCACAATTTAGATATTCAGAATATTCAAGGGCAAGGATACGATGGTGCAAGCAATATGCGAGGTGAGTGGAAAGGATTACAAGCATTGGTTTTGAACGATTGGTCATATGCTTATTATGTTCATTGTTTTGCACATCGCTTGCAATTGGCTTTTAGTGACAGCATCGAAAGATGTTATCCTAATTCATAAATTTTTTTCCTAAATTGACTTTTGTTGTCAATATTGTCAGTGCTTCATGCAAGCGCAATGATGAATTGAAAGTTGCGCAAGCTTCTGAAATTGAACATATGATTAACATTGATAAGCTCAAGACTGGAAAGGGACTTAACTAGATTGGCACTTTACAACGAGCTGGAGATACTTGTTGGAGTTCTCCCTTCAAGTCAGCTTCAAGCTTAATAAAAATGTTCAGTCCAACATGTGAAGTCTTTCTCAACATCATTAATGAAGGAACGACTTCTGCCCAACGAGGAGATGCAAGCTCAGCTTATGAAACATTGACTTCATTTGAATTTGTCTTTATTTTGCATCTTATGAAAGAAATGTTAGAGATCACTGATTTACTTTGCCAAGCTTTGCAATGTTGATCTCAAGATATCTTAAATGCTATGAATCTAGTTTCATCCACCAAGACACTTCTGCAAAAGTATAGAGATGAGAAATGGGATGCTTTACTAGCCAATGTGAAATCATTTTGTGAGGTATGCAACATAGATGTCCCGAATATGAATGCTCGTTATATTGGGAGAAGAGGTCGAGCTCGTGATCATCAAGATGACTTTATAGCAGAGCATTACCATCGAGTATATATTTTTTATGCTACAATAGATTCTCAACTACAAGAATTAAATGGGCAGTTCAATGAACATGCAATAGAGTTACTTAATCTTAGCTCAGCTCTAGATCCTTGAGATGTGTTTGAAAGTTTTAGAATCGATGATATTTGTCAGTTAGTAGAAAATTTTTATCTGCAAGACTGCACATATCAAGAGACAATACAGTTGAGAATGCCACTTCACCATTATGAGCATAATGTAGTTCAGCACGTGAACTACAAAAAGTTGTCTACTATTTCGGAATTGTGTTAGTTTGTTTATGGAGTGATTACACTTGTTCTTACTCTTCCAGCTTCTACTGCAACTATGGAACGATCATTTTCAGCCATGAAAATTGTCAAAACTAGACTTTGCAACAAAGTAGAAGATGAATTTCTTATAGAGTCTTTGGTTGTGTACGTTAAAAAGGAAATTGCTGAAAATTTTACCACGGAGTCAATCATTGAAGACTTTCGAGATATGAAAGAACTTCAAGTTCCACTTTGATGGATGATTGAGTTGATTAATATAAATAATTATTTAATACATGACTTTGCTTTTATTCATATATTAAATTCACAAAATATATGGTTGTTTTATTTTTTACGTACTAATTTAATATTAAATTTTAGTTTATCTTTTGAATTTATTTATGTCTTAGCCCTCCGCAAATGAATTCCTGGTTTGGCATTTGCTACTAGAGAACCCTCTATTATAAGCCTATAAATAGGCTCGAAGTATAAGAGAATAGAGGCCCTTCAACTCAATTCATAACACTTGTGAAATCTAAAAGTAGTCTACCTTAATCTAGGAGTAGATTATCTTAACTTTTAGGAGTAGAATAATAGTTAGTTTGTCACTTTTCTAGACGTGTAGATTCTAATACCTAATGCTTGTAATTTGATTCTTCTGATTAAGTCACAAGTTTGAGTATTATTAATTAAGTTTATTTTGTTTCTTCACATTACAACCTTCAAAGAAGACTTTAAATCTGTCAAGGCATAGGATCCTTCAACCACAATTAGTCGGTTTTCAGAAACAATCAGTTGGTTCTCAACCCATGACCTACAATCACAAATATGCATAGCACAATACAGATCTTAGCATTACACATGTAATCGGTCCATCGGCCCTTAACGTATTCAGTTGTAACTTATTTATTCGTTACTTGCACATTCAGTTAGTTCGATTCGTTCTCTCATTATTTCATGCTCATGATATGCGAATGCACATGGAAAACACGTCAAAACCTTACAAACGGAGGCCCGGAAGGTAGGAAAACAGAAAGAAAACAAATCTGGGACGACCCTAAAAAAGCTACACGTGTCGGAGTCCTGGCCACACACGCGAAAATGCCACCTCATGTCGCCCGCAAGAGCAATTTTTGCAGAATGTTCAGCTTGCTTTGCTCTGTTTTCCACACGTACGGAAACCCCTTCTGCACGTGCAGTTTTGGTCCAAAACCTGTCCGAAAATCTGTCTTTGTTTGGAATACAATGTTTTTAAAATCCCAACTCCATTTCAAAGCCCAAAACTCATGAAAACATGTTGAAATACGCATCATTTAACTTTAGACAAAACTCATAACTTCTTAAACAAATCCAATTTCCACTTAAAAGATCAAAACATTTAACTTAAGGTGTAAAATCATAGAATAAGCATATTTGAGTTCTAAGCTTCAAAATCTATGGAGAAATTCCTTAGAAATCTTTGAGAATGAGAGCAATCTTGCAAGCAAACAAGTTATAAACATGAATTTCATGATATAATACCCCATATGCAAAGATTCAATACATGCATGTGATCATATATAGTCCATGAAACACACTCTTTACACTTAATCCTCAAGGTTTAAAAGATAAAACCTCACTTAGAGCCTTCATAGATACTTGATCTTGCGTAATCTTGACAAATCCAAGCCAAATCGTGAGTTTCTTCTTTGATTCCTACACTTTCTTCTTGTCTATGAGCTCTCTCTCTTTTCTAGAACTCTCTCTTTCTCTACACATTTTTGCCTCTTGAAAGGGATAAAGATGAGCTCAAATATATATATAACATGTTATATATCTATTTAGGCCAACCAAACATAACTTAACGAACCAAATGGAATCAATTTTCAATTAAACTTGCCAAATGGTTCTAAAAATTCTCATTAACATATCCATGTACTCAATTTCAATTTATGAGCCCATTAAGGCTGTCAATTTTAGTTTCAAAGCCATAGCCCCAACAGATATTTTTCCAATTTAAAAAGATATTCTCAAATTAATTCATATTAACTCCTAATTAAATAAAGATAATTATGACACGTATTTTGGGGGCCGTTACAGTCTCCCCACCTTAAGAAGTTTGGTCCTCCAAACTTATCTTACCCTATAACAAGATCAGAAATCTTGGTCTTATATCATTATTCAATTTCGTCACACCTGGTCAATTTATTCTTCCATTACACGACAGTTTACTGTTCAATTCAGTCATGCAATTCAAAGATCCATTTCGGTCATTCAAAATTCTAAATTAACTTCATATCTCATCCTATAACAGTGAAGGCTGTAGCAGTCAAGCACATAATGCACATATATTTCACATTTCCCACAAAATCAATTGTAAGATAAGGTAAGACTGAAGTAGTCAATCGGACAATGTATATAAGTAGTATACTTCCAAGTAGCTAAGGTTTCAACCCTAAGGTCGCTGTTAATAAGTCTCATAACATTGAATTCAAATTAGTAACATAAATGTAACCATTCCCTGAACAATCAATAGCAAAGGTAACACCAAGGCATTCAATTTTTATCATAAGACATGTGTTCCCAATCAGTCGAAGATATGAGGTAAACAAGTTCTCGGTTTACCACTCCCTTATCAAAGATAACTCGATCATTCGTTCAATAACAATTCATAGTCCTCATAGACAAAATCAAATCAAATAAAGGTTCCATTTCACACACAGTTATACCAAGCACTCAGCCTATTTCTAAAACTCCCTACATAATGGCTACAGCTGAAATGAAAGAATTGAAGGAACAATTGCAGGACTTACTTGACAAAGGGTTTATTCGACCTAGTACTTCACCATGGGGTGCACCAGTGTTATTTGTGAAGAAGAAAAATGGAAATCTATGCCTGTGTATTAACTATCCAAAACTGAACAAGGTGACAATAAAGAAGAAATATCCCTTGCCTCGTATTGATGATTTGTTTGACCAGTTGCAGGGATCACAAGTGTTCTCCAAAATTGATTTGAGATCCGGATACCACCAGTTGAAGGTAAAAGCAAAGGATATTGAGAAAATTGCGTTTCAGACAAGGTATGGCCATTATGAATTTCTTGTTATGCCATTTGGAGTGACTAATGCTCCTGCAGCTTTTATGGATCTAATGAACCGAATTTTTAAGACCTACCTTGATGACTTTGTTGTGGTTTTTATTGATGACATCTTGATATATTCAAAGAGTAGACTTGAACATGAACATCATTTAAGAACTGTCTTACAAACACTTAGAGAAAAGAAATTATTTGCCACACTAAAGAAATGTGAATTTTGATTGGATGAAGTTATTTTCTTAGGGCATGTCATCAACAGAGATGGGATTTCAGTGGACCCACAGAAGATAGAGGTAATTGTGAATTGGCCTACTCCAACCAATGTAACAGAAGTCAGCAGTTTCATGGGTTTGGCCGGATATTACAAACGATTTGTGAAAGACTTTTCAAAAATAGCCGTGCTCCTTACCCAATTGACACGCAAAGGATAACCATTTGAATGGAATGACGAAAGAGAATCTGTCTTTCATGAACTAAAGACGAGACTGACCACTGCACCAGTTTTGACTTTACCATAAGGTACAGAAAACTTTGTGATTTTCAATGATGCATCTTATAAAGGTTTGGGTTGTGTGTTAATGCAGAATGGAAGGGTGATTGCCGACGCCTCTCGGCAGTTGAGGCCACATGAAAAGAACTACCCAACACGTGATTTAGAATTGGCTGCAGTTATATTCGCTTTGAAAATCTAGCGGCATTACTTGTATGGGGGGCAAAGTGTGAAGTCTACACAGATCACAAAAGCCTAAAGTACTTCTTTACACAGAAATAGCTGAATATGCGGCAGAGGAGATGGCTTGAATTCATAAAGGATTACGATCTTCAAATTCAGTATCACCCCGGGAAAGCTAATACAGTTGCTGATGCCTTGGGCAGGAAATCAATAGGGAATTTAGCTTGTTTGCTTACTGAACAGAAAGAAATTTTACTAGATTTTGGGAGAACCGAGATTGAAGTCTTATTACACGAGCAAACCGAGTTGATCGCCGCAATTTCAGCTGATCCAGCAATGATTACCGAAATTAAACAAAGGCAAAAAGAGGATGAATTCCTCAAGAAAGTGATCGATGAATTTGAGACAAGTCCGAAAGCAGAGTTCAACATTGAAAGTGAAGTATTGAAATTTCAAAACCGAATGTGTGTCCTAGATATTCTGGAACTAAAAAAGAGAGTTCTAGATGAAGCTCATAAATCAGTGTTTGTTATGCATCCGGGTAATAAAAAAATGTATCGGGACTTGAAGCAAAGCTTTTGGTGGCCCAAAATGAAGAAAGAAATTGCAGAGTATGTGTCCAAGTGCCTTCAATGTTAGTAAGTTAAAGCTGAACATCAGAAATCGGGCGGTCTACTTCAGTCTCTCCCTGTTCCTGAATGGAAGTGGGAGCATGTGGCTATGGACTTTGTTGTTGGTCTACCTCGAACTCCTCGAGGTGTGGACTCTATTTGGGTTATAGTTGATAGACTAGCTAAGTTCGCACATTTTCTGCCAGTTAGGACTACATTTGATGCTTATAGACTGGCTACTATATATGTTGACGAGATTGTTCGTTCACACGGAGTTCCGGTATCTATTGTCCCGGATAGAGATCCGAAATTTGTATCTAGATTGTGGAAAAGTTTGCAAAGAGCTTATGGACACCCCATTTTTGACTGTCCTTAAAACTAGGACGCCATTGATTGATCATTCGATGGTGCAGGCTATGCAATGCAAAGGTTCGATTTCCTTAGCAAGGAGAGCGTCAAATCCAACCTCACACCCCTTTTTGGACCAAAACTATTTTGACCAAAGATTTTAGACCTTAAAATCCTCTCTTTCGAAATATCTTTGAAAAAGAGTTCCTACAATATTCTGAGGCTCGCATTTCGTTAAATGTTGCGCTTTTCAATAAACCGAGTAAGGACAAAGTGGAAATGCACGAAAGAGATGTGAACTTTTTGAAAAATCTATCAAAACACCTTATTTGGAGGTTTGGAGTTGAATAAATGAGAGAGGAGAGAAGAAAACTAGTTTGGGAGAAGTTCGGGCATGAATTCGATTGAGCCAAAACTGAGTAATCTTCACTAAAAGAGGCATATCTCTTGAACACTTGGAATTTTGATGTGAGGCTGTCACCATTGGAAAGAAGACTTCCGAGGCTTCAATTTAGGCATAAGAATGACTTGAAAAGGATCCCAGATGAAGGAGATATGCCCATTTGAAATTGGACCTGGAGAGTAGATTTTTGCTGTCAGACACAAATGTGGGCTGTCGGCCACTAGGGGTGGCCGATCGGCTAGTAAAGTGGCCGATCGGCCACTAATGTCCCAAATTTAGATATTTTGCAGATATTTCCCCTCCAGCTATCTCCCATAAGCTCCAGCTGTCTGTTTTGCAAATATTTCGTCCAAGGCTTGTATTTTGCTATATATGGAGGCCATATCTCTCATTTTAGGGGGTTAGAAAGTTTGGGAGCCTCTCTCTCTAAAATCTCTCTCTCTCTACAATTTTTGACAGAATTTTGTGAGCAAAATTTCTGCCTCTCTCTAGAATCCTCTCTCTCTTCCTATTTTGTGCTTGAAAGTAAGTTTTCTCTACATATTTGCATACAAACCCCTTGACCAAATTAGACTACTTGTAGCTGAGGTTCTTGGAGGTCTTATTTGAGCTCTCAAAGCTGGTTTTGGCTCAGAAAGTGGCTGTTTGTTGCTGTGCTTCAAAGGTATAGGCTTAACCCCTTTTAAGCTTATTTTTGGTTGCTTCTTTGGCCACCTTTGCATGCTGTTTTTGGCCTAGTTCTTAACTACAAAAACCTTTGTTTTAAGGTTTAAAAATGGTGGTTTAAGGCCTTTTTGGAGTTAGGGGTGGTCCACCCTCTTTTGTAGCTTGTTTGCTAAGTGTTGAGCCATCTTTTAAAGCTTTTCAAACAACTCTTTTTTGGCCTTTTAACCACTGAATTCCAAGGGAATTTCAGTGGTAAAAACTTGATTTTGAGGGCCAAAATAGGAGGAGGTGGCCTCCCCTCCTTGTGTCTTGTTTGCAAGTGTTGATGGCCTAGCTTGTGGGCATGTTTTTCTACCTATTTGTGACTTGATCTCGGCATATTTTTGTTATTGATTTAGCATGCTTTAGCTCTATTTTGAGCCTTCTTGGTCATATGAGGCTTGCTTTATATAGCTATAGTGTAATTGGCTTCACTAGCTTTGTGTTTCAAGGCCTCTAATATGTTTTGCATGAGACAATTGCATGATATAGCATCATTTAACATGTGATTTCAGTGTGTATAGCCTTGTCACACTCTCACATATTTCACTCTTTCATTACTTTTGAGAGTTGTGTTTTCAGCCTAGCTTGCGAGCCAACGCATGAGCATGCTTTTATAGCTTTTTGTGCTTCAATTCCATCATGATTTAGCCAATATTTTGGCATGTTTAAGCTCTGTCCAGACTAGTTTGGTCATTTAAGCTTGATATTGCATGCCTCTAGTGTAGTGCTCTTCACGAGTTTAATGCTTTTGGCTCTTAACATGTTGCGCATGAGTTGCTTGCATGTTGTAGTATTCTTTTGAATGCCATTTCAGCACTAAAAGTCTGCAACCTCCCTCATTTCTTCATTTTCCTATTTGTTTTGAGGGTTGGTTAACCTTATGATTGTGTTTAAGCTTGAGATGGAGCTTGTGCTCAATGGCTTTAACCCTTTTTTGAGGGTTCCTCCTAGCCAAAGGCATGATCTCTCTCATGTCTTAAATCGTCCTTTGGTTGACCCCTCTCTCATTAGGGGACTTCCACATTGGACTTAATCGGTTAAAAGACTAATTGGTATTCTAAAATGTGTAAACAAGAATGAGCAAAGTAAAACATGAACAAGATAACCATTTGTGTTGCATTACATGTGTTTGGATCAGACGTTAATCCAAACACAAGAAATTTGGGACGTTTCATACTCAAAGTGATGAAACGTGTCACGTTTCTTGGTCGCCATCACCCTTGATCATGCATGATAGGGTGGTGTCCATTTGAGTCTATTTGTGCATTCATTGAGCTTGTGCAAGCTTGGTTCTTTGGCCAACATACATGAAAATGCTTGATTGGTGGCTTGAGAGCCAAGTGTCATACTCCTTTGAGCTTGAGAAATGATAAGAAATGTGGCAATACATACATTCCTTGAAAAATACATTGTTGTGCCTTTGTTGTTCTCTGTTGCAGCAAAACCAGAAGCCTGAAAAAAGGGGTGGCTGACCGGCTACTTGCAGTAGCCGACCGGCCACTTATACTAGCCGACCAGCTAGTTAAGGTGGCCGGTAGCCACTTTTTGTGGCCGACCGGCCACCAGTCCATTTTTGTGCAAAAGTGTATCTGAGTTAGGGCAGAGGCAGTTTGGAAGTTGGTTCGATGTTAAGAGATTAAGGAGAGTGCAAACAGATGCAACCAGTGGCAAGGCGATGGATTTTCGGGAGGAAGGCAACCGAGCATGCATATCCCCCTGCCCGCGAGGCCGCTTAATTTCTTTATTAGCTAGTTGTAGCTAATTAATACATGTGTTGTAATTAATTAGTTTAATCTGTTTTGTAATATTTTAATTAGCTTAGCATAGCTAGTTATTCAATTGTGTTGTAATTAATTAGCTAGAATAGTTAATTAGTCGGTTTGTAATAATTAGCTTAGCTTAGTGTAGCTTAGCTTATTTATTTGGACCCTCCTTCGCGAGGGCGTAATGTTGTAATAAGCGTGCGTGTGTATGTGCATGTCTTCCAACCCCACGTCTTTCTCCCTTTTATTTAACCGCTTTCAATGGTTAGTTTAGGGACATTTTCAATCAACATACCTTATGCTTGCATGTTTGCATCCATTCATTTGTCTTGCATGCACTGAGCTCGGCGCATCATTCAAACTGCATCGTATTTTAATACACTTATTTGAATATGTGTTTCAAAGCATGTTATCAAATAGTTGCATTCATATGCCATGATTAGGTAGCTGAGCCTATTTAATCGCATTATTGCATGTGTTGTATTAGGCACTTAACATAGTTAGGATCATGCATTATTTCTAACTAGCTTTTGTTTTGGCTCAGAGTACACTATAAGCTTTTACGCTTTAGCATACTTGCATGAGTGTGAGTGTTGCCATGTTTCGCATGCTTGCAATGAGGCTATTTTCTTAAATGCTAAACTGCATGAATGACTGTGGATAAAGGCTTTGTTGCTTGAATTGGGACAATTCGATAAGTGTGAGTTTTAAGCCCACTTTGCGAAGTGGCAAATCATGTTTTAAGCCCATCATGTTTGATGGCAAATCTGCATTTTAGCCCACTTGATGGTGGTATCTTCAAACCATTTTTGAAAACAAACATGAGTTGTTTTGTTCCAATTCTTGCGATTTAGTCCATACTTGCTTGCGTGAGCGCCACATAGTAAAGTTAGCTAATAACTGGATAAGAACGCATAAGGTTTATAAAACAACATATCATGATTAGTAAAGGCCGATCCATTGATCAGGCGAGCAAGGTTGCTCATTTCATGACCTTCCCCTCTCGTACCCAAGTTCCCAAGCCGAGGCAACTTTGGTGATGACGGGCACGTGGCCTTTGGCAGGGTTTCCTAAATTTCTCAAAAAATAAAATGTTTAGGCGGCGACTCTGTAATCTGGCAAAGCAGTCCAGTTTTGGCATTATTTGATTTAAAATCTGATTTTCCAAAATGATTTGCCGGATTGGACTCTTTGGTGTTGATCAGTCTCGCATTGCACTTTGTGAGATTAGATTTAGAACCGTGACAGGAGTCTGAACTGTAGGACCAATTCGAGCTCTCCGAAAGGGGGGCGCGAAGAAAGTCGAGTCTACAGAGCTATGGGGACAGAATTGGGTTTTAGTACCGCGTTCCACCCACAGACAGACGAGCAATCAGAACGGACAATTCAAACCTTGGAAGATATGCTAAGAATGTGTACCTTGGATTTTCAAGGGTGTTGGGAAGATTATTTGCCACTAGCAGAGTTTGCATACAATAACAACTTCCACTCCAACATCGGTATGGCACCATATGAGGCTTTGTATACCTTGGAAGATATGCTAAGAATGTGTACCTTGGATTTTCAAGGGTGTTGGGAAGATTATTTGCCACTAGCAGAGTTTGCATACAATAACAACTTCCACTCCAACATCGGTATGGCACCATATGAGGCTTTGTATGGTAGAAGGTGTAGATCACCAATTTGTTGGACAGAAGTCGGGGATAGGGCTTTACTTGGGCCTGAAATTGTGCAAGATACTTCTGAAAATATCAAAACTATTCAACAAAGGCTCAAGACAGCTCAGAGTCGGCAAAAGAATTATGCGGATGTTCGAAGAAGACCTCTTGAGTATGAGGTTGGTGATCATGTGTTTATTCGCGTAACTCCAGTGAAGGGCCAAGTAAGATTCGGTAGGAAAGGAAAATTGTCACCTTGTTATATTGGACCATTTCAAATTCTAGAAAAACTTGGTCCAGTTGCTTATAGAGGTGCTTTACCACCGGGATTCGAGTAAATCCATAATGTATTTCATGTATCAATGTTGAGGGGTTATCTTCGAGATCCGTTTCTTGTGATTGATTATCATCAGATAGCTCTTGACGAAAATATGGAATACGCAGAATGGCCAGAATGAATCATTGACCGTCAAGTGAAACAATTGAGAAGCAAGTCCATCCCGATGGTGAAAGTGGGATGCAAAGAACACTATGGGACGGACGCTACATGGGAAAAAGAGGATGAATTGCGACTACGCTATCCGCATTTGTTTCCCGACGAAGGTCAAATAAGTTTGGAGGACCAAACTTCCTAAAGGAGGGAAGATTGTGATAACCTTGTTCCGTATTATGCTAATTGATCTTAATTATGATTGTGATTATGTGTCTAATATGATATTGAGTGCCATTTATATGATTATATGTGGTTTTGGCTTTATATATGTTCACCGTAGGAAAATCTATTCAACTTACTGTTATGAACTGAAAATTGAAGGCCTTATCGGCCACAGGAACCGAAATTGACTATGCCATTGTGATTGGCGTAATTTTTAGAGCCTATGGTAAAATTTAATTGAAAATTTATTCGGATCAAAATAATTAAATTCAGAACGATTAAATTAGGCTCAATTACTTAGCCCTAATCAATTTGATTAGGCCAACATATATAAGTGGCCTATTTACATTTTTGAGCATTGTTTTTGAGCTCATTTCTCTCCTTTGGCTGAGATTACACTCTAGAGAGAGTGAGAGTGCCGAATTTAGAGAGAAAGGGAGCTCAAGATAGAGAATTGATCAAGGAGCTTGGTGATCTTCAAGATAAACTCAAGAATTAACTATACTTTGGAAGATTGGAGCTCTTAGGTGAGTAAATTCAGGAGTTTGAGTTTGTAATTTTGTGAATTCAAAATTAAATGGTAATCAAGAACACGAATTGAATTGATTATGATGAAATTGAAGTTGGTATGTACATTCATGAAGAGAATTGCCATGAATTTGCATAATCTAACATGCAACATGTTAATTATGAGAAATTGAGAGTTGAATCATACATGCAAGCATGGTTTTGTTGAGCTTCATGAGAATAAACATCACTTGTGTCATTTGAAATGGTATTGGGGTCTATATTACACATGCATGAATGATCCATAGAGATATGGAGTTTCTATGAAGTTAGAATGCATGAGCTTTGACCATGCCAAGAAGAATGTTAAATGATTTGAGAATTAAATCATGATTTTGAACAATTGGCCTCATATTGCTTATATCATCATGATATATAATGTGCTCCTACGTTTTTTAACCAAGAGCATGAGTTTTGGGCCTTTGAATGTCAAGTTTAAGCTTCAAGAACAATTCTGGAAATTCTAGAATTTGGCATGTCCGCTCGAGCGAGGAAAGAGCCGCTCGAGCGTGAAATGATAGCTCCCATAACTTTTGCAGACATTGATGTCCACTCGAGCGGGGAGAGTCACGCTTGAGCGTCAGCCACATGTTTCAACTCTCAGCTCGAGCATACAAAGTCACGCTCGAGCGCAAAAATAAGGCAACCAGTACTTTTGCAGACCAGAGGGGTCCGCTCGAGCGGAAGAAACCGCGCTCGAGCGGGGAGTCCTGTTTCAGAAATTTTATAAAGATGATTTTATGTTTTGTTTCCGTTCTCTTTCATTTCTAAGTACTCTTCGGCATACATTGAGCATTGTAAATGGACTAAGAATATAAGAAAAAGGCCTAAGAAGAATGTATAAGTTAAGAACGGATTGAATCATTTGTGACCCGATATGTGTTATGTATTATGTAGGGTCGAGCACAAAGACGAATCCACCGGCAGAACACTGTGAGTAATATCTTAGCAAAGATATTTTGAAATATGCTATTTGTCCAATTATTTACTCCTACTAAGTTTCGTAAGTTTGTTAATTTGGATCGGGGACATATATCCATTATGCTTTATGATTGGGCCAAAGGCCGTTTGACATGAATGATTGGGCCAAAGGCCGTTCGATATGAATGATTGGGCCAAAGGCCGTTTGATATGAATGATTGAGCCAAAGGCCGTCGAACATAAATGATTAGGCCAAAGGCCGTTGGACATGAATGATTGGGCTAAAGGCCGTTTGATACGAATGAATTGGGCCCGAGGCCGTCTGATGTATCTGTTTCAAATTTCGTTCATCTATCTTCTTTATTTGATATTATTCACTGGGCTTTCACTCACTCTCATTCATGTGTCTATAGGTGAACCAAGAGATATCCAAACCCAACCTCAGTGAAGTATGTTAGAAACAGTCAAAGTTTTGAGTAGTCAGCCCATACGTCTCACACACAAGACTTGTTTTCGCCCTTTTGTTCTTTTGTTATGTTGTTGCTATGTTGGCGGAAACGTTGGATCACCTTTGTATATAAGTTTTGTTTGGCTGATTGCATAACTAAAAGTTCCTGGATATAGATTAACTCTATGGGTATGTGTGAGTTATTATGAAATACTTTTGGAATGACTTTGCTATACCATGTAAGCACAGCTCTATGGACAAAATCTTTAAGTTGCTTCCGTTTTGGCCCTTTTACTCTGTCGGTATCTATCTAATCAGATTTGAGGCTGTAGGTAATCTCTCGATTATTGGCCGGTTATGACCTTAATCCATAGGGGCGGGTGCGGCTCATGACAATTACACATGTAATTGGTCTATCGGTCCTTAACGTATTCAGTTGTTACTTATTCATTCGTTACTTGCATATTCGGTTAGTTAGATTCATTCTCTCATTATTTCATGCTCATTATATGCAAATGCACATGGAAAACACGTCAAAACCTTGCAAATGAAGGCCCGAAAGGAAGGAAAACATAAAGAAAACAAATCCAGGACCACCTTGAAAAATTACACGTACGAGAGTCCTGGCCACACGTACGGAAATGCTATCGCATGTGTGCCCACACATGCAATTTTTGCAGAATGTTTAGCTTGCTTTGCTATGTTTTTCACACGTGCGGGAACCTTTTCCGCACGTGCGATTACCCTTTCTGCACGTGTGGTTTTGGTCCAAAACCTGTCCAAAAATCTGTCTTTGTTTGGAATACAATGTTTTCAAAATCCAAACTCCATTCCATACTTTTCAAAGCCCAAAACCCATGAAAACATGTTGAAATACACATCATTAACTTTAAACAAATCTCGTAACTTCTTAAACAAACCCAATTTCCACTTAAAAGATCAAAACATTTAACTTAAGGTGCAAAATCATAGAATAAGCATATTTGAGTTCCAAGCTACAAAATCTATGGAGAAATTCCTTAGAAATCTTTGAGAATCAGAGCAATCTTGCAAGCAAACAAGTTATAAACATGAATTTCATAATATAATACCCTATATGCAAAGATTCAACATATTTTTGACATATAAAACACAATACATGCATGTGATCATATATAATCCATGAAACACTCTTTTACACTTAATCCTCAACGTTTAAGAGATAAAACCTTACCTAGAGCCTTCATAGATACTTGATCTTGCATAATCTTGACAAATCCAAGCCAAGTCATGAGTTTCTTCTTTGATTCATACACTTTCCTTTTCTCTATGAGCTCTCTCTCTCTCTCTCTCACTCTCTCTTTTCTAGAACTCTCTCTTCTCTACTCATTTTTGCCTCTTGAAAGGGATAAAGATGAGCTCAAATATATATATATATATATATATAACATGTTATATATCTATTTAGGCCAGCCAAACATAACTTATCAAATCAGATAGAATCAATTTTCAATTAAACTTCCCAAATGGTTCTAAAATTTGCATTAACATATCCATGTACTCAATTTCGGTTTCTGAGCCCATTAAGGCTGTCAATTTTAGTTTCAAAGCTGTAGCCCCAACATATATTTTTCCAATTCAGACAGATATTCTCAAATTAATTCATATTAACTCATAATTAAATAAAGATAATTGTGACATGGGGGCCGTTATAATTTCTATCAATGGAAAGTCTCATCTTCTATGTCTAAAGATTGCTAATATTATGACAATGATTCTAACAGCTATTGCCAATATGATGGCATGACAAATGATATGATTTGGCATTGCAAGGATGAAATTTATTAGTGCGGGAGTGAAAGTTTGGCCCTAAGAAGAGAAATTATTTTTCTTTATAGGCAAATATTTCAAATAATTTCATCATCTCCATATTATTTGGTGTAAAGAGATTTAAATTATTTTGATGAAAAAATTCATTAACTTGAAGGCTAAATTTATCTAATTGATGAAGAAATTCAATATTGGGAGCATAATTAGAAGGCTTAATTGCCAAAAAAAAATTAAGGTATGAAAATAATGTGATTTTGGAGGCTAATACCCGTATTTCTAAATAGCCAATTATTCATGAAAAGCCAAGGCATGTGGCTTGAAGGGTTAGTACACCAAGTCATGAAGATAACATGATTTTGGAGAATTTTCATACGCTAATACTGGCTAAAATAGAAAAACAACACCTTCTCTCAAAAGATGTTAAAAATTCATCACAAGATGATGGTGAAAATTCACTTGGGAGGCATAATTTTAAGCCAAACATGATTGAAAATCATGAACAAAAAAGACAAAAAAAATAAAAATAATAAAAATAAAAATGATGAACAACAACGCCTTTTTAAAAATCATTTGGAAGAAAAGCAAGTTTTTTAGCCAAACATGTCTAAGATTGATGAACAACCGACTATTCATGAACTCAACATTTTTGATATCATTTAAAATGATGAAATATATGAATTTTTAAACCTAATTTATACTACGACTTTTGTTATTCCAAATTTATTTTCGATTTGTAGGTCATACCAAAATATAAAGTTGATGGAGTGACTATCAAAATAACAAAATTTAGACAATATATCGAGTGTTTTACATATTTTTTAGTGAAAGAAAATTGGCCAAAAATTGGCTCTCTTTGTTTGTATCTTATCGAATATCATGCCAAGACAATAAGTGGCTTTGGGAAAATAATTAGTTGTGTTCTCTTTTGAATTATTCATTGGTTTGAGTGAAAGAAAATTGGCCAAAAATTGGCCATCACCATATGTATTTTGTCGATTATCATGCCAAATTTGAAAAAAATAATTAGCTGTGTTCTATTCATTGGTTTAAAAGTATACGTGTTCAAAAGTCTAGAAATGAGAGGGTGCTAAACATTAGTCGAAGAGTCAATGGTTTCAAAGAATTTATTTAATTGTGTGGGAATGTGGTTTGGAAATACTCTAGTATCCTGTAGGACGCTTCTGATCATCAGCTTGTCACCTGAAAAGGGATGAACACTCCGGTAGGGGTGCCGACATTAGCACTCCAACGGACAAGTCAGTATATACTCTCTCGTTTGCTTGTATCGCAAGTTAATCTTATCTACTCTCACATACCTCTCTTTGGTTAATGCTCCTCTCTTTTATACTCGTCCATGATCTCGGCGGTCAGGCCCACCTTTAATCCAACGCATAATTGCTCACTCGGCCATTCTGTCGTGTGTCTGTTTGCACTCGGCTTCTTTTACAACTGATTCTATGGCCGATTTAGTTATTCAACTTCAGGATCCCCCAGGACGGAGCCGAATAATATATATCCTAAGTTTCTTCAAATTCATTTGGCTTTCTTACATATAATTTTATTCGGCTCCCACAATTGCCCCCCAAACTTCCTACTAATGCCAGTTAGTCAGCATGTTTGGTTTTGAACTTGGAGAGTGAAAAATACAGCGGTTACTCTCATTCCAATACAAGCGTCAGGACGTCTATGCTTTTTAGGAATCATTATAATTTCCAGCCCCTTCGTATATTTCATTCATTTAATGTGATTTGAAACTGTGTTGTCCCTTCGAATGTATGTTTTTTGAATACGCAAAGCTTCTTGGTTGCCTGTCAATATACATTCTTCATTTCATGACCTCTGCAACTTCCTCCTGTTCCTCATTGTCCTCTCTACTTCTTGTAAGTTCTCCTCTTCTCCATTTAAACTCTCATTTCCTTGTTTGTTTTTAGTTTAGAGTACTTCCTATACTGGTTAGGATGGCGAAACATTTTAAAGCCCTTCTTTTTGCAGACCGAATCTCTGGTTTTCGTCACCTTTTTTCCATTCCTGACGACGTCCATCTGTCACTCATGGCAGAGAGCGTAGTTGACATGGAGAGGACCGATGAGAGTACAATCATTTTTCCTCTCCTGTCAATTGCTGAGGGCGGAGTCCGTTTTCCCCTTCACCCATTTTTGAAGGCTGTCCTTCGCCACTGGGGTCTAATCCCTTCCCAGCCTAACGTAAACTTTTACCAAATCATAATGGGAATTGTAGAATTAAACCGACACCTTAGGTTCAATCTTGGAATCCCTGCTATTCGGCATTGTTATGCCTTGGCCAAATCTTGTGGTCGGCAGGGGCGCTACTTTCTCAGAGCTAAGGACACCGACCATCATTTGGTGACTTTGCTTGCCAGCTCTGGTAAGCGTGTTAACGATGTCATGGTCATTGTCCGAGGCAACTAGGAATTCGGCAAGGGCGAAGATCACCTCGATCCTGTGCCTAGACGAAAAGGTGAACCAGGTGGCTATATAGTCCCCCATGTGTATTTGTTATAAATTTATTCGGCTTAAATTCTATGCACATACCGTTTCATTTACACAGGTAACGATTTGAAAAAAGTTCTCATCTCGGCCAACGATGCTGTACTTGCGCAACTCAAGACCGCGCTCTAGTTCTTCGGCTGTCCGAACCTCCAAAAGCAAAGAAGGGTGGCCCACATACTTCTGAGATACGAGCCAACTTGCGCTACATTTTTGGCCACTGATCACATTCTGATTCCAAGGGGCAAACAGCAGCTTACGGTGTTTATTTTCCCGAACTTCAAAAACCTTAGGCAGATTGGTCTTAAAGCTTTAGATTCAGAGCCGGTAAATGAACAAGTAGCTGAAGAAGTTGCTGAGCAGCCGAATCAGCCCACCTTGGACAGATCTGATAGTCTAGGAGAGGAGGTTGACGCGGCTCTAAATCTAGCTTTTGAGGAAGTTGGCCTCAATCCTTTATCGACTTCAGGCCAAGTAGACATCTCGTTTGAAGACATTTTCACTGACTTAGAGACCTTCCCGGCACGTATCCTGAGAACATGGTTAGGGAGCCGCTTCACAAATGGTGAGGAAAAAAAACGACGAGAGGATGGCTGCCCGGAAGAAGGCCGAAGCCAACCGATCTGAACCTCTACCCGTTGCTGGGGCTGAGTCTTCTCCACCTGTTCTTGTTGAAGAAATGACGCAGATTGACATGGCCAAAACTGAGCACATTGTTGATCAACAGGATAGCTAGGTGACCGAGCACAGGGGAAAAAAACGTCCTGCCGAGCACGAAGCCGACTCCTCAGAAAACCTAACTGATAAACGGCCCGCATTGAGGAGTCGGACTTGGTTGTGCCATTTATCATACAACCAAGGATAAAGAACGTGCCGGTTGCTTCTAATGCGTCGACTGTGAAAGATGATGCCGTGGCCTTAAGCGTGGCCTCCTCAATTTCTCTGCCGGTTGACAGAGCAACCTTTTGCGCAGAGCCAGATTTGCTATCCATAGCATTAGCCGCTCAGTCGGCGATATTGGTACATGACTTTAGCCTTGTTTGCAGTCTTTTTTTTTTATATTATTTTTTTTATACTAGCTATCTTACTACTTTTTTGTTTTGCAGGCAGCGAGAAGGATAGCTGAGATTAGCCGCCGTTAACATGACGCTATCGAACCAATCGGCTTTCTTACAGCCGAAGTTGAAAATGAAAAGAACAAGGCAACAGAGGCCTCTCTCAAAGCCGAGTCTGAGGCGATGAAAGCGGTGAAAAAATGAGCAAGGGCCGATGCCGAGGCAGAGAATGCCAAGAGTTTCGACCAACTCAGGCTGGCCGCCGAAGAAAGGGCAAACGTGAGCGACGACGCGCTCAAGTTAGCCAAGGAAATGATTGTCAAACTGCAGGCCGATTTGGAAGCATCGAAGAAGGCAAAGAAATTTGTCGACTCTGAGATTTCCAAGGCATTTCAAGTCGAGAAGGACGCCGCATTAGAAAATTATGTGGAAGAAGTGCCTAAGTTTGAGAATCAGGGCTTCAAACACGACTAGCTCAAAGCCCTCACTGCTGCTAATGTGACATTGGAACAGCAGATTCCATATGAACAGATAGATGTTGAGCCGCTGGAGTCTGACCCTGAAGATTGACTAGGGTCAAAGTAATTTTGATTTTGTTTGGTATCTTGTGTACATAGTTTTTATGGATTTTTGTTTATTTATTTCAATTAGAAGTTAAATGTAGGGTAGTTTTCATGTGTAAAATGACTACTGTTTGCACTCAATTTATTAATGAAAATTGTTTTGGCCTTTTTGTCAATTTATGAATGAAAATTACTTTTGCCTTTCTGTCTGCTGCTTGTGCTAGTTAACGGCTAAGTAGGATGATGTAAAATCATGAAATGAGATTAATGAAATAAGTAAATTAATAAATTAATTCGGCGATAAAATAACTGCGTAGCTTTGCGAGTTAGCTGAATAGATTAATGAATCTGCCCTTGCCCCAGGAAATTAATGAACCAGACCACCGAATATCGGCAGTTCATGGATTGGCTGGGGCACACTATCTTTTCAGCGCAAAGCACTGATATTAGGCCGAATAGATTAATGAACCTACCCTGGCCCCAGCAGATTAACAGGATTGCCGAACATCGGCAGTTCATGGATTGGCTGGGGGACACTATCTTTTCATCGTAAAGAACTGACATTAGGCTAAATAGATTAATGAATCTGCCCTTACCCCAGCTGATTAATAAACAGGACTGCAGAACATCGGCAGTTCATGGATTGGCTGGGGGACACTATCTTTTCGACGCAAAGCACTAATATTAGGCCGAATAGATTAATTAATCTGCCCTTACCCCAATAGATTAATGAATAGGACCGCCGAACATCGGCAGTTCATGGATTGGCTGGGACACACTATCTTTTCGGCGCAAAGCACTGATATTAGGCCGAATAGATTAATGAATCTGCCCTTACCTCAACCGAGTAATGAACAGGACCGCTAAACATCAGCAGTTCATGGCGCAAGGCATTAAAGAGATCGCTTTGGGAATGCTGCACCCGTGATTAATAAGAGGGGTGGGGGCAGTGTGTGCTTAGGTTCTATTTTTGTATTCGAATTCAACAAATTACAAGAGGGAAAGGAGCATTGCGTCGAACTAGGCTAGACAAATTTGGATGTCAAGAAGACTATTCTTCAACAGTAGAGGGAAGGGTAGGACACTGGCTGAGCTAGATTCAGCGATGAATCGAGGTGGTGAACCTTTGCGAACGGGAAGTAGGACGTCGGGGGAGCGCGAGAGGCATCACTCTCCGCGTCGTCGAAGCAGGTCACCCAGGAAGGAGAGGCAACAACGGGAGAACTCCCCTCGTTCGTGAAGTGAAACTAGTGGGCCACCACGCCCGTTGAGCTTTTCGATCTTCATTGGGAACAAACCGATGACGGAAGCAGATTCGATTATCCACGATCCAAATGTAGCAGTTGAATTTGCTCGACAGATTTTTCCGCCAGAAGACCAGCAGTCGATGGTCGGCCAGCCTAATTTTGAAGTTTTTCTGGAGGGCGTCCATGGAGCGATGAAAAGGCTATATACCTCTTATGAAATCGGCATGCGTCTACGTGCCGCGAGGCGAGAGATAGAGCAGAAAAATGAGCACATTCGGAACTTAGAAGCTCGCGCAGAGAAAGCCGAGCGTGAACTAAAAAAGCCAAAAACAGCCAAAACTCAATTTGCAGGTCAAGTTAACCCGATTGTGGAGGAAAGAGTGACCCAATGGCTTTTAAATCATGTCGTTGCCAACTGAGATACAACGAGCATGTTCGCGAGAGAAGCGATAAGGACGAAGGCCTACAATGAGGGATTTTTTGACGGTCGGATAATTGGTATAGAGAAGACGAAGGAAAAGCTAGCCGAGGAGGTCTGCCGATCCGAAAATCGTTGATTCAAGCATGGGTGGACCAAGGCTCTATAGGCCGCGGGCATTGATTCGGCGTCACCTTTTTATCAGAGTTACAGTTTTCCCTTTGCGGCTTTCGAGATCGAGAAGACCGACGACAAAGATGGTGCCAAATAATGTACTCATTATTATTATTTTTTTTATTATTTTATTATTTTTTATATTAGGAGTTACAATTTATTGAACACATTGTTCCGTTTTGATGCAAATCATGTATTCACGATCTATTTAACCAAACATTTCATTTTGAATGTCTGTATATTGTTTCAATCAATGTTCGTAAATTAAGTCATGACCTTCATCTATTACTTTCTCAATTGCGTTTGCGCTGGCCAATTGTGATATCGACGAAGGGTGCTCCGAATTCAGAGGCTTTTGTTTTGGCTAATCGTGATATCCACAAAGGGTGCCCCGAATCTGGAGGCTTATTCGGCCCAGACGTGTCATTCACGGATGGGGCTCCGAATTCGGAGGCTTTTGTTTTGGCCAATCGTGATACCCACGAAGGGCACACCGAATCTAGAGGCTTTTTCGGCCCAAACGTGTCATTCACGGATGGGGCTCCGAATTCGGAGGCTTTTGTTTTAGCCAATCGTGATATCCACGAAGGGCACTCCAAATCCAGAGTCTTTTAAAGCCCAAATGTGTCATTCACGGATGGGGCTCCGAATTCGGAGGCTTTTAATTACCAAACCAAAATTCACAAAGCAAGAAGATAAAAGGCATTGCATTGGGAAAATAAAAGTTGTACATAGCGAAAATTCAAAACAAGCTATCATGCCCTACAAGTTGGGTTAATGATAAAATTTACGCAAATGAGTGGAATTCCAGGGACATGGCAGACTTCATCCAAACATATCTTTGAGTCGATATGTCTCTGTGCCGGCTATTGATTCAACCTGATAGGGGCCATCCCAATTGGGACCTAACTTTCCGTCAGCGGGATTCCATGTAGCGGGAAGAACTTTCTTGAGGACCAATTCTCTGGGTGTATAACGACGCAGCTGTACGCGTTGATTATATGATTTAGCGAGTTGTTGCTGATACCGCGCCATAGAAGCAAGGGCACGGTCTCAGCGTTCATCAATCAGAGTCAAATCCAACGCCAACATCATGTCATTACGGCCTAAGTCAAAGACCTTTGTTTTCAGAGTGGGTAGGCCGATCTCTAGGGGGATGATTGCCTAGGTTCCAAAGCATAGGGCGAACGGCGTTTCCCCAATGGACCACCTTGGTGTAGTGCGATGAGTCCACAACACACTGGGCAGCTTTTCGACCCATCTGCCTTTAGCTTTCTCCAATCTTTTCTTGATGCCGTCCAGAATGACTTTGTTGGAGGACTCCACTTGACCATTGCTTTGTGGATAAGCTGGCAAGGAAAAATAGGGCTGAATACCATATGTGTTGCATAATTCTCGGTAGATACCACAATCAAACTGGGTGTCGTTATCTGAAACAAGTGCTCTTGGAATGCTGAATCACGTTATGATGTTTTTCCATACGAAACGCTTAACATCAGTATCTCGAGTATGTGTCAGTGCCTCTGCGTTGACCCATTTTGTGAAGTAATCTGTCACGACAATCAAGAATTGCTTGTTCCCTGGAGCTCGTGGGAATGGTCCGATGATATCAAGTCCTCATTGAGCGAACGGCCAAGGACTAATGATAGAGCTTAACTCATCGGCAGGCAAATGAGTTAAAGGGGAAAACTTCTGGCATTGTTCACATTTCTCGACATAACACTTGGCATCTGTTCTCATGGTCAGCCAATAGTACCCATGTGTTACGGCTCGATAGGCCTAAGAACGCCCGCTAGAATGGGCACCACAACTACCTTCATGTATTTCAGCCAAGAGTTCCTCGGCTTTATCTGAATGGACACATTCTAGGTATGGACCAGAAAGGGATTTTTTGTAGAGCTTTTCCTGTGGATCCAAGTAGTATCGTAGGGCTTTGTTTTGTAGTTTGTGTGCTTCTTTCTTGTCTGTCGGGAGTTGCTCGGAGGACAGGAATGCAATGATTGGGTCCATCCAACTTGGACCTGATTCAATGATATTGATATGCACTGATTCAGAAGAGGCAATGCTCGGCTCAGGGATGAATCCTACTTCAATTGTCCGTTTAATTTTTGAGTTGATTGTAGAGGCTAGGCAAGCCAGGGCGTCTACATGCATGTTCTGATCCTGGGTTATTTGATTCAATTCATGTAGGCTAATCCCGAGTTACTTGTACATTTATTTTGTGTCGTAATTGCTAGATATGAAATTTGTGTTTACAACACCAACCGCAATTCTTTGATTTGTCTGTTATTTGTGAAATTTTGGTTTCTCTGTTGAATCAACCCTGTTGATTTTGCCCAAACCAAATTTTTATTAACAAGTGTATATGGTACACCATTTAAAAAAAGTGTATATTAAAATTTTCCAATAATAATAATAACGCAAGAGCCAGAGTGTGTAGAATTTGATATGGAGCATGAAAAAGGAATTCTCACATGACAAAGGGATGGAGTTCGAGTCCATGAGTCTGTCGGGATTAGTGCCAAATAAAATAAGTAGTTTTGTTTGCCCATTCTCTTTAGTTTGCATCATCAAACATATATTCACAACAACGTTACAACAACAAAAATATCAAAAAATAATTGATGAGAAAAATTTATAAATATTTGTAAATTAATATTAAATAATATGAGATATAATAGTCCATATATCTGAAAAATAGCGAAACATTTTGAAATTGTGAAAAAATAGCAACTGATATATCAGATTTTGCCAATGTGTTGGTTTTGCTAGCTATGTTTGAAATTTTCGGGAAAATAAAAATCATGATTTACATCCTTGTGAGATGACCATGCAAACAGTTACAGACTAGACCCACAAATGAACCCTAGACACACACACACACAAATAAAAAAGAAAGAAAAATAAATAAAAAATAAAAAATTGAGGTAAGATGGTTTAGAGACATTGCAGCATTATAATGGTTGAAAACTCAACTAAAGAGAGGCATAACAATAACAATGGGAATGGAAATTTTATGTACGCCATGTGGTTGAGATAATATAATGTTACGAATTTATTTACCAATTGACATTAATAAAAAATAGAACCAAAGTTTAATGTAAAGGAACAATTAGCAACTTTGGCCAAACATAAAGTAGCTTCTCAAATTTTATTTTTATTATATGTTAATCAATATATAAAATGATATATTTGTTAGGATTAGACTTGGAGAGCCACCCATCTTCCCTCTTACTTCTTGACGTGGAGAGCCACCCTTTAATAGTCAAGAGAGAAGAGTTATTGGGTTGGCTGCCACCTATCGTCTTCCCTCCTACTTCTTGACTTTAAGAGCCACCCATCTTCCCTCCTACATCTTGACTTGAAGAGCCACCCTTTAATGACTCCTCTATGTGGGCTGGAGCTAATAATTCTCCTCCTCCACGCCTATATGGATAACTGACTTCTCACTTGAAGTCCATGCCAGTTAGATTCTTGCAAACTTCTAGTTTGTCTCTGGTGACAACCTTAGTCATCATGTCAGAAGGATTCTTGTCCGTGTGAATCTTCACTAGCTTTATCAGGTACTTTTCCATCACTTCTTGTATCTAATGATACCGGACATCAATGTGCTTTGTACGTGAATGTTACATGGAATTCTTGCTCAGATCAATTGCACCCTGACTATCACAATGTACCTTGTATTCTTCCTACTGTAGACCCAACTCTCAGAGAAATCGCTTTAACCACAACATTTCCTTTCCGGCATATGTGGTAGCAATGTACTATGCCTTTGTTGTAGATAAAGCAACACACTTTTGTAGTTTGAATTTCCATGAAACAGCTCCCCATGCAAAGGTGAACAGAAATCCTGATGTAGATTTTCTACCATCAAGATCACCCGCCATATCGCCATCTGTAAATCCCTCCAAAATTAGTTCAGCTTCCCCAAAACATAGACACATCTTTGAAGTTCCCTTCAAGTACCGAAGAATCCAATTGACCACCTCTCAATGCTCCTTTCCGGGATTGGCGAGGAATCTGCTCACTACGCCAACTGCGTGAGCTATATCTGGCAGGGTACACACCATAGCATACATCAAACTTCCTACTGTAGAGGAATAAGGGATTGCTTCCATTTCTATCCTTTTAAGAGCTGGTCGTGGGACACGAAAGCTTTGTCACCTTGAAATGGTTGGCCAATGGTGTGCTGACTAGCTTGGCATCTTTCATGTTGAACTTTTCAATCACCCGTTCAACATATTTCTCCAGTGACAACCATATCTTCTTGGCTTTCCTGTTACGAACAATCTTCATGCCTAAAATCTATTATGCTGGGCCTAAATTCTTCATGTCAAAATACGGCGACAAGTCCTTTTTCAACATGTTGATCATAGTAATATCGTGTCTGATGATCAGCATATCATCGGCATATAACAGTAGGATAATGAAGTTTCCATCCAAAAACCTTTGGAAATATACACACTGGTCTGCTACTGTTCTTTTGTACTCGTGATCCACCATGAATGAATCAAACTTCTTGTACCATTGTCTCAGCGCCTACTTCAGACCATAGAGACTCTTCTTCAGTTTGCAGACTATATTCTGTTTCCCTTTAACTTCAAATCCTTCTGGTTGCTCTATATAGATCTCTTTCTCTAAGTCACCATGGAGAAAGGCAGTCTTGACATCCATCTGTTCTACCTCTAGATTCAAGCAAGCTACTAAACCCATAGCTACTCGAATGGAAGTCATCTTCATAACTAGGGAGAAGATCTCATCAAAGTCAATTCCCTTCTTCTGCCTAAAACCTTTGACCACCAAGCGAGCTTTATGTCGCAATAGTTTACCGTTGCCATCTTTCTTCAACTTATACACCCATTTGTTCTTCAAGGCTCTCCTGCCTCTTAGAAGTGGAACAAGCTCGTAAGTGTAGTTCTTCTACAAAGAACTCATCTCCTCCTTCATGGCTTGCATCCAACAGTCTTTCTTTGTATGACTCTTTGATTCCGAAAAACTCTCAGGCTCCCCTTCACCAGTAATCAGAATATACTGAGAAGTAGGATATTTGGTTGATGGTACGACAACTCTTCCAAATCTCTGCAACTGAGGCCAAGTTGTCTCTGGTTGAGGGGGTTGTTCCCCATATTCAACACCCTCTTCATCCAGGTCTTCATCTCTTTCCTCCTGATCCTCAATTTTTGGCATAGGATCCTACAACTATGGCACTTTTTCTTACACATCATCACATCTAGCATTTTGTGATGGCTCAGGAGATGGTAACAACTCTAAGGTGATGACATATCTAGACTTTGCAGACTTCTCAAAATCTGCTACTGTCTGGTCTTCCTAGAACATAACATCTCTGCTCCTGAACATCTTCTTGTTCACTGGGTCCTAAAACTTGTACCCAAATGCTGCATCTAAATAGCCTACAAATATACATGGAGTGGACTTTTCATCAAGCTTCTGTCTGTTTTCCTTAGAGATGTGTGCGAACGCCTTACACCCGAAGACTCTCAAGTAAGAATATGATACCTTTCTTCTAGACCAAACTTCCTTAGGTATCGCAAAATTCAACGAGACTGAAGGTGACCTATTGAAGAGATAACAGGTTGTTCAGGCGACTTCAGCCCAGAATGACTTTGGCAACTTTGCCATTCTGAGCATGCATCTGACTCTTTCAACAATAGTTCGGTTCATCCTCTCTGCCACAACATTGTGTTGTGGGATACCGGGAACTATTGTCTCATGCTCGATACCTCTGCTATCATAATATGCTTGAAAAGCATTGGAAGTGTACTCGCTGCCATTGTTTGTACGAAGACACTTTAACATTTTCCCGATCTCTCTTTCCACCATTTCATGGAACTCCTGAAAGTACTGGAATACCTCATCCTTCGTCTTCAAGAAATACACCCACAACTTCCTTGATGCATCATCAATAAAAGTCAGAAAATATTTGTGGCTGCCAAGTGATTCCACTTCAATTGGGCCACAAACATCCGAGTATACCATACTGAGCACTTATGTTTTCCTCTTGCTCATTGAACTGAATGATACTTGATGCTGCATGCCATAAAGGCAATGATCACACGGCTTCAAGGCATTCCCTTTGGATATGAGTATCCTGGATTGCTTTGCCAACAGATGCAATCTCTTCTCACTCATGTGAGCTAGTCTTCTATGCTATAAGTCTGGTGACTCCTTGTCTTCTGCTGTATTAAGACTTCCTAGACAGATCTTCCTTTGAGTCTTGTATAGTGTTGAAGACATTTCTCCTCTGGCAATTGTCAAAGCTCCACCTGTCAGCTTCCAATGGCCATTTCTGAATGTACTTGTATAGCCCTGTCGATCCAGGGCGATTTCAAAGATAAGATTGAGGCACAAATTTAGAACATGCCTCACATCTTTGAGAACCAGCTTGTGTCTGACATTAGTATGAATACTAATGTCTCCAATGTCCACAATCTTCGAACACCTAGAATTCTCTATTCAAACAGTGCTAAAATCTCCAACGTTGTACGAGCTGAAGAGTTCTCTGTGGGAAATGGCGTGATAGGATGCAGCTGTGTCAACGGTGGTCAACTACGTGAAGGCAGTCCTCCTCTTCACCAACTGCAAGAAGTATTTCATTAGTTGTTGTGGTTATCATGTTCTCATCTCCCTTTGATTTACTACTTTGGCCTTTATCTTTCCGGCTAGGGTAGTTCCTTTTTATGTGACCCCCCTGGCCACAATGAAAACAAGTGTGATGACTGGGAATAATTATTCGCTCCATTCTTTTTTGTTTCTCATTGGGTTGTAGTGTTCGAAAGTTTTGGATTTTCAAACAAAAACCTTGTTCTTGTCTTTCGGTGATTGATTTTCACTTATTTCGCAGAACGTGGGGTCAGGTCTGGAGTGCCTGGAGATCAAACCAGAAAATCCTGGGCTGTTAGGCCAGGGCTACATGTGCGGGGCCCTAGGCCACACGTGTGGGGTGAGGGGCCGCACGTAGCGAAGATGGGTGAATTTTGAGGGCTGCACACTGCCTAAAAGGCAGGTGCAGATTGGAGTGCGGAAGGACCACTGCACGTGTGGGGCACGTGCCACACGTGCGGGACGCTGGCAGATCTGGAAACTCTATTTTTCATTCTCATTTTGGCCGAAATTGTATCACTTTCTAACCCTTCTCTCTCACTCTAAAAGTCATTTTTGCTCTTCCTTCTCCCTAAAAACCCTCATCTAGCACTCCAAATCCTTGATTTCTTGTGATTCCTTGAGCCTAGGGTCATCATCTCTCTCAAATCTTTAAGATCAAAGCTAGGGCTCCTCTTGCTGTAGTGGAAATTGAAGAACCTTCCAACTTGACTCTAGGGTTTCATCTCTTTCATCATCAAACATTGAGGTATGGACTTTCTTGAGTTATATATACATGTTTTGTAAGATTAAATATTGATTTTATGTTTCTCTTGAATTTATTTTGAGAGTTGGGCTTGTGGCTCAAGAGTGTAGAGATTTTTCAAAAGAGGGTTTAAACTTTCAAATGTTTCTAGTCAATCCTTGAGCGTTTCATCATATTAATCTAAGAAAGATGTTTTTGGATGGGGCTTCACCAAGAAATGGGGAGATGTTTTGTTTTCGATAAAGAACCCTAGAAATATAGGGATTTTGGGACATATGAACGAAACCTATGGATTTTCTTTCTTCTTATGATCCATGAAGAAGGAGTATAGATTTTTTTTTTTTACATGTTTTCTTAAATTGCAATCTTCTTGATTTATGAGCAAATGAGAAATTATTTTAATATTGTTGCAAAATACATGAACATGTATAGTTAAGATGTGGCAATTTGTTATATGCCATGGGTGGTGAGAATTGTAAATCTTGGAGATTAATGTTTGAAGACGCTACATGTAGTCTCAAAGAGACTAAATTGTTAAGACTTGTGAAATGAGAAATTGTAGCTATGTGTTGATGACATATGGTTATCTTGTGAAAGAACATTGAAGAGAGGAAATGGGAAATATGATTGTTGACATTATTGTAGAGATATTTGAAAATGGAAAATCATTGCATTGCATACTTATTCAATTTATTATTATGCATTGTGAATTTAGATTGACGATATTTACTTCATGAAAGAAAAAGGTATTGTGATAAGAACTATGGAAATGTGTTATGGGGTAAATACGTTGGTAAGTTCGGATAGGGGGTGTAGATGAGTTTGATAAGTTGGCCTGAGTGTCCAGGGTGAAAGACTGAAAACACGCGCGGGTCGAGGTACCACTTCCCTTCCGATTAGCAACCGGTAAAGTAGGGTATTAGTAGTGCTCGTAGAGGCTACTTGCAGACACCAAACTAGGGAATTACCTGAGTCGTATTTACCACCCCTATTGATAAAAAAAATTGGAAGTTTCAGAAATTGCTGAGATTGTAAACTTTTATTGAGACATGATAATCATCAAGAAGAACATGAAATGAAATTATTTCTAAAAATGGCATCGCATGGCATTGACATTTGCATTTTACCTTGAGAGTTTGCATAACTGTATATACTTTGTAAGAATTCTCTACTGGGCTTTATGCTCACCCCTATGGGATTTTGGTGCAGGAAAGGACGTGGTGAACCCGCCAAGTTGAGGGCGTGGATATTTTTGTGAAGAGTAAATTGCTCTTTTATTTTTGTTGTAAATTTTGCAAAGCCAAGGGCTAAACATGTATGGGTCCGATAGACCATTTTGGTGTAACCAGGCTCTTGCCTTGGAACTTGTAAGCCCTTGAGGGCCTTTATTTGTTTTTGGTTAAATGTTTTCTTTTTACATGCTATAGATTCATGTACTAGTTTTCAATGAATCTATAATCGCATGTGAGAGTTACATTTGAATACACATTTGAAGTTATGTAATGGAACATGGTGAATATGACCTTTCGGCATCTCTTGCGTGTCGGTATTATGATTTAATGAATGTGGGTTGATGCATTATATTTATGTAGATTATTTCGGCGCGTTACAACTTGGTATTAGAGCTACCGGGTTTGAATACTTCGGGCTCGCGAGAAGTGGTTGTTTTACCACAATGGGTTCATTTCGCATGATTAGAAAATGTTTTGCTTTTCGTGATTATTTTATAGCATGCTTATGTGACTATATGGGTATGGGATTGGACTTTTGGGATGTTATTTGCGGCTATTAGATTCCTTGAGGTCTTATTAGAAGGGTACTTGGTCAATACTCATTCTACTAAGAATTCTTGATTTTTCATGGGACGAATCTCATCACTAAAGGACAATTCGTATGTGTTTAAGTGCTTACGTGGAGTGTGACGACCCCACCACGTATAATGATTTGCATTTAATTAATTAAGGAGATTTAGATTTTAATTAGTCGTTATTCTGATTGAATTTGAGATTTACGAGGATTATGGAGCCCAATTGATGGGTGATTTTAATAATGATTTATTTTGGGATTAAAAATTGAAGGTCTAAATGGCTTAAAGAAGTGAAATTAATTTGTTGAATTAGTTTGGTTTCAAGTGTTGACCCATTTGGGAGCTTAATTAAATATTCAACTTAGCTTCAGTTCAGTTTAGTAAAATTAAGATTTGATTAATTCGGTTCGAATTGGAGTTAATTGAATAAATTACGTTATAAGGTTTGAGAAATTATGATTATTATGAATTAAATTTATTTATGAAGTGCTCAATTTAATATGTAATTTATAGAGCAAAAATTTCGAAATTTAATCTGAAATTAAAGACCTTAATAAGTTGTGGAACCAAAATTGATGATGGAAATAAGTTTAATTTGATGTTTAGAGCTTTTTGAGAGTTCGATTAAAAATCTGATTCAGATTGATAAATTTAAATATAATTAATTGAGACTCTAATGGAAGTCAATTGGACTAATTAAATTATGTGGGATTTATGATTAATTTTGATTAAATTAATTATGTATTATTTAATATTTATAAAGACTATGTGTTATTTAATTAAGCTAATCTTGACCATAAATCAAATTAAGGAAGAATTTAGAATTGTGAGTATGTGTGGGCGTACAGAGAAACCTGTGCAGGTGTGCAGAGAAACTAGATTTTTTTTGTATAGGTGTTGTGCTGGAAATTAGATTCAAACACATAGAGAGAGAGACAGAGAGAAAGAGAGAAAGAGTTCAACCATAGGAAGAAGAAGAAAGAAGAGGGTTTTGTGGGATATCAAAACTCAAGCTAAAAATTATGGAAAATTCATCATGAGGTAAGAAATTCCATCCTTTTTCTAGTATTGTTTAATTAACTTAGACAAAAATTGATTCAAGGTGGATTTTGAGGGGATTAAAAACAAAGATTGGAAGATCAATTATATAAGTTGTTAAAATTTGGGTTTGCATGTAGAATTAAGTTAGGTTGAAGAATATGAGTTATGATTCTTTAAATTTGTTAAATTTGGGTTCAATTTTGAGAATTATCCTTGACTTGAGTTCTATAAACTACATGCAACAAGAAATGTTGGAAGATTAGATCTGTGCATTGGAGTATATAAATGACCTTGAAGAAAAAGTTATAAAAAAAAAAAAAAAAATCATTAGTTCATGAAATTTGAGAGTTGATTTTTGGAATTAAAGGAAGTTTTTATTTTCTTATGAAAATTATGAATTTGTTTGATCCATGCATGAAATTGAATTTAAAAGTTTTATTCAATTTAAACACACTTTGGAACATCTATGATCATAAATTAAGTTTTGGCTATATATTGAGTTAAGTTGAAGATGAAATAGAGAGTTAAGGAAGAAATCAACTAATTTTGCTAAAATTAAAGTTTAAGGTATGAAATTTATGTTTGATTTTATAGGATCCTTGTGTTACACTTGAAATTAAAAATGAGTTTGAGGTCAATTTCATGTAATTGAAAAGAAATTAGCAAGAAGATGGTGAAATTAAATTTGATTCATGATTATGGAAATTAATTTAGAAATTAATTATTTTGGGTTTGATTTTAGAATATCATGCATGAATTGAGTCTAATTTCTACATTCATGGAAAAATTCTACAAGTTTTAATACTCTAATTATACATGCACCATGGATTTTTAATAATTGATTTCATGTTTTGATGAAATAAGAATTAAGCTTTGGAAAATTATGGGTTTATGAACAATGAGCTTGATTTCTAAATTAAAGGAGTTTGACGTAAATGATTTAAAATTTGATTATATTTTCTTGATTATTTAAGAGTTTGTATGTTTTAGACAAGCCATGTATGAACCCAAGTCTTGAAATTATTTTGAAAGCTCAATTCAAGTTTTAGAATTTGTGAGTTTGGAATTGAGCTTGATATGAAGAACATAAATTGAGTTGAATTAGATGAATTTGAAGTTGTATGTATATACATGTAAAGGATTGTCATGAGTTTGCATATTCGAGTACAAACATGCATTTTATAATGAATTGAAGGCTATTTGGCACATGCAAGCATGATAATGTTAAATTTTATGAAGTTGATCACCAATTGTACTATTTAAGTTGAAAATGAAACCTATAATTCACATGCATGTATATTTCAAAATGATATGGAAATTAATTTGCATGAGCTTTGAAATTATGAAGTGAGTTTGATATGATTTGAGTTTGTGAGATGGATTTATGTAAATTTGAGATTCAAATCATGTAAAATTGGCCCTTATATTCATGTTAAAAGTTATATGATGGAAATATGAGTCTTATGATATTAATTACATTGGTTGGAACTAAGTTTTGAAGCTCAAACATAATCTGGAAAAAAACCCAGAATTTGACCTGTCTGCTTGAGCGTGGAGAGTCCCGCTCGAGCGTACCTTGTTTTACTAGACTCCTCGCTCAAGCGTACCTTGTTTTACTAGACTCCTCGCTCGAGCGTACCTTATTAACTAGTACTTTTTCAGACCAAAGGGGTCCGTTCAAGCAGACGAAGCTACGCTCGAGCAAAGAGCCCCGTTTCGGAAATTTTAAAAAGTTGTTCTATACTTCGCTTTCCGTTCTCTTTCTTTCCAAAGCACTCTTAGGCATGCATTAAACATTGTAAATGAATTAAAGAACACAATAGAAGCCTAAGAATGTTAAACAAGATTAAGAACGGAATAAATTGTATTGTGACCCAATTTCTATGTGTATTATGAATTGTATAGGGTCAACTGCAAGGGCGAACTAGGCATTTGAACACTGTGAGTAATAACTTAGTAAAACTAAGTTCAAGATAAGATACTTTCTGTCTATGAAGTAAGATCTGTTCAATGAGATGCTTTGTTTCATTCTATGAATGATTGCCCAGCTATAACAAGCATTTATGACATTATGCTATGATTCAAATATGTTACAAGTGACAATATTCTATGATTCAAGTATGTTACAAGTGACAATATGCTTGATTCAAGTATGTTACAAGTGACAGTATGCTAGGATTCAAGTATGTTACAAGTGACAATATTCTATGATTCAAGTATGTTACAAGTGACAATATGCTATGATTCAAGTATGTTACAAGTTCCCGGTACCGGAGGTTCCTTATGGAACTGACAAGCTATCTGTACCCAGCTGGAGGTTCCTAGGTGGAACTGACAAGTTTAGAAGTTCCCAGTCCGGAGGTTCCTTATGGAATTGACAAGCTATCTGTACCTGGCTAGAGGTTCCTAGGTGGAATTGACAAGTTTACAAGTTCCCAGTCCGGAGGTTTCTTTATGGAACTGACAAGTTATCCTTACCCGGCTGGAGGTTCCTTTATGGAACTGACAAGTATGACCTTTGATGCTTTGTATGTGATTTGTAGCGCTAACGGATGTACTATGTAAGATTAAGCATGAACTCTAATTTCTGTATGTCATTTGAATAAGAATACCAATATGAATCCGTTTCTGACTGAAATCTGAATATGCTTAAGACTCTGTGACAAACATCATTCATTAAAACTCTTTACTTTGTTATTATTCACTGGGCTCCAGCTCACTGTATTATTTATGTATGTAGGTGATCAACCGCGTGACCAGGCCTAGAGCTTCTGCCTGGATTCTATTTTGTCAGCCAACCTATGTGCCTCCCGTGGAGGTTCCGGATATGCCTAGTGGCTATGGCTAAGTAAATAAAGTTCAAGTTTTGTTTTCTTGTTTGGTTAAACAAGGATTTGTTTATTTTGTAAATAGGGCTAAATCCCTTTGTGTCTAATCTGTATATATATATATGATGACGTAAGAATGATGTATAAATATGTATATGAAAAGTTTCAAATTTTTCTGTCTCATATAAGTCTGCACAGCTCAATGGATGTTGTATATTTGTTATTTGCTTCTGCTAGCCCCTAATATTATGTCAATATGTCTTAGAGGCCTTCGGTAATCCCAAGATTACTGGCCGGTTACGACGCTAAATCTATAGGGGCGGGTTTGGGTCGTGACATGGAGTGAATTGAATTATTAGTGTTATAGAATATATATGATTGTTATAATTTAACGTGTGAGGCAAGTTGCAAGCACATTTGAAATTATATGCTAAATTATCTATCTCGTTCCTTACTTAGGATGTCAGGAAGGGTTCTAACTCATGGTGGTAGAGGTGAAGGCGTGGTAGGGGTCGCCGGGGTGTACATGAGGTACCGGTCCAAGGGGTTCCAGTGCAAGAAGAGGGTTTAGGCCAAGCTAACATGGCCGAGCAAGTGGGGAAAGCGGAAGTACCGGGGCAAGCGGGTCAAGCCGCAATGGGGACCCTAGCCTGAGAAATGACGGGGGTATTGAGGGAGTCCAGGAACATACTTAAGGCAGAGACCCAAGCTAGGGAGAACGCCGTGGAGACAAGGGCGAGCTTCTTCACGAGGGAGTTTTTGCGGGCCAAATCGGATGAATTCCATGGTGGCCCCGAGCTGAAGAAAGTGAATGAATGGCTTAAACAAACTGTTAAGACTTTTGAGATGCTTCATATAGAAGATAGCGAGTTGAGGGTGACTCTTGCAAGTCACTACCTCAAAGGGGACGCGGGCCAATGGTAGAAGTATGCCAAGGGCCGAATATGACCGACATGGGAGGCATTTGTGGTGGCTTTCCAAGACAAGTACCTACCTCCCACTGCTAGGGAGAGATTGAGGCAGGAGTTCCAAGACCTTAAGCAACTTAACATGTCCGCGGCCGAGTTCGAAGTGGCCTTTTCTAGTTTGTCCCGATTTGCACCAGAGTTAGTAGCAACAGAAGAACGCCGTTGTATTGAGTTTGATAAGAAGCTTAGAACCAAGATCTTGTTCAAGGTTTCCGGGAACATGATCTGAAATTATGACTGTCTTGTAGAGGCGGCCGCACATGTGGAGATTACTGTGGAGGCCGAAGAGGAGAGACTTCAGAATTCGAGGTCTAGGGGCCAAGGGTCACAGGGACACTATAGGCTCAACAAGAAGAGCAGAGACACCTTTTCATCTTAGTCCCAGCCGCAGCACTCTAGATCTACCTTTCCCTTACCTAGTGCGAGCTCAGGAAAGAGTGCGCCAAGTGGGTTTTCTTGCTTCAAGTGTGGCCAACCGGGTCACAAGGCCTTTGCATGTCCACAGAAGGGAGGAGGACAGCAGATGTTGCCACTACCACCACCTAACCGATCTCAGAGTCAGTTTTAGAGTAGGGGTCAGGGGCCTACTTGCTATCAGTGCGGTCAGTCAGGGCATATGAAGAGAGCTTGCCCGCAGTTGGGAGGCGCATCAGGCGCATCAGGGTCGAGGCAGACTCAGAGCTACCAACAAGCTCACTCAGTTCAGGCTTCACGAGTTAATCAGGGAGCCGCCTTGGCTTAGTCAGTACAGCAGGCCTATGCTCCGAGAGATAAGCAGGTTGATCAGAGCCACAAGGGCGCGTATATGCTGTTACCGCGCCAGAGCAGTTGCCAGGATCCTCAGTTGTGAGAGGTATTTTTTTTTTGTGTAATTCTTTGGCCAGTGTGTTGATAGATACAGGTGCGTCTCATTCATTCATGTCTGCTACATTCGCATCTGCAATGGGGTTAGAGGTGGCATAGTTAGCGTCTCCGCTCAGAGTAAAGTCACCAGTTAGGGGTACAGTTGACTTAGATTGGGGATGTCGTGGTTGTGAGACAGAGGTTGCTGAGCGTAGACTCCTGTTTGCTTTTGTGTTGCTAGACATGTCGAGTTTTGATGTCATTCTAGGCGTGGATTGGTTGTCTTCGTATCAAGCAATGATTGACTGTTTTCGTCAGAGGGTCACAGTGTGCACATCTAGTGGCGATTGTTTTTACTTTCTAGAGGACATGGTTGATCGGGTCTTATCACCATTATTTGATCCTCGTAGTAAGAACGAGCTTAGTGGTCTTCTTGCTACTCTTTTGGATAGTGAGAGTGACGGGACTCGAGTTGAGTTGTCAAGGGTAGTTTGTGAATACCTAGACTTGTTTCCCAAGGACCTTGCTAGTTTGCCATCCTACCGGGAGATTGAGTTCACCAATGACTTAGTGCCTAGAACAGCACCAATTTCTATTGCACTGTATAGATTTGCACCCGCGGAGTTACATGAGTTGAAGATTCAACTCCAAGAGCTTTTAGACAAGGGTTTCATTCGCCCTAGTACGTCGCCTTGGGGAGCGCCGGCTCTCTTTTCAAAAAAGAAGGATGGGTCGTTGCGGTTGTGTATCGATTATCGTAAGTTGAATCAAGTTACCATCAAGAACAAATACCCTTTACCCAAAATAGATGGCTTGTTTGACCAACTTAGAGGGTCTTGTTGCTTTTCGAAGATAGATTTGAGGTTAGGGTATTATCAGTTGAGAGTCTGGGAGGAGGACATCCAGAAAACGGCCTTTCATACGCGTTATGGAAACTATAAGTTCCTTGTAATGCCATTTTGGGTTGACTAATGCACCGGCTTCCTTTATGGATTTGATGAACATAATTTTTAGGGAGTATTTGGATCATTTTGTGGTCATCTTTGTGGACAACATCCTAATTTATTCAACTTCTGAGGAGGAACACGTGGCTCACTTGAGGGTAGCGCTTGATTTGCTTAGGAAGCATCAATTGTATGCCAAATTTGAGAAGTGCAAGTTTTGGCTCACCGAGGTGAAGTTTTTGGACCATGTCGTGTCAAGAGAGGGAGTAACTGTAGATTCTTCGAAGATAGACTCTGTACAAGATTGGGAGCAACCTAAAAATGTTTTTGAGATCCAGAGTTTCTTGGGATTGGCGGGGTACTATCGACGTTTTGTGAGGGACTTCTCTAGATTAGATGCACCTTTGACTAGGATGACTAGAAAGGGGGTTAAGTTTGTGTGGAGTGAGGCTTGTGAAAAGTCTTTCCAAGAGCTCAAAACTAGATTGACTACAGCACCGGTGTTGATCATTCCGGAGAGAGGTTTGGGTTACACCGTCTATTGTGATGCGTCTCGGGATGGGCTTGGTTGCATCTTGATGCAAGGGGACAAGGTTATAGCCTACGATTCACGGAAATTGAAAATTCATGAGAAGAATTACCCTACCCATGACTTAGAGTTAGCAGTAGTAGTGTTCGCCTTGAAAATTTGGAGGCATTATTTATATGGTGAGAAGTTTGAGGTTTTCTCTAATCATACGAGCTTGAAGTATTTGTTTCCCAAAAAGATTTGAATTTACGTCAACGGAGATGGATGGAATTTTTAGAAGACTATGATTTTGAGTTACACTATCATCCGGGGAAGGCCAATGTAATGGCCAACGCCTTGAGTCGGAAATCCGTGAGTAGTTTGGCGAGTGTGGCCATTCGGGAGTGGGTTATGTTGGGTGAAGTCGGCAAGTTTGAATTGCAATTGGGTGAGTCCGAAGAGGGTGCAACATTGTTTACTTTGAGTGCTCAACCTATCTTGATTAGCAAAGTTGTAGAGGCACAACAAGGAGACCATGAAGTAGAGTTAATTCGTAACAGAATCTCCAACGGGAAGGAAGAGAAGGGTTTGAACATTCACTCGGATCAGAGTGTATGTTACCTTAACCGTTTGTTTGTACCTGAATCTTATAGAGAGGAAGTGCTTCGGGAGTTTCACCACTCACACCTTGCGGTACATCCGAGAGGCACAAAGATGTATCGGCCCCGTTTGTTAGAGCTGTGGGAAAGTGATTATAACTTATAGCCTAACAGCTTATAGTTTATAACTGTGAACATAAGCTGATTTTTTACTTATAAATTAAGTTTCTCCTCCCCCACTCAAAGAATAAGTTGATTTTTGACTTACAAAACGCTATAAGCTGTATTATTAAGCTGAACCAAACATATCAAAATAGCTTAAATTAAGTTAAAAGCTGAAATAAACTGAAAATATGCCCTACCAAATAGGGCCATCGTGACCTTAGCCGTTAGTTTTAGTGGAGGGGTATGAAGCGAGATGTCACATCCTTTGTGTCAAAGTGCCTCACTTGTCAACAAGTGAAGGCTGAACACCAGAGACCAACGGGGTTGTTAAAACGCTTACCGATAGCCGAGTGGAAATGGGTGCACGTTACCATAGACTTTGTAGTTGGGCTTCCTAGAACACAGTAGGGCAATGATGCCATTTAGGTGATTGTTGATAAGTTGACTAAGTCCACACATTTCATTCCAATGCATACTAGCGACTCAGTTGAGCACTTGGCAGAGTTGTACGTTAAAGAGATAATTCGACTTCATGGGGTTCCAGTAACCATCGTGTTGGATAAGGATCCTCGTTTTACCACCCGATTGTGGCAAAGCCTTTAAGAGGCGTTGGGAACTAAGTTGACTTTTAGCACTGCTTATCACCCTCAAACTGATGGGCAGTCGGAACGTACTATTCAGATTTGGGAAGATATGCTTAGAGCTTGTATCCTAGATTTCAAGGGGTTGGGATAGACACTTGCCATTGATTGAATTCGCCTACAACAATAGTTATCAAGCTAGCATCGAGATGGCACCATTCGAGGCCTTACACGGCTGACCTTGTAAATCACTAGTTTGTTGGGCCAAGGTGGGGGATGCACCGTTGTTGGGCCCGAAAATTGTTAGGGAGACAACCGAGAAAGTTGCTCTCATTCGGAAGAGGTTAGCTACGACCCAAAGCTGACAGAAAAGTTATGCCGATAAGAGGAGGCGACATTTATCTTTTGAAGTGGGTGACCATGTGTTTCTTAAGATCTCACCCAGGTGGGGTTTGATGAGATTCGGTAAGAGTGGTAAGTTGTCTCTGAGGTTCATTGGGCCTTTCGAGATATTGGAGAGAATTGGGGAAGTGGCATACCGGTTAGCTTTACCGCCACAACTATCGGGGGTCCACAATGTGTTTCATGTGTCAATGCTTAGGAAGTACGAACCCGACCCTTCTCATGTGTTAGATTGGGTTGATTTGGAAGTAGATGAGGATGCTTCTTACGAAGAGCGACCGGTCCAGATATTAGATACCCGGGAGCAAGTGTTACGAGGTAAAACTATACCGTTAGTGAAGGTGTTGTAGAGGCACCATGGGATTGAGGAAGCAACTTGGGAACAGGAAGCGGAGGTCCGCTCCAAGTATCCGGATTTATTTGAGCATGGTTAATTGTTTTATTTTAATTGTAATGTTCCCTAGTGTTGAAGGAAAAACTGTTAAATTGTTGATCACATGTTGTTGTATGTATTGTTAATTTGAGCATGAGGTTATGAAGGGATGATATTTTGTTATAGATGTTTTATTTCATATAACTAGTTTGAGCGATTGTGTTTGATGAAATAATGAGGAAGAAAATGGTAAATGTTGGTTGAACATTGATGTTGTGACTTGATAACGTTGTTAGGGTGGTCAGGATTGTTAGAGCCTTTTGGTTGTTTGTTTAAATTTCGGGGACGAAATTTCCTATGGTGGTGAGGTTGTGATGATCGGGAATAATTATTCGCTCCGTTTTCTTTTGTTTCTCATTGGGTTGTAGTGTCCGGAAGTTTTGGATTTTCAAACAAAACCTTTGTTCTTGTCATTCGGTGATTGATTTTCACTTGTTCCAAAGAGCGCGGGGTTAGGTCCGGAGTGCCTGGAGATCGAACCAGAAAATCCTAGGCTGCTGGGCCAGGGCCGCACGTGCGGGGGGTGAGGCCGCACTTGCGGAGAGGGGTGAATTTTGAGGGTTGCACACTACCTAAAAGGCAGGTGCAGATTGGAGTACGGAAGGACCACCGCACGTGCGGGGTTGAGGGCCGCACGTGCGGGAGAAAGGCTTCGCACATGCGGGGCACGTGCCGCACGGAAAATCTGGAAACTCTATTTTTCATTCTCATTTTGGCCGAAATTGTATCACTTTCTAACCCTTCTCTCTCACTCTAAAAGTCATTTTTGCTCTTCCTTCTCCCTAAAGGCCCTCATCTAGCACTCAAAATCCTTGATTTCTTGTGATTCCTTGAGCCTAGGGTCGTCATCTCTCTCAAATCTTTAAGATCAAAGCTAGGGCTCCTCTTGTTGTAGTGGGAATTGAAGAACCTTCCATCTTGACTCTAGGGTTTCATCTCTTTCATCATCAAACATTGAGGTAGGGACTTTCTTGAGTTATATATACATGTTTTGCAAGATAAAATGTTGATTTTATGTTTCTCTTGAATTTATTTTGAGAGTTGGGCTTGTGGCTCAAGAGTGTAGAGATTTTTCAAAAGAGGGTTTAAACTTTCAAATGTTTCTAGTCAATCCTTGAGGGCATCATCTTATTAATCTAAGAAATATGTTTTTGGATGGGGCTTCACCAAGAAATGGGGAGATGTTTTGTTTTTGATAAAGAACCCTAGAAATTTGGGGATTTTGGGACATATGAACAAAACCTATGGATTTTCTTTCTTCTTGTGATCCATGAGGAAGGAGTATAGATTTTTTTTTACATGTTTTGTTAAATTGCAATCTTCTAGATTTATGAGCAAATGAGAAATTATTTTAATATTGTTGCAAAATACATGAACATGTATAGTTAAGAGGTGGCAATTTATTGTGTGCCATGGGTGGTAAGAATTGTAAATCTTGGAGATTAATGTTTGAAGACACTACATGTAGTCTCGAAGAGACTAAATTGTTAAGACTTGTGAAATGAGAAATTGTAGCTATGTGTTGATGACATATGGTTATCTTGTGAAAGAACATTGAAAAGAGGAAATGGGAAATGTGATTATTGACATTATTGTAGAGTTATTTGAAAATGGAAAATCATTGCATTGCATACTCATTCAATTTATTATTATGCATTGTGAATATAGATTGACGATATTTACTTCATGAAAAAAAAAGGTATTGTGATAAGAACTATGGAAATGTGTTATGGGGTAAATACGTTGGTAAGTTCGGATAGGGGGTGTAGATGAGTTTGATAAGTTAGCCTGAGTGTCCGGGGTGAAAGACCGAAAACACGTGCGGAGGAGGTATCACTTCCCTTCCGGTTAGCAACCAGTAAAGTGGGGTATTGGTAGTGCTCGTAGAGCCTACTTGCAGACACCAACCTAGGGAATTACCTGAGTCGTATTTACCAGCCCTATTGATGAAAAAAAATTGGAAGTTTTAGATATTGCTAAGATTGCAAACTTTTATTGAAACACGATGATCATCAAGAAGAACATGAAATGAAATTATTTCTAAAAATGGCATCACCTGGCATTGACATTTGCATTTTACCTTGAGAGTCTACATAACTGTATATACTTTGTAAGAATTCTCCACTGAGCTTTATGCTTAACCCTATGGGATTTGGTGCAGGAAAGGACGTGGTGATCCCGCCAAGTTGAGGGCGTGGATATTTTTGTGAAGAGTAAATTGCTCTTTTATTTTTGTTATAAATTTTGCAAACCCAAGGGCTAAACATGTATAGGTCCGATGGACTATTTTGGTGTAACCAGGGTCTAGCCTTGGAACTTGTAAGCCCTTAAGGGCCTTTATTTGTTTTTGGTTAAATGTTTTCTTTTTACATGCTATAGATTCATGTACTAGTTTTCAATGAATGTATAATCGCATGTGAGAGTTACATTTGTGTACACATTTGAAGTTATGTAATGGAACATAGTGAATACGACCTTCTGGCATCTCTTGCGTGTCGGGATTATGATTTAATGAATGTGGGTTGATGCATTATATTTATGTGGATTATTTCGGGGCGTTACAACAAGTAAAGTTGAAGTTTTCTCAACCTTTGTTGTCTCTGGATTTACTCATGTTGTTCCATCTGCCTCTGCTCTTGCTTCTTCCTCTGCTCTTTCCGCTACCTTTTTCTCTTTCTCTGCCTTCTGTGACAAGAGCATGGGTCTGATTACCTCTCATGTCTTTCCTCCTTGTCTCTTCATTGTACATGGCATCTGTGACCATGCTTATGTTCAACTTCCTCTCCGGTGCAGAGTGGCTGAGAGAAACCACCAACGTCTCCCAATTGTCCAGTAAAGAATTGAGCTGTAGTACGGCTTGGATTTCATCGTCCAATGGCATTTTGACGGTTGCAAGTTGATTCACTAGATTTTTGAATTCATTAGTGTACTCGGCGACCGACACACCATTCTTCAACTTCAGATTTACAAGCCTTCTCGTCACCAAGGCTTTGTTCCGAGCAGTCTTTGACTGGTACATTCCTTTTAACATTGTCCAAAGGACATATGTATCTGTATCTTGGGTGACATGGTGGAACACATTTTGGTCTATCCATTGTCTGATCTGATCAACAGTCTTTCGTTTCATCTTTATCCAGTCTCCATCCTTCTCTACTTCTGGTTTAACCCTTTTTAGAGCAACAGGGTCAAACAAGTCTTTACAATACAGGACATCTTCCATCTGCGACTTCCAGATTCCGTAATTAGAAACATTCAACTTTATCATCGATCTTGAAGTTGACGTGGATTCCCCCATTGTCTTCTTACTTGTACAAAAAATTTGTACAAAAAATCTGAATTTGGACAAACGAACCACACTATTGAGTCCGAAATGGTCAAATTAGCCAAAAAAGCACTTCCCTCCACTTTTTCAGGGACCTCGATGTAATTTCTCCCAACTCAAGGGGCCAAATTATCATATCCCCAAATTTTAGGGACTAAAATGCAATATCCCCAAATTTTAGGGGCTAAAATGCAATTTACCACAACTTTAGGGGCTAAATTGCAATTTCAAAAAATTCTACTGGTGCAACAATGACGTCACAGTGACATCAGCCTTCCTTTTCAAATTCTTTCGCCGAACTAAAATTTCATGTGAAATTCTAGCGAATCTTTGGCAAGCTCTACGGCACTCGTTTTAGTTCTGATTTTGACAAATTTTATATCGTTAGAATCGTCTCAAAGAGACACACTTCCTGGTGTGCTTAAAAGTTGATTTCAAGCAACTTCAAAATTTGGCAATTTTTGAAAACCACACTATTTTTCACCAATCGGGACTCTGATACCACTTGTTAGGATTAGACTTGGAGAGCCACCCATCTTCCCTCCTATTTTATGACGTGGAGAGTCATCCTTTAATAGTCAAGAGAGAAGAGTTATTGAATTGGCTTCCACCTACCACTTTCCTCCTACTTCTTAACTTGAAGACCCATCCATCTTTCCCCTTGCTTTTTGATTTGGAAAGCCACCCTTTAATGACTCCACCATGTGCGTTGGAGCTAACAATATTATAGCATCTGGACCATATAATGTACCTGCTACCTAAACTATTTTTGAGGCTATGGTTTCAAAAGCAGCATTGAGAAGGATGTTAGCTTGGCTTGGTCCAAATGGAATGATAAGAGTGTCATAGTACTATTTCACTATGGCTTGTTATTTGAGAAATAGCTAAAATAGTTTTAAAAAAAAAAATAGCCCAAAAAAATTATTATATAAAGTTAATTTTATACATGTGTTTTTTTTTTTTGGTAAAAATAAAAAAATTAATAAAAAATTCACTTTCAGAAACGAATCAATGCTGGGGTTGTTTATGATGTCCTAAATAAATGTATTTTTTGACTTTTTATGAAATATGGGTTGAGTTTAAAATGATGTGAGAGAGAAGTGATGTGACTTAAATAAGATGATGTGACTTAAATAGGATAATAATTTTTTAATTTTTTAACTTTTTTAAAGTATGCCAAATCAAACTTAAGTCTTTATGACATAACAACAACTATTATTATTATTAGAAATTGATTCTTTTATAATATATATATATATATATATATAGAAATTGATTCTTTTATATATATATAGAAATTGATTCTTTTATAATATATATATATATATATATATATATGATAATTTATAATAATTTTTTGATTTTTAACTAAAACCTTAAGTTTTCAAACGAAACTTTAGTGTCGGCGTCACAGCTGTCCAAAGTTCATTAATGGAGGCTTCAAATCTCGATTGTTGAAGATTCTAAGCTCATGAAAAAAAAAAAAAATAATAATAATAATAATCAAAACAAAACAAAACAAAAAAGAGTTGTGGACTGCTATTATGGGGTAATTACAGTGCAATAGTTTAAGATAAAAAGAATTATACATTAATATTTAGAGCAATGTTACCTATTATGGAAAGTTTTTATCAAAATAATTCAAGAGTAATTGTATAACATACAATAAAATATTACAAATCATTTAAGGATTGAGAATTTTTATCAAAGATTTTCATGATATTTATTTTATAATGCCTAATATTATTGTAACTAGCGGTGGTGAACACGCTATGCGTGCGTAACTAAAAAAAAAATAGAGTAAATTATAAATATATTTTTTGAGATTTGATTAAAATACGAATCGTCTTATGTGCTTTTGGACAATACATTACACTCCCTAAGATTTCTAATTTCATAACAAATCGCTCATTTTATTTATAAATCATCAAGTCAATTAATAATTTTTAATGATGTTAAAAATATATTTCAATTAATAATTTAGATAATTTTATTATTATATAGGAGAGCAATTATGAATTTTATTTTTTTTAGTTAATTCTGTTAAATAAAAAATTCTAACGATGAGGTATTTGTAATTTTTTCAAACTATAAGGGACAATTTGTACTTAAGCAAACCTTAGGTAGTGTATTTTTTACCCAAAAAATTATAATATGAGAATAATGATTTGTCTTCAATTATTTTTTTAAGTTTCAATTTTTAAATTGTTTTCGGAGCAATCTAAATAATGTTGTGATAAAGATCATGAAAAAAAAAACCCTTCTAAAAAAAAGATCTTGAAAAAAATAAATATTTCTTTTTAATTTTAATATCTTTTGGTGTCATTTTTATTATCTATAAAAAAAAATTTATTTTCTTAATCAAATTTAAAATTAAAACACTTGTAATCAAAGAGATTTGATAGAGACGCATAAAAATAAATAGTTATAGTGAAACAAATTTGATATACAAGAAAAAATTCAACCATTATAGTCAAAGAAATTTGACATACATAAACAAAAATAATACTAAAATATTAGGAGAATTTTTTCATAAATTCATTTTCACCTACTTATATTTTATTTAGTGTACATTATTTTTTTATGTTCTAATAAGTCTTATGGGTGACATAGTTACCAAAATACCCCTAATAATATTCACATTTACATTGTGAATGTTCCGTGATGTGAATATTCACACTATCAATGTGAATGTTCACATCGTCAATGTAAATGTTAACATGTCAATGTGAATATTCATATTGTAAAATATTAATGTTTACATCACCAAATTACTAACCGTTCAAAAAATATTTGTAAGGGTAAAAATGTCCATAAAATACTTTAAATGTGAAAATTAGGATTTGGTACATCAAATGTCCAAATAATAGGACTTATTAGAATATAAGAATTTCTTAAGGACTAATTGAGATACAAACAGTTAAAAAAGGATTTTTTAATAAGTTTTCCAAAATATTAATATAAAAATTAAAACAATAAAAACCCAAAAGACAAACAAACAACCCAAAATCGAAATTTTAAGCACACTGAATTGTTTTTTAAAAATCATACACAATTAAGTAAACAAACAAATCAGTCTTTAAAAAATTGGATTTACACAAGGAAAAAAAAAAGTGAAACAGGAAAAACAAAATTGTATGTAAATTAAAAAAAGAAAAAAGAAAAAGGAGAGAGAGAATATAAATATACAAAAGCATATAAAATAGAAAAATAAAAAATTGAGGCACTTCGCCCTCGTTTGACATAAGTTAAATTGAGGTTGGGGGTTAAAATATTCACAAAAGATAAAAATAAGTTAAAAAATCAATCAGATAAAATGTTAAATTCAAACCATAATCATTTTATTTTTTCTCTTACAAAAGTCAAAGAAAACCAAAAAACCTAACCCAAATGATGTATTTTAGCCCTAGGTTAAAATAGTCAAAAAGTCAAAAAATTAAAAAACTAACTCACTGTCATGACCCGAACCCGCCTCTGTGGGTTAAGGACATAACCGGCCAGTAATCATAAGATTACCTACGGCCTCAAACCAAAACAATGTATTTTAATAGAGTTAATGGGGGCCAAACAGAAGCGATTTAAAACTTTGTCCTTAGAGCTGTGCTTACATGGCACATTAAAACAAACCATACACATATACATTAATAACTCACAACAGAAATACAGTAGCATAAGTTCTGTACGAACAAGATCATCAAAAACTAAGCCAACCCATGAAAACTATACATAAATATATACAAAGACTTCGCCAACATGAAAACATAAAACAAAATGACAAGAAGGCGAAGGTGAGTCTCGTGCGTGAGACATGTGGGCTGACTCTTCAAAAACCCGATTGCTCCATACAGACTTCACTGGGGCTGGGTCTGGACCTCTCTTGGCTCACCTACAAATACATGAATGAGCGTGAGCGAAAGCCTAGTGAATAATATCAAATAAAGTAAATACATTGGAACATTATACATCAGACGGCCTCGGGCCCAATTCATTCATGTCAAACTGGCCTTTGACCTTTTCGAACTTAAACTGGCCCTTAGGCCTTTCAAACTTTCATATCAAACTGGCCTTCAGGCCTTTCAGACTTTCGTTTCAAACTGGCATTTAAGCCTTTCAGAATTGTCATATCAAACTGGTATTTAAACTTTTCAGACTTTCATTTCAAATTGGCATTTAAGCCTTTCAGACTTGTCATATCAAACTGGCATTTAAGCCTCTCAAACTTTCGTTTCAAACTGGCATTTAAGCCTTTCAGACTTGTCATATCAAACTGGCATTTAAGCCTTTCAGACTTGTCATATCAAACTGGCATTTAAGCCTTTCAAACTTGTCATATCAAACTTTGTCCACCATTCAACATTAATGAACTTTACAAAACTTACGTAGAAGTAAGCAATTGGACAATAACATATTTCAGATATTACTCACAGTGATCGGTTTGTGGATTTGCCCTAGAGCTCGACCCTAGAAGCCCAATCTATGGTTAATTCTTGAACTAGACTTCAAATTCCCAAGCTTGAGTCAAAATTTACACAATTCTCTCTCTCTCTCTCTCTCTAACAGCCGGCCCCTCTCTCTTTCTCAGAGTTTGATCAGCCCAAGTGAAGATACAAGAGGGAATGAGAGGTGTAGTGCTCTTACACAACAGATCCCACTAACCAAAATTACAAATATTAACAATTTGAGCACAAAGCTATTAAATAAATCAATTTAATCTGACTTAAATTAATTTTCAATTAAATTTCATCGTAGGCTCTAAAAATTACACTAATCATAATGGCGCAATCAATTTCGGGTTCTGTGGCCGATAAGGCCTTCAATTTAATTTTCAACGCAGATAATCAAACAGATATTCCTACGGTGAACAGATAGAAATTCAAAATCACATATTTTCACATAATGGTGCACACAATCATGTCAAAACACATAATTACATTCATATTAAAGATCAATTAACATATTACGAGACAGGGGTATCACACTCACATCCCAAATGAAATCCTAGAACACTTATAATCAAAGAGATTTGATAGACACAAATAAAAATAAACAATTACACAAAAATACAAATCTAAGACATTTAGAACAAAGAGATTTGATAGATACACATTAAAAATAAACTAAAATAGATTTGATATACATGAATAAAAATTAACCATTACAAAAATAAAAGTATAGCAATTAAAATCACTTGTATAAAATTTTTACAAAGGTTCCAAACGTCGGCCAAATTGAAACATAAAATCTCAAAAAAAAAAAAAAAAAAAAAGTTTAGATATAAGAAAAAGAAAACGAAAACAAAGGAGCAGATATAGATAAACTGGCCAATTCCAATAAAATAAAAGTTAAAAATAATCGCATTGTTCAGGATCTAAACAGTCATTCATCATGCTAGAAACTCCTTCAAACATCTCTGGATTTGGACCATAGATCAACCTTCTAGTTGTGGGTGCGTGATTTTGCACTCCATATACCACAAGTTGGCCATTACTTGTCCCTCTTAGAGCATCTCCAATGGTTTGCCATTGGAGCTGCCATTGCTATATATAGCAGCTGTCATTGAATTTTGATGCTCCAATGGCAAAACATAGCAGCTGCCAAATTTGAGAAATGCCAAAGCTTGTGTCAAATTTGACACAAGCTTTGGCAGCTGCCATTCATGCCAACTCAGCCAAAACCAACGGTTTCCCTCCCTCCCTCCCTCCTTCCTTCATTCCTTCCTTCCCTCCCTCCCTCCCTCCCCCAACAACTGTTTCACCATTTTTACAGATTCAAAAATTATTCATCAAATTCATCAAACAGATTCACATATTCACAGAAAAAAAATTACAGATTCAGAATTAGAAAACATGAAAACACATTGAAACATGAAAATTACAGATTCAGAATCATAATTAGAAAATTCAATTAAAAAAAAAACTTGCTTAGAAAATTCAATTAAAAATTCAATTAAAAAAAATTCAATTGAAAATTCAATTACAAATTCAATCAGAATTAGAAAATTTAATTAGAAATCAAATTCTAATAGAAATATTTGGCAGTAACATCAATGAATATAGAATTACGCATAGATGGCTTCAGATTCCATAATTGGCAGCAAATCCATAAAGTGGCCATATGTAGAAAATTCAATTAAAAAAAGAGAGAAAGAAAACAAAAGAAGAAGAAGAAGAAATAGAAATATTTGGCAGCAGAGAATTATTACCATTGGACCAGAGACTCCATAGAAAGATTCAATTCGAAGCTCTGTCAGATTGAAATATTCAAACCCATCTACACATTTGCTAACAAACCCAACAACAAATAGAACCCATAAACCCATAGCCAGTGAAGACCTCTGCTGGAACTCAAAAAATCTCAAAAAATGTTAAAGCTGAGATCTCAGAAAATCTAGCCAGTGAAGACATTTGCTAACAAACCCAACAACAAATAGAACCCAAAAAATCTCAAAAAATCTGAAAATCTAAGCAGACCTCTGCTGGAACTCGCACTACTCTGCTGGAAATCGGGACCGAGATCAGTAGAGAGAGATCGAGATCAGTGGAGAGAGATCGGCTTCATCGATGGAGACCGAGATCAGTGGAGAGAGGTCGGCTTTGTTAGGGTTTGATTTAGAAGATTTGAGGAGAGGAGATGAGAAAAGAGGAGAGAGAGATGAAGATCGGTGAGGGCAATGAAGAGAGAGCACACAAAGAGGAAGAGAGAGAGAGAGAGAGAGAGAGAGAGAGAGAGAGAGAGCTTGGTGTCATAGATAGATAGATATGGCTCAAACCAGAGGGTATATAGGAAGATAGATAATGCACGGATTGTTCTAGATATATGGATGGATGAGCCGTTGGATTATATAATCCAACGGTGCTATTTTGTGAAAGTAATGCAACGGCTCTTTTTCTTCCTCTTTCAAAACAGTTATAAATTAACGGGCATTTTTTTACAAACGGTCATATTTTATATTTCTATAAATAAAAACTTTTAATCTCAATTTCATTTCACACCAAACATTTTCAATTTCATTTTTCTTTTCTCTTCTCTTTTTTCTGAATTTTATTTCTCACCAAACTTCACAAATTATTTTCTTCTTTGTTTTTTCATTCAATCACTATGGAAGGTTCATCAAAAATGAAAAGAGGAAAATCATTTACCACTCAAGAAGATGTGGCAATTTGTAGAGCTTGGTGTCACATTACTGAAGATCCAATCGTTGGGAATTCACAATCTCATGCTCATTTTTGGGGAAGAATTTTTGAAAATTATTGTTCATTGCAGAATGATCACTCAAGAACACAAGTATCTATCTCATCTCGATGGGGTGTAATCATGAAATGTTGTAACAAATTTCGTGGGTGTTTAGCGCAAGTCGAAAATCTACATCCAAGTGGGGCGTCACAAGTTGATATAGTAAGATTTCATTTCCATTTATTATGTTAGTTTTTTTATTTTGTCTTACATAAAAATTAACTGATTAATTAATTTAATATTTTATTGATATAGATGCTTCAAGCAAAACTGTTATACCATCAAGATGAAAACAAACATTTTCTTTTTGAACATTGTTGGCCAATCTTGCAAAACAATATTAGGTGGCAAGATGTAACTCCTACGAACACGGTGAAATCAAGAATACATACACCGTTTTCCCCTAATTCAACCCCCGATTCCCCTATGGAAAACTGCATTTCTCTTGAAGATGACACCAGTCCAAGTGTTGGTAACAATCCAACTGTCGGTGAAGGCAGTGTCTCTGCAAGGGGTAAAAGGCCGATGGGTAAGAAATCTGCAAAAGAATTATTTCGGAAAAATCAAGTCGCTCAAGCTGAAGTTCAAAAAATGAGCACACAACTGGACACATTTAACCAATACCTTGCTGAGAAGGAAAAGAAAAAAGATGAAAGAGAAGAAAAAAGGATTCAAGCACTGCAGGAGATGAAAGAACTCGAGATGAAAAAACATGACTTCGAGATCATAAGACAAGAACATGAGATGAAAAAACATGACTTCGAGATCAGAAGACAAGAACATGAGATGAGAAAGGAAGAACACCAAATAATGACTACGGACATTTCTCATTTGGACCCTCAGATGAAAGCGTATTACACAATGCGAAAAAATGAGATTTTCGCCAAATGGTCCTCAAATGTGAGCAGCCCAAATTTTTATTTCCCCCTACCTCCTGATGAATAATTACGGGATAAATGTTAGTCTTTATTTTTGGCAATATCATTTATTTTTTAATGTAATTGTTAGTCTTATTTGATGTAATTACGGGATAAATGTTAGTCTTTATTTTTTGATGTAATTTTTAATGAAATTTCATGTTGTTTTAAGAAACATTTTTGAGTATTTTGTACTTCACAATGTAAAAAAAGACATTAAAAGACATTGTAAAATAAAAAGACATTAAATGAAGAACATTTTATTAGAATAAAAAGACATTAACTGACATTAAATGACATTAATTGTCATTAAAAAGATAAAATATTGGGTTAATAATGGATGGTTGTTGGTGGTTGGTTGTTGATGGGTAATTGGTGATTGTTTATTTTTTATGTGTAGTTAAAAAATTTTATTAAATATGTAGTGATATGTTTTTTGGTGGGGTGAATTAATCAAACAAATTTTGTTTTTTTTCCAATTTTTCATTTTTTTTTTTATTTTTTATATTTGTCTAATTTTTTTAACAAACAGATAAAAAAATGTCACAAAAGACAAAAAATAAATAAAAATAAAATCACAAAAAACCTATATCCAAACAACACCTACAAAGTTGGAGAGAAAGTTGGTTGAGATTTGCCAAAAATAGCAAATGACCATTGGAGCACCATTGCTATAATTTGGCAAAATAACACTATTCATTGCCAAATTATAGCAATAGCAACCCCAATATAGCAACAACCATTGGAGATGCTCTTAGCACCTAATTTTGCACACCAATTTTTATGCCTTTGATTTGTTTTCTCAAAGAAAATCAATGCTTGATATTTTTTTTTTTTAAATGCTCTGCCAACCAAGAATTTCAAGACCTATTTTTCCTCTCTAAAAAATTGAAAATTAATCAGTGTATTTGGTTTGAATTTTTTGAATTAAATTTTTTAAAAATTAATTTTTTTGATATTCGTGTTTTTAGTGAATATTTTTAAATTTTTAAACATTTTTTTACTTTTTTAGATACACCTTACTTAGATGTATCTAAAAAGTAAAAAATTTGTGAAAAAATATTTTAAAAAATTAATAAATACATAAAAATATAAAAAATATATTGAATTCTTATATTTATTTTTTTTATTTTTTTTGATATTTTTGATATTTAATGAATTTTTAAAATATTTTTTTATAATTTTTTTACTTTTTAAGTGTATTTATATTAAATTGCTTAAAATATTAAAAAAAATTAATAAATATAAAAAAATATAAAAAATAAGAAAATAAAATTTTTTAAAAAATATTTTTAAAAAAATGAAAGCAAGCATGCTTAATTTTTGTTTTTTTTGCTCCAAGTCAAAAGATTGAACCTTTGCTCTTTCTCTCTCAAGCTTTAACTCTTCTGACTGACACCAACACATGCCACCTCCGTGAGGCGCCGCTAGCCAATGCCGACTTCTGCCGTTCGTAGCTTGCCCCAGACCAGTGCTGACGTCCGTATCGCGACCCTCGCGCTATCCTAGTCACCGATCTAGGAGCAGCAAATATAAGTAAATAAATAAATAAATAAAATTCTTGAATAAAGAGAGAGTGAATAGAGAAAAATGAAGATGGTGAAATGATTTTGCAACTGCACAACAATTTGCCAAATAAACGTGAAAAAATGGAAATGTGAAAGTAATTGGTTAGGATTGATTTATTGAGTCTCTATCTAAATGTCACATGAAAAAATATATGTAAGAGTAGATTTTCCTGAGGAGTAGTTTCTTTATAATTTTAGTTTTTAATTTGTAAACACTTTTATTGTAGCTGTTTCTGGTTCATGTAATTAATAACAATTTCAATTGTTTCAATTTAGTTTGTGTTTGTTTCTTTTTATTTGGTCATTGTCAAAGAAGTCTTTGAAACTATCAATGTAAAGACAATCACAATTGCTTGATCTTGTGTGTTTGTGGAATTTTAATTTGGGTTTGGTTATGGTGTGCAACTTACACCTTACACCTTATACCTTACACTTACACCTCACACTTACACCTTTTGTAAAAAATTAAACCTTACACTTACACCTTTTTTGAGGTTGCACACCATGTGCAACCCACTTACACTTACACCTTACACTTACACCTTATACTTATACTTACACCTTACACTTACACTTTTTGTGTAAGTGGCACATGGTGTGCACTTGCACACTTAAGAAAACTCCTTTTAATTTTATCTGTCGATTCAACTTTGTCGATTTGACCAAAACTAATTTTTTACTAATATATTTTGGCATGTCTAGTTGGATTTGTCTAATTTGGAGTGATGACAAAGAAGGAGCAAAAATATGCATGGAAATCCAAACTTGGGCCAAATTAGTGGCTCAAACATGGAATTTAGAAAATGCTTTTTTTTCTTTTTTTTTTTTTTCCCTTCAAACAAAGCAATTATCGGAAAGCATGCTTCTCCATGAAAAGCAAAAAATGTTTGGAGAACTAAGCACCATATTTGATTTCAAGTTGGCTCAAAAAATGCAAACTATTATTCATAAAAAGCCAATATATAAAGATATTGTGACTCGGGGGTTTAATACATCAAGTCTTGAAGATAACATGACCATGGAAGATTTTCATAAGCCATTAATGGCTAAAATAAAAAAACAGCCCCTTTTGGCCAAAAATGTTGAAAAATCTTTTTAGGTGAATAATATGATGAAAATCATTTGGGAGAAAAACAAGTTTTTGAGCCAAATATAGCTAAAATTGACGAACAACCAAATGTTCATAAGTTATTAAAGGCTAAAATAGAAAAACAATCCCTTTTGGCAAAAAATGATAAAAACTCATCACAAAATGACGAAGAAGATTTAGTTCAGAGTATGATTTTAAGCCAACTATGACTGAAAATTATGAACAACCCACATTTTTTTAATTTGAATTTTTTTTAACATTGTTCCTTTTCTCAAAATTTTTAATTTTTTAAAACCATATGATATTATAGTTTCTACTATCCAACAACCACCATAGATTTGTGATTCACATCAAAAGTTAATTTTGATGAATTGGGTAACAAAAATAATATAAGCTTGATAGAACAAAAAAATGTCCATGTAACAGCCCATACTTGGCCAACCAATAATGGCCAATGGCCAATTGTTTATAATTTGCGTAAACGCCAATTTAATGGCCAATTGTTGTTGTCGACTTATCAACAGAAGGCCAATTGGTTATTTTTGTCCTTTACATTATGTAAGGCAAAATTTATTTTTACCTTAAAGGAGAGGGCATTGCTGACACCATAAATTAATTTTTTGTTAATTGTGGCATGTTAATAGGCCAAATATAATCTAATTAATTTAGCCTGTCAATTATAGTCTGTCGATTCAGACCATGAATTAACTTTAAAATGTAACTATGGCCACATTTATATTTATATTTATATTTATTATTATTTATTTTATTGAAATGTAGGATACATAGCAACAACTTGATCTTTGCAAATTGTGGGTGTTGATTTTCGACCACACAACCAAATAGGGAACTCAGCTAGAGAGTACTGATAGAATATATTAAGCCCGAACAACTTGTCACAGATAGATAAGAATCCGGCGGTAGTTCGTCCACCCGGGAGCACTCCGACGCTCAAGTCAGTAATCAAATATCTCTCAAAGATAGCTAATTGTGCTTAACTCATAAGAAAGAACTTACTGCTCACAGTATATCACACATACCTAAGACCCACGGGGGTGCCCTGCTTTTATAGTTAGCACTGACCTGATCTTTGTAGAAGCCTAACTTCAATGGACTCAGGCTCAATACTCATCCTGGACTCTCAGCTAGATAGGGATAAACTCCCTAAGAGTTTATCTTTATCTAGGCTGAGATCCTCACCTGTTCTAGGACTCTTGTCCCTTATCTGCTCATCTCGGATTCTAATATCTCCGCAAATAACCTCAGCCTAACCGAGATCACATCGGCGTCAGGACCAGGCCACGTGACACCTCGGCTGACACTTCAGTGTCACCTTGGCCACGTGTTGTCATTCAAAATATGTCCCCATGACTACCCCCTAGGTTCTATTACCTCGGCAACTTGAGGTGATGGAACCTACATCGCCTATTCATATATTATGTTGGCTTAAATTCATTCTTTCCTTTGATAGAGATCATGAATCGTCGGTTTCATGTTCCCAGGACTTAACTGTCCATCTTTATCAATGACCAAGAACTAAGAACCAAGTTCTTTGTGTTCCTTAACCGAGATCATTCCTCTAGCCGAGGTTTTTGTTTCATTAAATCAAGAACCCCAAGAGTTTTATCTGCGCATGAGCTATCATGCACGATTTTCTGAATCGTTTCTGCCACATGTCCCTTTTTCATTGGTTCATACCTGACACGCGCTATCAAGTCGCGTCGCTTCTATGCACGCCGCCTGACATGCACGTTGTCCAAGGCATTTCATTATGGTTTCCCGCCTTTTTATTTTTTAACAAAACTCCATCATTCTCTCTCTTTGCCTCTTCATTTTTCATTCTTTCGTTTTCTTTCTACCCAGAGTTTCTCTTTCTATAACATTCACCATTTTCATACCTTTGAAGCTCTGCAACCATGCTCTGTTTCGCTCCTCTAGTGAATTTTTCACTGTTCCACTACAGCGTTTACCACCATCTAACTCCGACAAGTATTACTTCGACCTTGCTTCCTCGGCCTTATTCAGTAAGTTCTCAATTTCAGTCTTCCATTGTTCTGAATAAGCCTCTGCTTTGTCACATGTTTTGTATGCTGCATTCATTGTTTGTTGAATCTCATATTCATGGTTGTATCATGAATCAATTTCTTGAATTCGCTCTATATTTTGAAGTTTGTCACTGTGTCTCTTGACTGTCAATCATGCTTGTTTGTGATCTGTGCACATTGCCCTCACACACTCGCTTAGTGTTTTGTGGATTTGGGACTCTATAGCTGTGTTTCTTTCTTCTTCCTGTGATTCTTGAATTTTTCCTTTGAATCCTTCTTGGCCCTGAACTTCGTTCCATTTTTGTTTGCTTTGTCTGTTTTTCAGATTCTTGCTCCTGTTTCTTGTTTCTGTAGTTCTAGGTTTGGGATTTTCCATAGAACCCATATACCTAAGAAAAACTGAAACAAATTTCCCTTCAGATCTTCAAAATCCTCGCCCCAGTGCTTTTTTTAGGATCTAGCCGAGGTTTTTAGCCGCTTGCTAAGCTATTTTATCAAAATCCTGTTTATCGAACCCACCCTAGCCGAGATTATGGGCATGTTCAGGTGGAGAGTAGACAACCCGACCAAACTAGAGTACTTCCGGCAAGAGTTTTCCATCCCGGCTGATGTCTATCTGAGGTTGGCTGGGAATGACAACTCAATTATGCCTGGTCAGGATTACATGCCATTCCCAGTCGTCTCTATTGTTGAAGGAAGAGTTAGGTTTCCCCTAGATATCCTCTTTAGGAAAGCTCTCCATTACTATAAACTCAATCCCATGCAGCTGGTCGTTACCTCTTCTAGGATCATCAATGGTATTGCCGAACTGGAACATTGACAGAATGCCAGAATCACCCTCTATGATATCCAGTACTACTACACCATGTGTAGCTTAAAAAGCCCCAAAGGCTATACCTACTACCTCAAGCCGAGATCTACTCAATACAAGCTGATAGCCGATATCCCAGATTCTAATAAAGGCGTGGTAGACGATTACCTAACTGTCATGGCAATTGGGAGTTCGCGCCAGATGATGAACTCCACCTCTTCCCCCTGCACCATGAAGTTTTTAGGGATGACAAGGGTAAGGACCTAGTCCACCTCCCAAAGTTCCTTTCTCTGTTGCCTTACTTAATTATCTTTCTGTTTCTAAATGTTCCCTTTGTGTCTTTGTAGCCCTTCCTCAGCCCAAAAGGGTTTTTCACCAATACTACATACCAAGCAAGGATCTGGTGCGTCTTCTCGACTTGCCCATTAAAGTGCGCAAGGCTCTAGTCCTCCTCAACATCCATACATACAAGAGTCCTTTGCCTGATGTCCCCAAAAGAAGCCAAACTCCACCTTCTACCACAACTCCTCTAACAGCCTCATCTCCAAGGCCAGATTAGGCCTCCACTTTTGACCCAGCTAACCAGCCATCCACTTCCGCCCCCCAGTTAATTCCTCCAGCTCAGCACCAGCGCCAACGCCAATGCCAAGCTTCACCAAACGTCCCTGGCAGCAGAACTAGAAGTAGAAGACGTTGAGGTCTTGACTTCTTGGAGACCGACCCTTCTAACCCTCTTATCGCCTTGCCAGTCATTCATTTCAATTCCAGAGTTACTATTGCCACTACTACCAATGAAATGGGTCAGGCAAAAATTGTTTCCGATGACCTGCTAGCTGATATCCTGGTGTAGTATCGATTTATTCCTCTTCTTTATCCCAATCCCAACAAAAAACCAAGGCAAAAAGGGTAAAAAGGGCTAAGGCCAAAGCCGCAGCCACAGAAGTTGAATTAGAGGATACAATGCCAATTTCTAAATTGCCTAAAATAGAGAAGAGATCTGCTACCGTTGAGAAGAGGCCTACTGAGGCCGAGACGTCTGATCAACCGCAATCCAAGAAGTCGAGGTCCGAGGAGGCTCCTAAGCCCTCTATTTTTTGTGCCGACGAGCCCTGGACCCCGTCTGTCAAGGTCGGAGACCGACCTCTTCTAGCCGAGGACAGTGCGATCGATATTCTGGAAGTTAGTACTGCCCTTTCCACCGTCGTTCTCCTTTCGGCCGACATCAATCGGATGGTCGAGCTCTCTGAGTACGAAAACTATGCCATGATGATGTAGCACTGTGTTTTGGTAAGTTGTAGTACTTGTAATCTTTGGTCTAATTTCAACTCTGGTTTCCATACTCAATAAATTTTCTTTCCATTCTTGTAGGCCATCCAGCAGGGTCACTCCCTCATAGTCAAAACCGAGGAGTTCAAGAAGGAACTGACTAGCAAGACAAAGGAGGCATCCAAGCTCCTGTCTTCACTTAACAAGGCCAAGGCTCGTATCCGAAGCTTGTAGGACTAGGCGAAAGCTGCCCAATTGGCCCGAAGTAAAGCCGAAGATCACGCCGAAGCCGCGGAAAATGTTGCCGAGGTTACGAAGCCCGAGGAAAAAGAAACTAAAGAGAAGGAGTCTTAAGCCCAGACTGAGCTCCAAACGGCATTTGCCACCAACGCGGCCAAAATAAAGGCGGCCGATGAGAAAGCATACGCCGAAGGGGCGATCGATGTCCGCGACGCATATAAAAAGCAAGTCAATGAGGCATGTAACAAGGGTTATACCATTGGATCGATGCTAGCCGACTTGCTCTTCCTTTCTCATCCACTCTAAGCCAATTCAAGGACGAGGCTGAGGAGGAAGAAGAAGTTGAGGCCGACAAGGATAGAGCCACCCATGTTACTCAGAAGATTGAAGCTGCTGGGGCCAAATCCCCAACTCTGAATGAGCAAGTCCTGGACTTGACTCAGGACGACGAGGACGAGGTTTCCAAGATCACTTTCTGAAGCCGAGGTTGAGAGCGCCGAGAAGAGCCTTGATAAGACTCTTCTCAAGATCGATGCCAAGATCAAGGCTGAGAAAACTACTGAGAAGCTTTCCCAACTGTCTACTGAGGCCAAAACATAGCCAACTGCCGACGTAGAACAGTCTACTTAGAATTTTTTCCTATTTGTACTTTTTTATTTGTTTTGAATAGTATCTGTTTTGTCGGGCCGATGTGCCTGTTTATGTACTTGAACAAGTTGTCTCTTTTTCAATGCAAGTCTTCTCTTTTCTTCTAAGTGTTGAATGTATGCTTTATCTGTCTTTACAACTTTGTATGCTTCCATACTTAAAATAATATTACAATTCCTCAAAGTATACGTTAACTGTATAATCACTCCGGGCTTAGAACACCTCGGATATAAACCTTGACTGTTTGTCAAGGCCAACAATTGTAATACCTTGGCTAACACTTAAAAATATTTCAAACTATTTTTACGAGTGTTGTTTCTTAAAACTTATTCAGTCAAGTATTACTTTTTTACTTCCACTTGCTGTCTTCTATCAATACTTCACCCTTCCTACCTTTCCAAGCTTGACAACTTGGTTGGTTATCTCGGGTAAGATGTACCTCGGGTACATCTTTCATTATTACCTCGGCCAATCTTCAACTTGTAAATTTTCTAAAAATTTCAACAACTGTCAAGCCCATTCTATCTTGTAAATTTTCTAAAAATTTCAACAAGTCCCAAGCTCTCAAGTTTATTTATCATTCCTGCTCACTGCCCCCTAATGTGAACCTAAATTCCACTTAAGTTCACATTATGCGTTTATGGTCTTTCATCGAAGTCAAATTCAAACAAAGACTAACCGAGGTGTTCAAACTTGGTTTCTCTGTTCACCTAACTGAAACGAACTTAGTTCCATTTCGAGTTTAACTTTGCTGATATGGCAAGTCTAGATTAATTCAACTTAGTTCAACTCTATTATATGTAAGTATAATTCAACTCTGCCTTATAATAAGTCTAAGTTATTCGTCATGTTTCATTCAGAAACATTGCCAGCTTAGTTCAACTCTATTATATGCAAGTATAATTCAACTCTGCCATATAATAAGTCTAAGTTATTCGTCATGTTTCATTTAGAAACATCACCAACTTAGTTCGATTCTATTATATGCAAGTATAATTCAACTCTGCCATATAATAAGTCTAAGTTACTCGTCATGTTTCATTCGGAAACATCGTCATAGGATTAGTCAGTCCTATCGCACAAATTTCAAATTCAAAAATCAAACTAACATTTTATTATTACTTCAACTAATAAAATTATGACATAAACTTCAAAAAAAAAAAAAAACTAATGATAAAAATATTTCAGATTATAAGTGTTCCAGGGTCTTGGCAAATGTTTGCCATCAGTGTCTTCAAGCCGATATGCCCCATTGCCGGCAACTGAGATGATTCTATAAAGCCCCTCCCAGTTTGGGCCAAGCTTTCCCTTCCTAGGATCTCTCTTGTTGCCAACAACTTTCCTCAGGACGAGGTCCCCAACTTTAAAATCTCTTGGGTTGACCTTTTTATTGTAAGCCCTAGCAAGCTGCTGCTAGTATGCCCCCAGCCGAATTGTTGCTCTCTCCCTTCTTTCTTCTAATAGATCCAGATCTCGGGCTAAGAATGCCTCGTTGGTCCCATTTTCCACTCCCTAGGTCCTGATTCTAGGGATGCTGACTTCTAGTGGGATAACTACTTTAGTACCATACGCCATGGCAAAAGAAGACTCCCTAATAGATCTTCTTGGCGTAGTCTGATATGTCCAGAGCACATTGGGCAACTCTTCCACTCGCTTATCTTTTGCTGCTTCCAGCCACTTCTTGATCCCATCCAAGATAGTCTTATTGGATGCTTCTGGTTGACCATTACTCTAAGGAGAACTTAGAGTGGAGTAGTAGTTCTTGATTTTGTACTTGGCACATAAGTTTTTGATTAGTTTATTGTCAAACCGTGTACCATTATCTGCTATTATTGCCCTCAGGATTCCAAACCTGGTGATGATGTTCTTCTATATGAAGTTCTTCACATCAATATCTCGAATCTTCGCAAGGGGTTCAGTTTCTACCCACTTCGTGAAGTAATTAGTTGCTACTAGCAGAAACTTCCCTTGCCCAGTTGCTTAGGGTAGTTGTCCAACAAGATCCATACCCCACTGGGCAAATGGCCAAGGGCTAGATACTGGGTTCAAATCAGCTGCTAGTTGATGTATCAAAGGTGCAAACTTTTGACACTTCCCGCACTTTCTGACGTAAGCTTCAGCATCCTTTTGAATGTAGGGCCACAAATACCCTTGAGTGATGGCCTTATGAGCAAGTGATCTGCCCCCAGAATGGCTTCCACAGACTCCTTCATGAATCTCATACAGAAAGTCCTCAACCTAGAAGGGATGTACATATCTCAAAAGGGGTATAGTGAAGGATCTCCTGTAGAGATGGCCATCTACTGTTAAGCTGAACCTAGCTGACTTTAGTCTAGTCTTGTTTGCCTCTTTTCGATCATCTGGCAACTTGCCATCCCTGAGGAATATCACTATTATATACATCTAACTTGGATCTATCTCCACACACATTGCCTCATACTCTGTTATTAGAGGTTCCACACTTGGTCCTGTCAAGTAATCAATCCTGATTATCCTTGGCTCCCCTGACTTTATTGCACTAGCTAGGTTGGCCAAGTCGTTGGCATGGCTGTTATCATCTCGACTAGCCTGCTGTAGCCGGCAATTTTGAAACAAGGCTAGCAGTCTAACAACTTCTTTGACATAGGCTATCATTCTTTTATCTTGGGCTGCATACTCGTCTGTTGCCTGATTCACAATAAGTTGGGAGTCACAGAAGCCGACCACCTCATCGGCTTCCATTGCTACTGCTAACTTCGATATGCTCTTGGTATATTGAAAACTACATTCAAGTTGGCAAGATGATTCCCAAGTTCTTTGGTCTTCACGACCATGCCATCAATGTACACTTATAATGTTTTGCCAATCAGGTGTCTGAACATTTTGGTCACCAGTCTCTAGTAGGTTGTTCCTGTATTTTTCAACCTGAAAGGCATCACTCTGTAGCAGTACAACCCTTTTCAGGTGATAAATGCAGTCTTCTCTTCGTCAGGAGGATACATTGCTATCTGGTGGTATCCCTTGTAAGCATCCAGGAAGCTCATCCTCCCATGCCCTAAAGTAGCATCCACAGCCGATCAATTTTAGGCAGAGGGAAGCTGTCTTTGGGACAAGCCTTATTTAGGCTAGTGAATCAACGTCGGCCTCCTTGCCCGCTGAATGACAGATTTAGCCAACCTGTCTACATTGAACCTATGGCAGGTGACCTTGGGGTCAATGCCTAGCATCTCATATGGCGTCCAAGAAAATACTTCCATGCTGGCCCGTAAGAAAGCCTTTAACTCCCTTTCCTCATCCTTAGCCAAACCTGAGCTGAGAAGGAAGAAGCACTCTTCATCCCTTTCCTGGACTAGAATTTTCTTCAATGCTTCCTCGCTTTTCTCGGCCTGTTCTTTGCCGACATCATCTAGAACTTCCATGCCCTCGTCTTCAATTTCTACTATTTCTGCCTCTCACACATTGCAAGTGGATTTCATTACTGTCATGGAGCAATTATTTGCTTGCACCTGATCCCCTCTAACCTTGTCAACCCCATGCTCTGTTAGGAACCGCAACAGTTGGTGTAGTGTTAAGGGAACAACCCTCATTGCGTGCAACCATGGACTTCCCAAGATAACATTGTAAGGTAAGGGGGTATCAATTACTGTAAACTCTGTGCTTACTTTCCTGGTTCATGCTTGCACCTCCAAATTCATTGCTCCCAAGGGCCATGTCGTCATTCCATTGAACCCGACCATTGGGTTGTTGGACTGCTCCAAATCATTTCGATGAAGGCCAAACCCCTTGTAACATCTGACAAACATGATGTCACAAGACTGCCTTGGTCGATCAGAATGCGCCTTACCTGTTATTCTCCTACCTTAAGGGTCACTACCAGAGCATCGTTGTGTAGATGTTGCATCATGTCTAGGTCTGCCTCTGTAAAGGACATTATTGGTCCCTAGTACTCGTTTGTCTTGGGCCTTTTTTGATAGATCTGCAACATATGCTGTAAGTGCCTCACCCTCTGAGTCTTTCCACGCACCTCATTCTCATTGACCCTCGAGTGAATCACATTGATCACTCGAGGTCCATCTGCTTGCTATTGTGGTGGCGGTGGAGGTGGTGCTGCCGATGTCTGGGACAGTCTCGCCTGCTCTTCCCTCATTCTGGCCTTATCTACCAGGTCCCTTAAGTGACCCTATCTGACCAAGTCTTCCAAATGTATCTTCAGGGCTCTACACACCTGAGTCAGGTGCCCATCCTCATTGTGGTAAGCACAGTGCTTCCTAAGGCTTATTCCCATAAATTTGCCAGGAATCTTCTCCGGTGCTCTATAACATAGCTGATTCCTGATCTTTTCTAGAACTTTATAAACCGGGATCCAGAACATAGTGGTGACTACCTATGCAGCCCTCAACCTTGTTTCCTACCTATTAAAACCTATATTACCTCGACCTCACTTCGGTAAACCATTTTTCTTCTCCTGCTTCGACACTTTTGTTCCCGGCGTATCTTTTTCTGCTTTGGCATATTTCTAGATCCTTGCCATGAGCTCCTCCATACTCTTTGGTAGAGTCTTTGCCAGCGACTTCCGAAGCGTGTAATCATCCTCCAGTATGTTCTTAAAAGACATGACCGCCAACTCCTGGTTGTATCTCAATATTCGGTTGAACACCTTATAATACCTTTTAGCATAAGCCTTGAGGCTTTCACCCTCACCAATTTTCAGAGCCATCATGGAGTCTATCCTTAGTGGCTGTAACTTGTTTATAACAAACCTAATCACAAACATCACGGCCAGGCCTTCCCAACTCTTCACAGTTCATTTCAGTAACTTGTGAAACCAATCTGAAGCGATTTCCCTAAAGGATCAGGGGAACACCTTGCATAGCAATGATTCATTCCCGGTATACAAGGCCATTAAATTCAGATATAAGCCGACATGAAAGTTCGGATCGGATTTACCATCATAAACTTGGAACCTCGACATATGGAACCTTTTTGGGGCCTTAAACATATCCAACTCTACTAAAAATAGCATTCTCGGCTTCACGAGGGATGTGACCTCGGCATTCTGCCGCTTCCTCTGGAGGTAATCCCTCAAATCCTCCTTAGTCCGACTAGGAGCTCGGCTATCAACAGATTTCAATCTTTTTGGTGCGTTGCTCCCGGTGTCGTTATGTGTCTTTTTGGACTTCTCTTCATTTACTGCATCAAAGCAAAGTTCTTTCCCCTAAACGTGGTAATGTTCTTTGACATAAGTTCCCTTTGTACGAGGCGTCCTTTGAGACTCTCTTCATATTGATTCTGCTCGCCCGACATCCCTTGAAGGCCGATGTGAGCATTTCTTCACCTTGTTATGTTGAGTGACTACTGGGATTACATTCTGCCCCCCTTTCTGGGCGTTGTTTCTTGGCCGCTGGTATCGGTGTGTCCTTCAATGGAAACAGTGGTTGCATGACGTTGTTCTGCATCATGAAGTTGACAACCGATTATAGGTTGGCCAACTTGTTTGCCATTCCCTTCATCTCATTGTCCCTCCTCAAACACCTATCTTTCTATACCTAGGGGTTTCTTTCGTTGAAATACTCGTCTCGGTTTGCTTTCTTTGGTGGGTCTCCTTCTCGGCCGATATCCTTCTCCTCGAGATCCTGATCCCGTGCTCATTCATTATGGTTTTCTTCTTCAATGTTAGGATCGGCCTGTTTACCACTCCCACATGGGACATCATCCCCAATATTTTCTTTTTGTTCGTCATTGGCCATCTATTCTCCTTACGTTCCCACAGACGATGCTAACTTGTGGGTGTTGATTTCAGACCATACAACCAAACAGGGAACTCAATTGGAGAGCACTAGTAGAATAGATTAAACTTGAACAACCTGTCACAGATGGATAAGAATCCGACAGTGGTTCGTCCACCCGAGGGCACTCCGACACTCAAGTCAGTAATCAAATATCTCTCAAAGATAGCTAATTGTGCTTAACTCACAAGAAAGAACTTACTGCTCATAGTATATCACACATACCTGAGACCCACGAAAGTGTCCTGCTTTTATAGCTAGCACTGACTTGATTCTTGTAAAAGCCTAACTTCAATGGACTCAGGCTCAATGCTCATCCTGGACTTTCAGCCAGATAGGGATAAACTCCCTAAGAGTTTTATTTTTATCCAGACTGAGATCCTCCTTTGTTCTAAGACTCTTGTCCCTGCTCATCTCAGATTTTGATATCTCCGCAGATAACCTCGGCCTAGCCAAGGTCACCTCAGCGTCAGGACCAAGCCACGTGGCACCTTAACTGACACTTTGGCGTCACCTTGGCCACTTGTTGTCATTCAAATATGTCTCCACACAAATAGTGCCAAGTGGGCTAGTACGTGGTGCAATGTGTGGCACAAATGAGGGAGTTGCAACTTTCATTGTGGATATGGATTAAAATACTAATACTGCCCAGTGCAGTCACTTGAAGTTCAAAGCCTACAAATTGGCCAGAAGAAGAAGACGAACAAGAGAGATCAGTCATCATTAACACTCAATTCATGAATTAGAGAATAGATTTGTAAGAGTAGATTTTCCTTAGGGGTAGTTACAATCTCTTTAGGAGTAGTTTCTTTATAATTTTAGTTCTGAATTTGGAAATACTTTATTGTTCTTGTTTCTGGTTCATATAATCAATAACAATTTCAATTATTTCAATTCAGTTTATATTTGTTTCTTTCCATTTAGTTACCTCCAAATAAGTCCTTAAAACTGTTAAGAGAAAAACACTCAACCACAATTACTTAATCTTGTGTGTTGTGGAAAATTTTAGGTTGCATTTGGTTGAGCTTTAGAATTATGATTTGAGAATAGAGTTGTATTTTGAGTTTATGAGTTTTGGAATTATGATTTGAGTGTAAAAAATTTGTTTGGTTATAAGGTTTGAAAAACGTTTTGAATTGAGTTTTGAGTTGAGTGTTGAATTGCGTTTTGAATGTTTGATGTAACATGATGTATAATAAGAAAATTTGTTTGGTTATGAGCTTTGAAAAGAGTTTTCAAAACTTAATTCAAAAAGTTATAAATGATAACCAAATTCACAATTCAAAACTCTATTGAAAAATCTTATTAACAGTCATAACCAAACTATTTTTCAAATTCAAGTAAAAAAATTAATTATTAACAAAAAATAACACTCATAACCAAACTCTTTTTAAAATTCAATTCAAAAAATTAGTTATTAACAAAAAATAACACTCATAACCAAACTATTTTTAAAATTCAACTCAAAAATTAATTATTAACAGAAGAAAAAAAAATAGTAACACTCATAACCAAACTCAATTTAAAATTCAATGCAAAAAATTAATTATTAACACTCATAACCACACTCTGTTTAAAATTCAATTAAAAAAATTATTCATTCATGTCTTTACCATTCCTTCCATCCACCACCTACCTAAATTCACTTCAATATAGTTACCAGCTTCTCTTCAATACAACCACTAACTTCTGATCTGCATACACCACCTCAATTACTTCCCTCCATCACTTACCTAAATTAATATCACCTTTCACCTCCATCACTGCACTTTATGTATGTACAAATAATTTCGGTATTCTTCAACAGTAGAAGCGGAATACAAGCTTTGAGCACTTTCTGAGTAAGAGCTGAACAGAGGAGAGCAATTTTTGATCCACAGAACAGAAGTCGAGAACTAGCTTCCCAGAACCGGTTGACTGGGTGGTCAACCGGGGGTTCTTTCAGCCGGTCAATTAGCAGTACATGTTCGTAATTTTTAGCACGGCTGACTTTTGTTTTCACACCAAGGAGCTTACCTGTTCACACCATTTCCTTACCAAGGTTGAGGTTTCTGTTGTCACACCAATTTGCTTACCTTTTCACACTATTTCCTCACCTCTCACTAAAATTTACCACCTTCAATATTCACTATTCGTAAACATTGCATAATTAGCTTGTCCTTTACTATATATTTACTATATATATATATTCAAAAGTCATGCCTTGAACCAAAAGAGCACGACCCGAACATGGCGAAACCTCTAACCCTCAACCACGCCAACAGCCTGAAATTCAGGCTTATCCAACTAATGATTTTCTCATTTACAATCATGAACAAGTTTTTGAACAATTTTGCAACCAACCAATTGTCACCGGGAGAAGGGTAAATCTCCCTCCTCAATATGATCCTCTGTTGGTGAACAAACTTGAGACAATAGGGTGGCTAAATTTAATCAATTTACCACAAAAGGTATATCTGTAGACGTCCCCGAACGCTCCCGGGAGGGTGAGCTCTAGTTCTGTTCACTTGGGGTCACTACAGCTCAGGACTCTCCAATTTGTCACGGTTCTAAGTCTGAACCAAAGAGTCCAAATCCGGCAAATCGTTTTGAGAAAACAGATTTTGAAAGAAGTGCCAAACATGGATTACTTTGCCAGATACAGAGTCGCCACCTAAATGTTTTTTAATGGGAAATTTAGGAAACCCTGACTCGGTGCCAAAGGCCACGTGTCCGTCATCACCAAAGTTACCTCGGCTCGGGAACTTGGGTACGATTGGGGAAGGTCACTTCGTGAGCACCCCCGCTCGCCCGATCAAAGATCGGCCTCTACTAACTATGATATCTATTTTTGAAAACTTTGTGTGTCCTTATTCCGGTTATTAGCCTAGGTTACTATGTGACGCACACAGCATATAAGTATAGACTGGGTCACCTGAATTGGAACAAAACATTTCATGCTTATTTTTGAAAGGTGGTTTGCTACTCGCAAGTAGGCTTAAAATGCAGATTTTGCCACCCTCGGGTGGGCTTAGAAAAGATGGTTTTGCCACTATCTAGTGGGCTTAAAACAAACAGTTGATGATTTATTCCAATCCAGATAACCTAACCTTCACCCACAGGCACTCAGGCAGTTATATCACATAAGCAATTAGCCTCATGGTAAGCATGCTATTCATGGCAGTCACTCACATGCATGCAAGGATGCTAAAGCATAAAACTCACCGAGTACTCCAAGCCAAAACAGAAGTTTATTAGAAATCATGCATGATCCTAAGTATACAGAAATGCCTAATGCAACACATGCGAAATGCAACTATAGCAGGCTCGGCTATTCTAAACATGGCATATGAAATGCTACAACTAACATGTATTCAACTTGGAATTGAAAATACAATGCAGTTAGTATGATGCGCCGAGCCTGGTGCATGCAAAACAGATGAATGAATGTAAACATGCTATCATACTGTATGCTAATTGAAATATGCCCTAATCTAACCATCATAAACGGATAAATAAAAGGGAGAAAGACGTGGGGTTGGAAGACATACAACACACACACGCACACTTATTACAATTATGCCCTCGCTCGGAGGGTCCGAATAAATATACAGTCCCGAATAAAAGAATATTACAGTCCAAATAATGTACAAATTCCTAATTAATTAATCAAATTAACTAAGAAAGCTGTAAAACTGGCGTGCAAGCCAGGACTGCCTTGCTCCTGATGAATGATGCATGTTTGGGCTGCCTTGGGCGGAAATCCACTGGGATGCCCCAATTAGCCTCTGTTTAGCAGTTATTCTTGGAAAGCGTGCCAGACTCCGAAAAGTTACTGATTCTTCATTTTGCTGCAACAGAGAGCAGGAAAGGGGCATAGCAATGTATTTTTACAAATATATGCATACCTCGATCCTCGTGCCACCAATCACGCATATCGAGGCATGATGGCCGAGGAGTCGAATTGCACAATTTAATATGGGATGAATGCACATGAAAACACAACAAGACCTAACTCCATCACGGATGATCCGGAGTGTCGGTGACAGGGGAATTGAGACACGTTCCGTCACTCGGAGTACGAAACATACCTCGTTTCTCGTGCTCGGGCTAACTCCTACCCCGAACACGATGCAATATGCATGATATGCATGAAATGCAACTAAGATACAATCCTAACATACACAATGTTATGGAAATGAGATGTCTCGAAATGCGTGCACACGGGCACGTAAACTGAGGAAAATGACTGAATGCGATCTAAGATACAACCTAGTATGCACTATGCTGTAAAAATGAGATGCCTCGAAATGCGTGCACACAGGCACGCAAACCGAGAAAATGACATACGCAATGCAAATGACATGGAAATCTGATATGGGCTTACACTAACATGAGAGAGCCTCAGCCATACTCACATAAGAGGCCGATGGATGAAAATGAAGTGCCTCGAAATGCGTGCACACGGGCACGCAAACCGAGGCAATGGCATATGCAATGCAATATGGCTAAAACGGCATATAGAATGCAACATGGACTTACACTAACATGAGAGAGCCTCAGCCACACTCACATAAGAGGCCGATGGATGAAAAATGAAGTGCCTCGAAATGCGTGCACACGGGCACGCAAACCAAGGTAATGGCATATGCAATGCAATGGCATGGAAAATGATATGCAAACATGCTAATGGGATTTCAGCACTGAAGTGTGGGGGAAAATAGCCCCGAAATGAGGCGAAAGTACACCCGATGCATGGAATCTCTCCTGAAATGCAAAATTAGGCACATAGAATGAACTACAGCTATACAAAGCATGCATAATTGGTACATGAAATGAAAAGACAGAAGCAAGGCAGCCCCAAAGTAAGAATTTTTCCAGTTCAAAGCATGGCCAAACAGCAAACATAAATAGGGCAAAACTAGTATGCAAAAATGGCCCTAAATATGAGGTTATGAAGCAACTCACAGCTGCTGACCCCAAACAGGTTAGGGCCTTTCAACAACATTAAAGAGGGGCCAAAAATATGACATATTACAGAACTGTAAAAATCCCAAAAACAAACATAGATATGGCTAAGCTCTTATGCAAGAAAATAGGCCAAAAGGTGGCTAAAGAAGCAAGTGGTATATGAAAAGCCCAAACTGAAAAATTCCCTTCTACAACATTGAAGAGGGACCAAAAATATGCATATTTACAGAACTGTAAAAACCCCAAAAACAAACATAGATATGGCTAAGCTCTTATGCAAGAAAATAGGCCAAAAGGTGGCCAAAGAAGCAAGTATACAAAACATTCATCAAACAGCCAAAGACCCTTAATGAAGCATGAAGAATGGGCCAAAATAAGACTATTTTCAGTTTTGTAAAATGACCAAAAACCGAAGCATAATAGGCTGCCAAAACATGCAAAAATGGGGACCAAAGAGGGATATAACATGAAGTGGCATATGGAGGTCCCAAACAGTGATGAGCCCTTCTTCAATGTTGAAGAGAGGCTCAAAATAAGCCTATTTTCAGTTCTGTAAAATGCCCAAAGATGGAAGCATAATGGGCTGCCAAAACATGCAAGAAAAAGGGACCAAAGAGGGATATAACATGAAGTGGCACATGGAGGTCCCAAACACTGATGATCCCTTCTTCAATGTTGAAGAGAGGCTCAAAATAAGACTATTTTTAGTTCTGTAAAATGCCCAAAAATGGAAGCATAATGGGCTTCCAAAGCATGCAAGAAAATAGCATTCAAGGAAGATATTGAAGCAAGTGCAAGATGGGGGGCTCAAACAGGGTTGAGCCCTTAAGAAAAAGTGAAAAAGAGCTCAAAAGAAGGCCACTTTCAGTTAGGGCCGGAGCTCAAAACAGTAAGCATATATGGCTAAGAAATGGTGCAAAAATGAGCTAGAAAAGAGGGAAAGTCCACTTACCCTTGAAGACCAACACTTTTGTTGCTTCTTGGACCAGATTTGATGACTCTAAGCTGCTGGAATCCCTTCCTTTGCTGCTGGAATGGAGTGGTGATGTTAGAGCTTGAAGATGATGAAGAAAATGGAGCCAAAACTTGAAGGAAATTGAGTGATATGTATGTATATCCTCAAGCCAATTCTTGTAACCCTTTCTCTTGAGTTGGGAGGCCAACTATATAGGCAAGAGAGGGAGAGAAGGGTCTAGGCAAAAGTGGAGGGAAATGAGGACTCTTTTCCCTCCAAAAGGGTCCCCCGGATATAGATATTTTCGGGGGAAAACCAAGGCGCAGCTGGAATGTACTCAACCTGAAAAAGCAGGCCGGCCTGACATTTTGGCTGCAGGTGGCCGGCCGGCCACTTCCCCTAGCCAGCTGGCTAGGTCAAAGGGAAAAAAGTGGCCGGCCACCCCCTAGGATGAAGCCCCAGAAGTTAGCTTTCCAATGGCGCAAACCTTGCATTAAAATTCCTCCTGTAGAAAAGTTATGCCCTTTTCCGTGAAGCCGCGCAGATTCGGTCCAACCAGACTTCAACCAACCACATCTCTCCCCCCCGGACTTGGACTTGGGAGATTCTTGAGTGCAAAATGAAGCCCCGGAAGTAAGCTTTCCAATGGTGGTGGCCTCATATCTTAATTCCTCTTGTGCAAAGAGTTACGCCCGTTTCGGTGAAGCCGCGCAAATTTTTCTCCTTCCCGGATTCATGCTGAACCACTTTTGCCCAAAAAGAAGTTGGCTTTTCAGCAAAATTGCTGGCCTCCCACCCTTCTACAAGCTTTCTAACAGTGAAAATAAGGTCTCCACCAAAAATGAGCCCAAACCGATGCAAAATGAAGGTTCGGGGGCCAAAACGCGCAGCCCGAGGCCCCGAAAACTGGCTGTTAGGCACCGGGAGTGGTGTTCGACCACGAAGTGGGTCTCTCAGACCTCAGTGTCCCTCAAAAGGGAGTAAAAAGGAAGTATGCCAAAAATCAGAGCAAACGGAGATGGTTAAGCGGTCCCGAACCGAGGCACACGGCCAACGGTCCCGAAAAACCGGAAACCGGACTCCGAAATGGGCAAAATGGCCTATAGCCACAAAATGTAGCCCACGGCCACTGAGAGATGGTCTACGGAACCTCTCCCTCCCCTCAGGAAAAGAAACAAAGAAAACCGAGCCTGGTTCGCAAACCGAGGCAAGGCACAGAAGAGGGTTCGGAAATCCGGAGGCAGGGCTCACGGCCACGACTCTGAGATTTCTGAACGAGCGCGATATGCAACATCACCAAGTGCCCAATTGGTGACGTCTGAGTCTTAAGGTCGGTCAAAAATGGGGTGTCTACAATATCCACGTTTTGTGTATTTATTTTATGTTCACTTGAGACCTACTAAGGGACAAGTTGGAGAGAAAAGTCTTACATCTTATGTCAAAAGTAAAATAATCACATTGAACATCCACACTTTGGCACAAATTGTTGGAGTTTAGCCAGGGGATTTGCAAATCCATTTTCAGAGTGAGTCTGACTTGGTTAACATTGTTGGTGATATAAGTGAAGTTTGTACTACAATTTGTGAGAGATGATTTACCAGCAGTAATTTACAAGTAAGACATTTGAAACCCCACCTCCGTATTCTCCACCGATTTATAGTAGAAAATGTCACTCCAAAAAAGGACATTTTGATGCGGTTCTAATTTTTAATGCTTATTTGTTATATTGTTTTGAAGTTGGACATAAATTGGATTTATGCTACATATTACTGAAGGAAATGGTGGTTGCAAATCTTAGTACTATCAGTGGCCGATCACTAGTTTTTAGTTTTTGGCGCTCTACTAACCAAAATTTTCAAAGCTTTCATGTCAGACTTGTAAGTGGAGTAGAGATTAAAATATCTTCATCGATTTCAGAGTACGCACTTACTTGAGTTGGTGACACTAAGAACTTATTGTGATCTTTGAATGTTGCAAATGCACCAACAGATAATGCTCCCGAAAACCCCCATGATAATGCCGTGCCACAAAATGAACAACCGCAATACTGGAATGATTATTTGGCGATAGAACAAGAATGACACAATCAGCGCGTTCAATGGAAACAACAAATGGCTAATCAGTTCAATACATTGGGTAATCAGTTCGATGCATTTTCCGCCATTTAGAACTCACCAATTCAACAATTTGGTGAGTTTCATGTGGACACTGAAACACGTCATGAAGTGACAAGCAATCGCTTAGATTAAATTGACCATCGAGTCAGTCAGCTCTACCATCACTACTTCCCTCTACCTCCACCACCACCTGACAATGACGTTTGACATGTTTGGATGAGCGATTAGATGTATTCCTCAATTTGTGGTATTTTGCTGTTTTGAAAATGTACTTTTGCTTACTATTTTTTCAATTGTTATGTTTGCTGTACTGTTTTTAAAATTTTTTTTTCTAATTACCTTTTTTACTGATGTACTTGTACTGTCTCTTGACAAAATTATTTTTATCGTGGATGTAAGCACCTTTTTTTTTTTTTAGTAATATGTACTATTTTTTGTAATTAATGAAGTTTGAGCTCATTACATACAATTTCCTGTGGGGTTGGTGAAGCTTGCATAATAGGATAAATGGTGGTATAACTGTGCATCCACAATGGATGTGCTAAAAATGTTTGTTACATTGTGTGGTATATGACAAAAAAAGTGATAAAAGTGGGACCCAAAAATCTTTGTTACGAGTTTGTTAATTTAGTGAGTGAATGGTGATACAATGGATGTGTTATAGTGTATGTTAAGATATGTGTTAAGTATATATATATATATATATATAAATAATAATAAAATAAAAAATAAGTTAAAAGTGCAGTGGGCCCACCCCACTGCACTGTCTCAGCTTCTCTCTCTCTTGGCTAGCCAAACCAATTGTTAATTGTGGCCAGCCCATTCCCATCTGACACTAATGTGTTGAATTTGACATAACTTAGCAATACACAATTTCCATTGCAGTGCCAAACAACAACAGTTTTTGTTGGCCAAAAATGTACATCTGAATTAAAGTTGGACAACAACATTCTTGGCTAGCTAACACTAACTTGAATTATATTTTGAATTTAAAAAAAAAAACCAAATTTTGAATTAAAATTTTAATAAACAAAGATTTGTCTTTAATGGGTTAAAGAGTTTGAAAAACAAACGTACATGGGTTACAAAATTTGTTAAAAAAATATAGAATTTGTTTTTCAGTATGCACTATTTATGTGTTCTTCATATTTAATACAAACAAATTGTGACTTAAAATATTTAATAAAAAAACATTTCTATGTGGGTAATAGAATTTGTTAAAAAAACATTTCTACGTGGGTTACAAAAACCATTGAAAAAAAATACTAAATTTGTTAAATTGTATGCACAATTTATGTGTTCTTCATATTTAATAAAAACAAGTTTTGAATTAAAATATTTAATAAAAAAATGGGCATGTACATACAAGTCCCATTTTGTAAACTTATACTCTATTAAGCCCTAAATAAAATCATTTGCTCCTTCTAGTCCCATTAATTTTTAATAGCCCAATTTATCCTTCCAAGACCTCCTCATAGCTGCCAAACATCATTGCCTTCATTCTCTCTCTCTTCACTTCACATAGCTCTCCCACAGTCACTGGCTTCTTCGTCTTCCCGCTCGAAGACGGACTTCCCTCGCTCCTCTTTGAACTAGATTGGATCCCCAGCACCTTCTTCATCTTGCTAGCTGCAGTGGAAGTGAGAGATCTCTGCATCGACGGCGAGCTTGACAAAAGGGACGGCGATCGGTCGGAGCTGTAGGAATTGCTGGAAATGTAAGTGAGGGACTTGCCGGAGGAGGTCCGACAAGCGGCGATGAAGACGACGGAGCAATAAGGCTAGGGTTTTGAAAATCTCCGATTTCGGCCTCTCCGGCGTACCAAAACACCAACTCCATCGAGAGATGCTCCACACAGTTTTCGGAACTTCAGCGTACACCTCACAGAAAGTCATCATTGATTTTGATTATCTTCATTGAAATTTCAGTGTGTATGTGAAATTTCACAGGGATAGGTGTGTTTGGTGTGGGGGGTATGGAAAAATGGTGGGAATTGAATTCCTGTTTTGCTAGACAGAGAGAGAGCTGTCATTTGCTTGTGGGCCTTTCGATTTACGGCGTTGTGTCATCGAATTTGCATTTACTTCAAATTTTGATAGTAGAAACTTTTTTCTATTTTCTATTTTTGATTTTTAAATAGGTAATACCGGATAGTTTCATAAATTTTGTTGTAGATTATCAAATTTTATCGAATTTGCAAAAGTTTTTTGAAATTGAGAATATTATAATCATGAAAAAAAACTCAATTCAGCAATCTAATGTGTCAGGTTCGTAGAATTATCTTTCTTTTCAATCCCATACTTTTCTCAGAAGCCAAACAGAAATTTTTTAGTTTTGATAATTATATACTGAAATCATTCTCTGTTTTGAAAATTGAGAACATTCTCAGTTTTGAAATTGAGAACATTCTCAATTTTGGGATTAAAGGGCAAAACTTGTTTTTACCTATAAATGGGACTTATTGGTTCAAAAACTTTTTGATAGGATCTAAGCTACCACCAAATATGTAGACAAGACTTTTTGATAATTAATTCTTAAAAAAAATTGTTTTACGTGAGTAACAGAATTTGATAATAAAAAAATAAAAAAATAAAAACACATTTCTACATGGGTTACTGAAGTTGTCAAAAAAAAAAAAAGAATTTGTTAAATAGTATGCACTATTTTTATGTTATTCATATTTAATAAAAAAAAATTACATATCAAATATTTTGAATTTAATATTGATGAAATTGTGTGCATTTAAAATGTTTGTTGAATTGATTTTGAATCAATAAACATAAAATTTTATGTACAATTACATAAATAATTTTGCATTATATTTGAAATTTTGCTTTCATTCATTTTTTTTTAATATGTAATTCTCGTTATCTTATTTGTGCACAACAAAAATGTATTTCACATGTTTAACTTTCAGGGATAGTTTGAAATTTTCATTATACAAAAACATCAGTAATTGTAAGTCATAATGACAATTTATACAAATTGTGACAAAACAGAAGTCATTAATTGTTAATATTTAACGACATATGCAAAAAATCGTCACAAAAAATTATTTTTAACTATAATTTTATTAAAATTTATTTTCAATAAAATTTAATTTGAATTAATTTTAACTGTTAAACCTATTAGTAGTTTATCAATTCATTTTTCATTGGAACTTTCCCATCGGATGTAACTTGTGCATACCACCTAACTAGAGGTCTGCGAATTTACGTCTCATTTATAAGTTGGTACCGCATTTGATATTACATAACCTTTGTGAACCCTTCAGTAGGACCATTATGCATTCATTTTAAATTTTGGACTGCTTGAAATCTTTCGAATAAGTCGTTTTTTTTTTTATATTGAATATACAACAAAAATATGTCTGTAGTGATAAGTTTTTTTTGTAAATTATGTTAGATTTTTTTATTTCTATTCAGGGTAGATGAATTCAAAAAGTTTTTTTATTTTTTATAATGAAAATATCCATATAATTTACTAAAAATGTGAAAATTAATCAAAAAAATTCACTATTTTTTATTGTAAATGAATTTAATGTTTACAGTAATAAACGGTTAAGGCATCTCCAATTTTAGTCAATTTTTGCATTAGGAACTCTTTGAAAATGGAGAAGTATTTGTCAAAAATCAAAAACAAAATTTGGTTGGTGACACATTTGATCAATTGCATTTCACACATTACAAATAACAGAAATAATACATACATAAAACTCATAACAAACAATTCTTTACATTATTTGTTGACATCATACATCTACACATGACCAACATGATTTACCCACATAGCATTACAATTGTGTCCCTCAAGTTTGATTGGTATGTCAACCCATGTTGTGACAGGTCCACATACTTAGCTTGGCCTCCACCAAACCCCTTTGCAGCCGCTTCAACCGCCATTTGATTATAAACTTCCATGAAGAATGGGTCCATAGCTGCATGCAAACGAATCCAATTGTGCACTACACATTATGCAATGACGAGGGGTTCTTGTCGTGTTGACTTGTAATTAGGCATGGACCGCAATATTGGAAAGCGTTTCTTCAGTACCCCAAATGTTCTTTTTATGACATTCCATAATGATGAATGTCGATGGTTAAACAAATCCTTAGGTCCAGAATAATGATGGCCATTAAACTCTTGCAAGTGATAGCGTTGTGAATGAAATGGGGCAAGAAATCCTAGCATGTTGGTGAGCCCAACATCCACTAAATAATACTTGCCAACATGTGAATAATGTTTGTAACGCTCCATCAAATACATGTACACAAAAATCATACAAGCAAAAGTACAGTATCTTATTTTGTAACGCTGACCATGGGGTGGGTGTGGAAAATGTATATCAGCTCTTGTAAGTGAGTCAACTAAAATTGTGTTGTCGTGGGTGCTACATCCCCATCCAGAATTGATAAATGTCAATCACATGTCAAAGTCACGAGCTGCGAGTACATTTTGTGCTACTATTGCTTTGCGACCATGAAATGTGTTCTGTCTTAAGGTAGGGACCCACACATCCACCAATGTGCCATCGATAGCACCAACACAATTCTACATCATATTAGAAGTTTTCCATCAAAAGCATCTCAAACATAGATTTGGCTTTGGAAAAATAATAATAAAATTTATTCGTTACCGTTATTGCAAATTTGCAAGTCGAACATTTAGTTATACCTTGAACCAAGGGTAAAACCTCCTATCATTTAAAATTTTTGCCGGTATTTCCGATTGGTTCCGTGGTTTGATAACCGTTGATGCAAGCTTGCATAGTGCCCGCATAATGATTTTAACGTGCCAATAAATCGTTTCAGTGGAGTGCTGAAATCTATCGGCTAGTAGCCTCTGTCGGTCATTTTGTGTGCAAGCGATTCCTCCACTGATATGCATCTTTTCAATTTTGACAAGGCCATTTCGAAGTAAGATGTCTTTCAATGAAATGAAGGTTGGGGCATCAATTCGCATGATGTCCATCATTGTTTCAGGGTGGCCACTTAATAAACTGAAGATGTAATCATCACCTTTGAATGGACAAGTTCACTGTGGTCGTCTTGTGGTTGATGCATTCATATGTTCACTCATAGAAGCAATCACCAAGAAGTCAATAAAATCTTCCACAACCTCATCCTCCTCTGATGAGCTTGCCATGACATTGTTTTGTGTATTAGATGACATTTTGTTTTGGCTACATAATAATAGAAGCACAACTATTCTGACTTATTACAAAGAGGATAAGTAATGTCTTTATTGATGAACATGAAATTAGTCTCTGTAATTAATTAGTTAGTCTTAGTCATTTAAGTATTGATTTTAATTGAAATATACATTCAATGTATACATGTTAACATTTTGTTCCTCTTGTTTGACATGCTGATACAGAAAACAGGATAGATAGAAATTTGAATAGGAAATAGGAAAAATGGACATGAATCAACGAAGTTACAGATGATAATATAAATAGAAAGTGGATAGAAATAAATGTGACATGAATCATTATATGCAGTATATTTATATGACAAGAGGATGACAGAAGTAGAAAACATAAACATACTAACAAGGGAAAAAAAAATTTATCAGACATAAATGAAACAAAAAAAATAAAAGACTAACTCATAAAAGCATATTTCACAACCATTGAAAAAACCACAAACCGACCAAGGACACAGCTTCACAGTTCACTACAAAGCTAGGATCATTGATAGGCGCATATGCGCAGTAGTGCGCATAAAAAACCTCCGTAAATCCTTATCTTTGAATAGTGTCAATGTCTTAACATACTGCACTGGTGGTATGTTTCCCAGCTGAGGCAGGGCATCTTGACATGCGTCAAGGGAATGGTCATCACCACCTGCGCTTACAGTCTCTGTGTCTGTTGATCGTGCATGGGACTGTTCCATCTTTGCCGATACATAGGTAGTGAAAGCCGCGTAAACATCATCAAAGCCACTTGGCCATGACTTTTTGGAACGACCACTGTCACTTTGGCTATGGACCCTCGTCTTACTATTGCCCTTACCTGTTTCCATGTACTCATCTCCACACAAATCAACAAGAATAGCATCAGTCGCATTGCTACCTCCAGCTCTAGGCAACCAAAATTTGTTAAGCATATCGTCCTCTTCATCGGAGTTAGGGGCCTCCTGCGTGGATGCACAAACCAAGGCCACTGTCGCATAGCAGTGTTCAACAATTTTGGCCATTTTGTGAAAATGCTCAGATCTTTAGTCATGAATTTCTTTACATCTGCTGATGCCTACCTCCAATTAGAAAATATGAACATAAGCGTATGGTACATGTGACAACATTATACAAATAAATCAAAATAATAGGGAACAGGTTAATATGATACTTTATCCTAAAATTTATTACGTGTAATAACCGTGCTTACAATCGGATCCCATCCAAGACTAGTATGTGCCTGAAGCTGCGTGAAAGTTAAGTAATTAGCTTTGAGTCGTTGATATTTTGGTCTGACCTGCTTGGGTGTGTATCGGAACCCATACACATTTTGCAATTCCGTTGCAAAATGGGTCCAATGCCTCGGCGTCCAAACTGTACTACAGTCTTTTGATTTGTTTTTTTGCATGTCGTCTCTCAACATGTTAATAAGTCGTAACTCAATTCTGGAGCTCCACATTATTGTGTCTTGATTATCATCTGAATTGTTGGTATCCATCTAACATAGAATTTCTAGTAAACTAAGCCTATGCTAGAAATTAAAAAATAGAACACCTTTAACAACTTCTCCATAACTCCTAGGAAACTTGTTTCCATTGAACCTCATCCACCACTAAAAAGGCAAGAAAATCATATGAAACTTCAAATATGATAAATAAAGATTAATCACAACAAAACTGTGCTGGGAAATCGAAAGTTAAATATGATAAATGAAGATTAATCACAAAAAAACTTCAAAAGTGTTGAGAAATAGAAATTTGAACATTCTTATAAGAAAGCAAAAGAAGAGTAGAAGAAGAAACCAAAAGTAGAACAAGAAGCAGGTGAACCAAAAGCTAAACCACGCAGGTAGTGGTTAACCGGCCGAAAGTCCGGGTGGATGATCGACCAGAAGTCCCCGTAGACGACCAGCTTAGCCAATTTTTGCCCAGATCAAAGCTAACCCATTACACTTCTCAGCTATATAGATTCGACTTTCTTCGCGCCCCCCTTTCTGAGGGCTCGAATTGGTCATACAGTTCGAACTCCTGTCACGGTTCTGAATCTAGTCTCACAAGTGAAATGTGAAACTGATAAACACCAAAGAGTCCAATCCGGCAAATCATTTTGGAAAATCAGATTTTGAATCAAATAATGCCAAAACTAGACTAGTTTGCCAGATTATAGAGTCGCCACCTAAATATTTTATTTTTGAAAAATTTAGGAAACCCTGACTCATGCCAAAGGCCACGTGTCCGTCATCACCAAAGTTGCCTTGGCTCGGGAACTTGGGTACGAGAGGGGAAGGTCATGAAATGAGCACCCCTGCTCGCCCGATCAAAGGATCGGCCTCTACTAAGCATGATATATTGTTTTATAAAGCTCATGTGTTCTTATCCGGTTATTAGCTAACTTTACTACGTGACACACACATATAAGTATAGACTAAATCGCGAAAATTGGAACGAATTCAACTCATATTTGTTTTCGAAAATGGTTTGAAGGTGCCACTCTCAAGTAAGCTAAAACGCGGATTTGCCACCCTCAGGTGAGCTTAAAAGATGATTTGCCACTTCACAGAGTGGGCTTAAAACTCACATTTATCGAATTGTTCCAATTCAAGCAACAAAGCCTTCACCCACAGGCATTCATGCAGTTAAGCACTTAAGCAAATAGCCTCATAGAAAGCATGCTATCATTGCAGCACTCACACTCATGCAAATTTGCTAAAGCGTAAAACTTACAGTGTACTCCGAGCCAAGACAAAAGCTAGTTAGAAATATGCATGATCCTAACTATACAAGATGCCTAATGCAACACATGCAATAATGCAACTAAATAGGCTCGACTATCTAAGATAGCATATGAATGCAACAATTTGATAACATGCTTTGAAACACGTATTCAAATAAGTATTGAAGTACGATGCAGTTTGAATGATGCGCTGAGCCTCGGTGCATGCAAGACAAATGAATGATGCAAACATGTAAGCATAAGGTATGTTAATTGAAAATGATCCTAAACTAACCATTGAAAGTGGTTAAGTAAAAGGGAGAAAGAAGTGGGGTTGGAAGACATGCACACACGCGCGTACACTTATTACAACATTACGCCCTTGCGAAGGAGGGTCCGAATAAATAAGCTTAGCTAAGCTACACTAAGCTAAACTAATTATTACAAAAACAACTAATTAACTAACTTAGCTAATTAATTACAAACCGAATTAACTAATTAAACACTTAACTAATTAATTACAAAATGACTAAGCTAATGAACTAATTAGCTAAACAATTTAAATGAATGGCCTCAGGAATCGAGGGATGCTTCCATGCTTCGTTTGCTTCCTTCAGGAAATCCACTGCCTTGCCATCGGTTGCCTCTATTTGCACTCGCTTTGATCTCTGAAAATTGCACCAACTTCCAGCCTACTTCTGCTCTAACACAGGAACACATTTGTCCAAAAATGACTGGTGGTCGGTCGGCCACAAAAGGTGGCTATCGGCCACCCTAACTGGCTGGTTGGCTAGTTTAAGTGGCCGGTCAGCCACCCTTTTCCCAGACTTCTATTTTTGTTGCAACAGAGAGCAACAGAGGCAAAGTAATGCATTTTTCAAGAAATGTGTGTACTGCCACACTCCTTATCATATCTCAAGCTCAAAGGAGTATGGCACTTGGCTCTTAAGCCACCAACCAAGCATTTTCATGCATGATGGCTTGAAACCCAAGCTTGTACAAGCTTAATGAATGCACAAATAAGACTCGAAGGACCTCCACCCTATCATGCATGATTAAGGGTGTCAGTGACCAAGAAAACTGGCACGTTTCATCACTTCGAGTATGAAACGTCCCATTTTTCTTGTGTTTGGATTAACGGTCAACCCAAACACATGCAATGCAACACAAATGCTTATCTTGTTCATGTTTTACTTTGCATATTTTGTTTACACATTTTACATTACTGATTAATCCTTTAACCGATTAAGTCCAATGTGAAAGACCTCTAATTGTGAAGATGGCCTAAGCCACAAGTGCCTTAAGCATAAAAGAGGCCTCATGCTGTTGGTTAGGAGGAATCCTCAAGAGAGGATTAAAACCATTAGGCATGAGAGCCTCAAGTTCACACTCAAGCCAATAAGGGGCTCAAGATCACTTTCAAACAAAATTAAAAAGTAAAGAATAGAGGGAGGTTGCAAACTTTTCAGTGCTGAAATGGCATGCAAAGAGATACTAAATCATGCAAGCAACACATGCAAGACATGCTAAGAGCCAAAAACATCAAAACTAGTGAAGAGCACAATACTATAAGCATGCAACACTAAACTCAATTGATCAAACCAGCTCTAGACAGAGTTAAAACATGCCAAAATAGTGGCTAAAACATGCTGAGATGGAAGTACAAAAGGCAAGAAAAACATGCTCACATGTTAGGCTACAAACAAGGCTCAAGACACAACTCTCAAAAGCAATGAAAGAGTGAAATAAGTGAGAGTGTGACATAGTTATATGCACTGAAATCACATGTAAAATGATGCTACAACATGTATTCAACACATGCATAACATGTTAGAGGCCTTAAAACACTAAGCTAGTGAAGGCATTTGTACTACAACCATGCAATACAAAGCTCATATGATCAAGACAGCTCAAAAAAGAGCTAAATCATGACAAATCAATAGCTAAAACATGTTAAGATCAAGTCACAAAAAGGTAGAAAAACATGCTCACGTGTTAGGCTATCTACACTTGCAAAATAGATACAAGGAGGGGAGGCCACCCCCTCCTATTTTGGACCTCAAAACCAAGTTTTTACCACTGAAATTCCCCTAGAATTCAGTAGTTAAAAGGCCAAAAAAAGGTTGTTTTAAAAGCTTGAAAAATGGCACAACACTTTAGCAAACAAGCTACAAAAGGGGTGGACCACCCCTAACTCCAAAACAAACCTCAAACCACCATTTTAAACCATAAAAATAGAGATTTCAGTGGTTAAAACCAACCTCAAAATAGCATGCAAAGGTGGCCAAACAAGTAACTAAAACTAAGCTTAAATGAGGTAAGCTTTATACCTTTGAAGCACAGCACTAAAACAACAACAATTTTGAGCTAAAATCACTCTTAAGAACTCAAACTAGGCCTCCAAGAATCTCAGCTCCAAGATGAAGGTGTTTGGTTAAGGGTCCTAGAACAAAAGTGTAGAGAATTCTCAGTTTTAAGCACAAAATAGGGAGAGGGAGAGAGAAAATTTGCTCCCAATTTTTTGTAACCCCTCAAATGGGGAAGAGACCCCCCATTATATAGAAATGCAAGCCAAAAGCTTGCATTCATCCGTCCATACAAGTGTATGGAGATGGCAATCAATGATCAATAGTTGACACAGCTGGCAAAGAAAATATATGAAAAAGGAGAAAAATGGTCGTCGACCACTTTAGGTGGTCGGCCGACCACCTCCCCTAGCCAACCGGCCACTTCAAGTGGCTAAGAAGGGGGGAAAGTGGCCGACAAGTGCCAAAAGTGGCTGACAAGGCCCTTCCCCCCTCCAGGCAAGAGGCACCAAGGTTTGGTCCAAAAATAAGCACAAAACAAAGAGAGTTTAGAGGCTTAAAGACAAGGCATTCCGTTGAGAACTTCGGGCACTCAAAACGAGCACAAACAAGCACAATCATCGAGTGCAGAAACGATGACGTCTAAGTCTTGAGGTCGGTCAAAAATGGGGTGTCTACAAGATATTCCACAATAGATCGACTAAAGGACATATATACCACATGAGTAAGAGTTGAATAATTGTCACTAGTGACGGAGTGGGTACAGCTGATTTATCTGCGTTGCTTCGGACGCCCTTCAATTCGACAAAAGGCTTCATAACTTTGACCTACACTACTAAAAAAAATACTTTTTGCGACCGCTATAAACCGTCGCAAATAATAAAAAACAGTCGCAAAAGACTTTTTGCGACGGCCCATGCGACGGCAAATGGGGGTCGCGAATATGGGGGTGGCAAATACTTTTTGCGACGGCAAAGCAACGGTCGCAAATTATTTGCGACCACCTAAACTACTTATGGCGACCCCTATTTTGCCGTCGCAAAAAACAAAGAAAAATACTAACATGATCTTTGGCGACCATCTTGTTACCGTCGCAAAAAATTAAAAATAAAAATAAAAATAAATAAATAAATAAACAAATTGTGAAACATTAAAGCCCTTTTACCTATCCAGCTGTTTATCAAACAAATTAGACAAATCAAACCCACAGCTAACCTCTAGATATTCTTCCTATTTTCTTCAAATATTAAAGCTTGAACAAAATAAAAACAAAAAATGTCACAATTAAACAATTACTTTTAATATGTGAAACTTTTTTTCATCATATTCCAGTTGGGGTAATATTTGTCAAAACACTTCCAATTACTACTAATAGAACTTATAAAAGGCGTGACAATGAAGCACAAGCATTTCAAAGCCCAAATGATGAACTAAAGGTTTAAGATCTAACACGAGGCCTTTAAAGGACTGGGAACATCATTGTGAGAAGACATAAAAATGCAATCAAGTAAAGACAACCAAACATGCAGAACTAAGCTTCTTATGGAGCTCATCCAATTCCGATTGATAGCATGAGAAACCACATGTTTTAACAGCATTAAAATCCACAAGCAAAAATAAAGGTGAATAACCAGTAGCAACAATAATTCTTTGTTCTCACATGATAAAAAAATCTTATTCCAATCTCTAATCAGAGTAAGAGGGGAAGGGGAATGGAGGCAGGATAAGACAAATCATTGCTTACTTCTAATATCCATACTACCCTTGTTTTTTACCGGTCATACCTGCAACCACCTGCAAAGATGCAATCCGAATAATCAAATTAGTTAAAATTACCCGTGCACAAAATTCTTCCATCAGGTACATATATATTTGAAGTAGTACATAAAATGCCCGTAACGTAAAAAATCACTTTCGAAATGTTGAAATGCATAAAAAAAAAACCTTAGGGGTAAAGTACATGGTTTTTATAGGGGAAGAATCCTAGTAATTTTTCTAGGCAAGACATCAAAAAGGAGCCCAAAACTCCAGTTATCAAGGTCTAGAGAAAGCAGCTGGGAAGCACTAGGGTCTACAAAAGGCAGCTATTGGAAGAGATAATAAGTAGAGAGAGAGAGAGAGAGAGAGAGAGAGAGAGATTAACAGAAAGCCAGACAACAAGATCAATATTGATGAGATAAACTACCAAACTAAAAGTCGAACTGAGATTGTGATAACATGTACAGGAACAAGCTGTTTTTAAAAGGAAAATTGAACAAGTTGAAATTTGCTTACATTGTCAAACTCAGATGGAATATGTGAGTTTTGACCCATAAACCAAACCTACACAGAAACAAAACATAGATTAACATGAAAATGATGATAAAATGATTAAGAATAATATAGGAAAATAAGCATATAACCCCCATGGTTTGTGAACTATTAAAGTGCACCATCAGGCCTGTCAACAATTTTAGTGAAAAGCCTAAAATATCCCTGTACATAAGTAACCTCACTGTGCAAACCACGAACATTTTTGTAATTTTTTTGGGAGGCAAAATTCACTTTAGCCCCTTGTGCTTTACTCCATGAGCAGTTGTCCTGGCAGGAGGGGGGGGGGAGGGGGGGTTAAACCGCACATGGACTAAACCACAAGGGGTAAAGTTAAGTTTGCTCAATAATATATGCGTATGTAAAAAGGTTCGAGGAACACAAATTGTAAAGAAAAAAAGTGAGAAACATAGCTAATAGCTAATAACAATGGACGGATGGTGGATTCATGCAACACTAACAGAGAATTTTTCTCACTAGATGACATTGCTTAGATCCACACGTTAATATTGAAGCCAATTGCCAAATGACATGATATTAGTATCAGTTTTACGTTTAAACCAAAGATAAAACTTTTTTTTTTCCTTATTTTTATTTTTTGAAAGTTGAACATATACCAGTGAAGAAAGGGCTTGCATCCCAGCTGCACGAAGATTCGTTGCTCTCTCCTCTTCCCCTACTTCTTGAGCTAGTCGACAGAGTTTTGGAATATATCCTTCTACATTAAAAATGCAAGTCCCATCTGTCTGCAAAATACAGTAGATACGTAAGTCCAAAGTTTTCTGTAGGCTGCAAAATCTACAAGACAAAACATTTCAAAATTATGCTGAATTTCTCTAATTGAAGGATAAAGAATAACAAAACAAAGTATAGATACTCAATAGTACCAACCAGATTAGTTACAAAGTCAAAAAGTGTCTGGCATCCCATAATTCGCATATCATCCTGTTGAGTTTGATCCAGCAGAATGTGAATGATGCTTAGTAAACTACTTGCAAAGAGAGGCCTGTCATATAGTCACAGATTATAATGCAGATACATAAGTATATCCCACAGAAGAGGAGTAGAAGGTATACATCAAATCATGATATCCATTAGTCATAGCCCTGTTTGGTGTCGTAACATGCTGAACATAATTAGACATGTCAGTGCAGCTTGAAGAGCAGAGTTAGGACATCAAGTATTACTAAATAATGTAAGAGCTGAACCTTTTGCCTTTTTATATGTAATAGAGGTAAAAGGAAACTGTGACAATCTGGACTTAAAAACATCATAATTCATATAGATACAAACAATTGCCATTCTTCCCGTGGACATAACTTTAGCATTGCTATATATATATATATATATAATACTCTATTGATGAAATTATGAACAGCAAGAAGCAATGTTCTGTTCCTCTGCAGGCTACTAACTTTCCCTTTTTGTTTTGCCTGTTCTTTTGTTTTCTTTACTTATTTCATTTGTAGTAAAAATATTTGTGTCTGCAACTGTTCCAGCACAATGATGCATATTCTGCCACTAAAGCTGAAGGAGAGGCGCTGGTCATCAAGTCAAATGGTAGTAATGGGCTTCTAACATGCTGCATCTGTCCTAGCAGCATTTTCTGTCCTGGTGATAAATTGCTTGTTCCATCATTGGTATCTGCTGCGAGGGCAGGGAAATCGAAGGTAACCAAGTTTTTTGTCCATTTAATTTCTCATGTTGTGACTGCCTTACATATTGGTTTTATAATGTTCTAGAAATTCATGTGTTTCATTCAATATCAAGTTGGTGGATAGCTAGGTTCTTAATCATTTGAAGCCATATAATTAATAAATGACATAATGTACCTGTTCTTTCGCGTAGGGCATGAAAAATTGAGTATTTGTGCTGCATACATTCTCTCTTTCTGTAAAACACTAAACCAGTTACTAACTGAAAACATTTGTATAAACCATGAAACGTGGGCAATTGGCTTTAAGGTTCAAAACTTGCGTCATAAAATATATACAAATACCACTAAAAAAAAGTTTCTATTTATTTAGACAGTAACAAAGATGAAGAGTACATATAGCAGGTTTAACTGAACAAAATACAGTAACAAAGATGGAAGGGCACCAATGTAAATAAGAACCAGTTGTACCATATTTCACAAAATAATGAAAGGAGGAATATGATCCACAAACATAAAGTTACACCAATTAAGATAGAAAGTTTAACTAGAGAGATGAGGAGTAAATAAGCAGCAATTGTATCATATTCCACCAGGAAAATTATTAGTAGGTCTAAAGTAGCACATAGTGCATCTCATGTACATGTAACATGCTTATATAGTCTTGGAATACATGTGCTTGATCCTTGTGAACTAACAAGAAAAATATAGCCTCCGGGCCTCGACTCCTTAGGGTCTATCTCAAAGGTCACCCTTCTATAGTTAGGCTTTTTTAACATGGGGAGTAGAAGGTTTTAATCCTTTCCTTATGAGAGGAATAACCTCTCATCATCTTTATTAGTAGGTCTATTCTATCTTAGCGTCCACACGTCCCAACATCTATGCAATGGATTGCATATGGGCAATATTGAAAAAGTTCTTCCTAGTATATTGTTGCTGCCTTTCTTGCAACTTTCATTCTTTTAGAACTATGTGGTATGGTTCAGCTACCTACCCGATTGAATTATTTGGCCCACTCATTATCAATGAGATCAGGGTACTTCCAGCAAGAAACATATCGAATAGTCGAAGCTCGGTTAGCTGAAAATCAAAATTTAGAACTACCAGCAATCATAAAGGACCTACATCTTAAGGAGTAGATGAAGTGAAGAAGTGCCAAAGTACAGCCAATCAAATTCATCAAGCCAAAGTTCAAATTGTTTGCATAAACTTTTATTAGTAATCTTAACAACCATCCATTAGAAAACATGAAGAAAAAAGATAGATGCATATCTATAAAACTATTGTCACATAAATTTTATCCCGATTGAAGTCACTTATAATGAGAAGAAGCTCTATTTCATACATAGTCTAAGTACAATCTAAGTGCCTCCAAGCCATGTAACATTTTAAAATCATCAAAGGGAAGGGGGAAAAAAAACAAACAAACAAAAAATAGCCTTTCAAATTACCTAATTCAGAGAATTCTTGATTCCATCCTATTTACTATTTTTTATTTTTGATAAGTAACTCAAATTACCAGACCAATTTTCTTCAATGCACAATTAAGTCAAGACTTGAGAGTTCAATCACAAAGACAATTCACATTGTAGTCGAAGAATTTACAAAACATGATGATTGAATCGTGGAAGAATGGACGATAACAAGTAAAATCACAAAATTAATGTTAATCACGTGATTCAAAAAATTCACAATCATCGAGATTGCTTAGTCAAGCATACAAAGAGAGATTTCTCACAGTTAAAAAAAGCTTGCTCGATACCGATTGTACAGTAGATAATACTGTACTCGTCGTCTCAGAGTAATCTGATTCGTTTGATGGACATAGAAATGGAATGTATGTATGTATATAGTTATACATTACATGGATATATATATATAGAGAGAGAGAGAGTACCGAAGAGCAGAGAAGAGAGCTGGATTACAGAGACATCAGATGGATTATAGATATCATTAAACACATATAATAGATATAATAGAGAGAGAAAGTTGGATTCATTCATAGAAATTAGGCTTACCGATTATGAATCAAGCGAAATCTTCAAATCTTCATCAACAATCGATCAAAACCTTCAAATCTTCATCAACAATTGATCAAAATCTTCAAATGAACAATAAAATTGTGATGGAGAGTCCAAAGAGAGAGTCGAACAAGAGAGAATGAAGAGTGAAGAGTGGAGAGAGAGAGAGAGTTCATACCGTTAGAGGTCGGTCTTCAATGAAGAGAGTGAAATCGATTTGGGAAATAAGGGATAGATAGGGTTAAAAGAGATAAGGGATCGATTTGGGAAATCGATTTGGGAAATACGGGATAGATACCGTTGGAGGTCGGTCCTTAGGTCAATCGTTTGTTGGGAAATAAGGGATCGATTTGGGAAATTGAAAGAGAACCGAAATCGATTTTTCCCTTCCTTTTTTTTTTGTTTAAGTTAAGAACACGATTTGGGGGTTTAAATAAAATGACAGTTTGGTGTAAAAAGTGGTTTTTTGCGACGGTTAAATAATCAGTCGCAAAAAAATAGACGCAAAAAGTCTAATTTCTAGTAGTGCTACAACATACACATTTTGGAAGTAAGCACAGAATTAATCAATTGCAGAACCCATTTATATTTTTGTACTGAAATTTATGAACGTTATACCTCTTTGTTGTCGTTGTTTTACTGCTTGGAGAGTGAATCAACCACAACGCACAAACTAACTGTCACTTGATTTGTGGGAGCTCATCGATGCCAATTTATGGGTGGGAAGGAATTAGTTCGCAGGCATTGTTTGGATTTGAAGGTCAAAGATTCGTTCAAAGAGAGGAAGAAGTAATTGAAGAGCTATAGTTCACCCGTAAAGCATCTTCAGCTTGCTCTTCTTTGGCACGTGAACCTTTTCAGAATGGAGAAGACGAATTTGAGCGTATGTACGAACAAGTGAGAGCTTTGGCTTGCAAAATGTTGCCAAACATGAAACATAAATGTATTTTGAAAACTGTGGTGGAATTAATTTTTGAACACTCTATCCAAATAGAGGGTTCAGGGGAAGGGGTGAAATCACATTTCAAAAGCTTCTCCAAACATAGCCTTAGTTTTCTTTGTCATTTCAACTCTGTCAATTTGACCTAAACCAAATTTTTGCTAATATATACAAAAACCAATATCAAGAGAAAAGGAACTAAGGTTGACCAGGGGTCAATCAAACAACATTCAAAGTATCCATAAGCTAAAAACATCAAGAACTAAATTTATTTAGAAAAAAAAGGTTGGATTTCCTCCCGTTTAAATTGGAGGATATTGTTTGGGTTTGTGAGACTCATTATAGTCCTATATTAATAATTTGAATCGTTTATTTTTCATAGACTCCTTTTGTCAAAACCCGAACCTGCCCCTAGAGGTTTAGGTCATAACCAGCTAGTAATCCCAGATTACCTTCGGCCTCAATGACAAAATCAATCATAATATAATAACGGGACTTAGCGGAAGCAATAATGAAATATAACTAAGTCCATTGAGCAGTACATACATGTCAAATTCATAAATATTTAACACTTTAAACTTCATATATGCTTGTATACATACACCAAAGATAGACTTCTTATACAACATTCATCCATAACAAATTCCAAAATAACAAAAGTAAACAACACAAAAGAAAGAGTTGATAAAGTTTGACTTCTCTTGAGTCCAAGCACGCCCCATCATCGAGGAACTTCAAAAATGGCTTTATAGGGATAGACTCCGGGTTTGCCTTAGACTTAGCATTCCACTTACTCACCTACATATATTTAAGGGATAGGGGTGAACTGAAGCTCAGTGATTAATATCAATATAAATGGTTTAAATGAATGAAGTCCAACATGATACGAAACATATCTTTCATTTTCCAAAACAATAAATTTCAATAAGCAAACAATTTGATTAACAGTCATATCAATCCTTTGCGACAATAATAATCATTTGAATCATTATACGTTGTACATCCAATAGAGTAATAATGAAACAATACGCCGAAGCCAATAGGATCACAAGGGTCAATCCAATAGGACCACAATGGGTCAATCAATAATCCATAATTCAATGTGGACCATTAGGGCCTAACATCAAAGATCTTTGTGTTTTAATTAATCCAATGGGCCATGGTATTGTTTTCCGCAGGCAAGGGCTTATTAATTAACGGGCCATGGTATTGTTTCCCTCAGGCGAAGGCCTCACTAAAGGATGCCACGATTATAATTTCAAAAAAGACATTCATTCATAGATAACAAAAATAAGATTCAATTCAGCGTGGACCATTAAGGTCTAATATTAGAGATCCCTGTGTTTCAATTAATCCAATAGGCCATGGTATTGTTTTCCCCAAGCGAGGGCCTTACTAAAGGATGCGGTGATTACAATTTCAAAAAGGACATTCATTCATAGATAACAAAATAAGATTCAAAATATCATTCTTAATCAATTCAAAATACTTTTCAAATATAGCTTTATAAAGACATTACTCACAGTGGGTTGTACCGATATTAAGCCTCGGGCGTCCACCTACACAATACATATAACAAAGCACACATTGAAACACATGTTTCAAGCAAATGTTCTACTCAATCCAATCATCCTTTATGTGTTTCTAATTCATTTCCTTATTAAGAATGCCTAAACAATGTCCAAGGATATCTATAAGAGTATGAGGATGAAAGCATGTATATGTGAGTGTACTTCAAAAATGCTGTAAACAAGGCAGTTCGCTTGAGCACACCTTTGGTTGCTCGAGCGGTTTGGTCTGTCTACAAAAGTACTGAATGGTCAAAAAGTAGGCTCGATGGTCTCTCGAGTCAGTTATGAAAAATGAACTGAGGTTGCTCGAGCGAACCCTTTGTCCCTCGAGCAGTCTGTAAAACTTTGCAAAACTTCTAGATGAATGCAAAATGCGCTTGAGCGACATATTCATCGCTTGAGCGAAGTGAATGAATTCTAGATTTTCTAGAATTGAATTCTAAGTTCAAAAACATGAATCTCAACTCAAAAGCTTGCATGGCTGAAGGAATTATAAGGAAACACTTAACAAAACATGGATACTTGATAATTATCAAACCATAATCCAAAATCTCTTTTCAAATTTTCCAAAACAAAGCTCAAAACTCTTCAATCTTGCCATGCATGCAATGAATTCAACTCTTTTATTTTCAAAATATGTTTATATTAGATGATATGTGTGAAATCATGAAGAACCTTCAAAGATAGTTAGTGTAACATCGTGCATGTAAAGATTTTGTTAAGAATTTAGCTTGAGAATGAGGAATTATGCATGCATGTCCCAACTAAACTCATGTTTACCAAATTCAAGGTGATTCTAGCATTTCCTTAACAAATTCATACAAATGATCCAACAAACTTCATGAATTCTATTTCTATATGAATTATCTATAAAGATTATGGTTAAAGATCATACATAGAGCTTGAATTTGGTGACAATCTAGCTTAATCCCTTCAATTCTTCACAATTCACGCTCCTACAAATTTTTAGTTCAATGTGTTGAATAAATGACTTCTTAAACATGTTTCTAACATATATATATATATATGGTTGGATTAAGTTAAGTTAATCAAATGAGATTAGGGCTAATTAATTAACCTTAATTCTATTTAATTCTAACCAAGTCTAATTGATTTGATTTAATTATTTTGATCCGAATAAATTTTAATCGAACTTGTCATATGGTTCTAAATATTCTAATCACTCTATGGAACTAGTCAATTTTTGTTTCTGATTTCGTTAAGGCTTCCAATTTCTGAATCCAAGTCGGTATTCTAACAGATAATTCATAAGACAAACATATAAACACCTATTCATACAATTATACTCAATAAAATAATATGTAAAAATAATGTATGTCGAGGTCGTCACACCTTCGAGCATATTATCCATAAAAATATCTAGAACAATTTGATAATCATAACTTGTCAAATTAATCACGTTTGTTACCAAAAAATTGGATGATATATTTTTGAAAATACATTTGTGGTCTATTTTTTTAAAGACAAATGCAATAATTTGAAATATTACGATTATTGAATCGACTTAATTTTGTGCAAAAATGATATAGACTAAAAGCTTTACAAATTAAATGGTTCAAATTATTAAAACAGATGCGTGATAGATCCCATAGGCCCAAGAAAGAATCTCTAGTCCACATTTTGGACTGAATACAATCTGTTTGTTTTAGAAAATGCAATAAGAAAATGAGTGTGGAAAATATTTTATACGCGTCCATAAGAAAATGTTTTAAGAATCAGGTTGTAATAATTAAAAATAAATATAAATAAAAAGTATATAAAGGCATGAAAACTAGATTGAGATTCTCCCCATCACATGGTTATGATGATAGATCTTTATTAGATTATTTAAAAATTGTAAAATAATTAGAGAAATTGAACACTTTTTTAAATTTAAAAAGAATCATTACAAATACCTGGATAATGTAATGAGATCCTCCATTACATTTTTAAAATGGAGACCATCGTAATATTTGAAAATTACTCATAGTTGGTGAAAAAAATAAAGAACATGATAGAAAAAGAGGAAAGATATATAAGTCCAATTTTTTAAACTCATTTTTAAACATAATGATATATAAAAGACATAATTAACTAATAATTAAAAAAGGCATAGGACATGCATAGAATTTTTTCAAAATGAAAGGAAATAGAAAGGAGGAGGATCTCCTCCCATCCAAATATTATTTGTTTGGATTGATGGGACTCACCACAGTGCTGTTTCTCACTACAAGAAAAAATATTATTGGCGACTAAAAAATCACATTTCGTCGCTGAAAGTATAGTATTTGGCGACTAAAAATTTGTTTGGTCGTCGATATATGGCTTTTAACGACTAAAAAAATTTTAGTAGCCAAAAGTAAGGCATTTTGGTGACTAAAAAAAATTTAATAGCCAAAAGTGAGGCATTCGGCGACTAAAAACCTGTTTGGTAGCCAAAAGTGAGGCTTTTACCGACTAAAAAAATTTTAGTAGCCAAAAGTAAGGCCCTTTGGTGACTAAAAAAAAATTAGTAGCCAAAAGTGAAGCATTCGGCGACTAAAAACATGTTTAGTAGCCGAAGGTGAGGCTTTTTGGCGACGAAAAAAAATTTAGTCACCAAAAGTGGTAATTTTAGTGCGAATTTTTTTTTTTAACGACTAAAAAATAATTAGTAGCCAAAAGTATAGAATTGGCGACTAAAATTATGTTTAGTTGCCAAAAGTTGTGTCCTTTTTTTTTCTACTAAATAATTATTTTTACATAAACTATGTTCAATAAAAAATAATTATGTTTATATATATACTTTGATATTAATACGGGTCAAAGTACTATATAAATAATATATGTTGCATATCTAATCATATGATGATATGGAGGCGTAGTGGAAAGAGTACCTTGTATAAGGTTTATGGTGTGGGAGGTTGATGGTTCAAATCCCCACAAGAGCATGGTGTAATTTATTTTTTTTTCTCCGAAATGAGCTTTTGGCGACTAAATCTATTTGGTCGCCGATTCCTTGAGTATTGGCGACGAAACATTAGTTGGTAAATGTATAATTTAAAAAAATATAATTGACTATTGGCGACTAAACGTTTTTTAGTCGCCAATACCTTTCCCGACCGTTTTCCAGCGACCAAACCGGCGACTAAAAAATTTAGTCAGGGAAACTTAAATACCGACTTTTGGCGACTAAAAATTTAGTCGCCAAATGTGTTTTTTCTTGTAGTGTTTATAATACGAATCATTCATTTTGTCAGACATTTTGTATATTTCATTTACAAAAAAAATTAAGTCGATTTCAATAATTATAACTTATTTAATTTTTCACTAAAAAAATAGAAAAGAATTGTATTTTTAAAAGTAAACTATACATTTTTTTAGTGACTAACGTAATAAATTAAATAAGTTATAAGTATTAGATCGATCTAATATTTTGTATGAATAAAATACACAAAATATTTGACAAAATAAACTATTCGTATTATCAAAATAAGGTCCATAATGAACTCCATATACCCAAACAAAACCCTCCAATCTAAAATTTGAATTAATAGATATGCATATGATAGAGTGAAAAACGAGTCAAATTTGAAATCTTTGAAACAATAAAAAAAAAAAAAAAAAACCCCCGGGGACAAGAACGAAAACATCCAGACAGCCAACGAAAAAGCTGACGCTTATGGGGTGGTACTGTACATCAGGCTGATAGAAACATATTCCTATTTTCAAGCCTTGCTTTACAAGTCACTGGTTTTGTTTAAAAGTAAAAAGTTATTTAAAAAAATATAAAAGTCAATAATTTATATTAAAAAGTTAAATTTTTTTTCCTCTTTTTATATTTTATACATTTTTTTTATAAAATTTAAAAAATTATTCTAAATATATTAATTTTTTTAACCTCATATTACAGCTAAAAAATTAAAACATTATTAAGGCTTCGTTTGGAAAGAAAAAAGTCAGATTTTTTTGACTAAAATAGCCATAAAAAAACAAAATAGATTATTTTAGTCACAAAAAATAAAATATCAAATTCAACCCATAATCATTATAATCCTATCTCACAAAAAAAATCAAAAAAGTCTAAAGTCCTTCCCAAACCAAGCTAAAATAACCCAGACTAAAATTGCTAAAAAAACCAAAAACTAAAAACCAACTCAATTTCCAAACGGAAGCTAAAAAAGACTGTTCCGAACCACGCCTCATTCCCTTTCAGCTTCTCAATTGGTGATCAAATGTCGCACGTGAAAATGTTTTTGAAAGCTCCACTGCAATATTGATTGTTTACCTACTTCGTACATTGTTTCTCCCTACTCATCTCTCTCTCTCTCTCTCTCTCTCTCTATCTATATATATATATATATATATATGTATATATATCTCTAGAAAAATAGTGAGCGTAGTGCAGTGCAGTGCCTTGCAATAACAAGGAGAACCATGGCTGAGATTATCTCTTCCTCTTCGTCACCATTACTCTTGTTTGAAGGGGCCACACCAACTATTCAACAACGCCTCCAATTCATCATGCAAAGTCGAAGTGAGTGGTGGGTCTACGCCATCTTTTGGCAAGCATCAGAAGACAACAATGACCGCATTCTTCTTTCTTGGTGTGATGGCCATTTCCGAGGCCATGACCAACTCAAACTCGGGTTTGACATGAAGAGAAAGAAGGTGGCCACAGGAATTCAATCACTTGTCAATGGTGGCGATGCCACAGACCCCGAGTGGTTTTACATGGTGTCTGTGACAAAGTCATTTGCCCATGGAGATGACATTGTTGGCCAAAGTTTTAGTTCTGGTGCTTATGTGTGGCTAACCGGTGATCATGAGATGCAGTTTTACGACTGTGAAAGGGCAAAAGAAGCTCATGGGCATGGGATTCAAACTATGGTCTGTATTTCAATTTCAAATGGTGTGATTGAACTGGGTTCCTCAGAAATAATCGAAGAAGATCAGGGTTTACTCCAACTAACCAAGTCTCTTTTTGGTTCTGACTCTGAGGATATCACCATGGTATCAAAACAGCCTGGTGGCCATGTGGGTCAGATTCTGTTTCCCCCGAACCGGAATCTTTCCCTCCTAGACTTTGGTGTTCCAAAAGAGAGTTATGAAGAGAGAAATAAGAAAGAAATGACTATAGTAACAGGCCAGTCATCATCTGAATCAGGGGCTTCTGATCTTCAAGGCACTTTTTACTCAAATTCAAAATTGATGAACATTCGTTCTGAAAAAAGAGAAAGGAAGACAATGATAAGCTTAGAAACACCACCCGTAAACCATGTTCAGGCAGAGAGGCAGCGAAGAGAGAGGCTGAACAATCGGTTCTACGCACTACGAAGTGTGGTGCCCAATGTATCGAGGATGGACAAAGCGTCTTTACTTGCAGATGCAGTTTCATATATCAAAGAGCTTAAAGCGAAGGTAGAAGAATTGGAGGTAAAACACCGAGTGGAATCCCAATCCCACAAGGCAAAGGTATGTATTACGGACCTATATAACAACCACCAAAGCACGTTTTCGTCATCACCGTTGTGTAGCTATGGGATTGCTAATATAGCGGATGCGGAAGTGGAGGTGAAGATGCTAGGAACAGAAGCGATGATTCAAGTGCGCTGTGTGGACGTGAATTACCCTTGTGCAAGGTTGATGGATACATTGAGAGGCCTGGACTTTGGAGTTATTCATGCCAGTGCTTCCAAAGTGAAGGAGCTGATTCTTCAAGATGTTGTGGTTACTGTTCCTAATGGAGCAGCAAGTGTGGAGTCCTTGAGAACTGCTATTCTTAGCAGGTTTCAGATTTAAGTTTCAGTTTATGTCGTTATACTACGACAAAATCATAAATAAGTATATGTTATTTAATCACACGTAATATTTAATAGTGTGATTAAAAATGATCATTTTTAGTCACACATTTTAAGTATCATTAAAAATAATTCCATCACACGTTATATTACGTGTGATAATAAATATTTAAATCACACTTTTTAAGTGTGATGCATAACTAATAAAACACGTGATTAATAATGAGATAAGATCACACGTTATATGTATTTCTCATTACAATTAATGGGTGTGATAAAAAAAAATGGTTCGACATATTTAAAGAATAATCAAATATTATTTTTGTACGGATTTGAAGAATGTAATACACAATATATGTACTATCTTTTGAATCACAATCACATATTGAATGGAATAATGTCATATATTTCATAAATGAAAGCTGAATATTCAAAAGTATATACAAAGGAATTAATAAAAAAAAATTTAACTGTAATTACATATATTAAAAAAAAATGAAAAAGAAAACTTCAAACACAATGTTCTTGAATTCTTTGACCATATTTTCCATCTCTCTAAGTAATTTCTGACCTGAAAAATGAAAACACATAAATTAAGCGGCAAAATTTGCATCTTCTTTAGAAATTATGAATGCATTTAAACCAATAAAACAAAATAAAACAAAACAAAGAAAATCCATGGGTATCAAATCATTCATCTTATAGTGCCCTTGGGTCAATATCCACTTATCCACATATAGGAAAAAAAAATCTCCCCCATGCGGGAACAAATTTGGTAGTCTTGTCGAAACATATGGGCATGACAAATATGATAAAAAAATTTCTTATTTTTTGTTGACATGACAAATCTCGTAGCCCATGGCGAAACTCATATTACACCTAGTCCTATATTCCTAAACATGTATCAGTGTCCACATTAAGAAAAGCATAACAATATAAATAATAACAAACTGAGTGAATATTAAATTAAATTCTTATGGAAGCATGGTTGATAGTATGTATATTGTTTTGTGTCCTATATATGGCATGTTATGTAGTTTGATAGGATAACAAACTGAGTAAATATTTATATACAAATTAAACAACATAGAAATTAAAACTCTATCTCTCTATTTCTTTCTCTAAAAAACAAGTCATCTTGCCAAATGGTTCAACAATTTTCATCAATTTTCGCCAAATGGTTTAGAAATTAGAAACTAACTTCTCTGTATCTCATAATGGTTCATCAATTTTTATGTCTCTCTAACCCATTTTCATCTATAAATTATGACCTACTTCAATTTAAAATATCAAATTTAATAACTAATAATTTGAATCCGAATACATAAAGATATCCACTTAAACTAACCTAGAACAATGAAACTCTCAGCAACCAATAAGAGAATTCTAAGAAAATACAAAGACTTCTGCTAATGAGATTAATTAAAACTTGAACAATATGATACTACAAATTCAAACTAATTAAGTCATGAATTTCAAAATCAATTAACTAAAAAATTAACTCATGCATTCTATAATTCTGTAAAGAGTCTATCGTTGAAATAGAAAAATGAAATGTGGTTTAGATTTAACTAAGATAAAATGAAAAAAAAAAAAAAAAGAAGAAAAGCATATAATATAGTTGATTTCTTAAATCATTCTTTCTTGCTCCCCCAACCCCACCCACCCCCCCCCAACCCCACCCATCCCAATTTGATTTTAAAACCCAAATAATGATAATTGTAAGAAAAAAAAATAAAAAACTGTACCTATAAATTCATTTGAGTTTTCAACTCAATGGGAAGCATGATGGATGATAATTTCTTAAATTTGTATAGTCAAGTTAGATAACCAATCAAAAAAATAATCACAGAATAACAATGATCAATCATTGCTTTAGTAAGAATACAAATCAAATACTTACCACAATGTTTGGATACGAAAGGTCCTAAGGAAGTCGTCAAGCTGCCTAATGTGAGCCTCACTACAAGAAAAGGGGGTTTATGAGACGGAACTATTTGCGACGGCACACTTGCTGTCTCAAAAAGTCACTTTTTGCGACGGCAAAAAATGCCGTCTCAAAAAAGAAGAGTATTTGCGACGGCACCATTTGCCGTCTCAAAAAAGCAGAGTATTTGCGACGGCACCATTTGCCGTCTCAAAAAAGCAGAGCATTTGTGATGGCACCATTTGCCGTCTCAAAAAATGAGAGTATTTGCGACGGCATAAAATACCGTCGCAAATACTCTCATTTTTTGAGACGGCAAATTGTGCCGTCGCAAATGTTCTGCTTTTTTGAGACGGCATTTTCTGCCGTCGCAAAAAGTGACTTTTGTGTTTTTTTTGTTTTTGTTTTTAGTGAATATTTTTAAATTTTTAAATATTTTTTTTAGATACACCTTACTTAGATGTATCTAAAAAAAATTATGAAAAATATTTTTAAAAATTAATAAATATATAAAAATACAAAAAAAAAATGTATTGAATTATTGTATTTTTGGTGTTTAGTGAATTTTTAAAAGATTTTTTTTACAATTTTTAAAATTTTTAGGTGTATTTATGTTAGGTGTGTCTAAAAATTAAAAAAAATACTTAAAATATTAAAAAAATTCAGTAAAAACAATATAACACGGAAAATAAGAAAGTATAATTTTCTCAAAAAAGTTTTTGGAAAACTCTAACCTAGCATAGTGATTGTGGTTTTGAGACAGCTTCATATATATACAGTCACAAAATGGTTTGAATAAATTCTAGTACTTTTTTCTGTCGCAAAAAAAATTAAAAAAAACAATATCGTCTTACTCTTTTGATATAACATTTCTCTTTTTATTCATTTTTTCATCTTCTTGTCTCTCTGTCTCTATCTCTATCTCTTATCTTTATCTTTTTCACTCATCACTCTTTTTTCTCTGTCTGCCTGTTTCTCTCTCTCATTTTCTCTCTGTGTCTCTCGTCTATCTCTCTTCTCTCTATCTCTCACATCTGTTTTCTCTCGCTTATCTCTATTCTCTCTATCTCTCTCATTTCTTTTCTCTCTCTCTCTCTTATCTTTCTATCTCTCTCTATCTCTCTCGCTTATTTCTCTTATCTCTTTGTCTCTCTCTTTTTCTGTGTCTCTCTCTCGCTCATCTCTTTTCGTTTTATTTCTCTCTCTTTTTGTCTATCTCTCGCTCATCTCTTGTTTCTCTCTCTTTTTCTATCTCTCTCTCTCACTCATCACTCTTCTCTCTCTCTCTCTGTTTACTTGTCTATTTGTCTATTTCTTCCTCACTATGTTCGTCTTGCTCGTTCTCTTACTCTCATCTTCTCTATTTATCGAGCTCATTCTCGATTTCTCAATCTACTATAAACGACGTCGCCTTACTCTTTTGAACATTTCTCTTTTCACCCATTTTTTCATCTTCCTATCTCTCTGTCTCTGTCTCTCTTCTCTTTCCCTCTCTTACTCATCACTTTTCTCTGTCTGTTTGTCTCTCCCTTTCTCTATGTGTCTCTGTCTCTCTTTTCTGTCTCTCTCTCTCTCTCTCACTCATCACTCTTCTCTGTCTGTCTGTCTGTCCGTCTCTCTCTTTCTCTCTGTGTCTCTGTCATTCTTCTCTTTCTCTCTCTCACTCATCACTCTTCTCTGTCTGTCTGTCTCTCTCTTTTCTCTGTGTCTCTCGTCCAGCTCTCTTCTCTCTATCTCTTTTATCTCTCTCTCTCTCTCTCTCTCTGTGTCTCTCACTCATCTCTTTCTCTTACCACTCATCTCCTCTACCACTTTGACCACTACTGCAAACGCCATTTCACTACCACCACTGCTACCACGGTCGCCATTTCACCTTTACGACTACCATTATTACTACCATCGCCACCACTCCACTACCACCACTACCACTATTACCACTACTACTACCATTACCTCTCTTTCATCACTGCCACTCCAGCTATTCTACCACTACCACAACTTCACCACTAATCTCCTTCGCCATCACCACCACCACCACCGTCTCTTATCCACCACCTTCACCACTACTGCCGCTTCCTCTCCTCTACCACAAAATATTACCTCTCTTCTCTCTTTCACTTATCACTTTTCTCTATCTGTCAGTCTTTGTCTCTGTCTCTTTCTCTTTCTCTTTCTCTTTCTCTCTTTGTCTCTCGCTCATCTCTCTTCTCTCTATCTCTCTCATCTCTCTTCTCTCTCGCTCATTTATCTTCTCTCTATTTCTCTCTCTGTCTCTCTCGCTCATCTTTCTTCTCTCTTCGTTTCTCTTTTTCTATGTCTTTCTCTCGATCATCTCTTTTCGCTCTATTTCTCTCTCTCGCTCATATCTTGTTTATCTCTATTTTTTTTTATTTGTCATGATTTCAGCTATTAAGTTTCTGTATTTTGTTTTTGAGTTATTTGTGGCTGATGTTCTTCTCCAAAGCTGTTTCATATTATTATTCTTCTTAACTCATGACAATGTGCTTTGAAAATAGTGTAGAGCTTGAGGGTTGTCATGTTCATATTATTTTGTTACCTTTGATTTGCATCTTCTGCATCATCACATATTCAAAGTTCGGTCTGTGTGCGTGTGTTTTATTTTATTTTTCTTTCGCAGTTGCAAGTTGCAGCTCAGAGTAATAATCTCCATCTAAATGTTGATGTGAGTCTCAAGGAATGATGACTTTTGTAATCAACATTTTGAAAATTGAGCCATGGGAGTTGATTGGATTTAGTCTCAAGTTGTTATGAGAGTGGTGAGAGTATAGAATGCAGTTATCAAGTTTAGTTTATTAATTGTTCGGAAAAATTGTCTGCAAAAGCAGTTATTGTTTGAAAACAATAAGTTATTTTGAATGATAAAGACCTTCCCATGATTGGCTGCAGGATCAAGCAAGAGTACAAGCAGCTGCAGAAGCACTTTGCAAGAAGTTTCATCCTGGGGCTTTCTATGAAATCAATTGACTCGAGGGGGTGAAACTGCTCGCCTTTGAAGCATAGCCTGCTCGGGCATTGACTGAGCTTTGTCATAGCTGCGTCAGGCAGCCTTTCTATTGGGGATTCAGATGGTGGGTGGGTGGGTGACACTAGAATTGCAACAGGGGAAAGGTTTTTTATTTTTATTTTTATAATAATTAAGAAAATAATTAAAAATAGAAATAAGGTTCTCAGAATCTCAATGTTTTATATGTAGTGCATGATATATGGTTGTAAACAATAGAAATTGCATGAATATCTTAATTAGCAGACAGGTCATTCTGATACACTTGGTTGGATTTGCAATTCCAGATAGAATGAACACCCCTTTTTTAGTGTATGGCTAAATTAGTCAATTAATTTGATCACTACGTATCTATTTTGGTACATTTCACAATCAGTAGAGAGCTCTAGCTAGAAAATCTTGAATTTGAATGTGACAGTTACGAATCTTTGACGATAACGCATGCAATGTTTGATAGCTTTATAAACCAAAATCTTTGACGATAACGCATGCAATGTTTGATAGCTCTAGCTAGAAATTTCACTCTCTCTTTGTTCTTTCTATATACATATATATATACTGGTACTGCTCTCTCTCTATATATATATCTATAGTGTTGATTCATTCAATATCTTATATATCCTGTTCATATCTTGATTCATTCAATTTATAGTGTTGAAAACACAATAAATAGGGGACATTAATTTTGTTAGTGTTTTTTTTTTTTTCCTTTTAATTTGAATTGTTAAATTTACATTTAGTGTTTTGTGAAGGCTGGAGATTGAAAACTTTTGTTATCTTTCTTCTTGTTAGAGTTTAAAACATCAAAAGAAATGGAAGTCAGATCCAAATTATACCAAATCATGGTATGACAGAGGTGCAAAAATTTGTCAGGCTGAAAAGTTTAGGAAGGGTGCTTGTGAAAAGTAAGTGAAAGTTGCTTTCTTTCTCTTTCTTTCTATGTATGGTACGTGCATGTGTTCTCTATTCTTTTCATTAATTTTCGCAATGGCTAGTCATACACCCCCATAAACCCTTAATTTATCTTATTTTCACACATAATATTGAGTTTTCTTATTATTTTTTAGTACCCATCATGTTCTGTTAGCATCCTAAACAGAATAAATTATTATTTTTCAACATGGTATTAGATTCCAACACATGGATATATAATCATGAATATATATATATATATATATATTGTATTTGTGTGTATATTCTTCATAATTGTTGGTGCAATCTCACGTGGAAGGTTAAGAAATGTGACAATGCATCACTTGTGTTGTGATGGTTTTTTATTTTTTATATTCTAAAGATTTTTCTTTTTTTGTCTTTGTTAGGTCGTTGAAGGGAAGGAGCTACTAAACCCTCGAACAGACAAAGAGAAGGAAAAACTTAAAAGGGTATTTAACAGATCATTTGCAGTCATCTAAATATACCACTAAAAATATATAAAATAAAAAAAACCTTTAATTCTACGAGTCTGTGATGTTTGTGTTAGTTTACTTGGTTCGGCAAAAAACGTGTCTAATGTTTGTGCTAATTGTACACAACTAATTGCAGAATCCAAAAAATTGGAGGCTTGCTTGTCAGACTACGGTTGGAAAACCAGATTCGAGAGGCTTGGTTTGTAGTCCATCGTCTTCCATTTTTAATGAATTATTTGATTTTAAAACTTTAGTTTAAAGTGTATCTTATTTATTTTCTAAGCAAAAAAGATTTTCAAAATTTCACCGGATATTATTATAATTATTTTTATTTTATTTTAAATATAATTGTTGTTTTTGTTCTGCAGGTTGTGATCCAACAACTGCCTGAATGGAAAGGGCATGAATGGAATTATAATAAAGAACCTCCTTCAGAATCAGAACCTGAGATTCATTTAATTAATGTACTTTCTTTTGTTTTACTAACTATATACTTAAATTTATGTAAATTTTCCTTTTAAAGAAAATGTACACTGACTAAATCTTTGTTTTCTTTTGCATCGGTTATTCTGTCATCGCAAATAGTATTTACAGTAGCTTAAAAGTGGACAAACAAAAAATGTTTTTTTGGGCAGTTCTCTTGTCGCCAAAGTTCTTCAATATTTCATTATTTCTCATCAATTTTAGGGTATTTTGATAATGTATATATAGGGACAGGAATCTGAATTTCATCATTAGAAAGGCAAAAAAAAAAAAAAAATTATTATACCATATACACAAGCACATATATCTATCTAATATGATATATAAATTATTTTTTATTTTATTTTATTATTATTTTTTTGAGACGGCAGCCTATTCACCGTCTCAAATAAGGGTTTTTTGCGACGGCAGTAATGCTGTCGCAAAAGATAAGGTATTTGGTTGAAAATGATAACTTTTAGCGATGGTGTAATTTGCCGTCGCCAATAGAACTTTAGCGACGGCAACAAGTGCTGTCTCAAATAACCCTTTAGCGACGGTACTTGTGCTGTCGCAAATACCCCTTTTAGCGACGGCAAAACAATGCCGTCTCAAAAAAAGTCAGATTTTCATGCGTTAATGGCGACGGCATTTTTTCGTCGCCAAAAGGCTCCTTTGCCGTCGCAAACCAAAGGCGACGGCGTTATACCGTCGCTAAAACCCTTTTGCAACCCCCTCTGTTGCGACCCCCCACGTGACGTCGCAAAAGGCCACTTACCGTCGCAAAAAACCTTTTGAGACGGCATTTTGAGTATTTGCGACGGCATTTTACCGTCGCAAAAAATCAATTTTTTTGTAGTGCCTATTAAGCAAACACATGCTTTAGACACAATGTTTCAAGCACAAACTGTAAAAATTAATAATATAAACATCAATAAAATAATTAAATTGGACAAATTTGTTGTCAATATTCTTGAGTAACAAATCTGTTGGAAATTAAAGATTATTGAAACATTATTGAAACAAAAGATATCCAAAAAAATTAGAGTAACAAATTTGCTAAAAATATAATTGTTGGACCCAAATGAAGACACCTCCATCCATGATGGGTTAAAGATAAAAATACAAATACTCAAGAAAAATTAAAGCCCAGGTTCCCTTTTTTCCCTTTGTTTAGCTACTCTTAGAAGACAGCAAATAAGATGGGTTTGCTCACATGAACAGTCTTTTTACCAGATTCTTCTTTTGTTGAGCTACAGACACATGATAAACCATTCCAAACACTTCAATTCCTCTCGATTTAAGCTTCTCCGCTGCCTCATCTATATTTTTCTACAGAACAATCAAAACCTAGCACACAAAATGAACTCACCTCAAAATCAAAGTATAAAAAAGATATCGGGAAATTGATGTTTTAAGAACTTATGTATTGTACCATATGTAATCTACCAAAAGAATGTAGAATCTGCAGTAAGCTTTTTAAAATTTCTAGATCTCTTAAATTTATTTAACCTCATTTAGCTTCCAAGAGAATTGATGGGAAAAAAAAAAAGATCAAGGCAAAACTACACCTTAACTTCATGAATAAACACCACATTCAGTGATCTCAAAACCTCAATTTGTTTTTATTCGTTCTCGCATTTTCTCAATAACCCGTTTCAATTTTCTTAGAAAAAAAACAAAATCTAAAATTCAGCTCCTCTTTCTTTTTTTCAAATCCAGCCTATACAAGAACTACTATTACTTTGAAAGCATACGAACCACAATTCAAACCTTTGATTTATTTTATCTTCTAACATTTTCGCAACAACCAAACAGAGTATATCAATATATATACATATATATATATAGAGAGAGAGAGAGAGAGAGAAAGGAAGGGAGGAATTGGAACCTCAACGCCTTCAGAAGCAGCGATAGAAGTATAGGAATGAGAGGCAGACTTGAAGATGAAGCCAAGAAAAATCAAGACAGAAAGAGCGAAACATAAGAGAGCCATTAGAAGAAGTAAGATGAAGAAGCAGTCCTGCTGATAAAATGGAAGATTGAATTGTGAAGGACGTGAATGTTTATTAACAAAAAAGGAGTTATGTTGTTCTACTTCTGGCCTCCTAGCAGCAGGTGTGCTCTGGGCTGGCTTTGGGTTGTGGGCTGGTTTGGTCTACCTCTGGTATGTTCTGCTCAACAGTGCTGCTCTGTCATAGGATGTTGGCTAGTGCAGAGGAGTTAGTTTGTTCTATTTGGACTGCTGGGCATGTTGGTTCTGATCTGCCTTGGACTGCTGGGCATGTTGGTTCTGTTCTGCTGCTAGGTTGTAGGCTGACTGGTCTGCTGTAGTGCCCAAAAAAAAAGAGTTACTCTGCTTTAGTGGGCAAGTCCTCTTGGTGTTTGACTTGGTTTTGTTGGATTTTGGTTTTGTTGTCTCATGATGTCCTTCTTTCTTCCGAGTTTGGTTCCTCACCAATCTCTTGGGGTTGAGCTTGCAGATGATTGGGCTACCTTCTCGGTGCCAACCTAGTTGGGATTGGGTTTTGTCGCTTTGATGCTTGATGCTCCCCCTCTCTCTTTTTTGATGTAAACTCATATCTTGTATGATTTTCCATCAATAAAGGTTCTTTTTGCTGATAAAAAAAAAACAATGCGGTTTGTTTGGGTAAATTACACTTTGCTCTTTTTACCTCAAAACTCATTTTGTGCTCTATAGAAAGTACACAGTAGTTATGAAGAAGAGAAAATAGTGAGGTAAGGGTGGCAATGGGGGCAACGGGGTGAATATTAATTCCCCATCCCATTTCCCTAAAACAGAAAACATATTACAAATCCAAAAGAGATCAAACAAACTAAGAACAACAAACAAACAAACACAGTCAATCAGAGCAACAAAGAATCAAAAAAAGTGAACAAGACCAAAAAACAAAGAAATTGGACTGACGAAATCACCAAGAGAAAATCACATCTCACAATCACATAATAGAAAAATAAATCAAAACAACAAAGAACATTGAAGAAGCAAATAAAGAATTGAAACTGGTGCGAATTAAACGAGACCCTGGAACAGAGAAATCGAAACTGTTATATACATTACAGAACTTCTCCATTATGTACATTCCGCACTAAATATTTGAACGAGAGAGAGAGAGAGAGAGAGAGAGAGAGAGAGAGAATCACCATGCCAGAGAACCATTATGGTACAGCTTCGACAAAAATCGTCGTGGCTAAAATTATCACTGCTGCTGGAAGAGTGAGATGAAAACCTTACCTGTGAGTGAGGGTTTGTGAGAGAGAGAGAGAGAGAGAGAGAGAGAGAGAGAGAGAGAGAGAGAGAGAGAGATGTGAATAAGAACAAATTAGGTAGGGTTTTGTTTCAAAAAAGAAAAGGCAAAGCAAATTAATTGGAGAAGAGACCTGTACGTGTTTAGCAAATTCAATCTTGGTGGGTGTTTCAAAGAGTTGTGGCCATCTCAATCGTGTAGAAGAGGCGCGAATATGGGAATAATTATTTTATATAAAAATTAAATTGAAAAATTATATAAAATCATACCTAGAATTGTGGTGAAAATAAATATATATAATCACACTTATTTAAAATGTGTGATTAAAAAAATATTATCTTACTCATTAAATTAAGTGTGATTAAAAAATCATTTTAATTTTTTTAATCACACTACTAATAAAAATGAGATATTTTTAATTCTTCTTATGTGATCTTTAATCACATGTTAATTAGAAGGTGTGATTAATATATATATATATATATATATACATATATAATCACACTTAATTGAAAAGTGGCATAAAAAATAAATATTATCACACTTAATCAAATCAAGTATGATTAAAATATCAATTTAATTTTTTTTTTTATCATACTTCCAATAAAAGAGAGATATTTTCATCTATCAAAATGTCATCTTTAACTGTTTTTGTAGTAGTGTTGAGAACTGTTATTATTTGTTTTGTAAACTTCATGGATATATTTGTTAGAAACAATGCTACATTTTCCAATTCCCGCTTCCCCTTTCCAAACTTTCCCCAATGATGTAGCAAATTGTTTGCCATAGCATTGGGGAAGTTTGGGAGAGGGGGAGAGAGAGGAAAAGTTAAAGGGATAGAACATTTTTCTATCTGTTAGGTGTCTAAAGGTCAGTTATTCACAACATTGTTTCGTTTTATGTAGTTTGGGAGCGGGGCCAATAAAAGAGGCCAAATCTAGTAGTTAGGCATTTTAAGTATTTTCAAACTTCAAATTGCATTTAAGTTTATTTTGTATATCTTTTGAACAGATATTAAACAAGTTTTTCTTTATCCATCACGAGCCAAAGTTATTGGCCATCAGTAGAGGATGGTATTACTTGTTGTAAGATTGATATAGACCAGGTTGGAATGAAACCTTTTATGTTGTTGATTAATTATGAAATCACATTCTTAAATGAGAATGAATTAAAGGAATTTGAGAAACATGGGTTGTCGAATGTGATTGTGCGATATAGAGGAAACACGTTCCTTCTGGCTAACAACCAGTAAAGCGGGCTAATGCTATATAGAGGTAATGCGTTCTTTCCAGCTAGCAACCGGTAAAGCAGGCGGTGCTATATAGAGGTAATGCTTTTCTTCCGGCTAACAACTGGTAAAGTAGGCTTTGCTATACATAGGTATCGCGTTCCTTCCAGCTAGCCACTGGTAAAGTGGGGTTGTGATGTGGGACTTGGCAAGACCACGGGGTGTTGTGTTTCAGATTTCATCGTTGATGCATGTATATTTCTTGAGATGCCTATTGATGAATGTGTCTACTGAAATTATCATTGAGAATGTATTATTGAATATTTATATATTGAGATTTAAATTGGTTTTGTATTGTGATGGGTGCTTGGCATGATGTTAGGTGTTAGTTTTAGCGTAGTCCATTACCTATGAAATTGTTGGAATCAATTGTGTAACTAAAGACTTTAAAGGTAAATGAAGTAAAGGAGAGATTTTGAATAATAGAAGGTGATTTGTAAAGTGAGAAATGTTTTTTTCTTGATTGGTCAAAGAAGAATCCTTTGGAGAAAGTATATCTATGTATGGGTATTTTGATACACAAAGATGACACTACTTATATAATTATCACATATGCATTCATGATCATATATATCTATTGATTGTTATTGTTTAGAAGCAATGGGATTCCATGGACATTATTGTTCATCCCACATTGTTAATAATTTCAGGAATAAAGTTGAAGGATTGTTCAAGGCCGAGATGTCTGTTATTTGTTCGCCACGAGGCCTAATCATGTAGGGAAAATGTTAATTTATTGCAAAGAGGGTTAATCCCTTTTATTTATTTGTTTTATTTTATTTTTTTCATTGTAGGCCTATAGGTATCTATAATTAGATGCTTTGGGAACTTCGTCATTGTATATTTATACGAGAGAGAATTGTGAATGTTTCCTTATTTGACTTTGTTCTTATATCTTTGCAAGGGACTTAATTAAAAGGTTTTGGCAATGGATTTGAGTAATAAAATTTGGGGTGTTACAAGGTTATCACACACATGCAGATTGGTGCAAAAGAGCTTGTTGTTAATGGCAGCAAAGATCAATCGCATTGAGGAGCGATCAATTGCCATATTTAAATTTTATCTGGTGTAAAAAGCAGAACGTTGCAGTCAAAAGGAGATCAATCACACTGGAGCGATCAATTGCCCTTGGTAGTGCGATGGACTCTAATTATCTATGTTGGGTGTGTTTTAGTAGAATGCTTCGATTGATATATGATCAATCTCATTTGGAGTGATCAATCATGTGACAATCTATCCAGGTGACCGCTCGAGCGCAAGAAGTGGCACTCGAGCGTAGAATTGTCGCTCCCAATATCTCGCATGTTTACCGGTGGGCCGCTCGAGCGTAGGAAGTGAGATTTCCCTTGATATTTTTATTAGTGTATTTGGAGTCTCCTTGTTCCATTTTGTGATGTTGATTGAAGTGGTAACCTAATGGTAAAGTAAGATTAGGCCAAAAACTTTGATTCGGATAATTTTTCTTTGAACAACCATCACTCTCTTGCCCTTTTATTTTTCCACACTTTGAATTTGGGTGTGAGGCTAGAACCATTGGAAAGACTGTTTTCGGGGCTTCGATTTGGACACAAGAACGACCTAAAACAAAGTCCGGGTGAGAGAGTTATGTCCATTTGAAATTTTGGTATCTATATTGGAAGCAAGTGCGCTCAAGCGCAGAAAGTGGCGCTCGAGCAAACTGCGCGAATTCAGCAACTTAAAAAATGATTTTCTAGATCATTCTTTCTACTTTTCTTTTCCTTCTTCCTTCCTCTCACCCTAGGTCCGAAAACCCTTGATTTCTTGACCCAAATAGCTTCCATTTCTCAAAGATTTGGCCAAGATCTCTTACCAAAAAGTGAAGAATACATGAAGCTCAACATTTTCAACCGAATGGATTTTGGGTTTTCGAAAGGATGCTCTTGATCTAGCTTCTTTGCTTGGTCTTTGAGGTAGGGGTTTCTAGTTCATCTTTCAATGCTCTAATTTATAGATAGATTTGTGGTATTTTCTTTATATAAATACAAAATTCATGGTTTTAAGCATATTGTGATAAATCATGAGATTGGGGGTCTAGGGTTTGAAGTGTTGGGGTTTATTTGTTGGGTTATGATTTGGGGTTATGAGTTTGGGTATATAATCAGTAGGAGAATTAGAATAAAAATGTGTTTTTATAAAAAGCTTTAATTTCTCTTAAAACCCTAGTTTGGTTCATGAAGATAGATGATGGTTTTGCTTAAATTGAAAGTAGTATCATGAAATTAAGGTATTGAATTACACATATACAAGTTTAATTGAATTTTGGAAGTATTTGGAAATTATGTAAAAGTTGCGATTAAACCCGTATAGTTGATATTTTAAATCATGTGATAATATGAAACAAAATTTGGGGGAAGAAATTGTTAATGATATGGATGATACAGAATTTGTGATAACATGATGAAGGGAAGATTTAAAAATTTTATTGTCTAATTAGAAAGTGATTTAATACCTCAAAACTAAAAGCCCAAATTTATGCTTAACTCTAGTTATGAAGTTTATTTTTGGAAAATGAATAATACTTCAATTAACATTAAATTTTTGAAATTAAGTCTATGCTGGGTTAAGATGAGTTGTTATATTTTTGTAACAAAACAATTAATGATTTGATGGATAATGGAGAAGGTGGTGGAACATTTTGTGTACTTGTTATGTGAATAGAATTTTAATAAATGGTGGATGTGTATTGAACTAATATGTTATGGAAATAGAGAAGATGTGTTGGCATTGCCCACTAATTATAATGATGGATTGTGATGTTTCCTTGGGGTCCGTTTCCCGCCGTATTTTGAGCTGGCAAAGTGTGGCGCTTGAAATAGGTTCCACCTTCCTTTCGGAGTAACGCCCGGTAAAGCGTGTGGCATGCTAAGGTTCCGCATTCTTTCTGGCTTGTGACAGGTAAAGCGTGGGGTTCGGCGTTCCTTCCGGCTTGCGACCGGTAAAGCGTGAGGTTCCGCATTCCTTCTAGCTTGTGACCGGTAAAATGTGTGACTCATGGAGATGACTTGTTATTGGATCCGGTATTTGATATGAAATTAATTGAAAGGATGGAAATGAAATGGTAATTGGATTAGGGATTGGTGATGATGCATTCAATGGATTGCTTGTGACTACAAAGGAAGATTATGAGTTTTGTTTCTTAAATAATTGAGAAATTGAATTAAGAAAGGTTTGTTATTCTTGTGTTACGTTTGAACTCTAATCCTTTGGATTTTGATGTCATGGAGTATAGTAATTGGAAATAGTATAAGGGAAAATGGAGATGAAATAAGGAATATTAAAATGGAAATGAAGTAGTAATAATTTGGAATTGGGTTAATAAATTTAAGATGATGTTCTTTCTTAAGTGCACTTGTTTTCAAAGAGAATTTATGGCTTCCTAATGATGAGAGACTACATTTATGGAAGGGAGTTTTCTTAAAGGTACAAATGAAATTTTAAGAAAAAGATACTCTTCGTATAATATTTTGAACTTGTCACCTTACTATATGGTATCACCCTGCATGCATGATCATTTCTATCTATGTGTTAGTTATTGTTGTAGAACTATAAAATTCCTACTAGGCATTAGTGCTCACCCCTCGTTGTTTTATTCCTTTTCAGGAAGAGAAATTCGGATTGACTAGTCGAAGAGTTATGGAGTCCATGTATCTTTTATGTATAATTTCATCATAGATGTGAAACGAATGAATAATGTATCTTGTTGTTTGCAATTATTTAATTGTAACTTCGCAGCAGAAGCTTGGCATTTATTATTATTATTGTATTCATTGAGAGAGAGAACATGTATTATTATGTTTCTATTACTCAGGGATAATGGATATTTGTTATAAAAAAAAACGAACCTAAATTACAGGCTTTGGTAATGTTTCTGAGTAATTAAAATTTGGGGCGTAACAACTTGGTATCAGAGCTAACTGGGTATGAAAACCTGGAGCTTGTGGGAAATGGTTTTTACCACAGTGGGTTGGCTTCACTTGGTGAGGACATTTGCATGTAGGATATATAAGATGTAGGACATTATGTGTTGCATTATGTGAGCATGGGTTGAGCTTCATAGATAATGCTTGTAGCCGGCTAACTTGCTTTGAGATCTTATTGGAAATGAGTCTGATCAACATGGTTTCCAGTGGGAGTTCCTTGGAAGTTCCGAGACAAGTGGTCATCCTTTTAGCCTTGACTCGATTGTGTGGTTTGTTGCTTAACATTGTCTATGTGTTGTGTGATTATACGTTAGGTTGGTTTTGTGTTGTGATAGGAAAAGTATGTGTCTTAGGAAAGGGTTAGAGTTCGGTCTATTGATGTTTGATGTAATTATTGAGATAATAAGAGCTATAAGGGAGGTCTTAAATTGCAATGAGGGAAACACTGGGCATTGGTGGAAATGTGTATTGGCTTATGAGCTTTAAATTGAATGAGAGTGTTCGTGGAACGTGGAATGTGAGAGTTGTATGGTTTACAATGAGTATGGTTGAAATGAGATGAGATCTTAGAATGGTATGAGATTAGTTTGAATTAAATAGAATATTGTGAAAGGTTTGGAGCAAGGAGTGTAAGAAGTGTGTGTTTCATAATGATGAGAATAGTGTTGGTATAATTTTGGCTGTAAGCAAGTAGTTGTGGGTGTAAAGAAGTTGTGGTATTTGAGTACAGAGCTCATGAGTATGAAGAGATGCTAAAATTGGTTTTAGGAAGGAAACATGGGTTGTGTTTCCTAGTGGTGAGTGTTGTGCGGGTGGTGATTGTTTTGTGTGACTCGAAGTAGGTACTACCAAATTGGCACAAGAATGATGGAATTATTGGGAATGATGCTAGTACAACGCATATTCGAGGAGTCCAGTGAGATTTTAGAAAACAGATAAAGGGGTGTAAGAAGCTTCATCTAGGAGTAGACGGCGTGAGGTAACATGTAAATGTTGGTAATTGTGTGGTTGGCTGATTAGTGACATCCGAGTTTAGAGGTGGAGTGTTACTAACTTCTTGGCTCTGTTTGTATGAGAATAATAGGTGATGATGATTACGATTATGAATTATGAGATGTGAAATGATATGTGCGTCAACATTTGAACCATGAGAGTGGATAATTGGTAATTTGGACTAAGTTGTGTAGAGAAGATGGATTCTCTTAGTCGGTCCCATTTTGTGGGACTTGAGGATTGGTTTGGGTTAGTCTATTTTGGTTTGACTTACAACTGGTGGTTTCAATAAATGCTATTTGAATTTAATTGATGCCTAATTATCTTGAGATTTGCTTTGTTTCGGATAAATAGAAATATGGTTGGGTAGTGCCTTAGGTAGTATTGGAAGACATTGGGTCTTACTTATATATATATATATATATATATGTATGTATGTTGTCGATGTGAAATTGTGAAACCACTCTAATTGAGTTAAAAATGTTTGAATGTAAATTGTTGTAAGCGCACTTTTGCCTATGTATATATCAATTGCTAGTGTTGATATTTGTAATGATAGGGAGAATGCCAACTTGTGGGAAGCCACATGTGCTATGCTACTTTTTGGATGTACTGTAATTGTTTCTATTTGTTATTAACACAAGTATGTATGGAAAATGTATTGTGATGTCACCGGATGGGTGGCGGGGTTTATTTGGTGATGATTGGAATTCATCGGGAGAATGTAAAGATTGATGTGGACAATGAAAATTTATTTTCCTTGTGTGTGGCCTGGGAAGGCACGGTTGAACTAAATGTTAAAAACTTAATCTAAATATGTTCATGAATGATTTTCACTGTTCTACTTTTAAATGCTACGTTGAATAAAGAATCGATAATGCCGCTAATTGAGATATAATTGAGAATTGTGCTATTGGACCGTATAATGTAATGTGTCATTGGTTTTTGCTTGTGTTGACTTGGTGTTTGGTTCAATGGTTTCCTTTTCTTTGAAATTGAGTTTTGATTATTTGATAGTCATTGTCCACATTGTTGTTGGTTGGGGAGTTACTATGGACATTAGGGATTATAAGTGGTTGGCGTCGCTTCTTGTCTGTTGGATTCCGATGTATGTGTTAATCGAAAGGTATTTGTGATATTTCCCTTGTGAGTCTTCTTGTTCAATTGTCTTTGGGGCATTGATGTATTGAACCGAAATTTGAGAATTTATCTCGAGTGAAGCCTAGCCTTTGGTTGGTGGTGATGTCTTGCCATTGGGCCTGAGTAGCTTTCATTTTGTCTCTTTTTTTAAATTTGGGAATGCATTCCAAGAGTATTAAGTTAAGAGTTGTATTCCATCCGTGGCGGGTTGTCTTATGTTTCGGTTTCTCAAAATTTTGGGGACGAAATTTCCCAAGGTGAGGAGATTGTAACACTTTGTACTTTTGGGTTTAAAATTGATATGAGCTGTAACTGAATGTTGTTAAGGATTGATATATACATATATTGTTGTTGCCATGCCTTATTATTAGATTGGGGATTGTTGCTACATTTTGTTATTGTTTTGAGAACGGATGCTATTTCGGGGATGAAATTCCCTAAGGGGAAGAGATTGTGACAGTTTGTCCAGGTGATCGTTCGAGCGTAAGAAGTGGCGCTCGTGCGTAGAATTGTTGCTCCCAGTATCTCGCGTGTTTGTAGGCGGGTTGCTTGAGTGCAGCAAATGTCGGTCGAGCATAGAAATTGAGATTTCCCTTGATATTTTTATTAGTGTATTTGGAGTCTCCTTGTTCCATTTTGTGATGTTGATTGAAGTGGTAACCTAATGGTAAAGTAAGATTAGGCCAAAAACTTTGATTCGGATAATTTTTCTTTGAACAACCATCACTCTCTTGCCCTTTTCTTTTTCCACACTTTGAATTTGGGTGTGAGGCTAGAACCATTGGAAAGACTGTTTTCGGGGCTTTGATTTGGACACAAGAACGACCTAAAACAGAGTCCGGGTGAGAGAGTTATGTCCATTTGAAATTTTGGTATCTATATTGGAAGCAAGTGCGCTCAAGCGCAGAAAGTGGCGCTCGAGCAGACTGCGCGAATTCAGCAACTTTAAAAATGATTTTCTAGATCATTCTTTCTACTTTTCTTTTCCTGCTTCCTTCCTCTCACCCTAGGTCCGAAAACCCTTGATTTCTTGACCCAAATAGCTTCCATTTCTCAAAGATTTGGCCAAGATCTCTTACCAAAAAGTGAAGAATACATGAAGCTCAACATTTTCAACCGAATGGATTTTGGGTTTTCAAAAGGATGCTCTTGATCTAGCTTCTTTGCTTGGTCTTTGAGGTAGGGGTTTCTAGTTCATCTTTCAATGCTCTCATTTATAGATAGATTTGTGGTATTTTCTTTATATAAATACAAAATTCATGGTTTTAAGCATATTGTGATAAATCATGAGATTGGGGGTCTAGGGTTTGAAGTGTTGGGGTTTATTTGTTGGGTTATGATTTGGGGTTATGAGTTTGGGTATATAATCAGTAGGAGAATTAGAATAAAAATGTGTTTTTATAAAAAGCTTTAATTTCTCTTAAAACCCTAGTTTGGTTCATGAAGATAGATGATGGTTTTGCTTAAATTGAAAGTAGTATCATGAAATTAAGGTATTGAATTCCACATATACAAGTTTAATTGAATTTTGGAAGTATTTGGAAATTATGTAAAAGTTGCGATTAAACCCGTATAGTTGATATTTTAAATCATGTGATAATATGAAACAAAATTTGAGGGAAGAAATTGTTAATGATATGGATGATACAGAATTTGTGATAACATGATGAAGGGAAGATTTAAAAATTTTACTGTCTAATTAGAAAGTGATTTAATACCTCAAAACTAAAAGCCCAAATTTATGCTTAACTCCAGTTACGAAGTTTATTTTTGGAAAATGAATAATACCTCAATTAACATTAAATTTATGAAATTAAGCCTATACTAGGTTAAGATGAGTTGTTATATTTTTATAAAATTAAGTCTATGTTGGGTTAAGATGTGAACACTTTAAGGATGTATTTTTATGCCTCTATGGATGTGTTGTTATATTTTTATAACAAAACAATTAATGATTTGATGGATAATGGAGAAGCTAGTGGAACATATTGTGTACTTGTTATGTGAATGAAATTTTAATATATGGTGGATGTGTATTGAACTAATATGTTATGGAAATAGGGAAGATGTGTTGGCATTGCCCACTAATTATAATGATGGATTGTGATGTTTCCTTGGGATCCGTTTCCTGCCGTATTTTGAGCCGGCAAAGCGTGGCGCTTGAAATAAGTTTCGCTTTCCTTTCGGAGTAGTGCCCGGTAAAGCGTGTGGTATGTTAAGGTTCCGCGTTCCTTCCGGCTTGTGACCGGTAAAGCATGAGGTTCCGTATTCCTTCTGGCTTGCGACCGATCAAGCTTGAGGTTCCGCATTCCTTCCGGCTTATGACCGGTAAAGCGTGTGACTCATGGAGATGACTTGTTATTGGATCCGGTATTTGATATGAAATTAATTGAAAGAATAGAAAATGAAATGGTAATTGGATTAGGGATTGGTGATGATGCACTCAATGGATTGCTTGTGACTATAAAGGAAGATTAGGAGTTTTGTTTTGTAAATAATTGAGAAATTGAATTAAGAAGGGTTTGTTATTCTTGTGTTACGTTTGAACTCTAATTCTTTGGATTTTGATGTCATGGAGTATAGTAATTGAAATTGTATTAGGTAAAAATGGAGATGAAATGAGGAATATTACAATGGAAATGAAGGAGTAATAATTTGGAATTGGGTTTATAAATTTAAGTTGATGTTCTTTCTTAAGTGTACTTGTTTTCAAAGAGAATTTATGGCTTCCTAATGATGAGAGACTACATTTATGGAAGGGAGTTTTCTTAAAGGTACAAATGAAATTTTAAGAAAAAGATACTCTTCGTATAATATTTTGAACTTACAACATGTCACCTTACTATATGGTATCACCTTGCATGCATGATCATTTCTATCTGTGTTAGCTATTGTTGTAAAACTATGAGATTCCTACTAGGCATTAGTGCTCACCCCTCGTTTTATTCTTTTTCAGGCAAAAAAATTCGAATTGATTAGTCGAAAAGTTATGGAGTCCATGTATCTTTTATGTATAATTTCATCATAGATCTTAAAAGAATGAATAATGTATCTTGTTGTTTGCAATTATTTAATTGTAGCTTCACAGCAGAAGCTTGGCATTTATTATTGTTATTATTGTATTCATTGAGAGAGAGAACATGTATTATTATGTTTCTATTACTCAAGGGTAATGGATATTTGTTATAAAAAAAAATGAACCTAAATTACAGGCTTTGGTAATGTTTCCGAGTAATTAAAATTTAGGGCGTGACAAATCGCAAGTGCGATCAATTGCTTTGACTAAAATCAGATTTAATACTGTTACTTTCTTTCTTTCTTGTTACTTTTCTTCTCTCTCTCTCTACTCCAACAATACTTTTCTTCTCCCTATCTCTCTCTCAAACTTAATCATTTTATACAAAAACCTTTGATCCACAACTGTAACGCCCCGAACAAATGACCATCACTCATACGAAAAGTTGATTAAATAACAACACATGATGAAATAATTGTTCTCTATTAATCCCAATTACTTGTACGAAAGGGGAACATATGCGGGTATACATTTACAACTCTAATCCTGAATCTATAGCATATGTTACATGATAAGAAAAATAGAATGAAAGTTGGCCAAATAAGAAATGCCCTAAAGGCTTACAACTTTCCAATATAGTGCTTGGTTACAACAAAATGGATTTAAATCCAATACAGTTAAAGCCCTAAGCTTGTACAAAATAAATACAACAAAACAAACAAAATGAAGCTCTTAATTCCAAGTCCTCCCAAGTTATTGCCTTGGAAGAGGCATATCATCAACACCTGAAAATAATTTTCTCACATAAGGTGAGCCAAAGCCTAGTAGAAATAATCTAACATAGTTTATGAATCTTAACAAAGATATAAGATGAGTGCATATGCAATGCTTGTGCCAAAAATATTTTCCTTTCTCTGTTCAAAACCATGCAATGCCAAATCTATACCTCAAATCATGATATCATTTCCTTTACAATAGAAAATAAGGTAATGAATACAAGACTATGAATGTTTAGGACGTGTCTAAGTGTAGGCTACAAGCACTACCAAATTGTCATTTTTACCAGTATTAACCGGAAGGCTCGACACCTAACCGCGCGGGTTTCTGAACTTTCACCAAGGATACACAGGCCAACTTAATATCACAACTACTCCTACCCAGATTCACCAAGGTATCCACCAATTTTTCTCAAAACAACAACATTTTCATTGTGTTAAATATGCAACAATGCATAATGCAATGGATGAGAAAACAGTTTCAATTCTCATAATTCTCATGCAATTTTTATAACAATTATAGCTATCCTCCACCAATAGCCCAAAATAGATATCTCTAAATATATAATTAATTTTTATAAAGATAAACTTTCCAAATTCCAAGATGTGAGTGGTAATATATACCCAACTCCACCATCCTGATCAATATTAATCTAATTTCACATTTCCAATATCAATTCCATTATTTATACAAAATCAACATTTAATATATTTAGGGAAAAACCCTTTTTTCTTCCAAAACTAATTCCAAGTATCAAAATCAACCATTTTATCACAACTCAAACTCATTTCTAATCCCACAACCATTTTCAAGAATTCATTTGAAAACCCCTCTTTTTATTTTTAATCCAAAACCCTAGATTTGTCTAAAAATTCCCAAATCACAATATTGTTTTAGAAATAACAAACAACTAAGTTAAAAATCATAAAAGAGTGCGAAGAATCCCTACCTCAAAGAAGAAGATCCAAAGGAGAGATGGGTAGAACTCAATAGAGCCAAAAACACAAAACTTCACCGATTAAAACGAAGCGCTTAACGTGCTCTCTCTTTTCATCAAAGGGACATGAGTGAAGAAATCAATAGATCTAGGTGTATTTGTAGAGAGAATGTGAGTTTTAGAGAGAGAGTGAGAGAAAATTGGGCTTTGAAATGTTTAGAGATGAAAAAGTGACTCGAAAAGATGACTTTACAATCTGATATACGCGCAAACTGCTCGAGTGAAAGAAGTGTCACTTGAGATACAAGACACAATGCGTGAGGCCGTTCGAGCAAAGAAGTTTACCACTCGAGCAAAGAATACAAACTCGTAGAAGTTTTACAAACAGAGGACCATCGTTCGAGCTTAAGAACGACCGCTCGAACCAACACCGCTCGAGCATAAGAAAGACCGCTCGAGTGAAGAATACCATCTCTTAGTATCTTTGCAGACCTGCAAAAGTACTGAGAGGTCACAAAGACTCCTCGAGTGCAAGAATCACCGCTCAAGCGAAGAAGTAAAATTCTAGATAACAACCATTTTGAAAAACAAGCTACCAACTCTTTCCAAATGCAACCAAGACACTCTAATAACCAAACTCAATGAGGAATAAAGAGAAATAAAGCATAAACAACCATATAAGACAATGAAACTTGAATTCAGAACATCAAATGGGTCGGGTCTAAACTAGAATCGCTATAACCACACTTGTAATGAAAATATTCCCTTGCACCTTTGATATAAAGTGTAGAGCACGTCGGGAGTTTTGATTTCACCGAAGCTATAACGATTTCAGTTTAAATCTGACCCATTTCATGTTCTTGAATCCGAAATCCCATATCTTTAATTGTTGTTTATAACTTTTTACTTTGTTGTTAGATGAGTTTGGTCGTTTGGAAGTTGTTGGTTGTATTTGAAACAGGTTGGGGGTTAGTTTTTTGAAAGAGTTATTGTCTAGTTTTCTTCTTGTTTGCTCGAGTGGTGTTTTGGTCGCTCAAGCAGTCTTTGAGATCTCTAAATATTTTTGCAGGTTTGCAAAACTTCTAGGAGTAGGGTATCTTCGCTCGAGCTGTCTTTCCTACGCTCAAGCGATTTTCTACAATTTGCAAAACTTCTGGAAGGGGGTCATTATATGCTCGAGTAGTGTTCTTGGTCGCTCGAGCAGTGCCACTTATTGTGTCTGACGCTCGAGCACTGTTTTAGCTCTTTGGAGAAAAACGTAGAACTCGTAAAAACTTCATTCCAACCAGAAATGATTTTGTTTTATACTCCGTCAAAGTTTTATCCTTGCTCTCTTCCTCTTTTATTCTTGAGGTAGGGATTTCTTTAACCTTTGGTATGATTCTTAGCCTAGTAATTTGCTCTTTAAAAAGGTTTAGTGATTTAGGGATTTTGGGTTAAACCTAGGGTTTGATTTTGAAATGTAAAACATGAATTTTTCAAATAGATTCTTGAGAAAGGTCATGGAAATGTATAAAATGTTGGGTTGTGTTGGACTGTTGGAATTTCCTTAAATGTGATTTTGAAAGTAAAGAATGTTTTGTTTGAAAACCATTGATATTTGATTTATGAAAGAAAAGGGAAAATATGTCGAGTTTTGAAAATATAAGAGGAATGTATCTATTGATGATGCGAGTGGAGTTGGATATATATTATTGCTTCCATTTTGAAAATTATGAAATTATCTATTGTTGGAAAAGTATATGTTGAGTAGAAATATCTATTTTGGGCTATCAGTGGAGGATATTTTTGATTGTTTGAGAAATTGCATGAGGATTAGGTGAATTGAAACTATTTACTCATATATCTTGCATTGAGCATTGTTTCATACTTAAACATTGAAAATGTATTGTTTTGAGAAAAAAAGAGTGTATACCTTGGTGAATCTGATTAGGGGATGTGGTTGTGGTTATTATGTTGGCCTGTCGTGTTTACCCTTCTGGTTAGTACCGGTAAAATGGCTTTGGTAGTGCTTGTATGGCCTACTGGCAGACATGTACCTAGAGATTCCCAATGTTTTGTATCCACTGTCCTGTTTTCTAATATATAAAAGGATGTTTTCATGAATTGATACATAATCTTGGCATTATACTGTTTTGAGATGAAAATGTAAAATATTTGACAAATGGCATGTATATGCATTCACCTTATGACTTCGTTAAGTTTTGTACATTTTGTTAAAGTATCTCTACTAGGTATTAGCTCACCCTATGTGGAAAACAACTTTCAGGTGCTGATGATATGCCTCCACCAATGACATATCTTGGGAGGACTTGGAGTCAAGAGCTCCTTTTGTTTCTTTTGCTGTAAATATTTTTTGTACAAGCCATGTGCTTTAACTGTATTGAGTTGAATCACTTTTGTTGTACCCAAGCATTGACTTGGAAAGATGAAGGCATTAAGGCATATACTTACCTGTATCTCCTTATGTTTCAATTCATCTACACATGTCATATGCTATAGATTCAGGATCTAGGATTTATGAATATATATACACGTATATATTATCTTTTATAGTATTAAGGAGTATCAATGAAACGTTAAATATATCGCAAGTTTTACATTCTACGAAATATTATGTTGTGGTTTGTTGTTATTATTTCGGGGTGTTATAGAAGCCGATCATCATTTCAAAACTTTCAAATTTTGGGCTTTTTCATTCTCCTTCTTCAATTTTTCTTAATATGATTTTATAGATGGAAATGTGGTAATTTATTGCATAACTTTTAAGAATTTTTGTAGAGATTTCAAAGCATGTAGGATGAGGACCTAGGGTTTGATTTGTGTTGTGTATTAACTTAAATTTTCTTTATAAAAATGTTAGTTTAAAAGCTTTAATGCATATGGATCCTTTAAAATTGAAAAACTCCAAATAGGGGTGCAAAATCGGCCCATTGGCTTGCAGCCCACCTGAAGCCCGCTCGCAGCACGGAGTAGCCCGATCTGCCTAGGCCCGAGCTTGAGCTAAGCCCAGCCCAGCTCGTGACCCTAGGCCTAGGCCATGTGTTTTCAGGCCTGACTTGACTGAAAGTCAGATCCAATTGGCCCGGCATGAAGCCCGGCTTGCCCGAGGCTCACTCGAGGCCCAATGTCATTTTCAAGCTATTTTTGTGAAAAAATATAAAAATAAAAAATATAGTTAGGGCTACCCCAAGCATAGGCCCGCAACCCGATTTTGAGTGGATTTGGGCTTGGGCCTAGGCTGAGATTTTTCCCATGTAGGCCGACCTGGCCCAATCCAAAAAATTGGTGGGAGCCTGCGAGGCCCGAATGTGGGTCGGCTTGAGACTGGGCCAGACCGAATTTAGACTCCTAACCCCAAATAATCCAAAGGAAATCCTAATTTTCTTGCTTGAAATTGTATAATTTTGAGAAATTGAAAAATTATAATCATTTTGGGATATTGGGATTGAATATTGCTAATCAATAGATGATGAGAATTGAGAACATGTGTTTTGGGAAACTGATTAAGATTGATAAAGAAATTTGGAAATTTATTCTCTTTATACATTTGTTAAATTTTTTTAGAAGTGGTATTACATAATGTTGCTAGTTATACTCTAATATTACATAATCGAAATATTTTGATACAGACAACTGTTATTAGCAATTACTGGAGGATTGCATTGTTGTAGAAATATTTCAACCTAGGGTGAATTGAAACCCAATTTTAAATGATTAGTGATGTAAAGATTAAAAAATGCTTGAGACCCCCATTTTTTGGAGACCCCCACAACCCCCTTTGGATCTCCACCATTGATGTATGTGTGGGATCCACTCATGTATGTGTGGAGCCCACACCATCAATGGTGGAGATCCAAAGGGGGTTGTGAGGGTCTCCAAAAATGGGGATCTCAATCATTGTTGTAGAGATTATTGTGATGATAATAATGTGATTTTATGAGTTGTGAGATTATCTAACTTGAACGGTGATAAATGAGAATAATTTGAAATATACTCGAAATGTGAAATGTGTTGTGTTATATAGAGGTACCAAGTTCCTTCCGATTAGCACCCAATAAAGCAGGGGTGTGCTATACATAAGTATCGTGTTCCTTCTGACTAGCAACCAGTAAAGTGGGGGGTGTGCTATATAACACTACAACATATAATGTTTTGGTTTCTAAAAGTGCAAATTTTGTTGTAAAAGACATTTAGGGACCAATTTCTATCGTCATGATGATAGTCGCTAAAATGTCATCCCAAAAAGTCAAAAACAAGCCTTTTAGCTACAAAATTTTGAAAATGTCACTAATAAATAGGCTTTTAGAGACAATAATTTGGTCTCAAAATGGTTTATTTTTTTAGACAAAAAATTTAGTCCCTAAAGAATAATAATACATCACTAACGCCTAATTTTCATTGCTAAAAATATAATAAAGACACTTTTCGCAACAAAAATATTTGGTCCCTAAAATATAATTTTGTCCCTAAATTTTGGTCTCTAAAACCTTAATTTTTTATAGTGTAAAGGTACTGAGTACCTTCTGATACCTAGTACAACGAGTGTGTTATATAGAGCTATCGTGTTCCTTCCGGCTAGAAACCGGTAAAATGGGATTGTTTATGTGGGGCTGTTTATGTGGGGCTCGGGACCACGAATATGTGCACATGTTGTGGTTCATTAACGAAATGTATATGTGTGTGTGGAATCTATTGTTGGTTATATAAATGTATTGAGATTAGTTGTAAATCACATACGTGTTGGAGGGTAATGTAAATTGAGTAGACTTGTTGTTGAGTAAACATGAATGCCAGTTTTGAATTAATAATGGAGAGGTGATGGAAATGTTCAAAGTGTTTTGGATAACAATGGTAAAAGACGTGTTATATATGTGTAATGTGGAGTATCATGATCATATACTTTTATAGGGATATAATAATTGAAATTAAAGATTTTGTCTTCTGGATTATATGTTCATCCCACGTTATTAAAAAAAATTCAGGTATTGACAGTGCACCACGACTATGAATTGGCGTGAAAGATGAGAATAAGCTAGAGGAGCTCTTTTGATTGTGGCCATGGAGCCTTTATTTGCAGGCAGAATGTCATGTGTGTTTTAAGGGTTACACCATTTTTCTTTTGTTGGTGTATGCCTAAAGGCATTTAATTCCAGTTAATAGTTAGTGCTTTTGTATTACGTATTGCACGTGAAAACTGGATGTATTGAATGATCATTATGTATATATACACGAGAGATATTTTATTTCCTTATGTTTAATATTGTCTTATCATTATTCGAGTTTATTTATCGCAGATTGAATCCTATATTTTGGAGGCGTTATAGATAATCATCATCACCTTTACAAAGAAAATTTTACTAGAAGAATTGGCACTCAATGATAAGAAAATACCACATAATCATTTTAAAACATGTAGACAACGGTAAGAAAACCCTTCCCTCAAATTTAAAGGAAGTAAAATACCTAAAAATCAACTTTGTCAAATTCATGATTTTCAGATTGACATGCTCTCTATGTGCTTTACAATTTAACTTTAAGAACTATACTGAGATTAGCTCCGATGGTGCAAGATCGAAGGGCTTTGTTTAAGGTTTGAAGAGAGAGAGAGAGAGAGAGAGTCAAAGTGAAGAAGAAATGGGAGAGGCGCAGAGAAGGAAAGAAAAGAAAGAAAGTGAAGGAGAGGGATGGCCCACGTTAATTTGCTTCTCCCTATTTTTTTTCACTAAGGATCTTCTAGAGTGTTTTTTTCCTAAAGTTTCCTAAAATGGTGCATTGTGTGGTTGAGATTTAATGCTGGAAAATTGATGTGACTTGTCATTAAATCTCAACCACACAATGCACCACTCTAGGAAACTTTAGAAAAAAAAAACTCTAGAGGATCCTTACTCATTTTTTTTATATACAAATATATATTCATCTATAGATATATGTTTATCTATACCACTAAAAGTACATTATAATAATATAATAAGATTTTGTAATATATATTATAAAATAGTACAACTTTTTTACTACAAAAATATAACTTTCACTTAATGATGCACCATAAATATTCATAACTCACTCAATTGTGGTAATATAATAAATAATAATAACAATTTATAATTACAAATGAGTCATAATTCAATCAATTATGTTCACAAAGAATGAAATTTAATAATTAATTAAAATAATTTATCAATTGAGATTGGAGTATAAAATAATTTAAATGGACTAAAGGCAGTTCCTACCATTAACATAATAAAACAAGAACAAAGTAATTTAGTATGGGCTAATTATAGGATCTAAAAATATTAAATTTATATACCGATTTAATAATTTAAACTGAAAGTAATTAAAACTCAAAACTTACCAAGAGGGCTCACAAGGTTAAATTTGAAAAGTAGTTTAATTTGTTTTCACAAGTTTAAATAGATTGGTCCACCACACAACAATTATAATCATAATGACAGCATAATTAAACAATTTAAAAATTAGTATCAATCCATCTCTAAATAATATACACGAACCCGCAAGCATACTAGAAAATTTCCAAACTGATCGCCCAAAAAAATAAAAAAAATAAAATAAAATTTTATCCAACTCATTACAGCAAGCATCCAAAGCCCATAGCTCACCACCCAACGATTGAATTAGGAGGTTCAAACCATTCCTATTATTGTGAAATACTCCAAATATCAAGTCAAGTGACAACCAAAGAGCTAGTGTAGTACTCCACCAACAAAAGTGGTTGAGATATATCAGCAGGTTGTTCCTTATTTATAGGAGACACCCAACAGCTATAAAAGACTATTTACAAGCTCAAGTTCAAAGCATCACCAACTCAATTTAACACAACTTTCACAATGACATCAGTGTCAATTTAGCCTGTAACGCCCTAACTTTTATTATCCGAATCCATTACCAAAACTTTTATTAAAAACCATTTTCCAAAACATACATTCGGAAGCAGAAATAAAAGGATAAACAATAAACATTCTCTCTAGATATATAATGATATATATACATATATATTGATACAATCATTACAATGTCTTCAGGCTTACATTAAAGAGGAATAAACGATAGGGATTAATCTTGTATACATAAAAATAGCGGTCCGCTTAACAAATAATGAGCCCTGAGGCCTACAAGTAAAGAAGACTCCAAGTCCAGATAATTCTTCTAGCCTTGAACTTGAAAAATTGTCAACAACGTGGAATGAACATACAGTCAAGTAGAGATCTCAATGATCCTAAACAATAACATCATATGGATAGTTATAATTATGAATGCTCCACATTGTAACTAGATACATAATATGACTTGTCATATCCAAAAATATACATATATAAGTATACGTCTTCCCAAAAGTCATTCCTTATTAATTTAAGAAATCTCATTTCTTATCTTAGCAATTCATCGTTTTCAAATAAAAAGGCTACAAAAATTCCAATAATAACACATAACTCAATTCCAACTATATTCTCAACACACACATAATCATCCATAAATACCTCAACGTGTTTATACACACAATATTAACAAAATCTCATAATAAATAAACAACCCATGGTCTTGCCAAGCCCCATTTCACAACCATGGTCTTGCCAAGCTCCACATCATTATCGTAGTCTTGCCAAGCCTCACATTTGCTTGCTTTACTAGGTGCTAACTGGAAGGAATGCATTACCTCTATATAGTATCAGCCCGTTTTACTAGTTGCTAGCTGGAAGGATCGCATTACCTCTATATAGCACGTCCGCCTACTTACCGGGTGCTAACTAGAAAGAACACATTACTTTTGTATAGCACTTTCATTCATCCAACTCATCACATAACACATCATTCTCATTACAACAAAAAGAGTATTTGGAGATGAAAACTAATGACGAAAATAAATTTTCTCACGAAAAACGTACCTTTTAGTGAAGAAAATAATATTTCGTCTCCAAATGCACCATTTTTAGAGAGAAAAATAAAATTTTGTCACCAATCTACATACATAATAAAAAATTAAGTGACAAAATTATTTTTCGTCATCACTTTTATTTTTTTTGTCACAAAATTTTTCCCGCCATTAAAAAATTTGAGGGGAATTGTGCCGCCAAGTTAGTGACAAAAAATTTCATCTCCATTAAAAATATTATTAGTGAGGATAAATATTGTCACCAAATATTTCAATATACAAAACTACATTGTTTTGTGTTTTGGAGTGAACCTATTGCTCACCAAATCCATTCTCTTTATCTAAATAATCTATTGCTCTTTCATTTCACACACACAGGCAGACTACCTTCATCAAAACCCTTCGTTTCTCTCTCTCGCACCACTGTCCAACTCACACCACTGTCCGATCGCAAGCATCCGTACTCTCTCTCTCTCTACCATTATCGTCCAACTGCTCTTGTAGTCTTTTTGGATTTTATAGTAACGCTGGAAAAAAAAAATTGGTAGCCGAATCTATCATTTAGAAGCATCTTTGTGCTCTAGAATGTAATTTGTTTGAATATAAGTGTAAGATTGGTAATGGATTTTGTGAATCTATGTTCTCCTCTCTTGATGGGTTTGCCTGAAACATTTTATCAAATCTCTTGTGGGTTCACCTAGATCATATTTTGCTTCACTTCCAAATGTCATATAACGAAATGGATCTCTTGGGATTCTTCGTAGGGAAATTTAGTCAAAACTTCTCCATTGAACACTTATTAGGTGAAAAGAACAACTCAATTTATTTATTTATTTATTTATTTTTAAGAATTTCATAGTCGACATAGATCTTATTTGATAGATTTTGATGAGAGAATTCTAAAAATACTAATTTTATTAAAAACCGACATCTGTATTAAAAGTTATATTCTTTTAAAATTTAATATTTTGATACTAATGATATGTCACTACAAGAAAAGTGGGTATATGAGACGGGACTATTTGCGACGGCACACTTGCCGTCTCAAAAAGTCACTTTTTGCGACGGCAAAAAATGCCGTCTCAAAAAAGCAGAGTATTTGCGACGGCACCATTTGCCGTCTCAAAAAAGCATAGCATTTGCGACGGCACAATTTGCCGTCTCAAAAAATGAGAGCATTTGCGACGGTATTTTCTGCCGTCGCAAATACTCTGTTTTTTTGAGACGGCAAATTGTGCCGTCGCAAATGCTCTGCTTTTTTGAGACGGCAAATGGTGCCGTCGCAAATACTCTGCTTTTTTGAGATGGCATTTTCTGCCGTCGCAAAAAGTGACTTTCGTGTTTTTTTTTTTTAAATTTTTAGTGAATATTTTTAAAATTTTAAATATTTTTTTTAGATGCACCTTACTTAGATGTATCTAAAAAAAATTATGAAAAAATATTTTTAAAAATTAATAAATACATAAAAATACAAAAAAAAATGCATTGTATTTTTGGTATTTAGTGAATTTTTTTTTTAAAAAATTTACAATATTAAAAAAAATTAAAAAAATTAAAAAAAAAATACTTAAAATATTAAAAAAATTCAGTAAAAATAATATAACACGGAAAACAAGAAAGTATAATTTTCTCAAAAGAGTTTTTGGAAAACTCTAACCTAGCATAGTGATTGTGGTTTTGAGACAGCTTCATATATATACAGTCACAAAATGGTTTGAATAAATTCTAGTACTTTTTTCTTTCACAAAAAAAAAATTTAAAAAAACAATGTCTTCTTACTCTTTTGATGTAACATTTCTCTTTTCATTCATTTTTTCATCTTCATGTCTCTCTGCCTCTATCTCTCTCTCTTCTCTTTATCTCTTTCACTCATCACTCTTGTCTGTCTGTCTGTCTGTTTCTCTCTCTCATTTTCTCTTCGTGTCTCTCGCCTATCTTTTTTCTCTCTATCTCTCTCATCTGTTTTCTCTCTCTGTCTCTCTCGCTCATCTCTCTTCTCTCTATCTCTCTCATTTCTTTTCTCTCTCTCTCTTATCTTTCTATCTCTCTCGCTCATTTCTCTTATCTCTCTGTCTCTCTCTTTTTCTGTGTCTCTCTCTTGCTTATCTCTTTTCGCTCTATTTCTTTCTCTTTTTGTCTATCTTTCGCTCATCTCTTGTTTCTCTCTCTTTTTCTATCTTTCCCTCTATCTCTATCTCTCTCTCTCTCTCTATCTCTTTTTCTGTCTATCTCTTTCTCCATGTCTCTCTCTCACTCGTCACTATTTCTCTCTCTTACTCATTACTCTTCTCTCTCTGTCTGTCTGTCTATCTGTCTTTCTCTCTTTGTATCTCTCATTCATCTATCTCTTCTCTCATCTCTTTTCTCATTTATTTTCTCTCTATCTCTTTTGCTCATCTCTCTTCTCTTTATCTCTCTCGCTCATCTCTCTTCTCTCTATCTCTCTCATCTCTCATCTTTTTCTATTTCTCTCGCTCATCTCTTTTTTCTCTATCTCTCTCTGTCTCTCTCGTCCATCTCTCTTCTCTCTATGTCTATTTTCTGTCTCTCACTCTCTATCTCTCTCTCTCTCTCTCCTACTGTGTTTGCATTGCTCACTTTCTTACTCTCGTCTTCTCTATTTACTGAGCTCCCTCTCGATTTATCGATCCACTACAAGAAAATGCACTTTTAGCGACCACTTTGTCTCTCTCTCGCTCATCACTGTGTCTCTCTCCTCTCTCTCTTCTATCTGTCTCTCACTCATTTCTCTCTCTCACCACCCATCTCTTCTACCACCTTTACCACTATTGCAAACACCATTCCACCACCACCACTACTTCCACTGTCGCCACTTCACCATTATTACTACCATCGCCACCACTCCACTACTACCACTACCACTACTGCCACTACTACTACCATTCTCTCTTCTTCACCCCTGCCACTCCATTTACACTACCACTACCACGACTTCACCACTAATCTCTTTCGCTATCACCATCACCACCACCACCACCACTATTGCCGCTCAATTTCCTCTACCATAAAAAATTAGATCGTGATTTTTAGTAACCCAAAAAAATAAGCCACAGAAAAATATTTTTCATTAACTATAGAAAATTAAATTTTATTTTAGTGAAAAATATTTTTCATTAAAATATTACCCCTACTTCTACCAAATAAAAAATAATAATATTTTTTTCATTAAAATAAAAATGAAACAAATAAATTTTCAATCTTAGTAACTAAAAAAAAAAAATTAAAAAAAAATTCATTAACTACAAAAATATATATATTTTAACAAAAAATAAAATTTTTTGACGATGATAACCCCGTCACAAAAAAAAAAAAAAAAAAAAAATTAACGATATTATTTTATTATTTAAATTTCATTTATGACTAAAAAAAAATATTTTCTTATTTTTTATTACCGCCCATTTTTTTTCTCAAACCCCAAACCCAAAAATCCCTACACCCCCCCCCCAAATCCCTAATCTCACCGCCCCTTTTTTTCCCATTCCCGCCCCCCCCCCAATCTCCAATCTCAAACCCCAAACCCAAAAATCCCTACCCCACCCCCCCAAATCCCTAATCTCAAACCCACAAATTCCCAATCTCAAACCCAAAAATCACTACCCCCCCTCCCCCCCCAAAATCCCCAATGTCAAACCCACAAATCCCCAATCTCAATCCCTACCCCACGGCGAGCGGCGGAGGAGTAGCGTCGGAGCAGCGGAGGAGGAGCAGTGTCGTCGGAGGAGCAGCATCGGAGCAGCAGCAGCGTCGTGGTTCTAATTTTTTTTCTTTATTGAATATTTATTGGAGTGATCAGCAGAGCAAATAATGTTTGCGTCTGTCTTCTTTTCGGCACAGGTGGTGAAAGGCCTTGGAGAAACTCTGGTCGGAGCTTATCCAGGTCGTGCTTTGAGTTTTATGTGCAAGAAGAATGATCTGAACTCTTCTCAGGCATGTAACCCTGCTTCTTTTGATCTCTCCTTAGTGAAGATTATGTTTGTATGAACATGGATGGTGATGGATGTCAGACTGGGTAATTATATTTATAGTTTCAGACTCAATATATCAAAGAATTCTAATATTTTGGTTGATTGATTTCATGTTTTAGTAATTTATATGTTGGTTGATTCTAATTCTAATATTTTTTTTCTTGCCTGATCCTTAATTTTTTTTCCAAATTTTATTAAACTGCATTACTTTTGAAAATGGAAGAAAAAAAATTTAAACTATGGTTGAGCAGTCTCTCAAGTCTAAATAGTTTGGTCCGAAAAAAAATCAATTCTAGATCAGGGTTTTTATTCATAAATTAATAATTGACTAATAAAATAGTTTGATTTTGAAGTACAAATTAGAAAGTAAGCAAAAATAGTAACTCTATGGCCTATCCTGATTAAATTATTTTATATAAAGATATATATATATATTTTAAATTATAGAAACATTTGAACAAAATTATTTACAATTAAAAAATTAAAATAGTGGCCTATAATTTGAACCATAAGATTGGCTTTATAGTTGGCTGGATTAAGAAGAGTTTACCCAAATATTAGATTGGTCTAACTTGATCTTAACTGCATCCTCACCATAAGGTAACACAAATAATTCTACACGTATATATACTATATAAATTATTGAAGATTGAAATAAGATGCATCATATGGTTGAAAAATCAAATTATTTTTTACAACTCGTATTTATTCATTCAAATTTTCTAAAATTTTCGCATTGAACTATTAAAATTATTTTTATAAAAAATTATCTCAAACTAATTTTTTAATATATATGCATTTATATTATTTAAGAAAAAAAATTACATTAGCAATGTATAAAAAATTTAGAGGGCCAATTACATTTTTCTAATCATCTTTCTTGGTAAAATCGTTAAAAGTTGTCATAAGCATTGCATTTTGATATTTAAGTTGTTTAGTAGAATATTTTCATTTTAAGTTACGTCTTGCAAAATGAAGCTTTTTAAGATTAATATTTAGCCTTAATATGTCAATTTAATTTTTAAGGATTTTCTTTTTAATCATTACTCTCGCTTTTCTAATTTATACATATGTGTTTATTTGTATGTATGATTTATTCAGAAAATTAAAATCCTACTATTATCCAGTGACTTGGATGTTCCTCTTGTTCTCTTCACTTGGCTTTTGTGTAGTAAGGGACATTGATTTAGTGTAGAGGATTGCAATGTCATTTATAGTGCATTCTATTACATGTAATTTAAACACCGTGTAGCTGGCGAGTATCATCATGATTCTTGTAGAATGTAGATGAAGGTGAAGATGATTGATACAATTTTTTAAGAACAATAATGGTAAGCCCTGTTTTTCTCAATCTTATTCTGAAGCTCTTCCTTTCTGACTCCTGTAACCTTGTCAACTACTCTCCCTTTCTTTATTAATATGAATGTCGGCATTGCCTGCACCCCATATTCTTGAGACACATCCTGCAATTCATTCATTCATACCTATTAGCAGCACTTCATTTTTCAGAGAGAGAGAGAGAGAGAGAGAGAGAGAGGCAATTTAAAGAGAAATACCATTAACTCATCCACATCTATCTTGATGAACTCAACTTCTGTGTATTTAGCAGCAAACTCATCAATGGCTGGTTCCATGAAGCGACAAGGCACACACCATGAGGCAGTGAAGTAAATAACCATCTTCATTTCAAAACAAAACCCCCAAAAAATAAAGAGATTAGCAGACCCAAAAACAAGATTTGATTGTAAATTTCAGATGAAAAAAAAAAAAAAAAAAGAGAAGTTGAATGGGTGGTTAATTACCAGTTTGGAAGTTACTTTGGAGGCTTCAAAATGGGCTTTCCATTTTGATGGGGAATGGAATGCAAGAACTTGAGAAGTTCTCATTGATGAAGTCTGCATCGACACCAATGACGACGTCGACGACGATCTTCTAACATGCTGCATTGTAGAAGGAAATTGAAACTTTGAACGAAGCTCTCTCTTTGAACGAAGCTCTCTCTTGTTGTTGTCACTGAATTTGATCTTTTGACAGAAGGTTTTTGGCTTGGAGTTTGATAGTTGGTGGGAAAGCTCTTTATATAGAATTGATGATAGTGGAGAGTAGAGAAGTTTTAAATGTGAACTGTTTTTAAAATATGAAGTGGAGCACAGGATTCTTGTCATTGACATTGGTCCTTTTATTTTTTAACGGTTGAAGTTTAATTTGGAGTGTCTCTCCAAATTTATATTAAAACAAAATGATATAAACAAAAGTGACAAGGTGCTCTTCTATAAAGGTTTACACACCTAAATGTTAAGTTACGTGTGTTTTTGTATTAAAAAATTATAGAAGTGTTTTTAAGAGAGTTGTTATTGATTTTGCTATTGAAGTGCCTTCCAATTGACAACACGACTATACAGGTACTAATCTTCATTTTTATCGTTTAGTATCATTTTTCAATCTCAGAAATCACAAGTTTTATCGAATATCTATTGTTCTCAAACCTTGTATGATCATTAAAGGTATTTATTTTTTAGACTAACCAAGTATCAACCTTGCAGCTGGAACTCCCTACGAGAATGGTGTTTTCCGCATGAAATTGATATTGTCTCATGACTTCCCGCATTCCCCTCCCAAAGGTTTGTTGAGGCTTATGAGTTAAAAGAATTTATTTCACCAAAGGTTGTGACATTTGTCTTTCCTTTGGCCTGTAAGTAGTTTAAATTGATTGAGGTGTGAACTTAAAGAAAAATTATATATTATATGTTGCAGGACTGTCATTTTTGAGATGATTTTTACTCATGTAGTGTGATCATATACCATTCATAACCTGTCTTTTGTTTCTTTCAATCTAATCTTTCTATATTTCGTTCTTTTTTCCCTTTCTCATTCTTATCTCTATTTTTTTGATGGTCAGTAACCTTTCTATATTTCATACTTCACTACTCACAACTTGATGATTCTTTGTTTGCCTGCGTCTTTAGATCCGATGTATATATAGTTGTGTGATGATTAGTTTACCGTGCGGATCTATATATAGTTTTTGCATCCCCCAGCCCTTCTGTGACTGGTGGCAGAATGGTATCGTTATCACTGTCTCCCAGTGTATATGGCAGTGGAATTTCATATATTTTCTGAATATTGCTTGCTTGGCTTCAAGAATTTTGTTAATGTTTTGGCCATAGTTGGTGGAGTGAAGATTTGAAAAGGATTTAAAAGGGTAAATTACACTGACCTCCCATCATGAAGGTAGGTTATTTAAAAGGGTAAATTACACTGACCTCCCCTGAGGTTTATGACAATTATAGAAGCCTCTCTTGACGTTTCTAAAAAAACACTAACCTCCCTTCAGGTTCAATTTTGAATTTCACTTTTCCCATCTGTTAGTTGTCTGTTAATAGTACTAACAGATGTTGATCAGATCATCATAAATTTTCATGTCATTCCCAATTTTGCCCTTATTTATGTATGTAGACATAAATAACCTTAACTTTATAGTAAATGACAAAAATACAAAAAATGTGGATGAGAACTGCCTTTAAAGAAAGCAGCGGTCATTATGTGGTTGCTTTTCTTCGGTCCTTAATTTTGTTCTAGATTCAACACTTGTTTTAGGACTAAATCCCCTTCGGTCCTAAAACAGGCACACAAGGTAGCGATGTTGTATCGGTAGCTTTTCCTAGAACACATTGAGCTTAACACTTGAATTATTTGACCGACCAAGGTGTCATCTGCCATGTTTGGTCCTTAATCAGCTATTGTGTTTCCTATATTGGCCTTACTTCCTATAGTTGTGAAGTTTTCCTCATCATTGGAAATGCGTAGTTAAGATGGAGTTTTGGTTAACTTGTCATGAAGAAGATATAAATGGAACAGTGCTAAACATTACTCTTGGTTAGCAGCCATGTCAGCAAGAGTTGAATTGTGAAATTTCCAATGTTTGGTTGGGGGCTAATACCCTCTGGTTCTCTGTCTGGTGAAGGTCATGTGTCACCGAATTGTTAAATTGTTTCTTGCAATAGATTGGTGTTTCCCTTGAAGAAAATGGTTACTTCTGATGAAGTTTGGATTTTGAAAGAAATATTATATTGTTTCAGCACATTAGAAGATTATGTCACGTTCACGATAGTAAATATGGTGTATACGATTGTATCATATGTGCCTTGTATGGATTTCTACTCATGAATTTACGGGTTGTGTTGTGTTTCTCGCTTTACAGACTGTACACTGGAATTCATGCTCTTAAGCAAAAACCAAAGTTTAAATCAGGAGCTATTTCAGAGTCGACCACTGCCTTGAATGTCGACCAGTCAAATACCTCAATTCTCAGCGTTGATGAGAAGAAAGCAAGTTCTGGAGCTGCATTACCATTGCCATCACCATTGGCTTCAACTACAACATTCACCAAAGGGGGAAATAGGCAGGATCAGCCAGCCTCGGCCTTGAATTCAACAACCGAGACCGGAGTTAGCAGTGACTCAGTGGCGGCACCACCACCAACAGGATCAGCAATATCCTCTACATGTTTATATTTTTCCCTTTCGAAAGACTTATTGTTTGTTTTGAATGCTTGGATTTGGGTTGCCCTATAATCTCCAAAAGCGAAAGTTCTCATTGTAGGCCTTTTTAAATAAATGGAAAATAATGGTGAATTTTAGATTTTATTTTATTATTTTATTTTTTTTTAGGATTTGGGTGAATTTTATAATTTAAATATGCTTTTATGAACATGTACAGTTTAATTATTCTTTGTAAAATATTGAATTTGATGGTTTGATCAATTTTTATTTTTATTTTTTGTTATGATGTTTTTGTGAATAGAATGTAAATAATCAGCCCTTAGAGAGTGAGAGACGGTACCACCGTCGGAAAAAATAGAAAATTTTAATATTTTTATTAATTTTGTTATAAGTTTTACTTTTTGCGACGACATTATACTGTCACAAAAAATAGAAATTTTATTATTTAAAATAAAAATTTTATTATTTTTTAATATTTTTTGCGACGGCATTACACTATCGCAAAAAATAGAAAATTTCATATTTTTTATACTTTTTGCGACGGCACCACACCGTCGCAAAAAAGTGTTTTTTTTTTAAAAAAAAAGACTATTAGCGACGGTATTTTTTGCCGTCTCAAATAACATTTTTAGCGACGGTAAAATAGGACCGTCGCAAAAAAGTCAAGAAATTTCAAATTATTAGCGACTGCACGGTGCCGTCGCAAAAAGGTAAAAAATGTCGTCGCAAAACATTAGCGACGGCACTTACCGTCGCAAAAACTCTTTTGCAACCCCTGCAGTTGCGACCCCCTCTTGCCGTCGCAAAGTCATTTTGCCGTCGCAAAAAGTATTAGCGACGGCATTAGGAGTATTAGCGACGGTATTTTACCGTCGCAAAAAGTCAATTTTTTTGTAGTGTGTGTTGGACTTTTCAAATAAATTTTTGTGTGCTTGTCCTTAACGTATTAAAATTTTATTATGATGAGGTTTTGACAAAATCCCCCGTCTTTGTATCCAACTTGATTTTTAGATTCTTCTTTAAATTTTGGTACTATTGCTATCGGGTCAATTTATGCTCTTTTTCGTTGATGGTTTGTCTTAGACATTTGATTCACACATTTATTAAATTTATTTATAATAATCGAAAGATATAGGGGGTGCTCAACTTCTTCAATTTTTGATGTGACAGTAGTGTAAAATGCATATTTGTTTTTTAATTTTTTTATTGAGTTTTTTATTTTATTTTTTGCTTTTTTTGTTTTCTTTGCTTTTTTTTTCATGGGTTGCCTAACAACTTTCAATATTCTTATTATTTGAATAGTATTACAATTCATTTTCACAGCGTGTCTGACTTGTCTTTTTAATGTGGAAGTTGTGTAGATGACCATCAAGAATAAGCCAAGTGACCATCTTATTGAATACTATACGTGGTATACATGGGTATATGTTATTAAAATTAGTAGCAATTTGTTTATTAGTATAAAGAGAAGTATATCAATTTAAACAATCAATTGTGCAAGGAAATCTAATACTGGCCCTGTTTGATAGAGCTGTGGAAAAGTGTTTATAGTTTATGTCTAAACAGCTTATAGTTTATAACTATGAACATAAGCTGATTTCTGACTTATAAATTAAGCATCTCCTGTCCCACTCAAAGAATAAGCTGATTTCTGACTTCTAAAAAACTATAAGCTATAAGTTATAAGCTAAACCAAACACATCAAAATAGCTTCAATTAAGCTGAAAGCTGAAATAAGCAGCTTTTGAGCTACATCAAACATGCACACTATATAAATTAATAATCATAACTTCTAATTTTATTGTGTTTTGTTTCCAAAAAAAATGAATAGTCTATTTGAAAAATATACTTGTCATCTATTTTTTGGAGACAAACATGATAAAATAAAATTTTATGATTATCAGATCAATATAACTTTTTCCATGAATATTGGCCCCGTTTGGTGTAGCTGTTAAAACAGCTTATAGATTATAGCTTAACAGATTATAGATTATGACTTTAATCAGAAGTTAATCTGTTTGGTGTAGCTGTTAGATTATAGATTTAAGTTGCTGAGTAGTGTTTGTTAAATAAGTTGTGAAATAGCTTTTTCAATTAATTTTTATTTTTTGTTTGTCTACATTTCTCATAAAAAATAATAATAATAATCTATTGTCCATTTGAGTCTTTTTCTATTTTTAAAAAAATAAAAAATAAAAAAATTTAAGAGTATAACCATAAATTAACATGTCCACAGCAGAAGTTGATAATCAGAAGCAAGGGGTGAGCAGCTTCTTAGAATCAGCTTTTTTGAGTTAAAATAAGCTGTAAGAATCAGAAACTGTTCGAAATAAGTTTAACCAAACAGTCCAATTATATATTGATGACCCTACAAAATGAACTCCTCGAACTATCAAAATGAAACCCCGTGGTGAGCCCCACCAGTTTCTTAAGTTCTCTCACGTTGAGATGTAAACTTGATAGAAATCATACCGAAAAATAATAATAACGTTTTCATTGAATCATTCTAATCGTTAAATATATTATAAAAAATATAATAACATAAAATATGATTTTGTCAATATGTTATAAAACAAATATAATAATGGGTCAAGTGGTTAGTGATCAATAGGAGAGTTGGTGTTTAGTTTTGATTCATCTAATATTTTTGTTTTTGTTTTTGTTTGTTTTGTTTGTTTATTTTATTTTATTGTTTATGTGGTTGATTTTGTCGAAATATTGGTACTTACCTTGTATACACATTAGTTTGTATGGACACTATGTCCAATCTTTATAATTGAATTAAATTTCACTTTTTGTTGATATCTTTTTTTAAAATATATATATATATATATATTAAAGATGTGTAGACGTGTGTGGTGATTTGTGTTGATTTTTAATGATTTTTTTGTTGTTAAAGATGTGTTAAAATTATTAATGACCATTTTTGTTAGTTTTTGTTCTTTGCTTGCATATAATCTTAAAACTTGTATAAGAAGATTTATTAAAGATCTGTAGAAATGTTTGGTGAAACTGTTATTGAATTTTTCCATTTAAATAGTTCATAAATACACAAGTCTATATTTTACTATATTATTCATAATCTTTCATTTGTACTCGGACATGGATAAAAGTTGGATTGCCCTAGATAGGACGACTGATGGAAGGATGGCGCCAAGTTATTTCTTCAATTTGAACAATTTCGTGCACCGGGAGAAGATAAAGCCTCTAAGCTGGCCTCAAAGATTGGCATAGAGGTTCGAATGCAAATACCAGACCTTAGTGTTCGTAAGTGGAAGAAGGTTAATGATGCTGATAAGGAGCCGATGATTCAACACTGGGTGGTAATTATTGTCAAACTCTTAGTAAAACCCTAAATATGACATCAAAACAACCATATATTTCCCTAAAAACCTGGGCCTATAAATCACATAGCAGCCTCCTTTGTTGTGTATTTGAGGCTATGTAAGACATGATGAAGGAGATTGTAAGAAAAAATAAAAAGAAAACAAGTAAAAGAGGTATGACACTTGGAAATTGAAATTGATACTATTGCCTTCTATATTTTTTGAAACTGAAATTGTGGTGATTGATGCGAAGATTAGAGAAGAATGGATCTTTGTTTTATTTATTTATCATTATTATTATTTGTCAGAAATGGGTCAAATGTGCAATGCTAAGAATCTAATGTTAAATATTGCTAGTTTCAGACAATTCTGATTCAAAGGTTTCTTATCTCTGCCTCATTGTTTTTCACTTCCCAAATAGAAAAGATAGAGTTTTGGAAATTTTTTATGACTCACCCAGTTCATATTGGATCTGATCTTTCATATATCAGTGGTTGACTAACTAGAATTTTGGAATTTTTTTTTTCTTCTTCTTCTTCTTGTTTTTTTCATTGCATGGCCGCTTACTCTTGTCTTTGATATTGTAGCATTGTTTGTGATAAGGCTTCAAGTAATAGTGTAGCACAGGTGTTTATCTCAATCTGTTGTTAGGCCAAGGCTTAAATACCAAGTTCTAGACGTATATTTATTTATTTATCAGTGTTATAGCCATGTTACAGCCACAAAAGTAAGTAAGTGTCATGTATGTTGTGAACTTAGATACAAGTTTTGGGCACATGATTTATCTGCTTGTTAAATTTGCCTCATCTCATCCTTAAATTTCAGAAGTTGTGATTGTAGTTGAGTTATCAATGTGTCCAATTTTTCTTTGAAAACCTGTGCGCTATGTTACATATTTCCTCTCAGGTGGGTGAGTATGGAAGGGGCAGTTTGTTCTCCATTTGGCATTTTCTTGATTTGTATAAACCTTTGATGAGTTAGATGACATGGTCATTGGTATGCTGAATTTGACAGACCAGATTGAAATCAATATTCTTTTTGATTTCTTTATTATTTCCATTACATGTTATTGGTTTTGTTATTGCTCTATGGACTAATGCTTACTCCTAGTGTGTGTGTGTGTGTGTGTGTGTGTGCGCGCGCGCGCGTGTGTGTGTTGTGCTTCATGTGTGTTATGTAGGCAGGGATTGTGCAGTTACTCCTATAACCTAACTGTTGTGTTTCATAGTTGGTTGCTGCTACGTCTAATTGTGTATGTGAACAAAGTTTAGGTTATTTCACTTATGAAAAAAAAATGATTTGATTTTGCAGGATCAGTTTAATCTACAAGGCAATCCGAGTGATGTAGCAAGCGCTTTAAACACATAGTTTGGTCGGTGATTGAGTGGCTTCACCTATAAGTTGCACAAACAATACAAGCAACTTAATAACGCAAGAGAGGAGAAGTACGCGAGAAGCCACCCACCTGCAAGTGTTACTCTAAATCAGTGGATATTTCTAATCGACAAGAAGTGGAATAGTAAAGAATTCATGGTAAGATGTTTTATGTTAATTGTCAAAAATTAAGTTTCTGCTTACTAATGTTAAGTTTTCTTGTTTTTATTGGTGTTTCAATCATGTAGGAACAATCACTTACCACTGTGAATAATAGGATGCAAATGAAAACAAAACATAGATGTGGATCAAAATCAATCCCGGTCAGGGTGCACAGCTTGGTGCATTCTACTATTTTATTTTATTGGATTAGTAGGCTTTGTTATTTAAATATTTGAAACAACATTAAAAAACAAATGAATCTGATAATTACAAATGGAAAAGTGCCCGATTTGGTAGAATTTTAGAAGTTCATCCACTACAATTCGGACATCCATAGTAATTTTGATAAAATTAATTATTTAGCTTTGTAGGGTAGAATAACTAATAATTGTTCAATTTATTTCAAATTAATAGGACAACATGATACAGACGCAAGCAGAACACCTCTCGCAAACTGGTGCGATCCCCTTGACCCAAGAGGAGTTGTCAGTCAAGGTGCTTAAGCCAAGGTCAAGTTATGTGAAATGACTCGACATGAGGCCTTTTTCTTTTATAAAGACTACTGTTGCACCCGCTGAAAATAGTGACTATGTTCAACGACTTGAGATGCAAATAGCATAGCAAAATGAACAAATTGCAAGGTTTAAAAAGTCAGACAAGAAACAAAGCAAGAAGATACAAAGTATCATAGAGTGTTTGAGGTAGAAAGGTATCACGAAAAAATTTGAGAGTGAGAAAAATTCAGATTTTGATAGACAAGCTTCTTGGTTCGTATATTAAGTTCAAATGCAAATTTAGTAGAAAATTTCTTCTTCAACTAAGGTAGAATAAAAAACTACTTTGACATTTACACATGAAAGGTCTCGGGAAAATAGTGAAATATGCATGTAAAGGCCCAGGAGACATCACAAACACCTTGAGATGAAGTAACGTAAGTTGTGCAAACTTACGGAACAAGCACATGGCTCGTGATTTGAAAACTACTTTTAAATTTGCACTATTCAAACACTTAGGCATGAAAATAGGTCTTGGGGGAGGGGGGAGGGGAAGCTTGAAATAGGCACCAAAAGGTCTGGGAAACATCACAAATATAACGATTCTGGTTTAGACCTGAACCATTTGATGTTTTGAATTCGAGTTTCATTGTCTTATATAGTTGTTCAAGACTTGTTTCCCCTCATTTCTCTTTGAGTTTGGCTTTTGGGACGTGTCGGGTGTATTTGGAACGGGTTGGTAGCTTATTTTTCAAACGATTGTTGCCTAGAATTTCGTTCCTTCACTCGAGCACCACTTCTTGCGCTCGAACGGTCTTTGTGAACCTCCAATACTTTTGCAAGTCTCCAGAGATGCTAGGAGTTGGTATTCTTTGCTCGAGCAGTTATTCTTGCGCTCGAGTGATGCTCGCTCGACCGGTGCTTCTTGTGCTCGAGCGTGGGTCTTCTATCTGCAAAACTTCTAGAAGTTTGTATTCTTTGTTCGAGCGGTGCAACTTATTTTGTCTGGTCACTCGAGCGAAACTTTTTATGCTCGAGTGATCTGTGCGTATATCAGTTTGTAAACAACCATTTTTGAGTCACTTTTTCATTTCTCTCTCTCTTTAAACATTTTAAAACCCTAGATCTACACCCTCACCTGTGTACCTTTGTTAAAAAGGTAGAGCACGCCGTGGGCTTCCTTTTGATCAGAGCAAAGTTGATTTTCGGTGTCTTTGAGTTTCATTACTTTTTCAATCATCTTCTAAGCTTGAGGTAGGTATTCTTCGCACTTTCTATGAGTTTTTACTTATTTATTTTCGATTTCTAAACAATATTGTGATTTTGGAAATTTTTGAAACAAACCTAGGGTTTTTGGTCAAAACTCAAAAGAGGGGTTTCTAATGGTTTCATGAAAATGGTTGTGTGATTGGAAATGAGGTTAAGTTGTGATAAAATAGTGGTTTCGATATGTACAATTGTTTTTGGAAAGAAAAAGGGGATTTTCCCCTAAATGCCTTAAATGTTGATTATATATAAATAATGAAATTGATGTTGGAAAAGAGGAATTGGGTTGATGTTGATGAGGATGGTGGAGTTGGGTATGTATTATCACTCACCTCTTGAAATTTTGGAAAGTGTATCTTTATTGAAAACTCTTTTTGTTTAGAAATATCTGTTTTGGATTATCGGTGGAAGATAGCTATGATTATTGTAGAAATTGCATGAGAATCTGAAAATTTGAAACTATTTTCGTATCTATTTGCATCTGGTGTCATTTCATATTTATACATTGGAAATGCAAATCATTTTGAGAAAAAGGGTGAATCTGGGAATGATATGTTGACTCGTAGAATAAGTTGGTCTAAGTGTCCATGGTGAAAGTCCTAAAAACCGCGCGTATACATGGGTGTCGATCCCACGGATGAAATATCTGTAAAATGGCAATACTAGTACTTGTATAGCCTACATTTACAAGGGTGCCAATTCACGATTTCAAGCAGATGAAATCTCTATGAAAGGTTGTATAAAATGTTTTGGAAAGAGATGTAAAATGTTTTGGCACAAGCATTGCATATGCATTCACCTTACAGCTTTGTTAAGATTCTTATACTGTGTTGGATTATTTCTAGGGCTTTAGCTCACCCTATGTGGGAAAAACATTTTCAGATACTGATGACATGCCTCCGCCAAGGCAATAGCTTGGGAGAACTTGGAGCAAGAGCTTCATTTGTGTATTTGTTGTATTTAATTCTATACAAGTCAACGGCTTTAACTGTATTGGACTAAAGTCCACTTTTGTTGAAACCAAGTATTTTCTTGAAAAGTTGTACGCCTTTAGGGCATTTATTATCTGTTTTACTTTCATATCATATCTTCTGTTGTAACACATGCTATAGATTCATGGTTAGAGCTTGTGAATGTATAGATGCATGTGTTATCTTTTGTATAATTCAAATCACATATGAAAGGAAAGGACATTCATTTTGGAAATGCATTGTCTCAATTGATTATATGTCATGGGTTATTATTATATTTTTGGAACGTTACAACTTGGTATCAAAGTGTACCGGGTTTAAATGCTTTGGGCACGTGCGAAGTGGTTCTTACCACAATAGGTTTATCTCGCTTGATAGAGATGTTTGTATGTTTGGTATGCTACGTGATAACAAGCTTATGCGATTATATAGGTAAGAGATTTAATTTCTAAGATATTGATTGGGTCTACGAGTTTCTAGAAGTCCTATTAGAAGAGCACTTGATCACTGCTATTTCTAATTAGAACTATGGCAATGTCGTGGGACAATCATTATCTAGGAAGGATATTCGTATGTGTTTATGTGACTACATGCTTATATGGAGTGAATTATCTATTGTCCATAGCCATAGGACGTGAGTGAGTTAGTTTTGGCATATTTGTAAATGTGTTAATCTCTTTTGTTACCTTCATTAGGATGTTAAGACGTGAACGTGGTGGTGGTAGGTGTGGTAGGCCTAGACGACATGAGGTACCATTACCGGATGAAATTCTGATGGAGAAGGAAGGGGTTGGCTAGGCCAATGTGGCCGAACCAGTTGGTCAGCATGCCATGGGCACTTTGGCCTGTGAAATGGCCGGAGCTTTGCGGGAATTTATGGACATTCTCAAGGCTAAGAATCAAGTCCAAGCCCAAGTTGTTGAAGTAGGGTCGTCATTCTTGAAGAGGGAGTTCTTCTGGTAATCCGGACGAGTTTTTGGGTGATCCTAAGGAGCCACTGAAGGCGGATGAGTGGTTAGAACAAATGTAAAGATGTTTGAGATGCTTGGCATTGAGCACGACCATTTGAGAGTGACCTTGGCACCCTTCCAGCTGAAGGGAGATGCGGGTCAATGCTAGAAGTATGCGCGTGGGTGCATTAGAGTGACTTGGGAGAGTTTTCTCAACGCCTTTCAAGACAAGTCTTTGTCTCTTACTGCTCGGGAGAAGTTGATGGACCAATTTTTCAAGCTCAAGCAGCTTAATTTGCCAGCCGCTGAGTTTGAGGCAGCTTTCACTAACTTCTCTAGATTTGCACCGGAACTCATAGCAATAGAGGAACACCATTGTATAGAGTTCGAGAAGAGGTTAAGGATCGGGCTTCTTTTCAAGGTAGCTGCTCTAGCTCGGCTTTTTCGCCCTCCCTTTTGGAAACTCGAAAAGAAAGCCCCATAGTTCAGACTCTTGCGATTCTGAATCTAATCTCACAAGTGCAATGTGAAATTGATAATCACCAAAGAGTCCAAATTCGGCAAATCGTTTGGAAAATTGATTTTGAATCAAAAATGCCAAAATTGGACTGTTTTGGCCAGATACAGAGTCGCCATCTAAATATTTTTTATTTTGAGAAAATTTAGAAAACCCATGACTCGTGCCAAAAGCCACGTGTCCGTCATCATCAAAGTTGCCTCAGCTCGAGAACTTAGGTACGAGAGGAAAAGGTCATGAATTGAGCTCCCCCGCTCGCTCGATCAAAGATCAGTCTCTATAATCATGACATGATTTTTATTTACATTATGTGTTCTTGTTTCGATTATTAAGTTAGCTTTACTATGTGATGCGCGCAAGCAAGTATAGACTGGTTTGCTCAAGTTGGAACAATTCAAATTCATGTTTGTTTTGGAAAAAATGTTTGAATTTGCCACCTCAAGTGGGCTTAAAGTTTGCAAATTTGCCACTCAACAAAGTGGGCTTAAAAATGTGGATTTGCCACTAGACATAGTGGGCTTAAAACGTACATTCGTTGAATCGTTTCAATTCAAGCAACAAGCCTTTATCCGCAGGCATTCAAGCAGTTTAGCAAGTAAGCATTTCAATCACCACTTTAGCTAGTGAGAACGAGGCCCTAGGTTGCGTTGTAATATATAAACATTGTAAATGTTTTGGTGATTCAAATTGTAATATTTTATGCTGGATGACATCGTTTTATCATTAATACTAGTGTGGATTGTCAATGGAATTAGATCACGGTGATTATTGTTTTGATTTAAATTTCGGGAACGAAATTTCTTAAAAGGGGAAGATTTTAATGGCTTGGATTAGACACAACCCTTTCATGTTCTTAGACCCGAGATCCGATACTCTTTACCATTGTCTATACTCCTTGTCTAGTTACTGATAAATTTGGTTGTTTAGAGTTGTTGGTTGTATTATGAACAGGTTGGTAGTTTGTTTCTTTTCAAAGGAATACATGTTTGTTTTCTTCAGGTTCACTCGAGCGGTCTTTGAGTTCTCTTAATATTTTTGCAGGTCTGTAAAACTACTGGGTGGCGATATTCACTCGAGCAGTCTTCTACAATCTGTAAAACTTATGGGAGGGGATTATTGTGCGCTCGAGCCATGTTTTTATCCCTCGAACGCTGTCACTTCTTGTGTTTGATGCTCAAGCAGTCTGTGCGTGTATTAGATCGGGGAAAAGTCTTTTTTTGTCACTTTTTGATTTCTCTCTTTCTAAAACATCCCAAAACCTATTTTTTTCACTCTCTCTCTCTCTCTAGTTCTTACCTAAACACTCAAATACACCCAAATCTGTTGATCTTGTCACCCTAATGCTTTGGGAAAAAGTGTAGAGTGCGTAGAAGTGGTCGTTTTGATCGAAAAAAGTTTGGGTTTCGGCTTCTTGTCTTCTAGTCTTGAGGTAGGGATTTCTTCAACCTTTTCGTATGATTCATAGCTTCGCTATGTGCTCCTCGTAGAGTATTATGATTTGGAGTTGGGGTTTTGATTTAGGGTTTGGTTTTTGAAATGTTAAAGAGGGGTTTTCAAATGGATTCTTCAAGAATGTTGTGGGAATGAAATTATGGTTGAGTTATGTTGAAATATTAGAAATTTCTCCTTTAAATGTGTTTTTAAAAGAAAAAGAAAAAGAAAATGAGATTTTGTTAGAAATCATTAGTGATTGACCTATGAGGAAAAATGAAAGATGTTGAGTTTTGAAAAGATAAATGAATGTATCTGTTGATGATGAGGATGGAGTTGGATATGTTTTATCACTCCCATTTTGACATTTTGAATTTATATATTGTTGTTGGAAATTTATTAGTTGTAATAAGACATCTGTTTTGGGCTATTGGTGAAGGATAGTTTTGATTATTGCAGAAATTGCATGTGGATTAGGTTAATTGAAACCAACCACTCATACATCTTGCATTGAGCATTATTTCATACTTAACCATTCAAAATGTATCATTTTGAGAAATAGCGGTGTATGCCTTGGTGAATCTGGTTAGAGGGTGTGGTTGTGGTTTTATTATATTGGCATGTGTGTCCTTGGTGAAAGTCCAAAAACTGGCGCAGTTAGGTGCTGACCCTTTCAATTGGTATCGGTAAAATGGCTTTGGATTTGCTTGTATAGTCTACTGGTAGACATGTACCTAGAGATTCCAGTGTTTTGTATCCACTGCCCTATTTTTTATTTAAAAAGTATTGATTTATATATATATATATATATATCTATGGCATTGCATTGCTTTGAAAGAGAATGTGTAAACGTTTTGCCAAGTGGCATGCATATACATTCATCATATGACTTTGTTAAGCTTCATACGTTGTGATCAAGTATCTCTACTAGGTTTTAGCTCATCTTATGTGGAAACAAGTTTCAGGTGCTGATGGTATACCTCCACCAAGAACATTGCTTGGGAGGACCTTAGACCCGAGGGCTTCTTTTTGTTTCTTTTATGTAAATATTTGTTGTATAAGCCTTGGGCTTTATATAAATGGAGTTCAACTCATTTTGTTATACCCAAGCATCGACTTGGAAAGATGTAGCCATTAAGGCATTAACTTATTTGTACTTTCTTTTGTTCATGTTCACTCACACATGTCATATGCTATAGATTCTCGATTTAGGATTTATGAATGTGTATGTCATCTTTTGTATGATAAAAGGATATAAATAAAAGGTTAATATTACGTAAGTTTCTGTTTTCCTTTTAATATCATGAGGTGAGTTGTTATTATTTTAGGGTGTGACACTCTCTCTGAAATTCCTTTTAGCTCTTTCTTTGTTTGGGGGATTTGTTATGATCCATTGTCGAATTTGGAAGGTGGGTTTCACTTTTGATTTGGTTGTGCAAAATGGGTTGATTAATTTTATGCCAATGGTGGGTGTTTGGTCTTTGCAAGACAAGTGTTCAATGAAAGTCTTGAGAGGGTTGTTGTTTCTTGGACCACAATGATTAATGGGTATGCACAGATGATTCATGGTTGAACTAATTTGAATTTCTAATTGTTATTGTATATTGCACACTGTTAATTGAAGAACAAATGGGTTTTTTTGAATAGCAAATTAGAAGGAGAAAAAAAAAAAACTCTCATCTTCTTCTCTTTTCATGAAAATGACCTTGTATTTATCATCCTTAGCTGGAGTGCACCTCAAAATGAAAATGACCAAAGTTTTAATGGAAGAATAAACAAAAAAACCATTACTTCTAAACACTATGTTGTCAACCCAAATTAGTGTGCACCTCAACCTAGTGTGCACCTCAATATTAATTAGAAGGCATCACTAATCTAAAAAATCACTTGGTTACAAGCTCCATTATCATTGCCCACTTTTTCCTTCCCACAATAAACCCAAATTTGCTCTCTTGCTCACAGAAAATGATAATGTAGACCAATTCACTAAGGTACTACATGAATAAAGCTTACTCATGGAATTGAGAGTGTTGTAGTTTTTCATAAAACTTGAGAGCTAAACATGAAAGAAAGACAAGTCCTGAATGAGAATCCTAGATGTAAGATTGTGGTTTTCAGCTTTGATGTTTAACATGTATGTGAACAATGAAGGATTAGATAAATTTTTATTATAGTTTGATATTATATTACTTCCACTTAGATCATAAGGGCTTTATGAGTGGAGCATACATTGGAATTTGATGTTTTACTACTGCTATATATCTTGTCTTATTAGTGAAACATATGTTGGAATTTGATGTGAGTGTTGCTGCAATATATCTTATTTAAGATTGACATCCATTTAATACTTTTTTGCTTGATTCTCATAATCATCTGTCACTCTTAATAAACTATGGCTGAAAACAATAGTAAATTTTCCTAAGTACAATTGGAATTTTTTTTTTCTTGGATAAATACAATTGGAATTTGTCGTTAATTCTCACTTTATCTGGTTTTAATCTTGATAACTACCATTTTAGTATAAAGTTGTGTTATTTTAAGCTTCTCTAGTAAAGGATAGTTGCTAATTTGGGTTGGGTGATTTGGCTTCTATACTTTTGTTTTTTTGTTTTTTGGCTGCAAGTAAATGTGATATGCAGGCACTTGGGTATTTGTTTTTGCTTTTTTTAACAGAATGAATTGTTCCTCCCACATTGACTTCTTGTAATAGCATTAGATCAGTATTAAGTTATGTCAAAGCATGCCATTGTTAGAATAGTAGAGCATCAATTTATGTTTTAACATTTTGTTTGTTTTTATTTAGATATATGTTTATGGAAAATATTTTTAATATGTACTTTTACATTGAATAGGCATGGGTTAGCCCAATGCAAATAGTGGACAATATGAGAAGTCAAAGTTCCACAATGGCTTCAAATCAATCTTATGGAGTGGGGTTGTCAAATTTTGTTGACTTGAAAATAGATGTGGATCCAAATAACAAAATGGTTTTTTAGTTTTGTACTAGTAATTTTATCACTTTGGTTTGTAAACTTTGGATAGTTTGGTTTGTAAACTATGGTTTCATTTGACTTTGGATAATTTGATTTCTTATCTTTGCTTGATTGTGTTGATAATGAGTAGAAGCAGGTTTTTGCTTTGTTTCCTTCTAACTCCGGATGGCATTTGCTTTTTTCCTTGTAACTCTATTTTCTTATTTATCACTTGGATTAAATCATCAGGTACATTGGATGGAATCTTGAATTATTAAGAGCATTATTGATTGTGTTAAGATTAATTTGTTTAATCTCATTGTTCCATGTTGTTTTCATCAGTAATGGCGATATGACTTTATGGTTATTTGCCCCAAAATAGTCCTCATTTGTTAGTCATTGCTCTGCTAAGGTGTTGCCATTCTAAATGGTTGTTGAACCTTGTATTGTTGAGATATTGAAACTGTTTCCATTTTAATGGTCTTTTTTCTTTTTTTTTTTTTTGGTGAATCCATTTTAATGGTCAATGATGTCTGATTCTCAGTTGGGGAAGACAAATACATGTCTTGAAATCTTGGTGTTTTTGCTGCCTTCATACAAAAAATATGCCCATGTTTACTATACATTGATATATCCTTTCTAAAATTTTCTAACTTACCACACACACCCAAAAATCTGAAAAAGCAAAACAAGTAATGGCCTTGAAATATAAATTCGAACTATTGATTCCAGATGTCCTCAAGAATAGATGTAGGTGGTGGGAACATAAAGCAAAGGAGAAGACAAAAGTTGCATCAACCCACTTTAGATCAAGCCAATAGCACACCAAAAAAAAAAAAAAGTAGGACAACAAACTCCATTCAACAAAACAAACCCTATTCTAAATTTTCACAATATTAACCAAAACACAATCCAATCAATAAATTCTCTCAATGCCAGCCAAAACACAATCAATTACATAATTAATAGACACAAAATGTATTACAAAATGCAATACAGTTGCTGATGGGCATGGCCCAGAAGGGCCAACCCATGGTTGCTATGGGTTCCTCAAACAATTATTTGATTAGTTGTCATCATAGAGCCCAGTAGAACAGGCCCAACATCAAGCCTAATAGAGAATCCAAAATAGTCAAGCCCAAGCACCAGCTAGACATGTGTCAAGCAGGAGTCCAGCCACATGGAAGACAAAGATTTTGCAAAGTTATTGAACCCATGCGCTAAGCATTAAATGAGACTACCACGGTATTAAATGCGATAAGACCTCGCACTCTAAAGCACGCTGAAATGGCCATGGCCGATGGCAAATAGGTGGTAAACTTTCGGCCAATGGGACAACATGAATGGACAAGAAAATGATTAACAAGAGATATAAAGAAGCTTCTAAGGAATGTTCCAAGGTAAAATACTCTCTCTCTCCCTCTCCCTCTCTCTCTCTCTCTCTCTCTCTCTCTCTCTCTCTCCATTTCTCTACGCTTAAATTTCTCTAAGTTCTTACACTCACCATCTTTTTCATGTAATTGGACCATCGGATGGTCCATAGGAAGGAACCATCTTCATTTCAGAATGTTCCTACTGGACTTGTTGCATGTGTGATCATGAAGACAGATAAAAGCCAACCCATGGAGTGCTTGGATTAGTCTGACCCATACCCTGTCGACCAGACTGCATTATCAATTGGCGCCATCTGTGGGAATCTATTATGGTTAACAATTGTGTTCATTGTTACCAGAAACGATTCCATCTTCACCCACCTTCTACGTCGGATTGAATAGTTACAACACGATCCATGGCTTTATAACATAATATCAAAAACTCTCAAGTTGAACCCTCCAATCCAAACAACCCACCTCCATACTTCGCAAAGATCACTAACAGCATCAACTGCTTGACTCAATAGAACCAAACCCTGATTAACGCTTTACTCTAGCGTGATCTACCTGTTCCTTCTCCTTCACCCCCACTAAACATTCCTTCAAACCAAGAACAAGCCCACCATCTTCACCCCTTCCAACCACATGTGTCCCAAGGGTTGCTTCTCCCACCCTTCCCCCCGCAAGCTCAACCATCAAATCTTGAAGGTCTACATGCCCCTCTTCAGGGCTCGCAGCTTAACCAGGAAGAGCCTCTACTTTTCCACAATCACCATCCACAACATTAAGCCGCCGTCTATAAAGAAGAAGCCAGTAGTGTTCAACCCCCACCTCGTGCGATAGGAGATAACATTCCTATTTGGGATGAAGAAATGTGGGCCATGAAACTTCAGCTTCAGGAGGTTATGTAGAATATGCAAAACAAACCTTCCTCTACCGTCAACTCCCTTTTTGCTGCCTCCATCAAAGACAAACCTTTATCCCCCAAATTCAAGATGTTGTCAATTGACACCTTTGACGGTACCACTAACCCTGTTGATCATTTAAAGGCTTACAAACCGCTCATGATCCTCTACGTTTTCCCTGACGAGATCACGCGTCATGCCTTTCCAGTCATGCTGAAGGGATCAGCACTACTATGGTTTAGCCAGCCTAAGCCTAACTTTGTAACTTCTTTTGATCAGCTAAGTGAGTCCTTTTTGAGCTATTTCATTGGCGCACAACGTCAACAACACCCGGCGACCCAGCTGCTGAACATTTGACAAAGAGAAGGGGAGTCTTTACGCAACTTTGTCACTCGTTTCAACACAGAAGCTTAACAAGTTGAGGAGAATGATGACAAGGCCATTTTGACAACCTTTATTGCTAATTTACACCCGTCTAATTTCCTTTTCTCCCTCTCCAAAAACCCCTCATCCACCATGGCTACCCTCCTCGCCAAATCCCAGAAGTACATGAACGCTGAAGATTTTTTGATAACTCACCAAGATTCTACATCTATGCCCCCACAATCCAAAAAAAAAAAAGAAAAGAACTCGAGCCTAGACACTGCCAATACACTCATCGACCCCTTCAATATTCTGACCCACCTCTACGCTTCGACCGATCGGCCCCTTCCCGTCCATCCTGTCGTTTCGAGCGGCATACCCCTCTCAACTCACCCATGGAGCAAGTCCTGAACCAAATCCAACATGACTATAACCTAAAATGGCCCCAAACTTTAAAATCCCCCACCATCCAACGAAACCAATCCAAATACTATCGCTTCCACCGTGACCATGGTCACAACATCGAAGAGTGCATCAATCTTAAAGATCAGGTTAAGGAACTAATCTGTCAAGGGTGTTTAAACCACTTCACCACAACTTGACCGCACCAAAGGGCCATAGTCGATCCCCTAAGACGGAAAGACAGACGTAATCCCCCAAGGCAAGCCGACTAGCCTACGCGGAATGACAGTAGAGCCCAACAACAACCCCGAGCTCAATGAGGACCTGCACTCCCACTAGAAGAAATCAAGGTCATTGTATGAGGACTCGTGTGCGGCGGATCATCTCGGTTTGCACAGCAAGCCGAGCTCTAAAGGATTAGACAAGGGTCAGACAAAGAAGTGACGACGGTCGACCGACCCTAAAAGCTGCCCAAACAGTGGTCGGAACCAAACACCTTCACAGATGCAGACAGCACAAGAGTCTGATACCCTCATAACGACCCTCTAATCATTTCCTCTCTGCTCTCAAACTACAAAGTCAGGCATGTACTCATCCACAATGGCAACTTATCAGATATTATCTTCCTCAATACCTTCAAGCAGCTCAAGATTTGGGAAGAAAAGTTGTCGCCCTTGCAAACCCCCTTAGTTAGTTTCACAGGTGACCGGGTGACCTCTATAGGATCCATTGATCTTCCAAACTTTTGTCATTAAAACTTGAACTTGACATCTATAATATGATGATAACAAATCAAATGTAGAAGTAAATATGCTATTATAACCATACAAGAACTGAAATGACATGGCTCTTTTCCTTCTTTTGTTTTTTTTTCTACAAATTTAAGATCTAAGGTATTGAAATTTGATAATTCTATAGTTAACGAGAACACATTGATAGATTTGAATAATTCTTAAGAAAATGGATGATTGAATCAAGAGTAAACAGAAGCTTAACAAAATTTCTTGCAATGGTAAGGCTCAAAAGAATTGGATGTGGTGTCATATGACATATGAATTCAAACATCACAAACAGGCAAACCAAAGAGAAGTATATTGCAAACATATGATGAGAGAGATACTGATATGATAGATTATCACTGTCTTGAATTGATATATGGTAGGAAATAAAAATCACCATTGTACACTAGTAAAACAAGGTGAGAAATCAAACGACACAAAAAAATGTGAGAAATACCCAGTGGTTTGTGAGAAAAACTACTAAAACAATGTTAGGTAAGAGATTAGACCCTTCACAGCTACCGAATTACACATAAAAACCCCAATCAAAACAGTAAAGACAATAGCAATAATACCCAAAGAATCCAACAAATTGAAACACAAATAGATCATAAGAAAGCAAAAGAAAGCATTTTTTAGAACTAGAAGAACATATCAAAAGCCCCAATTTTTTGTATAGAAACTGAAACACAAAAAGGTCATAAGAAAGCAAAGGAAAGCTCTTTTCAGAAAGAACAATGTGTACAAAAATTGTTCAGAAATTGAAGGCAAACCCTAACCCTAGTTTTTTTTTCTAAAACCCAAACCCTATTTCAATTTTTTCCCCAAAACCCAAACCCAAACTGAAATTGAAGAAATTGTAAAGAATAATCCGTAATCAATTTTTTCCCCAAAACCCAAACCCTAGGTTATCGTTATTGTACAGAAATCTGATAGCAAAACCGAAACCAAAATCAGAAATTCAAGGCAAAACCCATATAAAACTTCGCAATATCAGATCTTACCTCTTGCTCCGGTGAGTGAGGATGAAGACCAAATTCAAAGAGAGAAGAAGAGGGCCTATAATGAGTATGACGACGAGGCATTGCGCTACATCTTGCTCCAGCGAGTGAGGAGACAAAGCTGGTAAGGAAGAGGGAAGAGGGAAGAGGGAAGAGAGAAGAGAGAGGGTTTGCCTTTGAAATAGGAATGGCAACGGGGCGGGGTGGGGCCGAGGATCACCTTCCCCATCCCAGATCCCCAATGGTCAAATTTCCCCCGGCCCCAGGCCCGATCCCCGACGGCGAACGTATCACCGCCCCCACCCCTGACCCCCGACGGGGATCGGGTTTCCCCGACCCCGAACATTCCCCAGCTAAAAAAAATAAAAAAATGAGATCAGCGTCTGGACCAACGGTGGAAACAGATCTATAATCATCCAAGTAAACAGATTCAAACAACAGATCTATAATCATCATCATCCATTAAACAGATTCAAACAACAGATCTATAATCATCAACATCATCCAGTAAACAGATTCAAACAACAGATCTGTAGATCGGAGTCTGGACCAGCGGTGGTAGTGGTGTAGATCGGAGTTTGGACCAGCGGTGGTAGTGGTATAGATCGGAGTCTGGACCAACGATCAGCGGCTGAAGACGAGAGCTGAGAGAGCAAACGAGGTGTGAGAGAGAATGGTGGTGGTGTCACCGTGTCGGTGACTGAGAGTGAGAGAGAGGAGTCGGTGACTGTGTCGCCGTGTCAGTGAGAATGACGCCGTGTCGGTGAGAGTGAGAGAGAGAAGAACGAGCGAGACGAGAGAGTGAGAGAGAGAATGAGAGTTGAGAGAGTGAGTCAGTGAGAGTGTTGAGATCTAAGAGAGTTGAGATCAAAAGTACAACTAATATTTATATAATATTTGTATAATACAAAATATAATACAATTAATAATACTTATATAATACAAAGAGATACAGAGGCGTGGATGAATCGGGGAAATTCCGGGGCGGGGCCGGGCCGGGGCCGACGAGCCTATCCCCGTCCCCGGCCCGAAATTGATCGGGGAGTGATTTTTTAATACCATCCCCGTCCCCGCGGGGATATTTTTCGGGGAAAAACCACTTATTTCGGGGTCGGGGGATCGGGTCCCCATCGGGCCGGGTTTAAATTGCCATCCTTACTTTGAAGAGATGAGGTGGAGAGGGTTTTGGCATTTCCAAAATAGAGGAAAGAGGGAGGAGTGAAAGGGATGTTTGAGGAGATAGATAGATAGATAGAGAGAGAGAGAGAGATGGGTTGGACGAGTGGGCAATTTTTTAGACTGAAGCTCTCCACCTCACTTAGGCTAATTCGGGTGCCAACTATTGTGTGGATAAAACATTATTGCAAAAGGTCATAGGACAAAAAATAAATAAAAAATAAAAAATAAAAAAATTAGGTGTAAAGTACATAACTGTAAAGTATATCATGCCCTTTCTATTCAAAGCACCTACCATTATTGTCATGATAATTTTATAAATGTTATTGACACATCAATTTAGTTGTTTTTTTTTATAATAAAATTTCAATTGACAAATCACTTTCCAAGAAGATTATCACAAATTTGAAAACTAAACAAAAATATAATGATATTACTCATATATGTTAGAACTCAAAATCCATACTATTCAAACACTTAACAATATTGGAACATTTTGTTTACTTAGAAAAAAACAAAAAAGGCCTCAATACCGTGCCGATTAGTGCCACAGTAAGCACAGCAAACACCTCTCCTCCATTTCGATAAACCCATATTTTTGTCTTTAGATTTTTGCTCAAAATTAGTTGGTATGCTAGAGATTAAATTGAAGTGTGAGTCCATGTATAAGATAAATTTGAATATTGATGTAGGTCAAAACGTACCACATTGAGGCCGCTAAAGTTACACTTATGGTCTTCGAATTTTGTTTATTTGACAAAGATGATGTGTTTTGTGCACTTGTTTAGATTTGACAAGCAACACACAAATTCAGGCAAAAAGTGGCTCAAAAGTAAATTCTCCACGCAAGTAGTGAAAATTCTCGGCCTACCACCTCACCACACGTACGTCCCACCACTGCTCGAGCGGAAATCTTGAGCACTCAAGCGGCCCACCTAGGGACACGTCATTCTGCTGAGAATAAAAAGAAGAAAAAGAGGTTGCTCTAGGATACCGAAATATTTCAGAAGAGAGAAAGGGCTAGGGTTTGGAAATGAGGATTCTCAAGAACATCTTTCATGGGGGTTTCTTCTTCTTTTACCTCTTCACACTCCTCCATGAGTGGCTAGGCTTTTATTTCTAGGGTTTTAATGAAAGCCTAACCAAGTAAATAGGGTTTTCTGTTTAATTTTTGGTTATCTAATGGTTTGAACAAGTTGTATTGTATTCAAGAAGTTTTAAATATATTTTCCATTATTTATTTCAAGTATTCTACTTTTTATGATTATTGAATGATTTCCATGCAATGCTTTTCTGTGCTTTCATATTCAAGGTATGAGACGAGCCATACTTCAAGGGACGAGTAGTATTGCTACCTTAGTTTAGAGTGAACGACTCGTGCTACTTGAGATGGCTTGTGCCTATACATTGAACGTGATAATTCTCTTGATCAATGCTTCAGACTTGTAGTTGCGAAGTATTATTTAGCTCAAGCTGTAACATAATTGGTTTTCAAATTGAGACCTTATTTATGTAACTAGTGGTGAGTTCATTACCCTAGGTTTTTTCCAAAATCAGTAACTTCATTTTACTTTTAATTACTAGTTTAGTCGCTTAGTTATTTTAATTATCATTAATTTATGAACAATCATCTCTTTGATCAAAATTAATTTAAGAATTTAACAATTAAATTAGTTTAATTTCACATTTGTCCTTGTGAGTCGATACCTGGACTTACTGTTATTCTAAGGAATTTGGTACAGTTTAGTGTTTCATTTTTGTGTAAAACGACCCATCAAATTTTGGTGCCGTTACTGGGGACTTCTAGTGAAATTAATTAATTTAAAGTTATATGCTTACTTTAATTTTTAGTTTAGGATTTTATGTTTTCGTGTTGCTAAGTGTGTAGAGTTTTTGCAAGTGGAGTTATCACCGAAGTGCAAGTGGACCGCAACCGAGCTTTGAAAATAAATAAATAAAAACAACCGCAGTACTAACGTGCATAAAAAAAATAAATAAATAAAAGACAGAGCAAATACTCGTAAGCAAAGCACCAAAGTGCTAAAATAGAGAGCTCAAGTGGAGATTGGAGACAGCGGTCTACACGTCAAGCACCCGCAAGACGAGTAAAATGTTTTTATTAAACCGTTGTGAGTATTTTCTCCTTTGGTATTTTGTTTTCATAACTTAGCACACAAGAGTCGGAACTTAGTACGTGTGTGTGTGTGTGTGTGTGCACGAGCGCTGTTCTTGCCACCCTAAATTGTGGAGTTTAGACCTTGAACTAGAAAGGACTCTTAGGAACCTTAGAGCCTCTTCCTGTGTTCCTAGGCTTGAATATCCATATCCATACTTAGAACCATTAGAGATGGCGAACCAAAATTCTTTCCAAAATGGGCCCAACCGGACCCTTAAGGATTACTTCACACCCACTACATATATATCACCATCATGCATTCGGTTACCATACACCACTGCTTCTCATTATGAGATTAAATCCAGCACTATCCAAATACTCTCATCATTCCATGGACTAGGTCATGATAACCCTTACCAACATCTGCATGAATTTCTGGAAATTTTCTCTATAGTGAAGATACAAAATTTCACCAATGAGGCTCTAATGTTGTGACTATTCCCATTTTCACTGAAGGACAAAGCCAAACATTGGCTGAACTCTTTACTTGCTAATTCTATCACAACATGGGACCAATTACAGTAGAAGTTTTTAGAGAAGTACTTTCCCATATGTAAGACCAACCAGCTTAGGCGAGCCATCACCAATTTTGTTCACATTGATGGCGAGTAATTTCATGAAACATGGGAGAGACTTCGTGACCTTGTCCAACAGTGTCCCTACCACCAAGTGCCTGATTGGCAACTTGTCCAGACCTTTTATTATGGCTTAACGAAGCCTCATTGCCAAATGGTGGATTCTTCTTGTGGTGGGACATTCATGTCAAAAAATGATGTCAAGGCGTGGCAATTGTTTGAGGACCTAAGTGATAATTCCCTTCGCAGTGTCTTCACAGCCCGACAAGTCCAGCAACCTGTAGTTAGAACCCCAAAAAGAGAGGGCATTTATGAGGTGGGGCACAATAGAGTTAACTCAACAAGTAGAGGCATTGTCCCGTAAAATGGACCAATTATTAGCTTCAAGACATGCCCCTACACAGCAAGTTCAGCCTCAATTTCATGAGGCATGTGTTATTTGTGCGAGCCCTACTCATGACTTGAGTGAGTGCCCTTTGACATCCCAACTTCTAGAGTTAGTCCAAGAGCATGTAAATGCGGCTCAAGAATTCTCCAAACCGGATAATGACCCATATTTCAACACATATAACTCGGGATGGAGAAACCACCCTAATTTTTCATGGAGACCTCCTTTACAAGGCACTTCTTACAACCCTCTACCACCAAGACAGAATTTTAATAATTTTTCTAACCAATCTTGCTACCCTCACCACAACCATACCGACAACCACAACCCTCGCCTATTCGTCAAGGCAACTCAGCCTTTGATACTTAAGTGTTAGAAGTTCTTTCAAAGCTTAGGGGGTTTACACCAGTAGTTCACTCCCACACTCACTCCATTGCCAAGCTAGAGGCCCAATTAGGTCAAATGACTAATAACATGAGTAGGAGAGAGAAGGAAAAATTACCGAGTCAGACTGTGGCTAACCCTAAGGGTCAATATGGGACAAAGGGGTCAAATGGAAATGGAAAGCACCATGAACAGGTGCAAGCAGTTATTATTTTGAGAAGAGGGAAGAAGTTAAAGCCTCGGCCTATTGCGTCTGATGCAACTAGGGCTAAGAAGGGTGACCATGGTGGTAAACCCGATGAGAGCAAGGGTGACGGAGAAACACATAAGGGGGATGACTTAGTCCCTAGTACTTTACATGAGTCTAAGGCACCATATGTGCCAAAGGCACCTTTTTCCCAATGCCTTGATACACCATCCTCTTTTAATAAGAAGGCGGCATCCATGGAACAATGATAGAGGTCTTTAAACATGTTAAAATTAACCTCCCCTTATTGGAGGCGATTAAACAAATACCTTCCTATGCAAAAATTTTAAAGGACCTCTGTGCACAAAAGCGTAAATCTAGGACACACGTGTCCCAAAAGGTCATACTCACGGAGCAAGTAAGCTCTATTTTGTTGAGTGGCACACCCCCCAAGCTTAAAGACCCAGGTGCCCCAACCATTGCATGCATTATAGGGGATCATTTCATTGATAGGGCCTTGTTAAATTTAGGGGCTAGTGTCAATTTGTTGTCACACTCTATGTACCAAGAATTTGGACTTGGCGAGTTGAAGCCCACTACTGTCACACTCTAGTTGGCTGACTGGTCCCTTAAAGTGCCACGTGGCATGATTGAGGATGTGCTAGAAAAGGTTGATAGGTTTTATTTTCCTGTTAATTTTGTGATTTTAGATATGAAACCGGTAGCCAGCTCTAGGAAACAAATCCCAGTGATCTTTGGTCGACCTTTCTTGGCTATAGCTAATGTATGTATAAATTGTTGTACTAGAGTTATGGATGTTTCATTTGGGAATATGCAAGTGAAACTCAATGTTTTCCAAGCATCCTAACAACCCCCTAAAAGAGAGGAGTGCTTATTTATGGATGTTATGGGTGGGATAGTAGATGAGGCCTTGCCTTCCATTCTCGCAGAGGACCCTTTAGAGGCTTGTTTAGCTCATTTTGGGTTTAAAGATTTTGATGTTGACAGGTCAGTTGAGATTCTTTAACAACATCTGGCTGGTCACTGAGCCACCCCGTATTCTCTGTCGATCCATCCAAGTCGAACCAGTTGATGTTCACATCCCCTGAGTCCTGCTCTTCAAAGAACTGCAGATTTGCAATGTCCTCTTCCAACTTTGCTAGGTCATCTAGCCCCTGACCAGGTCCATCATCCTGAACCACGCTGATTTCTGCCCCAGCTGGCAACTCTACCCTCGGCTTGACCTGATCCGACGACACGATATAACCACTCGGGTTGTATGCTCCCTCGGTAAAGCTCCCAGATCCCTCAAGCTCTGAATCAACATTCTCATCTGCCTCCAAAATCATCCCGGTTCTGTCTTCGACAGTCACCACCACCGGTTCAGGTTGGGTTTGGGAGATGCTCAACATGCACAAGTTTGTGCTGTCTGGGATGAACACCTTGGGTAGGTGGAAGGGCGTGATGTACATGCTTGGGTCATATGGAATGGCCGCGGTTTGGATCAGGTTGATGTGCTTGGGTGGTGGAGCTTGGTAATGTGGTGAGAGTGGGTTGGTGGTGACATTTAGTTTGTCGGGAGGTGCAATCACCTTGTTGTCAATGAGATCTTGAATCTCATGACGCAGTCTGAAGTACTGGTCGATGTCGTGACCGTGCTGTTGGTGAAAGGCACAATATTTGGCTGGGTTATGGGTTGGTGGGAGGTTATTTGGTAATGGGCGCGGTTCCAGAGGCTTCAGATGCCCCTTTCTAATTAGAACCTCGAGAGCTTTGGACAAAGGCATATACAACGGGGTAAAAGTCCTCTGGCCCGGGGGTGGATATTTGGCTGTTTGTGAGCTGGTACTAGATGCACCGGTGAAAGGTGTAGTTGTAGCTATTTTTGGACTGGTGGTGGTGACCATGCCCACAACAGAAGTTCTGGCAGCTGCAACATTACTCGTGCCTACATTTGAACTGCGTATAAATGCCCTCTTGGGCTGTTCCCTGTCTTGGTCGATCAGACCCTGCTTCATAGCGTCCTCAATCTATACCCCAATCTCGTGTAAATCCGCAAAGGTAGAAAAGGGTAAGACAATCATTTTTTGCATCAGCTTGGGTTGAAGATTGTGTACAACCATCCTTATCTGATCCTTCTCCAATGGTCGAGTTATCATCATAGAGGCCTTGGCCCTCCATCGAGTGACAAAGTCAGAAAAGCCTTCTTTCGGCTCTTGCCTGGTCGCCTCAAGATCACGGGTCATGACCTCAATCTGGGTGTTGTATGAATATTGTGCGACGAAGGCCTCAGCCATGTCCTCCTAACTTCTTTTCACTGAGTCCTCCAGCTTAGCGTACCAGATGGCCGCAATACCCAACAAGGTTCGGCCGAAGAGTGAAAGTTTCTAGAGTCTTGTCAAGCTCATCGGGCGCAAAATATCTGAGAACCACCTCAGATGAACCATAGGGTCGCTCGAGCCATCAAAACGGTCTATGTGGGCATCTTGAATCTGTCCGGCAATGTTACCGCCGAATCAGTGTAACCATCATCTATATCTGGGATCAAGTTGACTCCCTGGGCCCGTTTAAACAGCTTTTCAAGCTTACTCATATTCAGAGTGGTTGGGTCCATCTTAGATTCAAATGGTGTATCTGTTGAGAAGGCCGGTGTCTTTGAAGTCTGTGGTAGAACTGGCGGCGGGACTGGCCCTGTTGGAGCGTCCGTATCTTTCTGGACGTTTGTAGTATCCCCGAGTGTTGGAACTCTAGATGGGGGCGGGGGTGGATGCGAAGCACATGCTCCGGCTTGTTGCGGTTGTTGCTGTTGCTGGAGCCTGGCAATCAATTCTGCCTGTTGAGCCACAACCTTTGCTTGGCGCGCGACAACCTCTGCCTGGCGAGCAGCATCGCGCTGTGTGGCTTGCATGGTCTCTTGGAGCTGACACATCATGTCCTCCACACTTTTCATAAAGTTCTGATCTAACTGAGCAGGTGTATCTCTCTCTGTGGTAGAAACGGAAACCTCAGCCCGACTACTCACTGGTGGGGTGGACAATGATCGCTGAACCAACGATTGCTATACCGATACGCTCTGCCTAACTGCCCTCCGTCTTATAACCGGGGGTAATGAAAAGAACACTGCTTGTCTGTCAACTAGATCCTCAGATCGATGAAGCCTTCTACCTCTAACCCAGAGTGCTTTGGGGGAAACTGCCTCTTCGGAAGCAATGATGCTATACTACCTTGCAAAAACATAAATAAAGCAAAATAAGGAAACAACAAGTAGAAAAACGGACAGCATTTCGGCTTTAAATAAACACAACACACAGTTGATAATCACAAGCTGAAAGAACTGTTCTCAAACACTGATCGCTGCCCCCAAATCACTGCCTCAAATCTGATACCCCCAAATACTGATGTCCTCAGACTAATACTCAGACTTTCAAACTGATACATGCATTCCTGTAGAGATACACTCTAAAAGCACATAGCAAGCAAGTGAGAGCCAAAACGCCCCTATGGAGGGGTAGGGTTTCCCTGCCCAATCTTGTTAGGAGCTAGGGTTTCACTACACACGCAGTGGTTTTCAAACAACCTGCAATCGGGTAAGCAACCTGTCCTAGTTTGGAATGGTCTTTATGGCTTTCGATATGCACTAGGTCGAATGGTCAAAAAGGATGCCTCGGTAAAAACCGAGGTTTGTGTTCCCATTATGACAGAGCTCGCAACCGGTCAACCTTATGGCACGCTTTTCCAAGCAAGCCTCCGGCAAACCGTTCAGGAATAATAGACGAAAAACACGGTGTCCTAGGCGCACCAATGCAAATGCAATGCAAAGAAGCACATAAGTGTAAACAAAACAACATATCATGAGTTCAAGTCACATTCTCTAAATCCCCAACAGAGTCGCCAGAAACTATAGATCGCCCAAACTCACTCCGCGTGCCCCCCTTTCAGAGAGGGTGCGGATGGTAGTTCTAGCTACTACAGTTTGGACTCCTGTCATGGTTCTGAATCTAATCTCACAAAGTGCAATGTAAGACTGATAAATCACCAAAGAGTCCAAATCCGGCAATTGGTTTTGAAAAATCAATTTTGAATCAAAAAGTGCCAAACATGGACTGCTTTGCCAGATTTTAGAGTCACCGCCTAAATATTTTGTTTTGGGAAATTTAAGAAACCCTAACTTGTGCCAAAGGCCACATGTCCGTCATCACCAAAGTTTCCTTGGCTTGGGAACTTAGGTATGAGAGGGGAAGGTCCTGAAATGAGCACCCCCACTCGCCCGATCAAAGATCGGCCTCTATTAATATGATATGTTGTTTTTGAAAACACATACGTTCTTATTCCGGTTTATTGGCTAACTTATTATGTGATGCGCACAGCATAAAAGTATAGACTCAATCGCAAGAATTGGAACAAAACATCTCATATTTGTTTTTCGAAAATGGTTTGAAAGTGCTACTCGCAAGTAGGCTAAGACGTGGATTTGCCACTCTCAAGTGGGCTTTAGAAAACAATATAATTTTGCCACTCCGCAAAGTGGGCTTAAAACGCACATTTTGATGAATTGTTCCAAGTCAAGCAATGAAGCCTTCATCCACAGGCATTCAAGCAGTTTAGCATTTAAGCAAATAGCCTCATGGCAACACTTACACTCATGCAAGTATGCTAAAGCGTAAACACTTACAGTGTACTCCAAGCCAAAACAAAAAGCTAATTAGAAATCATGCATGATCCTAGCTATGTTAAGATGCCTAATGCAACGCATGCAAAAATGTAACTAAAATAGGCTCGGCTATCTAAGATGGCATATGAATGCTACACTTGATACATGTATTCAAATAGGAATTGAAATACAATGCAGTTTGAATGATGTGCCGAGCTCGGTGCATGCAATACGAATGAATGATGCACGCATGCAAAGCATAAGTATGCTAATTGAAACATGCCCTTAAACTAACCATCAAAAGCTGGTAAATAAAAGGGAGAAAGACATGGGGTTGGAAGATATTCGCAAACTCACGCACACTTATTACAACATTGTGCCCTCTCAACGGAGGGTCCGAATGAATTTAGCTAACTAGAATTAAACTAATTATTACAAACCAACTAACTAACTATGATAAGCTAATTAATTATTACAAAACTTTGACTAATTAATCAAATTAATTAAGTTACAAAACCAACTAAATATGAAAAGCATCTAAATTAGGCTGCCACAGCTCCGCCTTGAACAATGAAGGATGTATGCTCGGTTTCTGCTCCGAAAAGCTCTCCGGTTTGCTCTTTAGAGGCTTTGTTTACAAGGTTTCTCCAAGAACTTGCTGTTGAACCTTACCAAATCATTGTTGGGGAATGCACCAGTGGCCTGCCGACCATGAATGGTGACTGTCGACCCTCCTGCCGACCAAGGATGTGCAGTGCCGACCACGGATAAAGAGGTGCCGGCCATCAATAAGGCACTGCCGGCCACTGATGTACTGAAACTCCATTCTGCAACAGAGCTCAAAAGAGAGGAAATAGAGGGTCTCCCGAGGACATGTATGTACCATACCCCTCCATATCACCTCAAAACATCAAGGGAGAGGCACCGTTGGATCCAAAACCATCAATCAAGCATCTCAATGCATGATGGCCAAAGATCAAACATGTACAAATTCAATAAATGCATGACAAACAAGACACTTCAACTATCTCCTTATCATAAGAGATCAAAGGCAATGGAGACCAAGGGAGATTGGCTCACTTCATCACTTCAAGTATGAAATGAACTAATCCACCTTGTGTTCAACACAACATCCAATTGAACACAATGCAAAGCCAGCAACATGACATACAAATAACATGCTAATCTTGGCATGAAATGCAAGACTCTAACATGCAAACACTCATGCACAACATACTAGAACACTTAAGCATTAAAATCTAGTGAAGGACACAACACTAGAATCATGCAAAGCAATGCTCGATGGACTAAACCAACACCAAATAGACCCTATGCATGCCAAAACAATGAAAAAATCCTGCTGGAAATGAAGCACCAAAAGCTACAACAACATGCTCATGCATTGGCTCGCAAGCTAGGCATTAAACACAACTCTCAAAAGCTCTCAAGGAATGAAAGAAGTAAGAACATGACATATGTATACGCTCTAAAATAACATGTTAAATGATGCCCAAACATGCAATCATCACAAACATAGCATATTACGGTGCTCAAAACTCAAGACTAGCTAAGGTTTTTGCACCATAGCCATATCAAGCAAGCCCCGAAAGACCAAGATTACTCAAAACAGTCCTAAGGCAGGCCAAAACAATGCTAGAAACATGATGAAGTGTAGCCAAAACAAGCTAGAATGGGAGGCATGAAACATGATGCATGCAAGGCCAATGAGTGGGATTACACTGCACATACCAAAACCAAGTAAGAGGTGACTCTACCAACAAAAATCAAAGTTGTAACATGGCAAAGTAACACCAAAAACATGCTGAGATGGTAGCCCCAAAGCTTAGGCAAGCATGCATACATATAGGTTTATAAGTGAAGCATAAGGCTCAACCCTAAAGCATAACAAAAGGGCGATAAATGCAAGAATATAGCAGAGGTATATGATCTAAAATAACATGCCAAATGATGCCATGCCATGCAAAAAGCTCAAATATGACATGCTAGAGGTCTCAAAGCTTAAGGCTAGCAAGGCCAATCACACTAGAGCCATACAAAGCAAGGCATGCACGACCAAAACCACTCAAATCAGACCTAAAGCATGTTAAATCAAAGCCAAAAATGTGCTGGAGCAAAGCTAACACATGCAAGAATGATGAACCAAAGCATGAAGCATGTTAGGCCAAAGAGCATGATTGCACTACAAGTACCAAAAGCAAGCAACCAATGACCAAATCAACTAAAAAAAGAGTTATGACAGGTCCAAAAAGTCACAAAAACATGCTTGGACTCAGCTTAAAAGAAGTAGAAAAGCATGCTCAAGTATGAAGCCAACAAGGCAAGGAAGCAAGACAAGAGGAGAGGGGACCACCCCCTCTCATTTTGGACCTCAAAAACACCTTTCTACCACTGAAATTCCTCTGAGTTTCAGTGGTAGAAAGGCCATGCAAAGGCCACTACAAAAGCTTCAAGGAATGGCTCCAAAGCTTAAAAAATAAGGCATACAAGGGGGTGAAACACCCCCAACTCCCACAAGGCCTCAAACAAATATTTTAAACACTTAAAAAAAAAGCTTTTTGTAGTTGAAAGTCAAGCCTAAAATAGCATGCAAAGGTGGCTAAGATGGCATACAAAGATAATCTTAAAAGGAGAATACACTCACCCTTGAAGAACAGCAGCAAAGCAGGCCTTCCTCCAAGCCAAAACCAACCTTTTGAGTCCAAACAAGACCCTCAAGTACCTCAGCAACAAAGTGATGGTGCTTTACTAGGTGTTGTAGTGCAAAAGTGAAGAGAAAATACACTTTGAGACACTATTAAGCACAATATAGAGAGAGTGTCAGAATTCCAGAGAGAGAGATATATCTTGTCTCTAAAATTCTGTCAACTTCTGGAAAGGGGGAGGAGCCTCCCCTTATATAGAGCAATGCAATGCAAAGCTTGCTTGACAAGCTTGAAATGGCCTCCATCCGTCCATACACATATGGAGGATGGCTTAATGAAAAACAGCTAGCTCAAAAGATCTTAAATAATATCTGCTGAAACAAGGTGTCCTGCCGGCCATCAGTGATGGCCGGCAGTGCCTCATTGATGGCTGGCAGGGCCAAATCCATGGTCGGCAGCCCCTTCCCCATGGCCGGCAGGTGTAGACACCCTATTTTTGACCGTCCTCAAGACTTGGACGTCATCGTTTGAACACTAGATGATCCTTTATGTTCGTGTTCATTTTGAGTTCCCGGAGGTCTCGGCCGCGCGCCTTGCCTCAAGATCTCTCAACTTGTCTGTTTTGTGATTGGCTGTGGACCAAGCACTTACGTTTTGCTTCTAAGGGAAGAGGGTGGCTTGTTGGCCATCCCTTCAACCCATCGTCCAAGGCTTGAAACCATCGGCCTTGTTTTCTTGCCATTGGCCAAAAGTGTTGGCCGATCAGCACTCTTTTTAGTCGATCGACCCTTGTGTTGGTCGATCGGCCATGTTTTCTGGCCGAACCCTATTCATTTGCTTTATGCAGATATTTTATGCCAGCTCTCACAGCTGGCATGCACAATTCACACCCTCCATACACGTGTATGGAGGGATTTGCATCTTGTTCTAGCTTCTCCAAGAAGATTTGGAATTGGATTTGTATAAGAAAAGAGCTCCTCCTCTCTTCTCAGAGGTTTTGAAAAATAGGGTTAGAGAAGTTATATCTATCTATCTCTATATTTCCCTCTATTTACATCTTTGTGTGTGTTTTTGTGCTCTAAAGGGTGTTTTGTTCTCACTATTGCACACAAACACCTAGCAATACACCATTCTTGGTTGCTGAGGTGCTAGGGAGTTGGTGTTAGGGTTCTTGAGGTGATTTTGATCAGAGAAATTTGCTGGAGTGGTGTTCTTGAAGAGGTTCTTCATGGGTGAGCAAACTTGCTTTTAAACCCCCATTCTTGCTCAAGCTTTTAGACCTACTTGCTTATTGTTTTAAGCCCAGCTCTTAACTAATAAAAGTTCTATTTTTTGGTGCTTTAAATCTTTGGTTAAGGTCTCTTTTTGGTTTGGGGTTGTTTACCCCCTCCAAGGCCTTGTTAGGCCTTGTTTTAGGCCATCCCTTTTGGCCCTTGTTCTTAGCTTTGCATGACCTTTCTACCACTGAAATCCAAAGGATTTTCAGTGGTGGAAAGGTAGTTTGGAGGTCTTAAATAGGAGAGGGTCATCCCCTCTCCTTGTTGTCTTGTATACTAGTATAAATGGCTTATATTGGTAGCATGTTTGCTTAGCTTGCTTTAGCTCCATTTCAGTAAGTATTTGGTGTTATTTTGCCATGTTTTATCTCTATCTAAGGTTGGTTTAATGGCTTCTTGCGTGCACTGTGTACTTGTCTTGTAATCCTCTCTATTGCCTTAACATGCATCTTGTGTTTAGACCATCATGCTTGCATATTTTGGCTCAACTCGAAGGAGTTTTTAGTCATGTTTTACCATGCTCCAGCTCCGTTTCATGTTGTTTTGATCATATATGCCATGCTTTGTATAGCTACCATGCAACCTAGCTTGTTAGCTTTGTGCATCTAGTCCACTAGCATGTTTTACTCGGCTCATTTCAATGATTTGGCATCATTTGTAATGTTATTTCAGTCCATGTTTCATGCTCATGCACTTGCATTTGTCATTCATTCAATGCGTTGGAGGGTTGGCCCCTTTATGCCTTAACATGAACCATTGCGTATGCCTTCATGCCTTAGCTTGCAAGCAATCATTTCAATATGTTTTTAGGGTTATTTTGCCATGATATAACTCTGATTTTTATTTCTTAACTCATTCCATGTTTGGTTTTGATAGGTGTAGTGTAACACCCCTTTTGTAGCCTTGCATGCCTCATGCTTTTGGTCCTTCGTTCTAGCTTATTTTGGCTTTGGTCCTTGCATATTTTAGGCTCATTTTGACATGATTTAGGACTATTTTGGCTTATACTTGCCATTTGCTTCATGTTTTGCATAGCCATGGTTTGAACCCCTTGGCTAGCCTTGAGCCTTGAGTCTTCTTGCATGATTTGCTTGCTTTGTTTGATTGGTTTGGTACCTTTCCTAACATAATTTCAGAGCTTATCATGTTTGTCACATGCCCATATTTATCTCCTTTTAAGTGCTCTTGAAACTTGCCCTGTTATGCCTAGGTGATAGGCCATTACATGTGCATGTTTGTATATGCTTTTGTCCATTATTTCTTAGCATTTTGGCCACTGATTTGGGCATGGCCGAGGTCCTCCCATTTTGGTTTAAGTCCATCTTCGCATATTGTTGCATGCTTGCCTTGTATGTTGTCGTATGCTTGTTGCATACTAGTTCCATTGCATGTTGTTGCATGCTAGTCCTATTACATCATGCTTACATGCTCGTTGCATGCTTGTCAAATTGCATGTTGTCACATGCTTGCTAATTAACATGTGGTTACATACTTGCCCCTTTGCATATTGTTATATGCTAGTTGCATTACATGGCATTGTTGTTAACATGCTCATGTTGCATTAGCTTTGCTTGCATACTTAGGTTGCATTGCATTGTGTGTACATTCACTTGCCTCTTGATCAAGCATGATAGAGGTTGGAGCCCCTTGTGTGTTTTTGTGCATTTCATTCCATATTGAATTGCGCACTTGGCCTCTTTGGCCATCATGCATCGAAATGCGTGATTGATGGTCCGAGGGTCGAGAGCCACACATCTTTGAGTCTTAAACATGATAAGGGGTGTGGTTACAAACATTTTCTTGCAAATGTATTGCCATGCTCTGTTTGTCCTCTGTTGCAGCAAACGGAGTAGTCAGTAGGAATAAATGGCCGATCGACCATATTCAGTGCCGATCGGCTAACAATGTCTGGCCGAGAGCCTTATTTTTGGTCGATGACCTTCATATCTTGGCCGATGGCCTCTCAGCATGACCATGAAGTGGTTCTGGAGCATCACAGAGACTTGTGTATTTTTCAGAGGTGCAAAACAGTGCAAACAGAGGCAACGTGTGGCATGACAACGGATTTCCAAGCGAAGCCGATCGAGCATGCATTTGTCCCTCTTATCGAGGACGCTTTACTATTTTTGTAGCTTAATTAATTTCTTTAATTAGTTAAAAGTTGTGTAATAATTAATTAGCTTGTTAGTTAGTTAATTAGTTGGTTTGTATTATTCTTTCGGTCCCTCCGTCGAGAGGGCCAATTGGTGTAATAAGCATGCGTGCGTGTGATGCACGTCTTCCAACCTCCATTTCTTTCTCTCTTTTACTTAACCACTTACGATGGTTAGTCTTAGGGCATATTTCATTTAGCATACCTTATGCTCGCATGCGTGCATCCATTCATCTATATTGTATGCACCAGGCTCGGCGCATCATACTAACTGCATCGTATTTCAATTCTAAATTTGAATACATGTATCAAGTATTGTATCTCACATGCCATTTTAGAATAGCCGAGCCTATTTCTAGTTGCATTTTTCATGTGTTGCATTAGCCATCTTAACATGAGCTAGGATCATTCATTTGATTACTAACAAGTTTTTGTTTTGGCTCGGAGTACACTGTAAGTGTTTATGCTTTTGCATCTTGCATGTGTGTGAGTGTTAACATGATAGCATGCTTGCCATGAGGCTAATTGCTTATGTGATATAATTGCCTGAATGCCTGTGGGTGAAGGTTGGATTACTTGAATTAGAACGATTCATTGAAATCCGTGTTTTAGCCTACTTGCGAGTAGCAAACTTCAAACCATTTCCAAACAAACGGATATGCGATGCTTTGTTCCAAATTAGGCGATCTAATCTATACTTGTGTGTTGTGCGCATCACATAGTAACTCTAGCTAATTAACAGGAATAAGAACGCATGTGTTTTCAAGAACAAGATATCATGCTTAGTACAGGCCGATCTTTGATCGAGCGAGTGGGGGTGTAGACACCCCATTTTTGACCGTCCTCAAGACTCGGTTGTGCTTGCAGGTACATCCAACAATAAGTTCGATTGCTCGTTGGGTATTCGGCTTTCGCGGCGGAACGTCATAGGTTCGAGCATTCCAGACCCTGTATCCTTTCTGCCCCATTCTTGGACCATGACTTGGTCCTTTCAGAATGTGCTTCTTAGTGCACTGTCAGCTACCTTTTGGACCTGTCGGCCCCCACTTTGTTGCTGCCGGCCATCAATGAGCCACTGTCGGCCATCCCTGAGATGGCCGGCAGCACCCCTGTCTTAGCAGGTTTCACTCAGATCTTTTGAGCCAGCTAGAATCCTTTTATCTGCCCTTCATACACGTGTCTGGAGGGATGAAGCTCTTGCCAAGCTTCTTGAAGAAGCTTTGCATTGCTTTTCTTCTATATAAGGAGAGAGCCTCTCTCCTTAGCAGAGGTTCAGCATTTTTGAGAAGGAATATATCTCTCTCTCTATATATATATATATATTGTTGTTCATTTGTGCCTTGAAGTCCATTTTCCTTGCACTTTTACACTACAACACTTAGAGATACACCACCATCTCTGGGTTGAGGTTCTTGGGAGGACTTCTTGAGCTCTGAAAGTGAGGTTTGACCCCCTGAAGTTGCTGGTTTCGAAGTTGATCTTCAAGGGTGAGTTTCTTCCTCTTTTTAGCACTTTTTGGTACCTCATTTTGGCCATCCTTGCATATTGTTTTAGGTCTTGCTTTCAACTGAAAAAATTCTTATGTTTAAGTTTTTTTGAAGTTTGTTTAAGGTCTTTTTGCTGTTGAGGGTCTTCAACCCTCTTGTTGGCTTTGTTTGGCCTTGCTTTGAGCCATGTCTTAAGGCCTCCGAGCTAGCCTTGGTTTGGCCATCTAACCACTGAAATCTAATGGATTTTCAGTGGTAGGCATGTGGTTTGGAAACCTCAAATCAGAGGGGGTGGCCCCCTCTCTTTTGGTTTTTGTTTGCTTACATTTTTGGCCTTCCAAAGGAGCATGCCTCTCTGTACTTTTGAGGCTTGGTTCAGGCCTTTTTTTGTGCCTTTTAGGACCTACCTTGGCTCTTTCCATGGCTGGTTTGGTCACCTTTTGCATGCATCTTGTATGTGTAGTGTAATCCTATTTGTAGCTCATCAAAGTAGCATGTTTGCCTAGCTTGTGTTAAGTCCATTTCAGTAGGTTTTTGGTGATGTTTTACCATGCCTTAGATCTGTTTTGGGTTGGTTTTTTCACTCCATGCATGTGCAATACACTTGTAGTGTAAATCTCATAAACTAGTTTTATATGCTTCTTGCTTTAGAATGTTATCCTAGCTTATGTTGAGTCCATTTCAGCATGTATTTGGTCATCATTTAGCATGTCATGACTCTATCTCTTGCTGGTTTGGTCGTATTTCGCATGCTCCGTATACTTGTAGAATAAATCTTACTTACTAGCTTTATATGCATGATGCTTTGACTCATCATCCTAGCATATTTTGGCTTTGCTCCAACATGATTTTGTTCTTATTTTGAGGTGTTTTAACACTGTTTTGGGCTTCCATGGCCATATCACTCATGCTTTGTATAGCTATATTGTAAATGCTTAGGCTAATCTTGGGTTTTGAAGCCCCTACCATGCCATACATGTGATGTTTGCATGCTTTGCCATCATTCTAAGTGTTATTTCAGTCCATGAAATGTGGCTATACACTTGCATTTGACATGCTTTTAATGCCTTGGAGGCTTGGCTCTTTATGTCTCAAGGATAGACTTTTGTGCATGCCATTAAGTCTAAGCCTTTGGCTCATCATATCAGTGCATTTTTTATCTTGTTATACCATGATGTAACTCTATTTTATGCTATCCAAGCCATGCCATGTTTGGTTTCAATAGGTGTAGTGCGTTGCCTCTTTTGTAGCCTTGCATGGTCCTCGTTTTTGGCCTCTTGTTCTAGCCTGTGTTGGCTAGCTTCGAGCTTGTTTTTTATCTTGTTTGGACCTACCTTGGGACTATTTTAGGTTCCCTTAGCCCTTTGGGGCTTGCCTTGCATGGCCATGGCTTAAGTCCCTTTGTTAGTTTCGAGCTTTGAGCTTTCTAACATGCTATGCTTGCATTGTTTAGTTGATTTGGCATCAATTTACATGAGATTTTAGAGCTTACCTTGTTGTCACATATCCATGCTTTTCACTCCTTAAGTGTGCTTAAGAGTTGCATCTTTATGCCTTAATTCTTGGACCTATTGGCATGCATGCTTGTCTAGCATTTTGTACCACCAATTCAGCACCTTATGGCCACTGATTTAGGCATAGTTGAGGTCTGCCCATATTGGTTTAAGACCATCCTTGCATGTTGTTGCATGCTTGTCTTGCATATTCTTGTATGCTTGCTCCATCTTTGCATGTTGTTGCATGCCATTAGCCTTGTTAGGTTGTTCATATTGCATTGCATGTTTGCTTGCTTGAGTCGCATGTTTGCTATGCTTGTGTTGCATTGTTGTTTGGATTAAGTGTTAATTTGAGTATGAGAAACGAGAAACGTTTCATACTTCAAGTGATGAGACGTGTCTCAATTCTCGGTCGCCGACGCTCTTGATTATCCATGATAGAGTTCTAGGCTTTATGTGTTTATTTGTGCATTCATTTCATATTGATTTTCACAAGTTGGATCTTTGGCCATCATGCATCGGGATGCATGATTGATGGTCGTGGATCCGACTATGCCTCTCCCTTGATGTTTTGAGATGATATGGGGTGGCATGGTGCGTACGTACCCTTGAGAGACCCTCTCTTTTCTCTATTTTGTGCTCTGCTGCAGCTTGGTGTCCCAGCACATCAGTGGCCAGCAGTGCCTTGCAAATGGCCGATACCCCTTCATTTTTGGTCGGCAGTGGCTCCCCATGGCCGGCAGGCCATTGATGCATTCCCCAGCATGTTTTTGGTAAGGTTCAGCAAGAATTCCTTGAGGACACCCTGCAGACAGAGCCTCTAAAGAGCAATAGAAGAGCTTTTCGGGGCGGCATCCGAACATGCATCCTCTCCTTCTTCAAATAGCGCTGGAGCAGCTTGTTTTTAATTGCTTACTTGTTAGTTAGCATCAATTTGTAATAATTAGTTAATTTGTTAATTAATTAAGTTTTGTAATAATTAGTTGTAGCTAGTTCTTCATTTGGTTGTGTAATAATTAATTAGCTTGTTAGTTAGTTAATTAGCCAGCATGTATTATTTATTCGAACCCTCCGTCGAGAGGGCTAATTTTGTAATAAGTGTGCGTGCGTGTGTGCATGTCTTCTAGCCTCCATTTCTTTCTCCCTTTTACTTAACCGCTTTCAATGGTTAGTTCTAGGTCATGTTTCAATTAGCATACTTATGCTCGCATGTTTGCATCCATTCATCTGTCTAACATCCTTATGCTCGCATGTTTACATCATTCATCTACATTGCATGCACCGGGCTCGGTGCATCATACTAACTGCATTGTATTTCAATTCCAAGTTGAATACATGTATCAAATGTCGCATTTTCTATGTCATATTAGAATAGCCGAGCCTATTTCTAGTTGCATTTTGCATGTGTTGCATTAGCCATCTTAACATGAACTAGGATCATGCATTGATTACTAACTAGTTTCTGTTTTGGCTCGGAGTACACTGTGAGTGTTTATACTTTAGCATATTGCATGTGTGTGAATATTGCCATGAAAGCATGCTTGCCACGAGGCTAACTACTTATGTGATATAACTGCCTGAATGCCTGTGGGTGAAGGTTGGATTACTTGAATTGGAACAATTCATTGAAATCCGTGTTTTAGCCTACTTGCGAGTAGCAAACTTCAAATCATTTCCAAAACAAACAGATATGCGATGCTTTGTTCCAAATTAGGCAATCTAGTCTATACTTGTTTTGATGTGCGCATCACATAGTAATTCTAGCTAATTAACCGGAATAAGAACACATGTGTTTTCAAAAACTAGATATCATGTTTAGTAGTGGCCGATCTTTGATCGGGCGAGCGGGGGTGCTCATAGATGACCTTCCCCAATCGTACCCAAGTTTCCAAGCCGAGGCAACTTTGGTGATGACGGACATGTGGCCTTAGGCGCGAGTCAGGATTTCTTAAATTTCTCCAAAATAAAATATTTAGGTGGCAACTCTGTATCTGGCAAAGCAGTCCATGTTTGGCACTTCTTTCTTAAAAATCAGTTTTCCAAAACGATTTGCCAGATTTAGACTCTTTGGTGATTTATCAATCTCACATCGCACATTGTGAGATCAGATTAAGAACTGTGACAATTTGAGTCCGAACTGTAGCATGAGGCCCTCGAGGGCGCGTCTACAGGGGGTGCTCATTGCATGATCTTCCCCAATCGTACCCAAGTTCTCAAGCCGAGGCAACTTTAGTGATGACGGACACATGGCCATAGGCAACGAGTTAGGGTTTCCTAAATTTTCCTAAAAATAAAATATTTAGGTGGCGATTCTGTATCTGGCAAAGCAGTCCATGTTTGGCACTTCTTTCTTAAAAATCAGTTTTCCAAAACGATTTGCCGGATTTGGACTCTTTGGTGATTTATCGGTCTTGCATTGCACTTTGCGAGATTAGATTCAGAAACGTGACATTGGGTCCGAACTGTAGTATGCTAGAGAACAAAACGAGATTCTCTCGGGAGTTCTCCAGGTGCGTCTACTGCAGGCCATCACAAACATCAATATGGAGGGACCAAGGCATGGTCCAAAAATGAGACAGAATGGAAATAGGGTTTGGAAGGATCAAACTTGGAGCATTCCGTTGCGAAAGTTGAGCACTCGACGAGCGACCAAACTTGTCATCGGATGTACCTGCAAGCACATCCAAGTCTTGAGGATGGTCAAAAATGGGGTGTCTACAGTGTGATAGCATTTAAAACACTTCAGGTGGCCCTTACTTCCACCCCAATCATAAAATCACTGGATTGGTCACTCCCATTTGAAATCATGTGTGATGCCTCAAACTATGCGATCGAGGCAGGTTTGGGCCAAAGGGTAAATAAAGTACCCTATGTTTTTTATTATGCTAGTTGTGCTCTCTCTGGTGCACAACTGAACTACACTACCACCGAGAAAGAGTTGCTAGCTGTGGTGTTTGCCTTAGATAAATTTCGACCCTATCTCCTAGGTTCCAAGGTCATAGTCTTTACTGATCACGCCACTTTGCGGTACCTATTATTAAAGAAAGTGACCAAACCTAGGTTGATTAGATGAACTTTATTGCTTCAAGAATTTGACCTAGAGATCCAAAACAAGAAAAGATCTGAGAATGTGGTGGCAGATCACCTCTCCTGAGTCCTTGTTGAGCACACCACTGACCCTTTAACGTTCCATGATTCATTCCCGGATGAACAACTTCTTGTGGTGATACAAGCGAACCCCTCGTGGTTTGCTCATATTGTGAATTACTTGGCCATGGGGCAAATTCTAAAAAATTGGTCTAAGTAAGACAAAGACCGATTCTTTTCACAAGTCAAGTATTATTTTTGGGAGGATCCGGAATTGTTTAAATATTGTCCTAATCAAGTGATCCAACGGTCTGTGCTAGTGAGTGAGGTGCATAGAATTCTTACATTTTGCCATTCTTTTGCATTCTTAAAGCCACCATGGTTTTACAAAGCGGGATTTATTAGCCTGCCATTTTTAAGGATGCTCATCAATTGTGTAGAACTTGTTTGCGTTGTCAGCAAATGGGTTCGGTGTCTCGTCATGATATGATGACCATGTCTCCTATTTTAGTGGTAGAGATTTTTGATGTATGGGGTATTGATTTAATGGGCCCTTTCCCGTCATCATTCGGGTTTGAGTACATTCTCTTAGCAATAGATTATGTTTCTAAATGGGTGAAAACTATAACTATCTGAACAAACGGCCATAACATAGTGATAAAGTTTTTGAATGAAAACATCTTTAGTCATTTTAGGTTTCCTAGGGCCATGATAAGTGATCAAGGTACACATTATTATAATCAATTCTTTTAGTCAGTAGTCAAGAATTACGCAATTACTCATAAAGTTGGCACTCCATACCACCCTCAAATTTGTGGCCAAGTAGAGGTATACAATAAGGAGGTGAAGCACATTATAAAGAAAAAGGTTAGGCCAGATAGAAAAGATTGGTCAAAATGTTTGATTCATGCTTTATGCCTACCACACTGCTTATAAGAAACCCATTGGGATGTCCCCATATGGGTGGTGTATGGCAAAGCTTGTCACCTCCCGGTTGAACTTGAGCATCAAGCGTTGTGGGCTATAAAGAAGTTTAAATTCGATATGGCCGCAGCTGGATTTAATCGGAAATTGCAACTCGATGAGTTAGAGAAGATTAGAAATTATGCATATGAGAGTTCGAAAACTTTTAAGGCTTTGAATAAGGAATTTCGTGATAAGCACATCAATCGAAAATCATTTGAGCCCGACCAAAAAGTTTGGTTCTTTAATTCGAAATTGAGACTCTTTCTAGGTAAGCTTAGATCAAGATGGGATAGCCCCTTCGTGGTCATCGAGGCATTTATTCATGGCGCCATTAAGGTGCAAGATCCACAAAATGGTCACACCTTTAAAGTGAATGGCCAAAGATTGAAACCTTATATAGAGGGGATTAGGAATGGTGATATGATTAAGTCCATTCCTTTGATGGACACATTTTATTCTGATTGAGACATAGATTTCTTATTCTCTTTTCTTTCCTTTCTATTCTGATTTTTATTCTTGTTATTCTATACATGATGTCTAGGAGTCTTTAAATCCTCTAAAGGTGTGATTCCTTTGGTGTTAGTCGTACCCAAACGACATCTGGCGGTCTGGTATAGCCACCTAATTGTGTTTGTAGTGAGTTCTTAGGAGACCAACTAAGACAGTGGAAACTAGAGTTCGATGGCAAAGCCTAGAACATAAAGGTTTGGAATTTCCAAGACTAAAGTTTGGTTTAAATACCTAGGGGTATGGAGATTGCTTCAAAACCACCCCGGCTTGAACTCTGTATGGTAGACCCATAGGTCGAGTTAACTTTAGGCGCCTCGATTCTGGATACCAAATCAACCTAGTTTGTCACTTTGTTGGAGAATAGGGAAAGTTAAAAACATGGTTAGGAAGAAAAGTAGTACTAGTGGTTTTTGCGTGAAGATTATACTTTTGTTGAGCATTTAGATGTTTTTTCAAAGTGCTATTCTTATTTTGAATGTGAAATAAAGGTACAAGTTGGACTGGGGGAGTAAATGGCTATAGCAGTGTTATTTCTTCAAAAAAACAAAAATTGGACGCACATGCGGCTCACCTGGGCTCACGAGCGGCCAGTCCCTAATGGGCTACTACTAAACAGTCGCTGGAGTGGCCAAATTCCACAACTAGAGCGGCCTAATATTCACCACACGTGCAGTCCACCACGGCGCACGAGAGGTCTATTTATTTTTATTTTTTTTAAAAGACAAAAATTGGGCATTGTGGACTCGCCTTTTTCCGCGCCTCGCCTTTCAATAAGGGTTTGAAAAGAAAGCCTCACAGTTTGGACTCCCGTGGTTCTAAATCTAGTCTCACAAGTGCAATGTAAAACTAATAATCACCAAAGAGTCCAAATCCGACAAACCTTTTTGAAAAATCGATTTTAAATCAAATAATGCCAAAATTAGACTGCTTTACCAGATACAGAGTTGCCACCTAAATATTTAATTTTTGGGAAAATTTAGGAAACCCTGACTCGTGCCAAAGGCCACGTGTCCGTCATCACCAAAGTTGCCTCGACTTGGGAACTTAGGTACGAGAGGGGAAGGTCCTGAAATGAGCACCCCCGCTCACCCGATCAAAGATCGGCCTATACTAATCATGATATGATTTTTTATAAACATTATATGTTCTTATTCCGGTTAGTGAACTAACTTTACTATGTGACACACACAAGCAAGTATAGACTAGACGCAAGACTTGGAACAATTCAACTCATGTTTGTTTTAAAAAATGGTTTCAATTTGCCACCCTCAAGTTGGCTTAAAAATGCGGATTTGCCACCAAACATAGTGGGCTTAAACATGATTTGCCACAACAAAGTGGGCTTAAAACACACATTCGTTGAATTGTTCCAATTCAAACAAGCCTTCATCCACAGGCATTCATGCAGTTTAGCATTTAAGCACATAGCCTCATGGCAAGCATGTGAATCATGGCAACATGGCAATCACACTCATGCAAGTATGCTAAAGCATAAAAACTCACCGAGTACTTCAAGCCAAAATAGAAACTAATTAGAAAAATGCATGATCCTAACTATATAAAATGTCTAATGCAACACATGCAATAATGCAATTAATAGGCTCAGCTACTAATATGGCAAGTGAATCGATTTGAACAACATGCGATTAAACACATACTCAAATAAGATATTGAAATCACAATGTAGTTTGAATGATACGCTGAGCCTTGGTGCATGCAAGACAAATGAATAGATGCAAACATGCAAGCATAAGGTATGCTAATCGAAATATGATCCCTAATCTAACCATCAAAAGCGATTAAATAAAAGGGAGAAAGACGTGGGGTTGGAAGAAATACACGCACGCACACACACTTATTACAACATTATGCACTCATGAAGGAGGGTCCAAATGAATAAGCTAACTAGCTACGCTAATTATTACAACAGTTTTAACTAACTATTCTAAGCTAGTTAAATATTACAAATCAAAGTAATTAGCTAAATACTAAGCTAATTAAGTACAAAGCAGTTAAACTAATTAATTAGCTACCACTAATTAACTAAACAAAGTAATTAAATGGCCTCAGGAAGCGAGGGATGCATGCATGCTTGGTTCCTCTACCCGAAAAGTCACCATTTTGCTGCTGCAAGCCTCTGTTTGCACATTTGAACACCAATAGTGTTGTCCACTTTCAGAACATCTCCACTTCAACTTACCAACACACTGTGCAATTTTCATTGGTGGCCGACAGGGGGCCTGTCGGCTACCAATGGTGGCCGTTCGGCTATTGGTGGTGGCCGATCGGCCACTAACGACATGAACTCCTCTTTTTGCTACAACAGAGAGCAGACAGAGCAAAACAGTGTATTCTCACAGGTTTGTGTATACTGTTTACACTCTTTATCATCAAACAAGCTAAAATGAGTGAAACTCTTGGCTCTCAAACCATAAATCAAGCAATTTCCATGCATGATGGCCAAAGAACCAAGTTTGTACAAGTTTAATGAGTGCAAAATAAAACTCAAAAAGACCACCACCCTATCATGCATGATCAAGGGTGATGGTGACCAAGGAAAATGGCACATTTCATCACTTTAAGTATGAAATGTCCCATTTTCCTCGTGTTCAAATTAACGTCCGATTCGAACACATGCAATGCAATGCAACACAACACAACACAAAAGATGCTTATCTTGCTTCTTTTACTTGTCCAATTTGTTTACTCATTTTAAATTACCGATTTATTTTTTAATCGATTAAGTCCAAAGGTGAGTGTCCTCTAATGGAAAGATGGCTCAAACCACAAGTCACTTTGATCATGAAAGAGGCATTACACTGTTGGTAATGAACCCCCTAAGGGATTAAACCATTAGGTGCAACACCTCAATTTCACACTTAGGCAAACAAGTGGTTTGAAACGACTTTTAAAGCAAACAAAAGAGTAAAGAATAGAGGGAGGTTGCAGAGATTTTAAGTGTTAAAATGGAGTGCAAAACAACACTAAAACACTAAGCTAGTGAAAGAAATAACACTACAACTATGCAATACAAGCCTCAACTGAATTAACCAGCCCAAAATAGAGCCAAAATAGGTCAAAACAGCGGCAAAAAACATGTTGTACTAAAGCTAAGGTAAGCTAGAAAAACATGCTAACTCATGAAGCTAACTAGGCATGCAAATAAGACACAACAATGGGAGGCTAACCCCTCCAATTTTGGACTTCAAAACAAAGTTTTTACCACTGAAAAACCTATGAGATTCAATGGTTAAAAGGCCCAAAAAAGTTATTTTCAAAGTGATGAAAAGATGGCACAAAAGCTTCACAAGCTAAAATACAAAAGGGGTAGACAACCCCCTAACTCAAAATAGTTCAAACCACCACTTTTAGGTCTCAAAAATAGAACTTTTTACATGCCAAAACCAGCCAAAAAATAGTATAAAAAGATGGCACAACAAGTATTGAAAACAAGTCTAGGAAAGGTAAGTTCTATACCTTTGAAGCACAGCACAAAACAGCCACAAATTCAAGCTCAAACCTCCTTCTAGAGCTCAAACAAGGTCCCACGTTATCTCAGCCCAAAGGTGAGAGTGTTTGGTTAAGGGTTGATGTGCAAAAGCTAAGAGAAAGTAGGCAAGTGTATGCAAAATAACAAGAGAGACAGAAAATTCTAGAGAGAGAGATTTTTGTTCTAAAAATACTAACCCCCCCAAAATGGGGGAGGACACCCCCTATTTATAGAAATCCACCCCTTGAGCTTAGATATATCCTGCCATCCACGTGTATGAAGATGCAGCTCAGTGTACAACAGCTGGCACAGCTGTCAATAAATATCTGGAAAAAGAGACTGGTGGCCGTCGGCCACCACTGGTAGCCAACCGGCCATATCCATGGCCGACAGGAACAACCCATGGCCGACAGGCTTGGGGGGTGGCTGACAGGTCACTAATATGTCCAGACACCAAGTTTTAGTCCAAAACAAGGTAGAGAAAGAACAAGGTTCAAAGGCTCAAAGACAGGGCATTCCACCGAGGACTTCGGGTGCTCAAAACGAACACAAACAAGCACAATCATCGCGTGCGCAAACGATGACGTCTAAGTCTTGAGGACAGTCAAAAATGGATTGTCTACATACGTACGAGCGGTCCAAGCTCAAAATCATTCTTCTTAAGCGCCGCTAGAGCAGCCCAATTTCACTGCTGGAGTAGCTCATAATTCAGCGTACATGCGGCCTTGATGAGTGCATGTACATCTAGCCGAAAAGAAAAAAAAAATTCCCAGGAGTCAAAAGCCAAACCCTAGCCTTCTTTGACCATCCTTTTCTCAGCACTTTCTCTCTCTACCTCTCACCATCTTCTTTCCTCTCTCTCTCTCTCTAAACTCCACCAACCCATCAAACCCCACCATCACCAATCCTTCTTCGTTCTACCTCTACCTAACTTTTTCTCACCACCACCTTACTATCAGAGCATCACCATCTTCTCTGACCAACGACCTTCTGGTGGTCTTTTTTTTTTTTCCTGGCTGATCTTCAATCTTCTCTTTTTCATCATTTTTCTTTATATTTTTTTTAAGGTAAATCCTTCTTTTTGTTTAGGTTTCTTAGTCCTCACTTGTACTATAATACATTGGTAGTTTAATGGTAGTTTTGAACATTGTTCATCATCATTATTAAAATAAAAAAATAAATAAAATATGGACAGCAAAGGAGATGACCACCACACGTACGGCGATATCCAGAGCACGTGCGGCCCACCCAAAAAAAAAATCAAAAAAAAAAAAAGGGCTTATGGTTGCCTATATTTTAATGTAGTTGTTAGTGGTTTCTTATTTATTAACTTTAATTTAGTTGCTTAGTTTAGTTGGTTAGTGGTTTAGTTTTTATTTTTGTTTTCGTCTTCATTTTTATTTTTTTATTTACTTTTTTTTCTTCTTTACTAACTAGTTTATTTATTTCTTTTATTTCATTTTTTTATTTCTCTGTTTTTTGTTATTTATTTATTTTTTATTTCTTTTTTTTTTGTTTCCTTTAGTTCATTACATTATTTCATCTAATTTAACTCACTTGTCTCATGGGAATTTAGTCTAAGTTAATTTAGGGTAGTATTCACACATACATACACACACACACACACAAAAGAAGAGAAATTTGAAATAAAAGAAATTCGATAATGGGACGACAATGAGAAATTGAGTGATTTGCGCATACATGTGATATTTGATGAGTTCTAATATAATATTTCCACGTTTTTTGTTGTGTTGGTTGTGTTATTTTGTGCAGTTATGGTTTCATAGTCTAGCCGACCACCCAAACGCCCTTGCAATGCCAACATAGGAAGTAGGGATATGATAACCACCATCTGGGCCGACAAACAAATTGCATCTGACACACCCATTGCATCTGACACACCCTTTGACATCGCCTTCTTCCAGCGCCACCAACCCACTACGTGGAGCATGCAACAACTTGAAGATCGAGGCCTACTGGGTGTATACAATGTCATTGAACCAGTATATCCTCGCATTGTGCGAGTATTTTATCAAAACAAGTATATCAATGACGAGGCCTCAAGAACCCTTCTTTCCATTGTTGATAGGGTTCAGTTAGCAGTCACACCAGCCTCCATTCCTGAGACTCTTAATTGTTCAATGGACACTATCTATACAGAGCAATTCCCGATGTTCACTCGGGAACTCACAAACCTGGCACTAGTGACCGAATTCTATGAAGGGCGGCAGGACGATGATAACTGCACCAATATCTGCCATGCTAACTTACCATACCGGCTCCTCTCCCTTGATGTGGTTCTCAAAAAGAATGTAATACCTCTAGGCCACAAGAAGAATCGGCGAGGGGACTTCCTCCGCGCCTTGCATCGATTCGATTTTGGGTTTTGGGTCAACATCCCTACATTGATCTTTAACCAAATGGCCCGTATATTGACTGAAGTCAAACTGTACAACACCCGAGGATGTTCTACATGGGTCCTCCTCTTCGCTAACCTCATTACAGTACTCATCAAAAGACAAGAGAATACTCACTCGATCCGAATGAGGTTCAACTGCAATCACCACCGTTCTATGCTAAAACCCAATGGCACCAAACCACTGCTCGCCTACCACCTCCACTAGTCATCCTTGATGCACCGGCCAACCCCAATGATGTTTTGACAGAGCCCGTCGCAGCACCAGCGCCACCACCACCACCATTCTACATAGCGCACGTGCAATATCAGGCTATTTTGGATAATCAAGCCGCCATTCAGCAATTCGTGGTTGACCTCCGCATGGACTATCAAGCGTGTCGGGATTACTCACAAACGACATTTGACCAAATTAATGCGCGTCAGCTCAAGTATCAACAATCAGTTGCATTTATGCAAACTTATGCATATCGGGAATTGAGCCAGCAGCACTTTGATCAGCTTAGCACTACGGTTCATGATGAGGCATTCGAGACTTGGATGCATGCCTTATTTGAGCAGTACTTTCCACCACCGTCGGGTTCTAATTAGTGAAACACAATTTATTTTCTTTGTTTATATGTCTTTATTTATTTTTATTTTTTTCCTTTTTATACTATACAGTCAAAAAAATACAATAAATAAATAAATAAATAAATTGTGTGTGTGTGTGTTTGGTTTGTCTCTCTTTTGCTGGATGTGCACCTACACTGTCTGCTAATATCCTCTCTCTCTCTCTCTCTCTCTCTCTCTCTCTCTATCTCTCTCTCTCTCTCATATTACTATCTACTTCACAGTTGCTTACATTGAGGATAATGTTGTCTTCTAGTTTGGGGGGTGAAAGTGTATTTATACTTGTCATAATTCACAATTTATGTTTGTACTTGTTGCACTTGATTGCACCACTTCACTTGATGTTAGCTTTTTGCTAGTATGGTAGTGAGAGCATATGTCAATTGGGAAACATAGTAGACTTGTATGAAATCGGTTTATTGGGTAAATACTAGCATGTGATGTCTTCACTAGGATAAACGTTTGTGTTTGTGGTATTAGTACACTTGTCATGAGTATGTCTTGATTCACATGAACACTTTATCATAGCCGTGACTTCTCTATTATAATCCCTGGTGTACATCATTAATAATTTCTAGTGTTGTAGAAAAGAATAAATAAGTAGCCTTGATTCTCAAAATAAATAAAAATTAAAAAAAACTTGACTTGTTTGAGTTCGTAACCTCTTTAACTCGAGTTATTAAGCCCGTAGGGGTGTCTTTAAACCTAGTGCCCTAAACTCGTCTGGTTTAGGAGTCATTGGCTCAATAGTTGCTACATTGATTAATTATAAAGCTTAAGGGACCTAGACATTGCACAGTTAAGAAAAAATAATGAAAATAACTTGTTCGGATCCGTAGCATTTTCAGCTCGAGTTATTAAGCCCATAGGAGTGTCTTCACACCTAGTACCCTAAAACCATCTGGTTTGGAAGTCATTGGCCGAATGCTTGTTACATGGGTTGATTAGGAAACTTAATGGATTAAGACATTATACAGTCTATAAAAAGAATAAAAAATATATATTTGAGAATCTTGGTTGCAAAAGTTTAGACTTTTTTTCTATATGTGTTGGGTGTTATTATGAGTTACACTGGGCTATTATAGTGGACATTTAACTAGTTATGGGGATTACACTTTACACCAAGGGCACTGATGATGTGTTTACTAGCATTCACAAGTACAGCGGACTTAACTTTTGTAATACTGAATTGTGGTTCTTGCTCAATGGATTCCTTTATGCTTGTCCATTGTGCCTTCAATGACTCATCATGTCTTAATATCGAACTGTAGTTGGCATATAAGTTAATTGTTAGGTGCAGTAGTGTGGTAAATTGTTGTTGGGAAGATGTGAATATGTTGATGTTTGTGGGTATCATTTCTGGAAACCCTCACAAGACTATGGGGGTGTTTGGTGAGGCTTTTTTGAGCCAACTTATGACTTCTGGTTTTTAAAAAGTTATTTTGGACTATTTGGTTAAACTTATTTCAAATACCTTCTAATTTTGGACTGTTTGGTTAAACTTATTTCAAACACCTTCTGATTCTAACAACTTATTTTAAGTCAAAAAAACTTATTCTGAGAAGCTGTTCACACCTTACTTCTGATTATCAACTTCTACTGTGGACATGTTAATTCACGGTTATACTCTTAAATTTTTTTATTTTTTTATTTTTTTAAAATAGAAAAAGACACAAATGGACTATAAAATATTATTTTTTTTATGAGAAATGTAGACAAATAGTGAATAATAAAAAATAAAAGTTAATTGAAAAAATTATTTCACAGCTTATTTAACAAACACTACTCAGCAACTTAAATCTATAATCCAACTGTTATACCAAATAGATTAACAACTTCTGATTAAGTCATAATCTATAATCTGTTAAGGTATAATCTATAATCTGTTTTAACAGCTACACCAAACAGGACCTATATTCGTCAACTTGGGGTAATCTTATGGTTTAAAGACTTGTGGCATATACTAAATGCAATCGTGATCCCTACGAAAGTGGCTTAGAGTTATTTTATTTTTCTAATTTCTTTTGTTTTGCTCAAGGACTAGCAAAATATAAGTTGGGGGATGTGATGTAGGCCGAAAGGTACCACATTGAGACTACTTAAGTTACATTTATAGTATTTGAATTTTGTTTATTTGGTGAAGATGATGGCCTTGTTTGGTTTAACTCTCAAAACACAATTTTTGAAAAAAGAAAATCCAAAATTTTGTTTGATTAGAAATTTTTTGAAAAAAAAAAAATTCAAAATCACTTTCTCTCTCGTAAACATAATCAATCATTTTTTCTCTCTCCTCACTCCTTCTCAATTACTTTTTCGCTCACATACATCTACTCAACTATAACAAAATATCAAATCATCTCAAATTTCCATACTCTAAAACTATTTCAAAAATATACAACCAAACAATTTCAAAACTCTTTCTCCAAAAAAAAAAATTGAAAATTTATCTCCTAAAATCAAACCAAATACACCCGATGTGTTTTGTGCACTTATACAGATTTGGTAAGCAACACATAAATTCAAGCAACAAGTCACACAAAAGCAAATTTCTTGTGCAAGTAGTGAAAATTCTCGACTTACCACCTCACCGCACGTGCGTCCCACCACCACTCAAGCAGAAATTGTGGGTGCTCGAGCGGTCCACCTAGGGACACGTACCCAGAATTTTGAGCTCGTTCTGCTGAGAATAAAAAGAAGAAAAAGAGTTGCTTTAGGGTTCCGAAATATTTCAGAAGATGGGAGAGGTTGGGGTTTGGAAAGAAGGGTTCTCAAGCTTTAAGAACATCTTTTAGGGGGATTTCTTCTTCTTCTACCTCTTCTCACTCCTCCATGAGTGGCTAACCTTCTATTTCTAGGGTTTTGATGAAACTCCAACCAAGTAAATAGGGTTTTTTTTATTATTATTATGTAATGGTTTGAACAAGTTGAAGTTGTATAGTATTCAAGAAGTTTTAAATATATTTTCATTATTTCTTTCAAATATTCTACTTTCTATGATTGTTGAATGCTTTCCATGCAATGGTTTTCCATGCTTTCATATTCAAAGTATGAGACAAGTAATACTACAAGGGGCAAGTTGTATTGTTATCCTAGTTTAGAGTAAACAACTCGTGCTACTTGAGATGGTTCATGCCTTTACATTGAATGCGATAATTCTCTTGATCAATGCTTCGGACTTGTAGTTACGAAGTATTGTTTGATTCGAACTACAACATAATTAGTTTTCAAATTGAGATCTTATTTATGTAACTAGTGGTGAATTCATTATCTGAGGTTTTTCTCAAAATCAGTAACTTCATCTTTATTTTAATTGCTAATTTGATCTCTTAGTTATTTTAATTACCATTAGTTTATGAACAATTGTCTCTTTGATCAAAATTAAATTAGAAATTTAACAATTAAATTAGTTTAATTTCACATTTGTCCCTGTAGATGGATAGATGGACTTACCATTATTCAAAGAAATTTGATATAGTTTAGTGTTTATTTTTAGTGTGTCAAACAACCCATCAACTATAAATTTATATTTTTGAATAAAATTTTGGATAAAAATTATGAGTTTGTAGTCCTTTCTCAAATGAAAGCACTAGTGTCTGTTTGATTTGATTTTTCATAAACTATTTTTAGATGAATTTTCATTTGTTTTTAGTGATTTTTTTAAAATATTTTAATCATTATTTTGTACTTTTAGATGCAACTAATCAAGATGCATCTTAAAAAAATAAACAAATTATTATTAAAAAAATCACTAAAAACACACGAAAATTTGAAAAAATATATATATATTTTTGCATTTTTTCCTGGTTTTCGTTTTTTTTTTTAGTGAATTTTTTTTTATGTTTTAGCTAAACTTTTTTACTTTTTAAATAAATTTAATCTTGATATATCTAAAAAAAAAAGACTAAAATATAAAAATAGTTCAGCAATGACAAACGAAAACTCATCTAAAAATAATTTTTGAAATCTGTAACCAAACAAAGCCTTACACTTTGTTTGGATCGTGAGGTCATAAAATAAAAGGAATGATTGTGGTATCTTATTTAGATGAGAAAATGAATGAAATTATTGTATTTTCTCATTGTAATGTTTGGATAAGTAAAAAACACAAAAATATGTGAGAGAGTGATATGAATGAGATTTCTTTTTCCTTCATTTATGTTTTAAAGGGCAATCTCAATATAATAGCTATTTTATAAACAATCAATTTGTTTCTTATCAAAATTTTACTATTTTTGGAAAAAAAATAAAATAAAATAGATAAAACAAGTCAATCTTCTTTATCACACTTTTCGCCAAATCACTCAATCCAAACCAAATGTTATTATAATTGATAAATTACACTAACCTCTCTTGAAGTTTATGGTAATTACAGATACCTCTCCTTAGGTTTTTAAAATGACAATTACCTCCCTTAAACGTTGTCCTATGTGAAGATGCTGTTAATTTTTTAGTTGGTTTTACCATTTTAGCCTTAGTTGATTTGTTAAATGATTAAACTAACATTTTAATGTACAAATGAATTAATGAACTCTAAAATAATTGTAGTATCAAATTTGCAAAGGCTACCAACTTTTAGTTGGTTTAGTATGCGATTCATGTATTAAAAATATTAATATTGAAAAACAGTTTTATGAAGAAAATAAACCCGTTGCTTTTCCATTTTATAAATAAAAAATATTATGTTTGTAAAAAAAAAAATGAATTTTTGTTGTGTTTATAAAACAAAATAATAATAAGTTTGGTTTTCTTATAAAATATTAGCGTCATTAATTTTGGAATGTAGTCAAGAAAACTTTTAGAATTGTAGAGTAGGTATCAATTCATTGGAATGGATGAAGGGTAAAGTGGGAATTTTCAAAAGCAATTATCAATTCCAATTCTTTGGCTTCTATTTGCCCCCCTTACTTCTTTGAACCCCACCCAGTAAAATGAAACCCTTTCATTTTGTTTTTGAACCCCCACCTTAATATCAACTATACTCAAAACCCCAAAACAAAACCCAAACCCAAACCTTAAGCCTAACCCCAGCTCCACCTCCATCTCCAGTTCACTCCAGACGACAGCCTCCTTCAACAGCCATCCTAGTGTTTTCCACCAGCGACCACCCTCCGATCATCTCTCACCATTGCAACTCCCTTTCACTTCTCTCTCTAATTTGGGTTCTCTCTCTCTCTCTATTGTCTTTGCTTCCTTGCATTCCGATCAAATATGAGTGAGAAACAAAGCAAAAGGAAAGACCCATCAACAATGGCTACTATTAAAACCACTATCACAAGTTATGACGAGTGATTTCATAGTCATATGTCTTGTCGTCCTCCTTCTCCTTCTTTTTCTTCATCTTCTTTTGAAAACCCTAGGTACTCTCTCTCTCTCTCTCTCTCTCTCTCTCTCTCTCATACTTGATCTTTCTCGCAGTGGATAGGGAGGAAACAATGGCGGAGTGGGTTTGGCAACGCAATGCTGAATGAATTTTGAATGTTCAACAACACAATGCTAAACGAATCTTTTTGTTTGGTAACACAAAGTTGAATGGGTCAACTTTACAATCGCGATCTCTACCCTTGTTACAGCTGCGATCGCAGCATGCATGATGGAGATCTCTCTCTCTGATTCAAATCTACTGTAGGGGTTAGGGGTGCTTGTCGATGGAGGTAGTGGCAGATTACGATGGAGGGAGTGGTGGTTATGGAGGAGAGGGGTGGTCGAAGATGGAAATGATTAGGGATAGGGTTAGGATTTGAAAAATTAGGATTAAAATATTAAGAATGAAGGTAAAAGTGAAATTTTAGGTTGATCAAAATTGGAATTAACCAAAATTCAAGGAGGTGGGGGTGCTAAGAAGAAATGTAGGGGTTAATAGCAATGGTCAATTCTTTCGTTGACAAAAAAAAGTAGGAGAGGTAATTGTCATTTCACAAACTTGAGAAAAGGTGTCTGCAATTGTCATAAATCTCATGGAAGGTCAGTATAATTTACCCTCCCAAAATTTAGTAGTGATTTTCAAGCCCAAAACAAAAATAAATAAATAAAAATGCATCAGTCGATTTCTGTTTGGATTTTCGACTTACTAATCATTTTTCAGTGCCAAATAAGAAAAGATAGTTTGGAGAACAATTCTATAAGCTAGAATGAGAATCACATAAAATTATTAGTAGTAAAACACAGTTACTTACACAATGGCAAGGCGAAGAACGAAAAACACAATCACTTTTAGCAATCAGTACTAATACAGAAACAGTAGAGCACCCAAGCAGAGAGCAATTTGCTAAGACGAAGACGATGAGACTCCAACAAAAGAAACACTAGCTCCATCAGCTTCTTCATCCAAAAACAAGTCATCAATCTTCATCAAAGCAGCATGAATCAAAACAAGCACAACTCCAACAAAGACGGAGATGAGTATATTGGCGGTGGCGTGAGTGAACAAGAGGAGAAGGATAGTGAGGACCGAGAGTACAATCAGCACAACGCGATCGTCGATGGTGTGGTTAAAAATGAGTAGAGGATCGTCGCGGAGGAAGTAGAGGAAGAGCCAGGCGGCCATGGTGATGATAAAGACGATGAGAGAGATGGGTTGCCAGAGGAGGCTAAGGAAGAGGAGGAAGAGCACGAAAATGGCATAGTTGGTGCGGAAGAAGGTGAGGTTGGTTGTGATCCGTCCCAATGCTTCGTTGAGGGTAGCAGGAAGGGAAACGGAGTGGAGGTTCAACATGTCCTTCCATGGCAGAGGTGTGGCTAGGCCTGAGTTCAATCGCTCCTTTGCGCGGGAAATGAACTCTAGGTTTGGCACTGCTGCCGAGGATGACGTCAGGATTGTACCGTAAGTCGTCATTTTCCGGCGACTCTGCGGTGTGCTATAAAGTCGATGATCACTCACTCCCTCCCTTCACTGTCTGTGTTTGTGTCTCCGTTCCTCCTCTCTCTCCTCCTCTATTTCTGTTTTAAGAATGAGAATTAAAGAAGAAGAAAAGGCGGTGTAAAAGAGAGAACGTTGCGGGTGAAGAACCCAATAATTCCTCACTTTAAGATGGACTGATTGAGAACAATGAAGGGTTTAGATTGGTGGGGGTTCATGGGGCGTGATAGATGGTGGAAACATGGTGTTGTGCGGTGTGAATTAAATTAACAACGTTAACAAGTACTTCCTCTACTGGTTTAATGCTAGAAAATATGTGAAAGGTGTCTTAAAAATATATATTGATTTCAATAAAAACGTATAGAATTTAGTAAAAAATTTCTTTTGTTCTTCAAATATTTTGTCATTTACTTGTGTCATATAGATACTTGTTAGCATTTTATAGAATGAAGAATTCGGATAATAGAGTTTATTCAATTATTTTAATTCATTAGCTTGGTTTTGTGTTTAAAAATTATTAACAAGGTAGAATTGAATTGGCTGTCTGTTTAAAGGTTTATGTCAATTTTTTTTTTTTTGTTTTTTTTATCGACAAAGAAGGACATTCCGTAGGAATATCATAACATTCGTAAATTCTAATTTCAAAGTAACCGATCATTGGATTAGAGTTGAGTTGGGCTGAGGTGAATTAGTTTGGTTGGGTTCTAATGCATAATGATTCAATCTTATATTTAAAATTTAAAATAAATTATAATGAAGTCAATTTTACATTTATTAGTGTTAATGGGAACCGAACAAGTTATACGCGGAGAGACAGCGGAGCCAACATAACAACTATACGCTTTGTCGTCTCCGCCTTGAGAGGATGGATTGATTAGGTGGGGAAAAGACCACACTAAGCGTCGTGGGGACGGCGCTAATGCGAAGACGCCAAGGTAACAACGAAACCAGGGGGACTTGCCACTACATGGCGTGTTGCAAGCTGCCAAAACTTGTCAAATGCATTGCCTTACCATATTTGGGATTTTCATTTTTTATTTTTTGGGTGCAAGTTTCATTTTTTTTTTTTTTTTTTTTTTAAAGGTTGATACTCCATCTAAAAAAAAAAAAATCTTAATATTTGACCCTTATAACAAAATAAATTCTAAATTTTTAGTTGTATCAATTTAAATCTTAATCCTTTGATTTGTTATTAATTTAAACTATTTGTCTATTTTTGTTAAGAAAAAATTGATAAAAAGAGATATTTTAGTTATTAAACTCATTAAAAATAATATTTTAAACATTTTATATACAATTATATTGAGTTTAATAGTTAAAATATCCAGTTTTGTCGGTTTTACCTAACGAAAAAAGACAAATAATTTACATTAAAAACAAATCAAAATATTAGGATTTAAATTGATAGAATTAAAAATTCTGATTTTATTTTGTTATAAGGGTCAAATTGATGAGTTTTATTTTTCTTTTTCGTTTTTAATTATCTCCCAAAAAAGTATAAGGTTAATACCATTTTATGATATTATCAACTAATAAAAAATCTGAAATTATGACGACGGAAAATAAATGATGGGATTAATTAGGGATTAAAAAAAAATATGTTCACATCACCTTATTTACAGTATATTTTATTAGTTTAGTATTACTTTTGTACTTAATATTTATTTTACATTTAGATATTAAAATAACTTGTTTTTAATTTATTTAATAGATTGAACAGCATAGTTTGAGCCACGACAAGGCTACTTCAATGATCTATCATATTCACTTTAGGCATATGTATGTGTACATTATTTATAAAAAGTCAATTTGATTTAATAATATATTTTTTAAAAAAATAAAATAGACAATGAATATGATTTTAAATTAAATCATTCTTTTATATATATATATATATATAACATAAATTATGATGAAATCATGGGTTATACAAATGAACAATCATTTGAAACACAAAAAATATGATTTCGTTCATTCTTTTTGAAGATAAATGTGATGATATTATCTGGTTATAATTATTGAATCATGTTAATTTTATTATTATTATTATTATAAATAATCTATATATAAGGGTTCACAAAATGAATAGACCTCTAATTATCAAATTGAAATATGTATTGGGCCCACAAATCAAAACTATACGGGTCTTAATAGCTAAGCCACTAAAGCGAGGGCTTTAGGCCCAAATTGTGAAGAAGCCACTAAATTTAAAGAAATTACAATTATATATGTATATTCTTTTAAATGTTTATTTTGAAACATTATAATAAAATGACCTCAACCCATGAATATAATTCATGTTATACATTTTGCAAAAAAAGAAAAAAAAAAGGCCTCTACCTGTTTGTTATATGTCTATATAAAGTACCCAAACCAAACCTTAAGTTCCATTAAATGGAATTAGCAACATGAATCCTTCTTCTCTGCGTGGCCTTATCAAAAGTCATTTTGTTAGTCAAATTAAGTAGATTCATATCTCTATTTACAACGCTAGCCAACATTAATCTGGGCCTACCCCGTCCCCTGACACTTCTATCTACCGTTACAGCATCGTATCTCTTTATTACTGGCTCTGTTGGTCTCCATTGAATATGACCAAATCATCTCAATCGATTCTCTCTCAACTTATCTTCTATCAGTGCTATTCTTGCCCATTCTCGAATACACTCATTCCTAATTTTGTCTTGTCTAGTCTTGCCACACATTCAACTTAGCATCCTCATCTCAATCATACACATCTTATCTACATGTTGTTTCTTGGTTGCCCAACACTCCGTCCCATACAACATTGCTATTCTAGTAACCGTTCTGTAGAACTTACTTTTTAGTCTAGTGGGTATTCGTTTATTGCACAGTACCCTAGACGCACTTCTCCACTTGCAACATTCCGCCTTAATCTTATAGGTAGCATCCACATCAATCTCCCCCGTTGTTGTGATAATCGACTCTAAATAACAAAAATATTCATTCTTAAGTAGTTTTTTGTTCTCAATTTTCACTTCTCCTCTATTTTCATTATTGTTGTTATATAATAAATCCTCTTTATAAAGTACCCAATCTTTTTTTTTTTTGGAAGGTTCACACTAAAAAGAAGTTATACAAATTTTGAAATTATCCAATTTGATAATTTAAAAAGAGTTACCTTGAAAAAGGCCTCCATCAATTTAGAATATATTTTACAAGTTTATTTTCAATTTTCACATTTTTTTTCTTGACATGATCTTCACTTTGAATTTATAAATTATATTGATTTGATAGTTTTCATTTTTCAATTCTTTTCATTTCATAACCCTCATAAAGGCTTTAAATAACTCCCAAATTTTGTATTGTAAAACATTTAAATATGAAAAAAAAACCCTTTAATTGAGATTTCGTTTTAAACCTCATCCAAAGTTAAGCCTGCCTTGTAATACCAACACGTGGCAAGGTGACGCCGACGTGTCAGCTGAGGTGCCACGTGTCCTGGTCATGACGCCAAGGTGATCTCGACAAGGCCGAGGTTATTTCCGAAGATATCGGGATCCGAGATAAGCGAATAAAGGACAAGAGTCCTAGGATGAAGAGGGAACTCAACTTGGATATGGACAAGAGTCCTAGATTGGGAGAAGACTTCAGTTTGGGTAAAGATAAGACTCTTAGAGAGTTTATCCTGATCCCACTAGGAGTTCCAGATTAACAGTAATCCTAAGTCCATTAGGGCCAGACTCCTTTTGGGACTAGGATTGTATTGGCTATAAAAGAGAGGCACCCACATGGGTCTAAGGTATGCTATTGATACTCAAGCTTGTGAGTTTAGTACTTGATTTATCTTTGAGAGATATACTGACTTGATCGTCGGAGTGCCCCCGGGTGGTCGAAACCACCGCGGGATTCTTGTATTTCTGTTGCAGGTTAGTCAGGTGCCATCTATTCTGCCAGTGCTCTCCAGCTGGTTACTAAGCGGGCAGTGTGGTCGGAAAATCACCCACACAATTTTGGCGCCGTCTGTGGGAAAGAAAGAAGAATAGATGGCCAATGATGAACAGAAGGATCAGACTGGAGACAACGCTCCTACTGGGAATGAGAGATCTATCAACCTCGACGTTGAAGGGGACAAACGCAACACAGAAACTCGTGACCAGAGTCACGGAGTGAAAGACGCCGGCCAGGAAGGTGGCGCACCAAAAACAACAGATCGAAGCAACGAAGATGACCTTCAGGTATGGAAGGATAAATACCTGCGGAAGAACGAAGACCCTTCCAGAAGGGATGCAAAGACAGGGGGCATGAGCTCTCCCAAGGAGATAACATTCAAGTATAGAAGAACTCATCCTGAGTGAGCAGATCCCAGATTCCAGATCTTGGATCCCGGATCTGAGAAGACATGATCTCAGCCTAGACAAGTAGGCCCAAGAAGACGAAAGCTCAACCTGAGTGAACAAATCCTGGATCCCAGATCCCAGAAGACACGATCTCAGCCTAGATGAGTGGGTCCGAGAAAAGAAGAGCTCAACCTGAGTGAGCAGATCCAAGATTCCAGAAGATAAGATCTCGGCACCTGAGTCCGAGAAGAGAAGAGCACAATGAGCAGATCTCAGATCCCAGAAAATAAAAAAGAAACACACAAGATCAGACTAAAGCTGGCCAGAATTGAGAAGTATGTTAGGGCCGAGGAGGATATGCCGGGAACAAAGGTGTCGGAACAAGAAAAGAGAAACGGCTCGTCGATGCGAGGCCGAAAATCAAACTCAGGTTGGAACCAAGTAAGATCAATAGAGAAACCAAGGCCGACAACCTCGGCTTGAATTAAACCTCGGCGACAAGGTCGAAGCTACATGTATGATGAGAACCCAAGTGGATTTTAAGTTCACACTGGGAGGGTAGAGAGAAGAAGAATGCGTTTACCACTTGTTAAAATTTGTAGCAATTTACAAGTTGGTTAAACCAATATGATGCTTAACCGAAGTTAAGCCGAGATGATACTTAACCGAAGTTAAGCCGAAATGATGCTTAACTGAAGTTAAGCCCAGATGATGTTTAACCGAAGTTAAACCGAGACAATGCTTAACCGAAGTTAAGCCGAGATGATGCTTAACCGAAGTTAAGCCCAGATGATGTTTAACTGAAGTTAAACCAAGACAATGCTTAACCGAAGTTAAGCCGAGATGATGCTTGAAGTTAAGCTGAGATGGTTCCTTATCTTCACTTGTTGAAATTTGGAGCAATTTACAAGTCGAAGTTAAACCGAGATTATTCCTTAATTCACTTGTTGAAATTTGTAGCAATTTACAAGTCGAAGTTAAGCCGAGATTATTCTTTAATTCACTTGTTGAAATTTGTAGCAATTTACAAGTTGGAATTAAGCTGATTCCTTATCTTCACTTGTTGAAATTTGTAGCAATTTACAAGTCGAAGTTAAGCCGAGATTATTCCTTAATTCACTTGTTGAAATTTGTAGCAATTTACAAGTTAGAATTAAGCTGATTCCTTATCTTCACTTGTTGAAATTTGTAGCAATTTACAAGTTGAAGTTAAGCCGAGATTACTGTTTCTCTTCACTTGTTGAAATTTCTAACAATTTACAAGTCGAAGTGAAGCCGAGGTTATAGTTTGCACACCTATAGCAATCTACAGGTTGATCCAACCAAAGAAGATGCCTAACACTTGTTGAAATCTGTAGCAATTTACAAGATAATGTTAAGCCGACATATGATCATCTGTTGAAATTTGCAGCAATTTACAGGTTGAGGTAAAAGCTAAGTATATTGTTTAAACACTTGTTGAAATTTGTAGCAATTTACAAGTAGATCATTGTTATAACTTAAGAAAAATTTACGGTATATGATTAACACTTGTTGAAATTTGCAGCAATTTACAGGTTGAGGAAAAAGCTAAGTATATTGTTTAAACACTTGTTGAAATTTGTAGTAATTTACAAGTAGATCATTGTTATAACTTGAGAAAAATTTACGATATATGATTAACACTTGTTGAAATTTGCAGCAATTTACAGGTTGAGGAAAAAGCTAAGTATGTTGTTTAAACACTTGTTGAAATTCGTAGCAATTTACAAATAGATTATTGTTTAACACTTGTTTAACATCCTTGTTGAAATTTGTAGCAATTTACAAGTAGGCTAGACCGAGATCACCGTTTAAACACTTGTTGAAACTTGAGAAAAAGTTTGCAAAGTTAACATTGAGTAGTATATGTTTCACACTTGTTAGAAATTATGAAAAGTTTGCAGGTCAGTATCTTGCCAAAGTAAAAGTTTTTATACCCGAGGTATGTAACCCCGAGAAGATTGCACAAAGATGGAATCATGCAAGAGCAGTTAGAAGAAGATCAAAACAGAATTCATCGTGATTGACACGCCTTCACCTTACAACATCATCTTGGGAAGGCCATGGTTGCATGCAATGGGGGCAGTTCCCTCAACGTTGCATCAACTATTGCGGTTCCCCACAGAATATGGGATTGAAGAAGTCAGAGGAGACCAACTGTAGGTAAAGAATTGCTCCATGGCAGCAATGAAAACTACCTGCAACATTTGGGAACCAGGGAAGGCAGAGATTGAAGACGAGGACATGGAGGTCCTAGATGATGTCGACAAGGAGCCAGCCAAAAAGAGTGAAGAGACACTGAAGAAAATCCTCATCCATGAGGGCGACGAAGAGCGCTTCATTCAGAGAAGGAAAGTTGAATTAGAAATTCAAGAACAAAGAGGCACATCGGCCATATGCAGAGCTTACATTATCTAAAGAACAAAAAGGTACAAGAGTACAAGCGACAAAAAAAGGAAAAACTTCAAAAACTGAGATGATGCTTAACCGAAGTTAAGCCGAGATGATGTCTAACCGAAGTTAAACTGAGGTGATGTTTAACTGAAGTTAAACTGAGATGATACTTAACCGAAATTAAACCGAAATGATGTTTAACACTTGTGGAAATTCTGAGAGAATTTACAAGTTAAAGAGTGCACAAAGCTAAATGTCAGCAAAAGATTCGCCGGAGTCAAACGTCGTTTTGATTAGAACCACTAAGTGCACGCCAGAAGCGGTGACCAGAATTGTGAAAAGAATAAATGCTTCAAGAAACAGCGATGATAGTTTGCAAAGGCCAAGAGAAAGAGGGTCTAAAGGGGGTGAATTAAATACCAGAAGTTTTAATACATCGGCGAAAGAAAAACACATCAGGTCCGTGACTACAGCACGAAGCCCACTTCCCTAATGTGATCCTAACTATAACTTACGTTTACATTAGGGGGCAGGGAGAAGGTGTAGGGGGAAGGAATGATAATTAAGGAGCAAGGAATGTTAACACTTGTTGAAACTTTTGAGCAAATTACAAAATGAGTTGACCGAAGATTATGAAGTCTACCACTTGTTGAAATTTGTAGCAATTTACAAATTTGGTATAGCCGAGATAAACACTGAAAGACGTTTCCGAGATATGATCAACCGAGATGACCAACTAGCTTGTTAAGAGCTGAGAAGGTTGGCAAGTACAAAAATGAAGACCTTAAAGAACTAGGGACTGAAAGCAAGAACGTCGGACTAATCTACTTCGACGGACGACAATGGTTCGGCCTCGGCAGTCAGTTGGAGGAGCTTCTCTACCGCTACCTCAGCATCAATTTCAAGAAGGAAGCAAACTACTCGGCATCAGCGGTAAGTTGTGTCTCACCCCCAGAAGACAGTTGGAAAGAACTTCTCAGCAGCCTTCTCAGCCACGAGCTCAGCATCAACCTCCTGAAGAGTTTGATCAAAGCTCTTCTTGGCGATTGGCATCTCGGAGTTTTGAAAGCAATGATTGAAAGCAAAAATCTGGGAAAAGACACAGAAAACAGAAACAAGAATGTAATTCGTAATCAAGAATGGTGATGAAGCTATCAGGAAATCAAGACAAAAAGATTGCACAAGTGTGTCAAGCCAAGAACAGTGGTGGAAATCAACAGATGTGTGAACAGTGTGTATTCAAGAAGATGATTTGGAAATAACTGGTAAAACAACAATGGTGATTAAACAATGAAGCAGAGCTTCTTGGAAAGCAACAAGAAATAAAACCAGGAGGAACAGTGGCTTACCAGAAAGAGGGAAGCCGGAATGAGATTTGCCGAAGTCTGACAACAATGACAGAATGACGTAAAGCTTCACCGGAGGAGAGAAACGAAGACAGTTGCAGAAGCTTGAAAGCTTGGAACAAATGACGGATTTAAGCAAAAGAGCTAGAAAGAGAAGAAGCCAGAGGATTAAATGAGAAAAGAGAAATAGTCAAGAAGACAACAAAGTTCATGAATAAAGCCAAGTACACAGGCACTAAGTAAGTATGTGGAGAACAAGAAAGTAATGAACCAGACATCATGCTAGCAACAGAAAGTAGATATAGCGAGAACAGTGCCAGACATTCAAACAACTCAAAACTTGAAAACAGACGAAAATAAAAAACAACAGAGGGTAAGTAAACGGATTCAGAAGAGTTATGAAAGATCAAGCTTAATAGCAAGTAAAGAGTTTATGAACCTACCAAGTGAAATGAACGCCGATATGAAAATCGCCGGAGTCAAATAGATGATTGGAAATCAGGAACTCACCAGAGAGTGTGAGTAAAGCAGTTGCAAAGCTCTTGGAGTTTACGAATTAATGGAACCAAAATCTCGGCTAGGAGGTGCGATTTTAAGCAGCATGGAAAGCATGAAGCTTGATACTTGACACAAATGGACAGTAAGGTCCAGGGAACTTTGAGGTCGGCAAGTTTGATCTCGGACAAAGGGGCACAGATGAACGAACAATATAGGTTACATCACCTCAGAATGCCGAGGTAATAGAACCTAGGGGGCAGTTGTGGGGATGTATTTTCTGAATACCAACACGTGGCCAGGTGACGCCGACGTGTCAGCCGAGGTGCCACGTGTCCTGGTCATGACGCCGAAGTGATCTCGTCAAGGCCGAGGTTATTTCCGAAGATATCGGGATCCGAGATAAGCGGATAAAGGACAAGAGTCCTAGGATGAAGAGGGAACTCAACTTGGATATGGACAAGAGTCCTAGATTGGGAGAAGACTTCAGTTTGGGTAAAGATAAGACTCTTAGAGAGTTTTCCTGATCCCACTGGGAGTTCCAGATTAACAGTAATCCTAAGTCCATTAGGGCCAGACTCCTTTTGGGACTAGGATTGTATTGGTTATAAAAGAGAGGCACCCCCATGGGTCTAAGGTATACTTTTGATACTCAAGCTTGTGAGTTTAGTACTTGATTTATCTTTGAGAGATATACTGACTTGATCGTCGGAGCGCCCCCGGGTGGTCGAAACCACCGCGGGATTCTTGTATTTCTGTTGCAGGTTAGTCAGGTGTCATCTATTCTGTCAGTGCTCTCCAGCTGGTTACTAAGCGGGTAGTGTGGTCGAAAAATCACCCACACACTATTAGTATAGTGGCGCAACTACATCATTTGATAAAACTCACATGACTTGCGATTTATATTATGTAAAATGTCATATAAAATAATATTCAAATATAATCACCTTAATATTATTGTGTTCATAAAGTTTTTGTTGCTGATTTGTACATTAGTAATATCACAGTGGTCAACACGAGAGCAAGTTGGGAGTAGGGTGTTAGGGAGATGTGCATGCGCATGTGCATGAAATGATATATGGGAGTGGAGGGAGGAGTACTTGGGTGCTACAGGAGCACATTATGTATCATGTGGTTGTCGTCTTTCTTTTTTGGGTGAATGGTTGTCGTCTTTCTCATCATTGGACATTTGTTTATGTAGTGATTCGTGTCTTTATGAATATCCTGAGATAAATAATAATGTGACTAAAAGGTTGTCCGCGTTGCGAAAACATACCAACATGGAAAGGTTAGAAAAAGATGTGATGTGCTGCACACCTTTTTCTTATTGTATATTTATATTTTTTTTCGTATGTTTTATTTATTTTAAGTTATGTTACTTCAAGCAAATTTTTTTTTTTTTAATCAGCAAAGTAAAATTTTATTGATGAGATGAGCAAATACAAGGGTCAATATGCATTAATAAAAGAGGATAATGCAAAAAATATTATAACTGTCACTCCACAATCTCAACTAAGTTGGCACCAAGGAGGAAGCGCAAATATACTTTTTTTCATATGTTTTATTTATTTTGAGTTTAAGTTATGTTACTTCAAGCAATTTTTTATTATTTTTTTTAATCAGCAAAGTAAAAAGGAAACTTTATTGATGAGATGAGCAAATACAAGCGTCAATATACATCAATAAAAGAGGGTAATGCAAAAAACATTATAGCTATCACTCCACAATCCGAATTAGGTTGGCACCAAAGAGGAAGCGCACTCATCTGCAAGCACTAAATTCACAAATTGGCGAAATACCAATTCAAAACAGAGAAACAAAACGAAAAACAGAAATAAAAAACCACCCAACCACACAGCAAGGGCAACCTTCAAGCAATAATGACATTTTTCTGTAAGATCTACAAGATAACAAAGGAATTTCAGACTTTTAAAATGAAAGATCTTTCTTCAGGTGTGTTTTTAAGTTATATGTTAAGAAACTTTAAAAAATAAAATAATAGAAAGAAAATTATAAATAAATAAAAAAATCTCAAATGTTGACCCTTACAATAAATAAGCTCTTAATTTTTAATTTTATCAATTTTAATCCTAATTTTTTCATTTGTTTTCAATCTAAATTATTTGTTTATTTTTATTAGGTAAAATTTATTTGAAAATAATATTTTAATCATTAAAGTCAATGAAAAATATATTTTAAACATTTTATGTGTACCTACATTGAGTTAATGACTAAAGTACTCTTTTTCCATCGGTTTTACTTAATAAAAATAAATGAATGATTTAGATTGAAAATAAATCAAAATATTAGGATTTAAATTGATAAAATTGAAAACTTGGGGTTTGTTTTGTTAAATGGATCAAACCTTGGGGGGTTTTTTTTTCATAATTTTCCCCAAAAAAAATTGTACAATCTTTCCAAGTTTCTTAACATATGCCTTAAGAACACATACGAACAAAATCTTTAAGTAAAAATTAACCAAATTACTATTCATAACTAGTTCAATGGGTAAATAGCGATAACTATTTAGGCCTTAGAGCATTTCCAACCCACTAGGTATATAATACTTGTTAGTCAAAATGCCTAGTATAACTCATTTTTTTCAACTCCAACGCACTAGGCATAGGATTAGGCATTTTAGCTCAACTCACATTCACTAGCTACATGTAGCTAGCCTTCAAGGCTAGACAAAATGTATTTAATCATTAGGATCATTTCCCTCCATCTTTGTTGCTGATGTGGTATTTTATAAAATTAATAACATTTAGATAAATAGCTAAAATAAAGAGCATGGTTGAAGTAGAAACAAGAAATAGTTGATAGGCAAAATAAAATATATACTTTATAATAATGTTTAGATAGGTAAAATGCCTATTACCGTTGGAGATGCTCAACTAATGCACCATTAATTTTATCAAAATGTTATGTGTTATTGGATTTTTATTTCTACAGTATATTAGAGTTCACAAGAAAATGTAATTTAATGGCATTAATTTTAGGACAATTTATAAATAAATAAATGATTTAAAAATCATTTTAATGACATTTATCAAAAGATGTCCGTGATCGATCAAATACAAAATAGTGATTTTAATGTCATTATGTGAGAAGATGCCACTAAATTTTAGTAATAATGACAATTTTCAAAAATTATCAATAAACTAGATAGGTGTGAGCAACTTTTTATGACATTGTGAAAAATGTCATAACCAAATTAATTTTTATAACATTTTGAGAAATGCCACTAAGTCAAATCTTCTCATGCTACCTAATGGCTTTTTTAAAAAATAAATAAATAAATAAAAGACTAGAGATTTATCAACAAGAAAAAATTGCAAAGGTTAATGTCTCATAAATATTGTGTAGGCATTATAACATTTAGCATATTTTATTTTATGTAACATATTTCATTCAAAATATTTTTCACATTTTTTGACGTTAGGTCACATAAAAATTTGTAAAATAAATTGCAACAAATGATTTTATATTAAATCACATCAAATTAATTAGGAAATTATAGTCCATAAATTATAGCGATTCTGATTCTAGACCCAACCCATTTGATATTCTGGACTCGGGTTTCATGGTTCTGCATTGTTGATCTTGTCTTATTCCTCTTTTCCCTCCTTGAGTTTGGCTATTGGGCTGTATTGGCTGCATTTGGAACAGGTTGGTAGCTTGATTTTCAAACTTTTGTTTGCCCAGAATTTTATTCCACCGCACGAGTGTCACTTCTTGTGCTCGAGCAGGCTTTGTGAATTTTCAGTACTTTTGCAGGTCTGCAAAACTACTGGGAGAATATATTCTACGCTTGAGCGGTACTTCCTGCGCTTGAGCGGTACTTCCTGCGCTCGAGCGATCTCGGCTCAAGTGGTCTTTCTTGAGCTCAAGCATTAGTCTTATGTCTGGAAAACTACTAGAAGTATGTATTCTACGCTTGAGCGCCACTTCTGGCTCTCAAACAGACTTGTGGACTAGCCTTTTTCCGCGCCTCGGCCTTTTCGGAAAGGGTTTGAAAAGAAGGCCTCACAGTTCGGACTCCCGCGGTTCTAAATCTAGTTTCACAAGTGCAATGTGAAACTGATAAACACCAAAGAGTCCAATCCGGCAAATCATCTTGGAAAATCAATTTTAAATCAAATAATGCCAAAACTAGACTGCTTTGCCAGATACAGAGTCGCCACCTAAATATTTTATTTTTGCAAAAATTTAGGAAATCCTGTCTCGTGCCAAAGGCCACTTGTCCGTCATCACCAAAGTTGTCTCTGCTCGGGAACTTAGGTACGAGAGGGGAAGGTCCTGAAATGAGCACCCCCATTCGCCCGATCAAAGATCGGCCTCTACTAATCATGATATGATATTTTATAAACATTATGTGTTCTTATTTCGGTTTTTAGCTAACTTTATTATGTGACGCACACAAGCAAGTATTGACTATATCGCAAGAATTGGAACATTTCAAGTCATGTTTGTTTTCGAAAATGGTTTGAAGTCTCTACCATCAAGTGGGCTCAAAGATGCAGATTTGCCACCTCAAGTGGGCTTAAAACATGATTTTGCCACAACAAAGTAGGCTTAAAGCGCACATTCGTTGAATTGTTCCAATTCAAACAACAAGCCTTCATCCACAGGCATTCAAGTAGTTTAGCATTTAAGCATATAGCCTCATGGCAAGCATGCGAAACATGGCAATATGGCAATCATACTCATGTAAGTATTCTAAAGCATAAAACTCACCGAGTACTCCAAACCAAAGCAAAAACTAGTTAGAAAGAATGCATGATCCTAACTATACAAGATGCCTAATGCAACACATGCAATAAAGCAATTAATAGGCTCGGCTACTAATATGGCAATTGCAACACTTTGATAGCATGCTTTGAAACACGTATTCAAGGAAGTATTAAAATTGTAATGCAGTTTGAATGATGCGCTGAGCCTCGGTGCATGCAAGACAAATGAATGGATGCAAATATGCAAGCATAAGGTATGCTAATCGAAAATTATCCCTAATATAACCATCGAAAACGATTAAATAAAAGAGAGAAAGATGCAGGGTTGGAAGACATGCACACATACACGCACACTTATTACAACTTTATGCCCTCACGAATGAGGGTCCAAATGAATAAGCTAACTAGCTACGCTAATTAAGCTAACTATTACAAACCAAATTAATTAACTATTCTAGTTAACTAATTATTACAAACCAAGATTGAATAACGAGCTATGCTAAGTTAATTAAAACAATTAAACTAATTAACTATCTAAGCTAATTAAATAATTACAACACTTGTATGAATGAAATAGCTAACTTATTCTAAGTTAACAAAAGCGACTAAATGGCCTCAAGGGCGAGGGAAGCATGCATGCTCGGTTGCTCCATCCGAAAATGCCATTGCCTTGCCATTGAATGCCTCTGTTTGCACACGTTTTTATCACTGAAAATTGTACCAACTCCCAGAATGCCTCTGCTTCAACTCAGGAGCACATTTGTGTAATATTTCACTGGTGGCCGGTCGGCTACAAAATGTGGCTGTCGGCTACTTCAAGTGACCGGTCGGCCACTTCAAGTGGCCGTCGGCCACTAAAACTGGCCGGTTGGCCACCCCTTCCCTGGACTTCTCATTTTGCTGCAACAAAGAGCAAACAGAGGCAACGCAATGTATTTTCAAGGAATGTGTGTACTGCTACCCTCCTTATTATTGCACAAGCTCAAAGGAGGGTAACTCTCGGCCTTCGAACCATCAACCAAGCATTTTCAATGCATGATGGCTAGAGAGCCAAGTTTGTACAGGCTTAATGAGTACACAAACAAGACAAAAACAACCACCATCCAATCATGCATGATCAAGGGCAATGGAGACCAAGGAGATTGGCTCATATCATCACTTTGAGTATAAAATGCTCCAATCTTCCTTGTGTTCAATATAACGTCCGATTGAACACATACAATGCAACACAACATACTTACCTTGCTCAAGTTTTACTTATCACTTTTGTTTACTCATTTTACATTACCAAACCAGTCTTTAATCGATTTAGTCCAAGGTGAGTGTCCTCTAATGAGAGCGGTGTCAACCAAAGGATGATTTAAGGCATGAGAGAGATCATGCCGTTGGTTAGTAGAAACCCACAAAAGAGGATTAAAACCATTAAGCACAAATCTCAATCTCAAGCTTAAACACAATCCTAAGATCAACCACCCCTCAAAGCAAATGAAAAAGTGATGAAATGAGGGAGGTTGTAGATATTATATGTGTTGAAATTGCATGCAAAATGACACTACAACATGTAAGCAACTCATGCAAATCATGTTTAAAGGCCGAAAACACCAGACTAGTGAAGATCAATACATTATAGGCATGCAATACAAAGCTCACAAGGTACAAACACTTCAAAACAGTCCTAAAATAGCCTAACAGGAGTCCTAAAACATGTTTGAAGTAAGCTAAAAATAGCTAGAATAAGAGGCCAAAACATAGCACAAGTTAGACTACCAAGCACAATTGCATTACAAGTACACAAAGCAAGCCTCAAGTGCTCCAACCAGCCCAAAACAGAGTTGAAACATGCCAAAATAAGGCCTGAAACATGCCTGAATTAAGCTAAGTTAAGCTAGAAAATCAAGCTAACATGTGAAACAACCTAGGCATTGAAGCAAGACACAAGGAAGGAAGGCTAACCCCTCCTATTTTGGACTTCAAAAGTTGATTTTTACCACTGAAATAACTCTAAATTTCAGTGGTTAAAAGGGCCAAAAATTTTGGTTTAAGGGCGGCAAGAAATGGCACAAAAGGCTTCACAAGCCAAGGAACAAAAAGGGGAGACAATCCCCTAACTCACCAAGACTTAAACTACCATTTTCAAGCATAAAAAATGGATTTTTTTGTAGTTGAAAAACTGTCACGACCCAAACCCGCCCCTATGGGTTTAGCATCGTAACCGGCCAGTAATCCGTGATTACCGAAGGCCTACTTAACAGTAAAGACAGTAATACAAAGTAAAGGGGCTCGCGGAAGCCAAACAGTAAATAAAAGATGTCCAATGAGCTGTGACAATCTGAATGTGAAAAGACTTTAATGCACAAGCCATATTTATAGACAAAACATATACATACATACATCATACATACACCTGACATCTAGGTGAGGGTCCAAATCCCTCCAACACAACTGTACAGTTAAGTCTTAAACATTTATTACAGACTAGAAACAAAAGGGTGAAACTGAGACACCCCAAAATAGCCTTAACTTGAACAGACTCGGAACCTTGAGCTGAGGCACAGTGGTTGGCTTGACAAAACGGGAGCTTAACTTGACGCTCCTAGCATCGATCCAGTGCCTGGACACCTACATATAAATATAAGCAGTGAGCTAAAGCCCAGTGAATAACAAATGCGTAAAAAGGTTAAGAATGAATGTCCTTTCAGTAATTAAACAGTCATTTGTATCAGTAAATTAGTTATTCAATCAGTGGCTCATACTTAACGATTATTTAGAAACCATAGTAGTCATATGTGGTACATTCAATAGCAAAAAAGTACAGTAGGTCTTAACAGACCGAACAGTTAGTTGAAGGCCATCAATACAGTAACAGTAGTTCCAAGGATAGGAATTGACAGAGATCTCTGTAACAGTAGCAGTAACAGTACAGTAACAGTAAGTTGCCATGGATGCCACGACTACAGTTCACAAATAGGACAAACATTCATTCAGTAAATAATGTCATTTCAGGAAGCAATATAATCAATTGTTCAGAAATAATCATAATTGAACGTATCTTTACAACATTGTTACTCATAGAGTACTGGGCTACAGACAGGCTAATGAGCGTCCTCAGATGCCAACCCTACAGTTGCAGAACGAACACACACTCTGGATTAATAACTTAGCCCCTAACTATACTGGTGTGGTTCTATAACATTATCCTCTTTAAGATGCCTTAAACATGGCCTAGGAATGCCTAGGATGGAATAAGGATGCAAAAATGTACTTTAAAACACTTTTCAAATTTTTGCTGAAACAGGGGTCTCGCTCAAGCGTGGCTTTCTACGCTCGAGCGAGCTTTCCAAAACAGAGGGGTCGCTTGAGCGTAGACTTCCTCGCTCGAGTGGTCTGTAAAAATGCAAAAAGTGCTAGATGTTGAAAATCCCCGCTCGATGCTCGCTCGAGCGTGAGCCACAGCTCTTCGCTCAAGCATAGGTCTCGTCGCTCGAGCGTGCATCTGCATGCACCAAAAATCTGAGAGCTTGCAATCTACGCTCGAGCCAACATTCCTTCGCTCGAGCGGAGCTCTAAACAAAAGATGGTCACTCGAGCATGGAAGCCAAAATCTGGAATTTCCATATTTGTCTCCCAAGCTCAAACCAAGCATTCAACACATCAAAACTCAACCTTTTGGGCCCATTTCCTGGAAAACACTTGAAAACTCATACTACAACATGTTTTGAAGATCAATTTTGTAAAATCAAACCCAAAGATGAGACAATTGCACACAATTTCAAAGAAACTTTCATGAACAATGCAAGAACATCACATGCATGAGTTTCTAAGAACTCTAATGCTCCAAAACAAGATCAAATGCAAGATTAAGCTCAAAACCAAAATGAATTCATGGACTACAACCAAAATGTGAACTTACATGTAAGAATTTTCATGAAAACAACCTCAAAATGCAAGAACATGAACATGCATGCATGAATTAACTCTCAATTCAACACTTTAAGCCATATCTTGGCTCTAATCTCCAATACTTCCATGAACCATGCAAGAAATAACTTAAATTCACAAGTAAGAAGATGAATTCTCTACCTTATGTCTTGAATTCTAGGTATGGAAGCTCAATTTGGCAAAACTCTTCAATTCCTCTAAGTCTCCAAGCCAAGTCTTGTTAAAGAACTCAATTCTCCTAACTCCCTCTCTCACATGGTTTTTGGGGCAAGAAGATGAATGAAGAAATGATATGTCTAAGTGTATGAATTAGGCCTCAAGATGCTAATGAAAGTGGCCCACTAAATGGCATAACATGCAATTAATTTTGATTCAATAGTTTAACATTATTTAATCTAATTTAATTATTCCAAATCAAATTTTAATTAAACCTACCATAAAATCACATAAATCCTAATTAGCATATAACACTAATCAATTTCTGATTCAGTCGCCGATAAGACCTTCAATTTACACTTTGAAATTAAAAACATGAACAAATCGTTTAATAACAAACAGATAGAAATGCAACTAATACAACACACTCATACAAACAGATCAGGATTTCATTCTAATCAGTTACTTATCATGCTCAATCACAGTTTAACACTAATCAGAGGTGAGGGTTGTCATAAAAACCAGGCCAAAACAGTACAAAAGATAGTGACACAAGTTATGCAAGACAAGTTCTAAAGATGAATCTTATACCTCTTGAAGCACAAGACAATTTCAGGCACAAATTCAACCTCAAAACCCTTTCTAAAGCTCAAAGGAGGCTCTAAGAGGGCTTCAAGCAACCTCAGCCCAAAGATGAACCACTTTAGTTAAGGGTTGATAGGTTAAAGTTGGAAGTGTACTAGCTTCTAAGCATAAAAGCTCAAGAGAAAAAGAAATCTAGAGAGAGATGATTGTAGAGAGAGAGGCTCCCAAACTTTCTAACCTTGCAATATGAGAGATATGGCCTCTGTATATAGCAATATATGAGCTTCAGGTCGAAATATTTGAATTAGGACAGCTGGAGCAATGTGAAAACAACTGGAGGGAAAATATCTGCAAAATATCTGAGTTTTCGACACCAACGGTCGACTGGCCACTTAAAGTGGCCGGTCGGCTACTAAAAGTGGCCATTGGCTACTTAAAATGGCCATCAGCCACCTTAAGTGGCCGACAAGCACAACTAGTGGCCAACAGCAAAAATCTACTCTTCAAGTTTAACTTCAAATGGGCGTATCTCCTTCTTCTGGACTCCTTTGCAGGTCATTCTTGTGCCTAAATTGAAGCCCCAGACGTATTCTTTCTAATGGTGGAAGCCTCACATCAAAATTCCAAGTGTGCTAAAAGATATACCTCTTTTAGTAAAAACTGCTCAGTTTCAGTCCTAACCGGATTGATGCCTAACTTCAACCAGCCATATCTCCCTCATCTGGCCTCGGTTTGAGGAGATTCTTGAATGTAAAATGAATCCTTGGAAGTCCACTTTCCAACGATGGTGACCTCATAGTTGAAATCCAAGTGTACAAAAAGATAGGCCTGATTTAGCGAGGGCTGCTCGACTCTCTCTTAACAGTTCATGCCCAACTTCTTCCCTCAACTTGGTTTCTTCCCTCTCCTCCAATTTTATTCAACTAACCCCTAAACAAGATGTTTTGGAAGATTTTTCAAAAGGTTCACCTCTCCTTCATTTATTCCACTTTGTCCTTGCTCAGTTTACCGAAAAGCGCAACATTTAACGAAATGCGAGCCTCGGAACATCGTAGAAACCTTTTCAAAAATATTTTGAAAGAGTAGGTTTTAAGGTCTAAAGTAGTTTTGGTCCAAAAATGGGGTGTAAGGTTGGGATTTGAAGCTTTCCTTACCCAAGAAATCGAACCTTTGCACTACACAACTTTCATCACCAAGTAATCAATCAGTGGCGCCCCAATCTTAAGGGCGGTCAAAATGAAGTGTCTACAGGACTATGCATATATCAGTTCGTAAATGTCATTTTTTACATCATTTTTTCATCTCTCTCTCTTCAAAACACTTCAAAACCCTAAATCTAGAGCTCCTCTCTCTAGAACTTGCTCTATCTCTCTATAAATACACTAAGATATCTATCAATTTCTCCACCATACTCCCTTTGTTAAAAAGATAGAGCTCACCTAGAGTTTTGTTTTTATCCGAATAGAGTTGGATTTCGGCTTCCTTGAGGTTTCTCCACTCTCTCCTTGGTCTTTTAGCTTCAAGGTAGGTATTCTCTACACTCTTTTATGATTTTTTAACTTAGCTATTTATTTTTCATAAACAATATTGTGATTTTGGAGGATTTTAAACAAACCTAGGGTTTTGGTTTAAAATCAAAAGAGGGGTTTTCAAGTGGTTGTATGGAAAATGGTTGTGGGAGTGGAAATGAGTTTGAGTTGTTAACAAATCATTGATGTTGACCCTTGGGTTGAATTTTGGAAAAAATGGGTTTTGTCGTAAATGTTCCAAATATTTATTTTGTATAAATAAATGGAATTGATGATGGAAATGTGAAATTGGATAGATATTAATATGGATGATAGAGCTGGATACGTATTATCGCTCACACCTTGAATTTTGAAAAGTTTATCTGTGTTTAAGATTTTATATCTATTTAGAAATATCTATTTTGGGCTATCGGTAGAGGATAGTTATGATTGTTGTAGAAATTGCATAAGGATTAGGTGACTTGAAACTAATTTCTCATTCACGTACATTGAACATTTGTTGCTCATTTAATACATTGTAAATGTATATGATTTTGAGAAAAATGGGTGAATATTGGAAAGAGGTATGTATCACCAAATTAAGTTGGCCTATGTGTTCAGGGTAAAAGGCCCGAAAAACGCGCGTATACATGTGTGTCAATTCCCGCAGATGAAATATTCGTAAAATGGCTATAATAGTGCTTGTATAGACTACGTTTACATGGGTGTCATTTGACGATTTCCCGCAGACGAAATATCCGTGAAAGGTTGTACTAGTTTAAGAATTTCCCCATTTTTTCCTATGGTAAAGGACATGATTTGAAAATTGTGATATAATTTGAGCATGACGTGATTTTGAGAAAGAATTGTAAGCCGTTTTGACATGGGCATTGCATATGCATTTTACCCTTATACCTTTGTTAAGATTCATATATTGTGTTAGATTATTTCTACTGGGCTTTGACTTACCCTATTTGGGAAAAACCATTTTCAAGTGCTGGTTATATGTCTCTACCAGGGACTTAGCTTGGGAGAACCGTGGAGCTGAAGGCTCAGTTTTGTTATTTTGTATTCACTTTTATATAAGCCTAGGGCTTTATTTGTGTTAAGCTTATGACTCACTTTTGATGTAACCAAGCCTTGGCTTGGAAAGATCTAAGCCTTTAGGGCATATGATTATCTATTTAGCTTTTATCTCTTTTTTTTTTATTTTTTTTTTATTTTTTTTTACTAATTCGTAACACATGATGTAGATTTAGGATGCACTATTTATGAATGTATATCGCATGTATCACCCTTTTGTATAATTGAATCTTATGTAATGAAAGAACATTATACTCTGATTCATATTGTTATTTACTTATCATTTTGGATGGTACATTGCAATTATTTCAGGGCGTTACAACTTAGTATCAGAGCGTACCGGGTTTGAATACTTTGGATATGTGGAACATAGTTATTACCACAATGGGTTTGTCCCTTTTGATAGAAACATTAGTATGTATGGTATGCTATGTGATAACATGTTTATGTGATTATATGGGTATGAGATTTAATTCCTAAGATAGTGATTGAGTCTACGAGTTTCTAGAAGTCTTGTTAGAAGAGCACTTGATCGCTACTGTTTCTAATTGGAACTTTGGCAACGTCGTGGAACGGTCATTATCTAGGAATGAAATCCGTATGTGTTTGTGTGACTATGTGCTTATGTGGAGTGAATTATTGTTGTCCACCGCATTATGACACGAGTGAGTTAATTTCGGCACATTTGTAAATGTGCTAATCTCTTTTGTTGCCTTTATTAAGATGTCAGGACGTGGACGTGGTGATTGTAGGCGTGGTAGGCCTAGGAGACATGAGGTGCCTCTATCGAATGAGATTCTGCCACAAGAAGGAAGGGTTGGTCAAGCCAATGTGGCCGAACCAGTTGGTCAGCAGGCCATGGACACCTTAGCCCGCGAAATGGCCGGAGCACTGCAAGAATCCATGGACATTCTTAGAGTTGAGAATCAAGTCCAAGCCCAAACCCAAGCCTAAGTAGCTGAGGCAAGGCCATCATTCTTGAAACGAGAGTTTTTCTGGTCAAATTCGAACGAGTTTTTGGGTGATCCTAAGGAGCCACTAAAGGCAGATGAGTGGCTAGAATAGATACTGAAGACATTTGAGATACGTGGAGACGAGGATGACGGACTGAGAATGACCCTGACATCCTTCCAGCTGAAGGGAGATATGGGTCAACGGTGGAAGTATGTGCGTAGGCTCATTGGAGTGACTTGGGAGGCCTTTGTCATCGCCTTCCAGGATAAGTTCTTACCTCCCACTGTTAGGGGAAGTTGAGGGACCAGTTTTCTTAGCTCAAGCAGTTAAGCACACCAGTGGCCAAATTTGAGGCGGCATTTACTAGTTTGTCAAGGTTTGCACCAGAACTTGTGGCAACTAAGGAGCGCCATTATTTAGAGTTCGAGAAGAGGTTGAGGATCGGGCTTATGTTCAAAGTGGCCGGCTCAATGATTAGAGATTACGGACGCCTTATGGAGACGGCGGCTCATCTTGAGACCGTGATACAAATGGAGGAAGAGCGGATGAAGGGCTCTAGGAGGAGTCAGGATGTTCAGGGGGATAATAAGAAACAGAGGGATTTTAACCCACAACAGTCCCTGGGAGCACAGTCAAGGTCCACTTTTCCAGTGCCAAGTTCAAGTTCTGGAAGAGATGGCCAAGGAGATTTCACTTGCTTTAAGTGTGGTCAATCGCGCCACAAGTCTTCATCTTGCCCGCAGAATGGAGGAAGGCAGCGGTCTACATCATCTTTGGCTCGTTCTTAGAGCCAGAGCCAGATGAGAGGGCAGCCGCTCAGTTGTTATAAGTGTAGGTAGGTAGGGCACATGAAGAGGTTTTTTCCTCAGTTGGATGGCACACCTGGTGCATCTGGTTCGAGACAGACACAAAGTCATTAGCCTGCACAGTCAACACAGGCCTCAAAGGCCAATCAGGGAACCTTTTCGGCTCAGTCAGTACATCAAGTTTATACTGCGATGGGTGAGCAAGTTGAACAGAGATCTTTAGGACGTGTGTATGTTGTTACTGTGCCAAACCTACTACCAGCGCCTTCGGTAGTGAGAGGTACTTTCTTGTTATGCAATTTCATTGCTAATGTGTTGATTAATACAGGTACATCCCATTCATTTATCTCGTTTGCATTTGCATCGGCTTTAGGGTTAGAGTTGGCTCGATTAGCATCTCTTTTCAATGTAGAGTCACCTATTGGTGGTGAGATTGACTTGGAGCAGGGGTGTCAGGGCTGTGACATAGAGGTTGCCGATTACCGACTTCCTTTTGCATTTGTGTTGATTAACATGTCTAGTTTTGATGCTATTTTGGATATAAATTGGTTGTCATCATATCGGGCTGTCATAAATTATTACCGTCAAAGGGTTACTGTATATACCTTGAGCGGTGATTGCTTTTATTTCTTGGGAGACCGGATTGATAAAGTCTTATTATCGGTGTATGATCCGCATGGATAGAGTGAACTTAGTTGTCCTCTTGCCAACTTCTTCACTATTACAAACACAGATAAAGATTACACTTTTTTTTGTGTGATGTGTATTTTTTAATCACACCTTTTAAGTTTTATTAAAGTGCGGTCTTTGGGAGTGTGATTAAAAGGGGTCATTTTTAATCACACTTTTTAAGTATCATTAAAAAATGATTTCATCACATCTTTTAAGTGTGATTAAAAACATTTAGATCACATCTTTTAAGTATGATTAAAAACATTTAGATCACATCAAATGTGATTAATAACATTTAGATCACATCCTTTAGGTGTGATTAATAACTAATAAAACCTGTGATAAAACAAAGATTTCGACATATTTGAAGAATAATTAATCTTATTTTTGTACGTGCATTTGAAGAATATAATACGCACTACGTACTATATTTTGAATCACAACCATATATTGAATGGAATAACATCATATATTTCATAAATGAAAGTTAAATGTTCAAAAGTATATACAAATGAATTAATAAAAAAAATTTAACTGTGATTACATATATTAAAAAATGAAAAAAACTTGCAAAAATTAAATTCTTGAATTCTTTGACCATATTTTGTATCTCTCCGGAAAATTTGTAACCTGAAAAATAAAAACACAAATTAATTCATAAACTGCTAGAAGCATATGAATAAACTTATTATTTTTGTAGTGACTGTTCTTGTTTTACAAAAGACAAAATCAGACATTTTCTCATCACACTAACTCTTCATTCCCTTCATCAATAGAAAATGAATAACGACTTTAATTGTTACTAGTATAAAATATTTGCATTACCATATACAAATATGACATATACATATAATCAATAAATTTAAAATATTCTGTAAAATATTATAGAATTTTATGTTGTTTTCGAGGAAAAAAAATGGTGGAGCTCAAGTAGTGAAGGACTTTAACTATCTACACCGTCGATTTCCCAAGAATCATTGTTATTATTAGTCATTGCCAATTGCATTGAAAATTTAAAAGAAAGAGAAGAAAAAAAAAGTACTTATTTAACTTGAATAAATTAATAAATTTTCTACTTTTGTCCTAATTAATCTCATGTGCATACAGAGATAGAAATCAAATTTTTTTAATTAAATTCATTTGGCTGTGGGTTTGAGAGAAAGATGAAAATTTCACACACCCACTTACTACTAACGATCACACAGGCCACACAAAATTATTTTTCATATATATTACATAATCTATAAATAATATATATATATATATATATATAAAGAGCCAAGAAAAGTGTACCCCACAATAAAAGATAAATTCATCAAAAGTACTCTGCTTTGATTAATCAAAAGTTTCTAAAACTTAAATATTTTCAACTTCTCTCATAATACAAAACAATTCAATTCAAAAACCCACTTTACATATAAAACTTCTATGGTTCTCTCTCTGCAATTCTCCACCATATGCTTATATATGAATAGATGAATGTATATGGGTCCTTCTCAGAAAAGAATAAATCGTGTGCATGATTCGCATAAAAGTATGCAATTGACAACTTCTAACACACAAAAATAAATGCATAGAAATAAAGCTAACAATTAATAAGTAAATGTAATAAGAAAGCAAATCACAGGAGTACGCATTATACACATCATATTTGTGGAGTTTTATCTTCCAATTTTAAAATTTTAAGTAGAAATATATAAATAATAAATCAGATTACATGATTTTCTTAAACAATATGCATAAAGGATAGATAAATGTATTCATATGTTTTGTATCCTTGCCGTGTAGTGCCCATACTTTCTCTAAAGATTTGTTGCGTCGACATTTCTGTATATGTTGTGTCGGTGTCCTACATCCATGTCCATTATACATAGTGGGGCACCAAGACAAATTCACTGAACTAATATTGGCTTTGTTTGGGAAGTGGCTATTTTAGTAGGCTATTTGGCTTTTTGACTATTTTAGTGGTTATTTTAGTTTTTGTGTTTGGGAAGATGAGATAATTTTTTAGTTGAGTTATTGTATTGAAAAGTGTGTTGAAATGATGTTTAAATTTAAAATGACAGATTTATCCCTAACTTTTTATTTTTTAAAATTGATATAAAGGGGCAAAATGGTAATTTCGCCCTTGGGGGCAACACTGTCCGGCTGTGACAGTGTGTCCAACAGCAGCCTATTTTCTTTTTTTTCTTTTTTTTTTTTTGAAAATCCATGCACAGTGTTGCTTTTGGGCTAAAAAATCAAATGAGGCTATAATAGCCTAATTCTCGGAATCCCAAACAGCGCCATTATATGATGCAAAAACTAATGCAATAATACTCAAATTTAGAAGCCATCTACATCATTTCCCACTAAGGTAACACTATGTCTGTGGTTCCCAGACAAAACAAAATTTAGGCATTGGATTACCATGTCGAATTGTCCCTATATGGCCTTCTATAAATTCATGTATATGATCAACTACTTCTCAATTAAATGTGTAAACAAGAAATGCTTGAACCATAATGAATCTTCTGTATAAATTATTCAAAAAATATAGATTACTGAATCTTTTTCACATAAACAAATTGCATCATGCATAAAAGAGATGCTGTGTAAGGGAACAAAAGCAATTACTATAAGCTACAATCAGCAAGTAAACTAGCCGAAAACACCAAAATTAGCAAGAAATAACTTGATCGGCCTCTTGAGTCTGGGTTCTTTGGGGTTTCGTGTGGCGGTGCAGTAGCCAACGACTGCAGCAGGATAAGTGCTGCCAAATCCACAGCCTGCAGTTTGGATTTAACTCGGATTGCATCATTTTCCACTGTACAATATTCTTCGACTTTCTTCATTAAGGCCCAAACTGTCTTGGGGGGCCTTCAAGTTAGCGAACTCCTAAGCAGGCTATCGGGGTGCAGTCTCATCTTGAAGGTAGTGATTGTCATAAAATCGTTACAATCGTCAACTACTAATTAAAACATTCCCAATATTGTGCCGAGTACTCGCATAGAGTCTCGCTTGGCTTGATTTTCATTGCCAACAAAGAGGCTGCTTGTTTTGGCTAGGTCTCGTGATAATGAATCTAGCCTTGAAGGATTTTTGGAGTTGATGGAAACTCTCGATCAAAGCCGACTCAAGCATGTAATACCATCTGACAACAACTGGCCCTAAACTTTTAGAGAATATCCGGCAAATGAGTGCCTCGTCGTCTGCATGCAGTGCCATTGCTTGCTTATAATGATGAACGTGATACGTGGGGTCTGATTTTTCATCGTAGAGAGTGAACGATAGTGCTTTAAACTTCTTAGGCAAGGCGGCCTTGGCAATACGTCATATAAAAGGATCATGCTTGTCAGCTCTCTCTTTACTTCCACGTTGCTTAGAGGACTGTCCCTATCTGATGAGCTAGACGCGTATATCCAACCTCGCTTTCTGGGCTTTTCCTAAGAGGAATCTAACGTACTACTATCGTGCCCCCGATGCTGACGGCGTCGCCTCTTCTGCATTCCTGGCGATTGATCGTGCTCGCGGGGAGGTGGTAGTTGCTGGGATTTGACCAATTCTCGCCGCAAGCGCTCGTTCTCTGCTACTATGTCTTCAAGACACTACTCACTACATTGCATTTGACTCATTAAGGTTTGCATGGCATCCTCTACAGATGTTGATGGCTGAAATGGGGTTAGCGGATCAAAGTTTAGAGACCTCCTTGTGAGGGTTTCTTCTAGACCTGAAGTTGTCTCGGTTGTAGCATTATCAACTCCGGTGACTGGTGGATCTTGGCTTGGGTTTGCCATTGATGAGTTTGAGTATTTCCACAAACAACGCCAATTGTGAGGAAGTGGTTACGAAATGCTCCTTCTATCCAAGCAAGCCCTCGTAGGATCTTCGCAGCTGTCACCTGAAATGGAAATAAAACTTCGGACTGTGGTGCCAGAATTAAAGATTGGTGTTTTTTTTGGTTTCTTGAGGTTCAAGGTTCTTCTCACATACTTGTTTCTCTAGCCTCTCTTCTCCTTTTATAAAGTCACTGTCCTCGATTTTTACTTCATACAATTTAGCCCTTCATCATCATTCTGTCAGGGCATCCCCCTATTATACTTCCTTGAAAGGGACAGTCTGGTCCCACCTAATGCGGTGATGCCAGATCACCTGACACATTTGGCTCTATTGTCCAGCACAGGTACCTGTAATTCGGCGCTCCTTGATATTTTCATGCTTATTCAGACATCTATTCAGCAATGGCGTAGCTCAGTGGGCTTTGGCCTTATTTGGCCCATCTTAAACGGGTTTAGATGCTGTTGGCCATTTTCAAGTATATTCTTCTTTCGGCTCCCACATCTATCATCCTAGAGCAACCTTATCATGTGGAATAAGCATGAAGCCTAAACCAAAACTCATGTGTTTTGTTGGTAGGGCAAAATTCAGAATCATGGCTAGTGATTGAAATGAACTAACTATCTAGTTTATACTTTGAAAAAAAAAATTAAAAAAAAAATAAATAAATAAATCACCTAAAAGAATAGAAAACTAAGGTGTAACACATCCATTTCTTATTTTTTGTCTCCATTTTGTAAAAGTGAAATTGATTTTAAAATTTTTAATTAAAAAAAAAAACATTTTCACTTATTTTAAAAATAAATTTTGACTCTCTCTCTACCAACTGCCGCCACTAGTGTTGATGGCCACATGCAACCTTCGGCCACCTTGTAGTTGACTGTCGATGAGCTTTGGTCACCTTCTAAAGATTCTCTGATAGACTTTGGTGACCGCACTACAAAAAATAAGAAATTTAGGGACTAAAATGTTATCCCTAAAAGTAAAAGTTTTATTATAAAAACATTTGGAAAGAAATTATTGTCGTCACAAGAATAGTCGCTAAAATGTCGGCCTAAAAAATAAATAAATAAATAAACAAAGACTTTTAGTGACAAAATTTTAAAAATGTCTCTAATAAACACAATTTTAAGGACAAAATAATTTGGTCGCAAAATGTTTATTTTTTGAGATAAAAATTTGGTCCTAAAATGACAGTAATTCATTACTAAATATTTAATTTTGTCACTAAAAATACAATAATGACACTTGTAATAAAAATATGGGTGCTAGGGCAATAAATCCAATTTTTGATTTTCTTTGCCTAAAGGTCTAGGCGCTCAAACACTTTGTCCATAAAGACAAGCTTCTGTAAAATGACCAAACTACCTATGCGTGTATATATATACATATTATTTTCCAAACCAAACCCTAATCAAACCATACTCTCTCTCTCTCTCTCTCTCTCCACAGCTCCTCTCCCCCTTCATCTCTCATTACCATTAACCCTCACCCTTCGCCGCTCCACCACCACTACTATCGCGTTCGCCACCATCACGACATCTCTCTCTTCCTCTCTTTTCTCTCTCTTCATTACCTCCGTCAATGCCAACACCACCATATCAAAGCCATCACATTTGACTACATCTACCCTAACATTGTCGTCAACCTCTTCACTACCACTGCCTCAGCCACGGTTTCTCTCTTCCTCTCTCTTATCTCTCCTCACTACCTCCGTCAATGCCGACATCACCACAACAAACCTCAATCAGATCTTAGATCAAATCTCTCTCTACCCTCTCTAATCACATCATCATTGATCTCTCATCCCGTCCTATGTTTCTCTAATCTTGAAATCTCATCCTACTTCCACGAATCCCTCAAATATTTAACCTCGATTTGGCTAGACCTGGGTTTTGTTCTGTACCGACTCGGTCGTCGATCTTATGCTGAAATCGAGAATGAGTCAGTACATGGTCTTCTACAACTTAAGAACTTTGATCTAAGCTAGTTAATGGAAGTCAAAAATCAGTTTGGCGAACGAGTTGTTCTTAAGACTGAGTACGGGAAGCTAATTGAAACAAGTCAAGCTATCAGCGGCGAAGATGTCGTAAAGACAGATTGCCGGCAGTGGAGGCGAAGAAAAATGAGTGAGTGAGTGGGTTTGTGAAGAGAAAGACATCTCCAGATATTTTTTGAGAGGTTGTTTGATCTTTTCAACAAATCAAATGTCCAGATCATGGATCATTTGATCTTTTCAACAATTTTTTTTTTTTTATTTATTTATAACTGGACATGGAAATGTCCATATCCATGATATGATGTTGTTATTGATAATGATGATGTTAATGAAATAGATTGAAACAGATCTGTTCAAATTTTTAACAAATAATAGGTTTGATTTGTTCAAAATTTGAACAAATAGAGGCTTGGTATTGCAACAGATAAGGGTTGGTTGGCTTTGTATTTCAACAAGTAGAAAAAAAAATTAAAATGAACTAATAATAAAATTTAGACATATATTTGAACAGATAGGTATGTATGTATATAATTTGCACAAACAAGAAATAGACAGATAGAAAAAATTAGCTTGGTCAAAGAGAGGTGGAAAGGAATAGATAGAGAGAGAAAGTTTGAAATTGGTGTTAATTTGAACTAATAGAAAAAATAAGCTATAAAAGTTCAACAGATAAAAAAATATTTCAACACGTTTAAAAAAAAATTGAACAAATCATCACCTTGGTAAGGGGAAATTTCAACAAATATCAAAAATTTGAACAGGTAGATATAAATTCGAACAGATAGAAAAAAAAACTAAACAGATAGATATAAATTTGAATATATAGTCAACGAAAAGTCAACAGATAAGAAACAATCAACAAATAAATTAAGGAGTAAAATTGAAAACAAATGTCCTCCAAAATCAACAAAAGGATTTCTCACCAAACTATTTCACAAATGGTGGACTTCTCACTAACAAAAAATATCAACTGGACCTAATGCCTTATACCTTCCTTATCTTGGACTTTTTAACAATTTACTCTAAAAATATTTAATCCCTAAAAAATAATTTTATTATGAAATTTTTGTGTCTAAAATTTTAATTTATTATAGTGTTAGGCTGGCCCGATGCATCTATCTTGCATTGTTGGTCACCACGTCAACAACATCAACATAACAAACATGTTTATTTATTTATTTTATAAAAAAAAAAATGACAAAGTTATCAAAAGAAAGATTTGTTATTTGTCAATTGCCTGGCCGGTGAAAACCCTGTAAGTTCACAATTTCCTAATTAAACTTGTCATCATGTTTAATAGTTTCAGGCAAGAAAGTATTCTTCTTGTTGACTCAACATTGTGTCATCCTATAATCTAAAAAAAGGGATGATATATTTACTACTAGTCTAATGGTTTATAAGGAGAAGTGTGATTGGATGTTAATAAACTTAAACTTAAAGCAAAAAACTAACTTGGTAGACTTAGCTTGAGGGTTGCCTCTAAGACTAGTAATACAGATTTTCACAAGTTTTTCCAACTTGCCAAACATTCATTCATCAAATATACACAGATATATATTGCATTCCAAGTCTGTACACAATAGAAGACTGGCCATGCCTTTATATATCAATCATGATGACACTTCCTCCTAATCATATATATGTCAAAATACACAAGAAGTCAATTCATAACCTCTCTCTCTCTCTCTCTCTCTCTCTCTCTCTCTCTCTGAAGCTGACCAAAGGTAAGGTTAGAGCGATGGAGGGAAAGCAGCAGCAGCAGAGGTTCCTACATGGAACACTTGAAGTTAGTATCTTCCATGCCACACCTTACACACCACATTTCCCCTTAAATGTAAGTACCCCTCCAATCCAATAGTAATTAATGTTTATGTTCAATGCAACGCATGGGTATATATATATATATATATATCATTTTCTTTTCTCAAATGTAGTTAGAATAACTAAGGAAAGTGAAAAAAGCGAAAGACAGCCAAATGCTATATTTTTCTCTATTTTTTATATAAATTCATGATCCAAACACGATTTTAGTGTACAAAAATCTTTTCATACCTGTAATTGTGTGAATGAATTATTTTTCTTATATTTTCCTTTCATTTTTTTTTAGTAACAAATGTAATTTGATCATTTGGCGAAGTTTATCTGATTAATTGAATTTCTTACATAAATGATCTTTTTAGAATATCTTATAAGATGAACAATTCAAATTAATGGGACGTGTTTGTGATAGACCCACCGAGACCTAACAATATGCTTTGGTTACCCTTTCCAACCGTAGACAATTCCGTCCTATTTGATAAAAATGCATTTGCATGCGGGGAAAGCAAGAAAATAGTTGTCCACCAAAAGAACATTACCGAACTTTTCCCTTCCTCAGTTGGTTCTAATGGAATACCAGTTTTTAGGTAACGGGGAAATGTTCAATTTTTACTCTGAATGAAAAAAAATAAAGCAGTATATAAAATTTATCAAGGGACAAAAATAAGTAACTAGTGCTCTTGTATAGTGTAGAGTCAATATTTTAGTTTAGAGGGGTAATAACAAAATAAAATATTATGTCTATAATTGTATTTTCTACCCTTAGGCCATGTTTGTTTGGGTGGACATGAGTTTGGGATTGGACTAATAGTCTAATAAAATTATTAATCCGATGTTTGGTTAAACAATTGAAGTACGGAGTAATTATTTTAAACTTTACTATTAGTTAAGATAGGATACATAATCCAACGGATTTGTAGTCTTAAGACTATTAGTCATGGGAATGTTAATCCAATCCGCCCAAACAAACATAGCCTTACAGTGTTCAACCCTAACGTCAGGGACGGAGGGAAGAAGGGGCATGTGCCCCTGCCCAATTTTTTATAATTACTCTACTACATATATATATATTTGTAATGTATTTTTGTTTTGTTCCTAAAAAATTATAATTGTGCCCATTCTAGTTTATTTAATATACTTTAAAAATTAATATTTAAAAGCCCTTCTTAATTGGAAAAATATTGAGATTCACAATTTAAGTCTCATAATTTATTCACAATGATATGTCAAGTTATATATCAACTTTTAATTTGTTACAATTGCATAAGAACTTCGAATTCAAAAATGATTTTTTTTTTTCTCTTCTCTCTTTTCTCTTATTTTTCTTGTTGGGTAAATTACACACATGGTCCTTATAGTTTGTCCATTTTTGTCAATTTGAGTATATACTTCCAACTATATCAATTTTATTCTTTAGTTTTCAACAATGATTTAGACCACTAAAAAATACATCACTAATAGCACTAATACATTGGAAATGACAAATAAAAATAATAAAAAAATAAAAACAAGGCATAGAAAGTGGACGGGGCCCACTGCCACATCATTAGTGCTCCCTTTAGTGATCTCCTTTTAGTGCTCCCAAGCATTTTTCTTTAGTTTTTCACATTATGTCAATTTAATACAATTAGTAATGACTATTAATAAATTGAACATAAATTAAGAAAAACAAATATCCATTCACTCTACTCAAAGTGATTAAGGAATTGACATTCAATTTAAAATATGTAAACCATGTGTGTGATTTGCATATCAATAACAGTCATTATTTTTTATTGGAAGGATTAGAACATGGGATTGGGATTATTAATCCGTGGGCCCAATTATCCCATGTTTGTTTTGACAATTTGTTTTAGGATTATTAATCCAATGGATAATTAATCCAACAAATTTGTAGGATTATTAATAATGAAGTAGGGGTGGGATTGTGAATACCACACTAATTTAATAGGATTATTTATACCTCACTATTAGTCTTGTGGAATCAAACAAGGCCTATGTGTATTGTCACCGCTAAATTAATAGAATGGGTCTCATCTTATGTTTGTCTTCAATGTAGAGTTGAAACCTTGGTGATAAAGTAAATATAATATAAAAATGTAGTTATTATAATATATTATTGTTTGCACTTTCATATTTTTGTAATTTTTTTTTTCTTTCCATAAGAAATATTTATGTTTTGCGTTCACTATTAATTTTAAAAAATTAGATTATATATTATTGTTAATTATTGAATTTTTGTCATTTCAAATTTGTGATTAACAAGTTCCTCCCTAAAATAATTTGTTGACTCCGCTACTGCCTAACGCACTTAACCCCAAACCTACAACACAACATTGACTTGACAATAATAATCATCTCTTGACTAAACCAAGTATTTTATTGACCGATTTTATCAAATTACAAGTAAACATGTATACTTGCGCATTTATTTATAACACAAGAAAAATGGGAAAAAAAATTACTAACAAGAATAAATTAGCAAGGATTATTACATATTTTTTTTTTAAGAAATAAAAATTAACATTTAAAAGTACATTTTACAACATAATAGAGGAGATTTCATCATTAAATAAAATTTAAGGGAAGCAAATTATAATAATTTTTTTTAAAAAAAATAGGAGTATATACTAAAATCTAGAGGGGCAAATTGAATGACTATTTGATAAATATATACTAAACATAAATTATGTAAGGTTGAGGAGGGGTGTGTGCCTCCACCAAGGATCCTCTAGAGTGAAATTTTCCTAAAGTTTCCTAAAGTCCTACATTGTGTGGTTGAGATTTACTGGCAAGTCACATCAGAAAAATTGATGTGACTTGCCAGTAAATCTCAACCACACAATGTAGCACTTTAGGAAACTTTAGGAAAAAATCACTCTAGAGGATCCTTGCTCGTGTGCCTCTCCTGATTAATGCAGTAAGTACTAACCTAGCATGGTAATATAATACTCCTATACCAAGGCATGTTTGATTGACAAGATTAGAGTATCAGATTGAAATTATTAACCCGTAGGCCAAATAATGCTGTATTTGTTTTGAAAATTTGTTTCAGGATTATTAATCCAAAGGATAATTAATCCAACAAATTTGTAGGATTATTAGTAATGGGGTTGGGATGAGATTATATATCCTAAGTTGAGAAATAAAATAAAAAGACCATTTTACCTACTAATCCAATGCATATCAAACAATGGACAAGGGGATAATTTATCCTACTAATCCAATTGGATAGTGAATACCACACTAATTTGATGGGATTATTAATCCCTTCACTATTAATCTTGTGAATCAAACATGGCCTAAGTGCAATAACAAAAATGATTGAGAGTTCTAATTTTGGAATTCTAGAAGAAACTTTAATGATGGGACCCAATGCGATATTTATGCTTGCTTGTTTGTGTTTGTTTATTTTTTTTATTTTTTCTATGCCACATCACTAGAGCTCTAGTTTTAGAACTCTTTATCACTACCTATGCAATAATCATAGGATTGATTGACCAGGAGAAAAACAAGATCAACCTCATCCACCTCGTTTTGTTCAACTTCATTAGCCGGAAGCATCATGCATATATATCAAGATATACTTCCAAACTATTGAATCATTTTCTGTCTCCACATATACTACTAACACTGAAGTAAAAGGTCAAGGCTTGCTCACTATTTGTTGTCCTAATAGCACCTAATAAGTTTTGGAATCCAACTTTGCAGTGTATAATTGCAAATGGAAAGCTCACCTATGTGACTATCAAGATAGACAACAAGAAGGTAGCAACAACCACCCTGGAAAGTGACCGTGTTTGGAACCAAACATTTCAAATCCTCTGTGCACATCCATCTGATTCCACAATCACCCTTACAATGAAAACAAAGTGTTGTGTTTTGGGGAAAATACAAATCCAGGCCAATCAGATAATGAGTGAAGTAAGTTTGATGAATGGTTTCTTCCCACTCAACATGGAAAATGGAAAGCCAAACACACAACTCAGACTCAGGTTCATGTTATGGTTCAAACCGGCAGAGTTGGAACCGTCCTGGGGAAAATTACTAGCCAATGGCGGATTCGAGGGTATGAAGAATGCTACGTTTCCTCAGCGATCCAATTGCGGTGTTAGGTTGTATCAAGATGCTCACCATCGACCTACATTCCGGCCACCATTTGATCTCTGTAGGGGTCCCAAAAAACTTTGGGAGGATGTATACAAAGCCATTGAGGATGCAAAACATTTCATCTACATTGCAGGATGGTCTTTCAATCCAAAGATGGTGCTGGTAAATGGAACTATATCACAAATAGTATTCTAAATAGCTGTATTAGGAGGCAAACCAATATTGGTTGCGGTGTAACACTATTGAAAGTATTGAGCGATATGTATTAAGAATCGGGTGACACGAACATAAATTTGTCAAAATTATCAGCAAAACCTCTAATTTTTTTTTAAAAAAAATTACTGAATCTTAGGGCCAGTACGAGTTCCAATCGGTTGAAAAATACATGATTTGGACCAACATCAATACATATTGGCTGATAGAGCTTGTGAAATCAGTTCACAATGATATATGGTCAAGTAACTGACTGGGAGGCTCAAAATTCTGATACCATACATAGTGACCGATATTTAGAAATAGCAGTTTCTTCTATCCCTTGATTTTTCTAAGAAAATGAGGTGTTTTTGAGCAGGTTCGCGACCCTCAAACAGACATTCCACATGCCCGAGGAGTAAAGCTTGGAGAACTGTTGAAGAGAAAGGCAGAGGAAGGTGTAGCTGTGAGGCTTATGATTTGGGATGATGAAACTTCTTTACCAATCATCAATAACAAAGGACTGATGGGAACTAATGATGAAGATGCCTTTGCCTACTTCAAACACACCAAAGCAATCTGCAGATTGTGCCCCCGATTACACCACAAGTTCCCCACAATCTTCAGTCATCACCAGAAAACCATAGTTGTCGACACTCAAGGACACTCCTCCTCGTCAAGCAACCGTGAAATCATGAGCTTTGTTGGTGGATTAGACCTCTGTGATGGCCGATACGATACAGAGGAACACTCGCTCTTTCGAACGCTTAACACAGAATCACATTGCCACGACTTCTACCAAACAAGCCTTGCCGGAGCTAGCCTTCACAAAGGCGGGCCTAGAGAGCCGTGGCACGACACTCATGCTTGTATTGTTGGTGAAGCTGCTTGGGATGTTCTCAAGAATTTCGAGCAAAGGTGGACAAAGCAATGTGATCCTTTATTACTAGTCCCTATCAGCACCATCTCAGAACTCCGTCGTCAGTCTATTCCAACAAGCATTGCTAATGAAAGGGATTGGAAAGTTCAAGTCTTTCGATCAATCGACCACATGTCAGCAACCCAAATGCCGAAAAACTTTACTATTGAAAGGAGCATCCACGAAGCTTATGTCGAAGCAATAAGGTGTGCCGAGAGGTTCATATATATTGAAAACCAGTATTTTATAGGAGGATGCCATATGTGGGAAAAAGATCGAAATTGTGGGTGCAGAAACTTGATTCCAGTTGAGATTGCACTTAAGGTTGCAAATAAAATCAGAGCAAAAGAGAGGTTTGCAGTATATATTTTGATCCCAATGTGGCCAGAAGGAGTGCCAGAGAGTGAACCTGTTCAGGAAATATTGCATTGGACTAGAGAAACAATGGTGATGATGTATAAATTGATTGGAGAAGCAATAAGACAAAGTGGCAAAAAGGGACACCCGAGAGATTACTTGAACTTCTTTTGCATTGCTAACAGGGAAGAGAAGGGTAAAGGGGAGTTCATTCCTCCATATTGTCCTCATCCCACAACACAATATTTGAATGCTCAAAAGCACAGGAGATTCATGGTTTATGTTCATTCCAAGCTCATGATTGGTAAGAATATACTCACCTGAATGCTCTGTTTCCAGCTTCCAGTTTAAAGAAAGACATGAAATTTAACTGTTCTATTTTTGATCTTTTGCCTTTCTGTTCTTCAGTGGACGACACATACATGTTGATAGGATCTGCAAATGTGAACCAACGATCCATGGATGGGCAACGAGACACTGAAATTGCAATAGGATGCTACCAATTCAGAGATGGGGAGAAACAGATTGATCGCGGAGATATTCATGCATACCGGATGTCACTGTGGTATGAGCATACGGGAGGAAGAGCTGAAAAACTGTTCCAAGAGCCTCACACCTTGGAATGCGTTCGAAGAGTACGTTCCATAGGAGATCAGATGTGGAAAATTTACCTTGGAGAGGAAGTTATAGATATGGAAGGTGTCCATTTAGTTGCTTACCCTGTCAGTGTGACCAGTGATGGTTCTGTTGAAGGTCCAGCGGAGGGTAGCAGTTACTTTCCGGATACAAAAGCTCTAGTTAAGGGGAAGCGATCGAAATTTCTACCTCCTGTAGTCACCACATAGTTACAAAGATTGTTTAGTTTCAAATTCATACACATTATCAGAGAGCATTTACATTTGACACCTTTTATCTGCATGGGACGCCTAACAAATCACAAGATTGTACATACTACTGTTCTTGTATACACGTAATTAAAAAGACAAATGTAAGTCATCCATTTTCATTCTCAATTATATTCCTCCAAATCTTTTTTCCACAGTACATCCATAATAAGAGTAACAAAGAATTCTAAAAGAAAATGACTGAAGCCAACTTCCTTTGCGAAGAAAATCTGAATATTTTACAAGAAACTATTTTGAGAAGAATAAATTAAAAATTAAAAAGCTTTACTACACGACCACGAAGAGCACATCACAGGCAGAGCAAATATAAATTACACAGAAAAGTAGCAGATGGATGAACAAGGTGAGGTCATCATGAAGTAGATTCAGCAGAATTGCCATCCGACGCTGGATATATTCCAGGAAGGTTGAGACCTCCATCACCCATGGTGAGTGAACAACCATCATGACAAGTGCTGTTACTAGTTGCGATTGCATCCTTTAGTACATCCTTTAGTTTTTGTATCTGCATATTGTTTTGAGAACATTTGTCAATAAAATATATAACTAAATAAAAGAATGGAAACATATAAGAATGAGTCCGATGAGAGTTTCTTCCTCTCCCCGCCCGACAACCCCCCCCCCCCCCCCTCCCCTTTCCCCCTTTTGGGTTTTGGTGGACAGTGGACACCATGAATTTTTGTCCAGAAAATCAACTTAATATATGGCACTATTAATTGGTCTTGTAGATTCCAATATCCAATAAATGTGACAAAATAATGATCTTCAGTACTAGGGTGGCACTTGTAAAATTCAATGTATAAAAAAAAGTAGAGAATTGTATTATTGATTATATTGAATATGTTTACAATGATTTCTATATATAGAAGAGTAGAGTAGGTAGGTGTGTAGTAGGTGGAGTAGGTGGTAGTGGTAGTGGTAGTAGGTGGAGTAGGTGGAATTTTAACAGCCCCCCTCAAACTCAAGGAGGATAAGCAGAAACTAACTTGAGTTTGGAGAGAGTAACAAATAGGAAAATAAAAGGACAATAAAATAAAATAAGATAGGAGACACTGTATGGTTGTGTCAAATCGTTGTGGAAGACACGGAATGGTCGTGTCACACCGTTGGAGAAGACACTGTATGGTCGTGTCGGACCGTTGTAGCAGATAATGTCTAGACAGTTCACGAGGTCACACCGGACCGATGTAGAAGCTAACCGGAATCAATGTCGGGACAGTTTATGGGGTCATGCCGGACCGTTGGAAAAGCTAACCGGAATCAATGTCGGGACAGTTTTATGGGGTCATGCCGGACCGCTGTAAAAGCTAACCGGAATCAATGTCGGGACAGTTTACAGAGTCTTGTCGGACCCCTAAAAAGTCGCACCCTCAAAAGGTGTGCTCAATCTGTCAAAAGGCGTGCCATCAAAAGGCGTGCCCAATCCATAAAAAGGTGTGCCGGACATTATGGCGAAGCGCGTGACTACCTTGGCTTGCGCGCCCATGTTGTCGGCTAGCGCCGAGCAGCGCACGATGCGCGTGTCTGCCTTGGCTATTTAACCAAGATGGAGGCTGAGGCTGAGGCAGAAAACTGCTAAAAACCTCTGAAAAACTCTTCGTTTTCTGAGAGAGATACTCTGTAACACTCTGTTGCCCAGAAAATGGCCTCTTCTTTCCGTGGTCTGCTCACTCTCTTTCCCGACCTCAATGAGTCCACAAGAGAGACAACTGGTGCGGTTGCCTTTGAACCTCAACCAAGCGCCTCTGGTTTTGCTCCGTTGAACTTTCCTATGCGGTCTGTGGAGCAAAGAATGGCAGTGCAATCGGATGTTGAGGCCAATCAGTATACATTGAAGTCATGTGTGGAGACCATGACTGTGGTCACAAACTTGTCGCACCGGCTGCAGAGTAGGACAAATGAGGTGCAGCAGTTAAACGCCCAACTGGCTCTGCTCCAGCGCATGTATAAGGATGCGCGAGCAGAGATATGTGTGCTAAAAGCGGAAAACAAGGAGCTGAAGCGGAAGGCCACCGTGATGTTCCGATTTGGAGGTTCGCCATATGCTGCAGTGGAGGAGCAGAGGGGAGTGAACGTGCTCGGCGGCGTGGGAAACACGGAGGCAGCACCGGCAAGGGCCGACCAGGACGGAGGCAAGAAGAAGAGACAGGCGGCAGAGTAGAGAAGGGAAAATCCCACTGTGGGTGTGGTTGTTTTGTTGTGGTTTGGTTGTTTGTTTGTTTGATTTTTTTTTTTTTTTTTTTTTTTGGGAGAATGGTGAGCGGGGTGAATCCCTGATATGAATAAAGCAAGTGTGTTGTGCAAACTCGAATGGTAGGTGTGGTAATGCAGAAAAATCAACTGGAATGAAAGTAGTTTTGTGTGTGTGCTTTCTTTTTTTTTTTTTTTTGAAAATAATAATAATAATAATATATAAAATGAAGTGTTGGAATCCAGTGGAATCAATGAAGGCTAGTATAATATATTTTAGTGGGGAAAAGAATGATGGATATGTTGATTATATAATAAAATAAAAGTGGGTATTTAAAAAAGATTAAAAGTGATTTGAAAAAAAAATAAATAAAAATAATTGATTTTGAAATCAAACGGAGGAGAGAGAGGAACAAACCCATGTGATAAAATGGAGAGAGAGAAGGTGAGAGTAGAGGGCATAATAATGAGTCTGGGGTCTGTCAGGTCCATGAGAGGTGGAGTATTATTTTATGAGAGAGTGAGAGGAAGTGATAATAAAAACAATGGGTTTATCTTGTTGAATTCACCCATGTGTGAAAGGGGTGATCATCCAAGTCAAGTTTGGTTGGCAACAATGGGAAGGCAACCAACCAAAGTCCACCTTGGCGGCCACCAACCATCTTCAAGAGTCAAGAATGGAGGCTGCCCAAAGGCTCTCCCACCTACTCCCTCACCTATAAATGGAGGTTGAGAGGAGAGAGCAAAATGTGAGCAAACCGTGAGACAACAAAGAGAGTGAGAGATGTGAGACGGAGAGACCGTCTCTCTCGGTGTGAGCGAGGGAGACGGGTGAGTGTGTGAGTGAGGAGAGTGTGAGCTCCTCCTTTATTGTAATCTCTCTGTAATATCTCCATTGTTATAGTGATAATCGGCTACTCTCCCGTGAACGTAGGCATTGAGGCCGAACCACGTTAAATATTGTGTCTCCTTGAGTGTGGGTGTGTTTTTCTGCTTGCAATGATTTCTATAAGGTCTTGGGCGGGATCCCAGATCCCAACATATCTGTGTATGATAGGAGAGAGAGAGTGGGTATTCAATTCTGCCAAGAGGAAGAGACAAAGAGATTGGGTGTCTTGATTGCCTCAGATCAGTTCATGGATTAAAATGAGGTCCAGTGGAATTGCAGCCGTTGGTGGTATCACCGAGGGAGTGAGAGGGGCCGCGGATGGAGAGAGAGTTGAGGGCGACTTTGAGCTTTAAGAGTTGTGAGAGAAGAGAAACTAGATGGGATTGTGATGTTTGCAGATGATAGTAATATGCATAGTATGGAGCTTTTTTTTGATGAGATCCAAAAGGTGAAATTCATCAAAGAATGCATCAATCCAGTAAGATGAAGAGTCTGGAAAGTTCGAACATAGGTGGGAGTGATAGCAATCACAGTTCTAGGGTCTTTGATTCCGTACTGAAGCCTCTGTTCTCTCTGAACCCTCTCGATTATCCGATGAGCTTTCATGACCTCCACTGGATTTGGATGCGGCCATGGCCGAATCAAGATCCCGTGCCTCCCAACCACTACTCTGCTACTCGAAACCACGACGGCTCCATTCGGCGGCGACGAAGATGATGAAGAAGAAGAGAGTGTGGTCTGAAGAGTTAGGGCATCGGCGGAGAAGAGATTGTTGTTGCTGGTAGTGGTGGTGGTGGAGAAGAGGAGGAAGAAGATGAGGCGAGAGAATCTGAACCCTAGGACGAGGCTGATGAGACAGCAGAGGCCGTGGAGGACTAGCCAGAATACCGCTGCCGGAGATTTGGATCCGCCGTCGATTGAAGGCTCCAACGGCGGTGATCCTCTGAAGCTGTTGCTCCGGCGGTTGGTGTAGCTCTGCTGGAGCGCCGACAGCTTCATTTTCTTTCTCTCCTCCGACAAAGGGTTGAGGAATCCGCGCAGATGGTGTGAACTGGTTTGAAATTGGGATCTGAATTGGGTGTTTGGAGAGAGAGAAAGTGAGGTGCCGACAGGGAGAGGGAGGTTTGAATGGGTTGAGATCCGGCGGGCGGTCAAGGCAAGGTTGCCGCCCGTCGGAAGGCGAAGAACACCAAGATCTTTAACCTATAACTTTGATACCATGTAAAATTCAATAGCTCTGATACCATGTAAAATTCAATGTATAAAAAGAAGTAGAGAATTGTATTATTGATTATATTGAATATGTTTACAGTGATTCCTATATATAGAAGAGTAGAATAGGTAGGTGTGTAGTAGGTGGAGTAGGTGGTAGTGGTAGTAGGTGGAGTAGGTGGAATTTTAACAGCACTAGTGTTGCCAGAAAACGTTAATACCTTAACGATTTACATTTTGGAACACATGTTCCAAAATATAGTACACTTTAGTTCCATAATGGTGAATTTAGCAATCCAAAGCTATCCTAATAATTTTCCCACATTAAACAATTTTCCTTTAAGAAAAAAATCAAATATAATGAACCAAAATCTAGAAAAAAAAAAAAAAAAGAGTTTTAGGATGACAAAATGCAAAACACAAGCCGTACCACATTCTTGTTCCCGTTTCTCATACCATAATGACCCGCATTCCATGTAACATAGGGCGAAAACATAGCCATCGCACCAATACTAATTACTAAGAGGGTCCAAAGTTTGTAAACAATGATAAAAAATGGTGTTCACACACTAGCATGACAGTTCCTGTCTATTTATCTAGATGCTTTCTTACAAACTTATTTTCCAGAAAGTTTCTAAACAACATGTATATTTAACAATCTGGTCATATATTATACTTTCATTTCAACTTTTTTTTAAAATATTTACAAATTACAAATGGAAAGAAAAGTTATTAATTTTTTTCGTTTCCCCCATCAGTTAAGTCAACATGTAAGCTGAGGAGCAACTCAAAGCTGGATTTGAATACATCCAGCTCGAGCTATTCATGCCTCAACTCTTTTTTAATATAACAATTTAGTTTCGTTCCAATCTATAGAGAAATATATGAACTTTTCCTATTCTGGTCATATTTATAAACTTGGTGCGACTTTTACAGACAAATCAAGGAGCACTGAAAAGGAAATGGTTAGACTGGAAATAATCCTACCTTTGCAAGTGAGCAGGGAAAGGACTCTATTAGCCCATCTGCTCCCCGATAGAATTGGAAATATGGAAGCACCTTTACATTCAAACTTTTGCACAGATTCTTGTTCTCATCAAAGTTCACCTTAAGAAATAAAATTTCTGGGTGCTCTTCAGCAATTTTGCACAGCTGGAGGTGTCCAGTAGAAGACACATCAGGACAGGAGAAAAAGACATGCATCCCACAAGAAATTACATCCAAGTAAAATTAAACCACAACATCAGGCAGACAGAAACTAACAATATTTCCAATTATAGGAAATCGGACCCATCAATACCAATCTTGTCAATACCAATCTTCAAATAAGTTATAAGACATGAAATTCATTATTTATCAACAAAAAAAAAAAAATCATGAAATTCATCATTCGCAACAATAAACAAGAGTAATCTTAGTATTAATTCCAATAGGGTAATTTCTTATAAAATAATATTATGGTCAGCCACACCATGTAATACAATATTTGGGGTGGTCAATAAACAAGTCAGATGGGAGATTGGCAAGACGAGTGTATATAATTAAAATGAATACATTCATGCAAAACTATTGGCAACACCACTTGTGGAAAAGATGAGAAACAATCGTCTAAGAGAGTTCACTCATTTGCAATAAGCAAACAACTGAACCACAAGTGTTTTAGCTCAAGGTGATGTAGTTACAAGGGCAACAACAGGCAGGACAAAAAGATCTAGGGTAAAAATATTCAATACGACTTAATGGCCCATGTGTTTGGTGCAATAAATTTGCCAGGAGAGAGCCAAAGGACCAAGAGGGATTTATGTGTTGCAATGAGTAGTTTTCTTCTTTCATAATGAAAATGCAAAAATAGGTATGCTACCAACTGCTTTATACAGATGGTTGTATTCTCCTTTCTCAGTATCTACGGGGATGTTTTGGGGAGGAACTGAGCAGGGGCAGCCCATCCACTAGGCCAATAAGGCAACCGCCTAGTGTGTTATTTATTTGGATCCAAAAAAAGTAAGTCAAGTATATCATATGATTAAACCAAAAAAAATAAAAAATAAAAAAAGTCAAGTGTCTTGTTTTCTTTTTTGAACTAGTACTAATTAAAAAAGTCCATGTACTAGAATCTTTTAAATAAAATAACAGAAAAAAATAACATCTTTTTGTTGACTTTTAAATGAATATGGTTTTGGTCATTCTCAGATTGAAACATGTGTTGAAGCTTCAAAATTAAAGAAATAAATAGTTCAACGAAAATACTAATGGTGAGATAACATAATCTACTGAAACATCATTTAGAATTAATTATTTATTATATATAGTAGATCAAGGTATTTCTTTAATGGAGAGTAGGTTTGAACGATTTCAATAGTATGAGAAAAATGATGATAGTTTTGAAAAAGTCTTAATCTTGAGGTGACATTTTTGGTGATATTGATGGTTTAAAATATTTGAAGAACTTTAAATTTAAAAAGAATTTATACAAACAGGGGGAAAAAAAAAAAAAAACTCCAATTGACATATTAAATTACAGTACAATTTGAAAAACTAAGTAATGATAATTTAAATGTCAATAATTTGTCAATATAGATCAAGACATCTTGCCTAGAGCTCCAGAAACAATTAGACCGCCCTTGGAAATGAGTTAGATTTAATAATAGGCACATTTAACCAAAGATATCAACTCACCTTGGGAAATAATGCTCGACAAGAGGCACACGATGTACCATAAAATTCAACAATGACAAGTCTGTCTTTTGCTTGACTTAACGCAGATAGAAATTCTTGTGTGGAATGAATATCAATCATATTTGGGCTTACATTCTTCTCCCACCATTTTGGCTGATCAGCATCAGCTGCAGATGCATGTACCTGAAGTAAAACATCCAATACTGAAAAAGTTTGCTACCCATAAAAGCTAGATCAATAACAATGAAAACAAGATCAAAGAAACAAATTAAGATATGAGAGATAGCATTTAGCACCCAATTATTTGTTTTAAAGAAGCTAATAGAAAATTATTTCTCCTAGTTATTTGAAAAGAATTTTAAAAAAATATTATTTACTAATACTACATTGGGTTCTCGACAATTCTGCAGGATTAGTTAGCAAATGGGCTCTACATTCTGCTGAGAACAAGGTCCAAGATAAAGCACACCATAATCTATAAATCTTCCCATAATTTATTATATTAATTTTCCCAAAAAATAGTCTATCTTAATTTATAGCACTCTAGCTGGTAAACCATATTCAGAATGACAAATGGTGAAATTCAGGTTTTCATTCGATTTGGAGTTATTTAACTTATTTGTTCAGATACGAGTGTAATGGCCAGAAATTTGTGTTGACAAAATAAATTCTTAATGCAGGGAAGAACTTATTCCTTTGCATGATTGGTGTAAAATAACTGATGTATTATTATTGATTGATTTTGTATATATATTGATTGATGTATTGACACAAGATTGTAGTCTTTGATTTGTATGTTACAAGCTATTATATAGGAGAGGTGTGAGGTAAGTGAGTGGTGGTAGTGGATGGTAGTGGAGGTGGTGGGTGGTAGTGGAGATGGTAAGTGTGTTAGGTTTAGTGGGGTGGATGTAGTGGGTTAGGTTAGTGGGTTAGGTTTAGTGTACATTAACAGCCCCCCTCAAACTCAAGGAGGATAGGAACTAACCAACTTGAGTTTGAAGAGAGTAACAAAACAGAAAAGTAAACTGATAAATAAAAAACAAAACAGGATAGGAGACACGGTATGGTCGTGTCGGACCGTTGTAGCAGACAGTTTACGGGGTCATGTCGGACCGTTGTAGCAGACAGTTTACGGGGTCATGTCGGACCGTTGTAGAAGACACTGTGTGGTCGTGTCAGACCGATGTAGAAGACAGTTTATGGGGTCATGTCGGACCGTTGGAGCAGACAGTTTACGGGGTCATGTCGGACCGATGTAGAAGACAGTTTACAGGGTCATGTCGGACCGTTGTAGAAGACAGTTTATGGGGTCATGTCAGACCGATGTAGAAGCTGACCGGAATCAATGTCGGGACAGTTTATGGGGTCATGTCGGACCGATGTAGAAGCTGACCGAAATCAATGTCGGGACAGTTTATGGGGTCATGTCGGACCGTTGTAGAAGACAGTTTACGGGGTCATGTCGGACCGTTGTAGCAGGTTGTGATGATGTACCAAGGGGGCGACTTAGGGAGTGCGCCATGAGTTGTAGAAGACAGTTTACGGGGTCATGTCGGACCGATGTAGCAGGACAGTTTACGAGGTCATGTCGGACCGTTGTAGCAGACACTGTGTGGTCGTGTCAGACCGTTGTAGAAGACAGTTTATGGGGTCATGTCGGACCGTTGGAGAAGACAGTTTATGGGGTCATGTCGGACCGATGTAGCAGAGGTTGTGGTGGTGCACAGTGCGCCATGAGCGACTTATACATGATACTGTGTATAACCCCCCCTCAAACTCAAATAGGTGTGAAGATAGAAACCTATTTGAGGTTGAAACAAAGGGTTTGATAAAGCTGACCGGTGTAGAAGACACTGTATGAGTGTGTATATAGGCTGCCCAAAAGATAGACATGGATATAGATATCGAGCCCTCAAAAGTCGTGCCCTCAAAAGGTGTGCCCGCACCCTCAAAAGGCGTGTCATCAAAAGGAGTGCCCGAATGCATCAAAAGGCGTGCCATGAAAAGGCGTGCCAGTTTGTCGGCGAGAAGAGGCGCGCGATGCGCGTGGCTGCCTCGACTATTTAACCAAGACAGAGCTGAGGCAGAGGCGAAGACAAACAATTGGCGAAAATCCTCTGAAAAACTCTTCGTTTTGCTGAGAAGGTTTTGCTGAGAAGATACTCTGTAACACTCTCTATAACACTCTGTTGCCCAGAAAAAATGGCTTCGTCTTCCCGCGGGCTGCTTACCCTCTTTCCCGACCTCAACGAGTCCACAGGAGAGAGAACTGGTGCGGTGGCCAGTGAACCTCAACCAAACACCGCTGGGTTTGCTCCGCTGAACTTTCCGATGCGGTCTGTGGAGCAAAAAATGGCGGTGCAGACGGATGTGGAGGCCAATCAGTATACTTTGAAGGCATGTGTGGAGTCCATGACGGCGGTCACAAACTTGTCGCACCGGCTGCAGAGTAGGACAAATGAGGTGCAGCAATTAAACTCCCAGCTGGCTCTGCTCCAACGCATGTATAAGGATGCGCGAGCAGAGATGAGCGTGCTAAGGGCAGAAAACAAGGAGCTGAAGCGGAAGGCCACCGTGATGTTCCGATTTGGAGGACCGCCATATGCTGCAGTGGAGGAGCAGGGAGTAGTGATCGTGCCCAGTGGAGTGGGAAACACGGAGGCAACACCGGCAAGAGCCGCCCAGGACGGAGGCAAAAAGAAGAGACCTGCAGTAGAGTAGAGAAGAAAAATCCCACTGTGGGTGTGGGTGTTTGTTGATTTTTTGTTTTTTTTTTTTTTTGTTTTTTTGTTTTTTTTTTTTTTGTTTTTTTTTGTTTTTTTTTGTTTTTTTTTGTTTTTGTTTTTGTAATTGTGATCGGGGTGGATCCCCTAAAATGAATAAAATGAGTGTATTGTGCAAATTTTGTTTTTTTTTTTTTTTTTTTTTTTTTTTTTTTTGGTGGAAGATAGGGTGATGCTCACGAGTTGTAGAATAAGAAAAATGGATTGAAAAAGAAAGATAGAAAAAATAAAATAAAATAAAATAAAATAAAAGTAGGAGTAGTGGAAATATATGGGTGCAAAAGTGTGAAAGAATGTGGATGCACAGGATTTTGGGTATATGATGTATTATTTTAATATATATATATATTGTTTGTTTTTGTTTGGGAAAGTGAATGTGTGAAACCGTGTGAATGGTTCGCATGGGCTGTCTCCCTTCTGTGATAAAATAATAAAAAGAAAGTTGGGTGTGTGTGTGTGAGCTGTTTGGTACTCCAACCCTCTGCCGAGAGAGAGAGAGTGGGGAATAATGAATATGAGAAAAAGAGAATCAATTATGACACGGTCTGGGGAGCTGAAATCGGTGACTGGCTCCTTTCCTTTTGACTCTGGTGAGGGAGAAAATTTCTCATCAAGGGAGTGTAGGTATGATGTCGGTGTTGGGGTGTCGGTGTTGGGGCAGAGCCCCTCTCCTGAACAGAAGAAATGGGAATAGAGTGAGTGAGGTATGTATGTGTGTGGTCTGTCAATGGTGAAAGACAGAGATCAGCCGGAGAGATGGGTTGCAGCCGTGGGTCTCCAGTGTGTGTATGGTGTGTCTCTGTCTGATCGTCTTGACTCTGATTGTCTTTGGGGTTGTCGGTCCGATCACCACTGTCCGATTTATTATCGGGCATTTGAGAAGCAGAACTGTTGCTTCCGAAAGAGGAAGCTCTGCTGGAGATGGGTGTGGCCAAGAACGTTGCGCCGAGCTCGACGTCTCTGTCGTCGGAGTTGGCGTCGTCGTTGTCGCGGTCGAGGTAGCCTGAGAGCTTCCAGTAGGAGCAAGCGAGGATGAGAAGGGCGAAAGCAATGAGACCCAGCATCGCCGCCAGCCCCCCGAACAGGTACGGTACCGGTGAGTGCCACGGCGACCGCTGTACTGCCGACACCATTGGTGCCTCAGAAACCATCTCTGTACTCATCATTTTCCCTTGCTGTTTAGATTCAAAAAAAAAAAAAATGTTGCTCAAGAGAGAGAGAATGATGTATGCGGAAGAAAGAGGTGGTGGGGAAGTGGAATGATTGAGAATGATGATCATGGGTCTGTGAATTGATTGAGTGATGTGGTGCTTCCCGTGGCTGCTGCTACTGTGGTGTGGTGATGGCAGCAGTGGTGTCTGTGGCAGTGAGGTGCCGAGAGGGAGAGGGAGGTTTGAATTGGTTGAGATCCGGCGGGCGGTCAAGGCAAGGTTGCCGCCCGCCGGAAGGCGAAGAACACCAAGATCTTTAACCTATAGCTCTGATACCATGTAAAATAACTGATGTATTATTATTGATTGATTTTGTATATATATTGATTGATGTATTGACACAAGATTGTAGTCTTTGATTTGTATGTTACAAGCTATTATATAGGAGAGGTGTGAGGTAAGTGAGTGGTGGTAGTGGATGGTAGTGGAGGTGGTGGGTGGTAGTGGAGATGGTAAGTGTGTTAGGTTTAGTGGGGTGGATGTAGTGGGTTAGGTTAGTGGGTTAGGTTTAGTGTACATTTGTATGTTACAAGCTATTATATAGGAGAGGTGTGAGGTAAGTGAGTGGTGGTAGTGGATGGTAGTGGAGGTGGTGGGTGGTAGTGGAGATGGTAAGTGTGTTAGGTTTAGTGGGGTGGATGTAGTGGGTTAGGTTAGTGGGTTAGGTTTAGTGTACATTAACAATTGGATTGCAGAATTATGGCTGCAACCCAATTTATCTCTGCCAAAGATTAATTAATTCTATCCAAAGAATCATTCAAGTGCTTGCACAAATACCAAATCAGCATATAAGATTGAACTCTACAATTGGAGAGAAATATAGCAGGGATCCAAGTTAGCTAGCTTCAACAATTTAGCAAAACCATAGTTAGTCACAAAGCATAGTGGCATTATAACTGGCAAAGAAACACAATTAGCAACAACAACTAGCTATAAATCTAATCAGTAAAGTTTGAAAGAAGTCACAAAGTCATCAAAACCACCCACAAACAAAGACAATGGGAGATTCACTATAACAGGCAAAGAACCAAACACATGGTGGTGAAAAAAGAAAATAATAAACAAGCAAATCAAACAAAATGGGTATTGAAGAAAATAGCTAATGAGAGGGAATGCAATGCAATGCAATGCAAATACCTTGAAAGAAACAGAACTTCTTGGGTGAATGGAAAGAAGATTATGGGCAATAAAACCTGCATTATTAGAAAAAGAAATCTTGAAGTTGGGTGGTGGCTTTGAAACACTCCATTTTGTTGAATTTAACGAGGATGATGAGGTTGATGAGAATAGCAGGGGACAACTGACGTGAGGATGTGAATGAAGAAGAGACAACCCAAAACAATCAGCCCATTTATGAGAGAATACAGAGCTTCCTTGCATTTTTGGGTTGGCTCACACACACACATTCTCTCTCTCTCTCTCTCGCTCGCTCGATCAAACTATATATATTGGCTAGTTTACAAGTGTCCCTTTCACGCCCCTACTTTCTCTCCCTCTCGAGAGGGGTTATTCTCTTCGAGTGATATTGACTCGTGGCATGTCTAGGGAGGTCGTGATTGGAGAAATGGTTGAGACCATACGAGGCTGTATTCGGTCATACGTTGTGCTAGGCTTGGACAATCGTCACGTCAGGCTGGCCGAGCCGGCACCACATAATGTCGCTGTTTGGTAAAACTTATTTTCAGTTTATTTTAATTTTTAGTTTAATTTAAGTTATTTTGATGTGTTTAGTTCAACTTAACAGCTTATAACTTTTTGTAAGTCAAAAATCAAGTTAACTTATTCTTTGAGTGGGGGAGGAGAAGTTTAATTTATAAGTCAAAAATCAACTTATATTCACAATTATAAGCTATAAGCTGTTAACTTATAAGTTATAATCGTTTTCCCACAGCTCTACCAAACGGGACCAAGCTATAAGCTGTTAACTTATAAGTTATAATCGTTTTTCCACAACTCTACCAAACGGGACCAATAAAAGATTTTATATTTGCTCAAGTTGAGTCCATTCTAATACCAGACCTCTATCCCTGTCTACGTGCACTTCAAAAAATAATTTTAAATTCATTCTTTGAGTTTTATGTTAAAAAAATTAAAATATTTTATAATTAAATTTAATCACATTATATTTCTTAAATAAATATATTCACATCATTATAAATTTTAAAAAAATTGTATATAAATTAATATTTTTTTAAATAAATTCAATCACACCACTACAAATGTGAATTTTAATAAAATCAACAAAAATAAAGTTTAGATCCCAATAAAAATATATTTTTTAATATATATAATTAATTAATTTAATAGTGAGTCGTGTTGGGTCCAATCGGATCGGATTGAAAATATAAATTACAAACCTAACTCATTAATATTTTAGGTTAAAAATATTGGCTCACCCTAACCCTATGAATTAAAACAACCTTCCCAAGTTCTAAAAAATAAGGTCGGGCTGGACAGGCTAACAGGTCGATGTCCACCACTACATGGTGCCCTGAAATACCCAACATGTTTTTGGAAAAATTATAAATATTTATAAATTCGTAAAAATTTTATAACTTTGATTATTAAAATTGATAAAGTTTATTATTAATTTGATTTTTTTTTTTTTTAAACGGATCTACTGAATTGCAATTTTCCTTAATTTTTTTCCTCTCTTCATAGACATGAAAAATAATAAGTAAATTACAATGGTACGCAAGGATAACGTTAGAGATAATACAGTAAGTCTCACAAGTTTGACATAATTATGTTATTATTAAATAATGTTTGATTCATTAAATATAATGAAATAGAATGATTATTACATTAAAATAAAATACTCATTCCTATGTTTATTTGATTTAAAAAATACATTCCAAATAAAATTATCATTTACCATTGACCCAATTTAGTATTACTTATAAGTTCCCTTTTATAACATAACCTTTTAGATTATTAGCTTAAAAGATTTAAAATAAGAAAAATGATTCATTCACATAATTTTTTGCTCTCTAAATCCTTCCAAATGATGTGGCAAACAAAATTTAAAAAGTTAACTCACACTCTGATATTCTCTCAAAACTCTCCTTATATACATTATGTCTTGTCACCTCATTCAACGAATTGTGAAAAATCTCATTCAACGAATTGTGAAAAATAGAAATTGTGCGAATGTAGCAATGTTGTTACATAACTTTTTGTTGTGCAAATACCCAAGATACCCTCAAGTTATAATTAAGGTCAAAGAGATAAAGCTCTTTTGTCCATACATATTTAAAGATTTTAAATAAGTTTAAAAAGTTACAAATTGGAACTTAAGAAAATCTCACTTTTCAGTGCTAAATACTCTGAAAATGTCAAATACACTATAATTTAAAATTGCAATCGAACAGCATTGATCAACTTTGTTTAATCAAATAAATAAAATTATTCTTTCCTAATCCCTCTGTTTTAAATTATTTTTGACTAGTAGCCCTTTATTATCGTATCAACCAGTCATTTTAAAAAACATTATTCAAAAAATAATGCTACAAATTACTTAATTTTTTCACCCTCTAATATCACCAAAATATTTGGCAAGTTATTATTTACTACTATCGTTAATGGCTTAATAATTATCTTCAAACGAAAAACCAATCATGTATATCCATGTAGAACATGATGCAAAATAGTGACAAAAAAATAAATAATACATAACATTTGTCTTAATAACATGCAATTCAACATCACAATCCATTATAAGTTCAATATTTCAATTTTTCATTTTAAAGTAATCTGAAACAAAAATAATAAGAGTTCCTAGGCACCCATAACTCACAAACAATTAGCTCCTGTACTGCTCTTTGTATAATGAGAATGGAATGAAGTTCCTAGGGACCTATATCCCTTTTTGCTCCTGTACTGCTCTTTTATCTTGTTCTATTTCTTTATATGATGAGAATGGAATGAAGTTCTTTTTTTTGCCCAATGAAGAAAAAAATAAGGGTCCTTTCCCTTGTAGCCACTCAACCCAAACAAAAAGGGTTGCAAAGAAGGCATATTGATTAAATTTAACAGACTGTAATCTAATCAGCAAAGAAATGTTCTTCATGACCTTATTTCCCAATTGAAGTGAAGAGAAGGGGAAGGTATAAAGTGTACAACTTAGCTTAATTGATTCCCATATTCTAGTGTAAACAAGAACAAATTCTTTGCCATGGAAAAAGAAAATTATCAAACACTGCTGAAACTGACAGTCTTCCATCCATCAAACAGTTCATTTTAAAAAGCGAAAGGAAAAGAATGAAGAGCTATAAGATAGAATGCAACAACATATTCCTTCATGGTGCATACATGAGCAAGAAAGCACGTATGCCCGCAATATCCAATCCAGCTGATCAGCAGCGGCAAGCATTATTGAGAAAATAGTATGGAAATCTCCTCATCTAATCAGTCCGCAGTAGAGGGTTCAAAGTAATATCAATGGACAGAAAAATGTCTCTTGGCACTATAAACATGTTTTAGATTCTGAAATTAAGAATGAATAAAAGTGATATAAAAAACAAAAAGGTTTTTTCCCCCTAAGTGGAATAGAGGAAGAGAGAGAAGGGAAAACCATTAGAAATATATACCTTTTAGTTATGCAGAGGGCTGTGAAATGGTTGTCAGAGGAGATGCAAAATGTACATCGATAACCTAAACTGAGCATCTTCCATATGAGACCTTTTGAGCTATGAAAATGAATAGTTGTCGGGGCAAGTTTTCAGCTTGCCTCTCCAACAGCCTAAATAATCTCTTCAATGGCTATTTTGACCAATATAAATTCCACTTGCTCTAATTCTTGCAAAATCTCAAGCCAATGGAAACCCTCCCATGACAACCACCGGTTTAATTCAATCCACCCAGTGGTTTCACGAATCTTACCTTGTTCAATTCTTGATTGAAGGGATAGTGGCTAAACCCCTATTCACCTTTCATGAATCTCAACTCATCAATCCCTTGAGACAGCAGATACCAGCTTTCGACCTGCAAAATATCGAAAAAAAAGTTCAGAGAAATGATTCACAAGAAATTATCACTCTTCTGAAATAAATAAACTAAAAATTATGGCAAACATGGGAAAAAAAAAAAGAATATTGAGAATTTCATACAGTTACTCAAGCGGTTATAGAGAAAATAAAAGCAAGCACAATGCATCTGACTCAGTGGAACTACATGCCTCTGCTGCCTCTTCCATTTCCAATATCACATTAACTGAACCTCAATAAAAGAAAGGGTTTACATCAATTAACCATGTTAGCAGACCAGACTGACATCTTCAGTACTGCATGTTCTGTTAAAAGAAGCCACTGAGAACTCTTTACCATTTCAGCATTCCAGGGCACTCATTCAAACAAAACTCTATAATCTGTATCTCCTTCACTCATAACTTTCACTCTTTGACTTTCCAGAAAATTTCAAGAAAGTTTGACGTTCATTAGGCATCTTGGCAAGACTACGATAATACAAATGGTAAATGGGAGAAAATGATCTGTTGCAGCCTAGAGCTTTAATTCCTTCACATTTTTCTCCCCATATAACTCCATAGTGAATGATATAGAACTAATTGTACCTCGATATACCAATAAAACAGTGTAACCAATCAACATGTAGAACCTTAATATGATGGGGCAAAAGCAAGCAACCTTAATCCGGAGCCACTAAGTTCTAATCAAAAGATGAGAACTCCAAGTCTCCAACCTTCAAACTGACTTTAAACATATCGGCCATAGCAAAGCGAATAAGCCAACTAGAAGTTCAAATTTGGGTTCCACCTGTCAATCTACTCAGGTGTGTGAGGCAGGCATCTTATGAAATAAGTATTTTCTCTTGTCCAAGTAACTTATTTAATGTAAAAGATGTAACATATAAAGATTAAGGAAATTGATCTCATTTAACCATTTCATTCAAGGCTAACAATTATATTCATGTTGCAACCAAAACAAACTTCATCCATTTTCCCAAAACTAGAGTTTCCCCATACTCCACTGAAACAATAAGAACCATTATTAACTTCTGTGATACCTAACAACTGTGATATACATGCCCCCACCAGTGTTACTGTACATGGTTTCTGATATCCCACAGCATGGTTGTCTCTATACAAAAATCGCTCCAAATATAACAAATAGTAAAAGATGGTGAAAAATTAGATGAGGCATCTAAAGTACACAAGTCCTACATCAATAGCCACATCAACAGGTTTTTACGAACACTATTATTCCCTTCCAATTTTTCTCTCATTAAACACACCTTACTCAGCAAAAATCACACGTATCTCTGATTATCTAAACATCCAAAAGTTACACGACTCGGATACAACATTCTAAAGGACTGCACTATCCTCCATTACAGGGCCTATCTTTATCAGCTCTATTATGAAACTAACTACTGTATGAACTCTCACTAAAGAAATAAGGTTATAAGAATTTGTCAAAAAAAGAAAGAAAAAAAATAAATAGAAAGGAAGAAAGAAACCCCCATAAACCAGCTTAGAGTGGGTAAATGTAATTGTTGATGATACTAAGTCATCAAAACAATTTGATTATTGAGGGTACAGAGTGAGAACATATCAGTACAAAGTCTAAATTGAAAAAACAAACATTAAAATCTACAAATTTGTAGCAATCCTCAGATATGAAGCACGGACACCTCTCCACGGGTCATGCACCAATGTTCGACATGTGTCAGATACAGACATGTGTCAGACATGCTGGAGGGAGTTGGACACGTTGGGAACACTTGGGACATGCTGAGGACACAGGAAACACAAGAATAGCATACCCAAGATTGATGAATTTGATGAGATTAAATATTTAAATAAAATAAATATATAATATTACAAAATATGACATATAATGAATATATAAAACCATATGTTTCGCATGTGACCCCGGCGTGTCATATCCTGCATTTTTTGAAAATTTGCATGTCCGTGTCATGTCATGTGTCCGCGTCCATGTCCGTTCTTCTTAAATTCTCAAGTAAATGGAGAGAGACAGAGAGAGAGAGAGGAATTTTAACATTGAATAAATGACTGCTAGTTTTTATCAATACTTGAATGAAGTCCTAGAATAAACCAAATTCTATAAATTTTCAACTACAAATTCTACTTTAAAACACACAGATGACATTCAGGACCAATTAAATCCACAGAACAGACACTGGAGTACTTACCTATGAAGTTTTCGTCACATGGCACGTGCACCATCCTTTCATCAGATATTCCAGGCTCATTTTAACGCATAAAGGAGCAAACTTTCTACCCTGAGGGTGTCCAGAATATCTCGAACATTGAAAGATATTGCAGAACTACACATAAGATGAACAATTAAAAAGACTACACTGAAACAAGAGATGCAGGGATACTGCATAACCAGAGTCTGAACAGTGCAGTTTGGTCAGATATGACAAGGTGAACTCTTCAAGTTTTGGGGATGCCATTATTTGATCTCTGTACATATTAATTATTGTATGAAAGCTCATCCAGGGGCTGTCCCAGAAATGGGTTGCACGCTACATGCGTATATTGCTAATGTGTGGCTCCAACCAATTCCACAAATGAAGAAAAAGAGCAAGCTTATCGGTCAAGCTTCTGACAAATTAAACAATATATCATACATCCCAAAGGTCCACTCATGCAATACACTAGCTATTTCAAGGATTCCAATAACTAATTCAAATGGTGTACTTAACTAAATTGACTTCTATTGGTCTTACTACTACACAAAAGGAGTCTCCTATCTCATCCAAACTTCTACACATTTTTTACACTTCCAAAGTTGGCAACAACAGCACCATTCACTCTTCAAGTGCCACCTCAAAGCAACAGGAAGTATGCTAGTTGATAATGAGATATTCTACATGCATTAATGCAACTCCATTGTTCTAATGTACAAAAAGTGCTCACTGTACTACTTTCAAAATCAATTAGAATCAGGTGTAGTCTCCTAACTTAAGATGCCGCTACTGTACCGCTGATCCAACAGAAACCATGTAGAAAACTATTGCAGACATCCTGTCATGGAAATTTCAAACAACTATAGAAGCCTGACACTTGAAAACTCCACTAGACAGCTTTTGACTTGTCAAGACTGCAGTTGATTATGCTAAGGAGACCAATTTTATCAACGTACTAGGACAAAGGTCTCATTCTCAAATGTCTACTGTTCCTGTCTTTATGATAAGACTGCATGGTGTCTATACCTCCTAGACCACATGTTTCCACTACACATAATGATATTAAGTTGAATACTTAAAAATGTCAACACTTCGAGAGGAAGAAATATTTCAAGACATCTGATCCTAAAGGTAAAAAGGTTTCTCCCATCCGTATTCAAGAATTAACATCAATGGCCTTCTCACATGTACCCTATTGTTTTCTCATAATTTCAAATCAGAAGGCAAAACCCTAAAAATTTGAAAAGTGCTCACTCATAGAACTGAATTTCCATATCAACTAATCACAGCACACCTCATACACTAGCATACGGGTTAGCATAGCACACAACAAACCATAATTTTCACCATTGCAACATTTTCTATAACAAGATGCATCAATAGCAGCAGTACAAACTTCACTGTCGAAGAACACTGTTTCCAAACAATCCAATACCATTCAGAGATACTCTCAGCATCCATAGAACTTGGTCAAGGAGAAGATAAATCACAACGGTGGTTAGAGGAGGATTCCTAGAAAGCACAACTAATTAAGATAAAGAAACAGGGTATTTGCTTTAGCTTCTTGAAAAAGGTTGTAAATATATCAAGCAAATATATCCAAAACAATTTTAGTCTGAAAACAAAAAGGAAAAGCCAAATCATATGATCCACAAAGGAAGGATGCATAAAGCTGGATTTTAAACTCCTAATATGTTATAATATCAGGCAATGAACCGGCAGCTCAATTAGTCAAAATAAAGTAACCTTAAATCCCCTATAAATTGCTTATCATAACCAACAATGTTCAGATAGAAAACTACTGACTTGATATACGCACACAATATAAGAAGTAAACACTTCTAGCCCATTTATATACTGGATAGCAGACTACTACAAGGTGCTCTTGTTTTGCAATGCAAGCTCAAAACGATCCAGCTCTCTCAGCGCCGAGTCATCCAAGGTTTCTCAAGTCCTCCCCATGATGCAGAACCCGGACCATACAAAGGACCCTTGTCAGCAGCACCCTGAGAAACAATATGGCACATATTAGTCCAACAGACTAAAACTGCACTGATACAAAAACTCATGTTATCAAGATTGTGCGTCTGTACCAGATGAACCCCATATCCATTGTTAAAACCTATCACCTACTTCACCCACTTAAACCTACTCCACTAAACCTAACCCACTACACCACTACCACCTCACCTACTCCACTAAACCTAACCCACTACACCACTACCACCTCCACTTCACCTACTCCTTACCTACTACACACTCACCCTCTTCTATATATAGGAATCATGAATCATTGTAATATATAGAACATTATATCAATCAATAATACAATTCTCTATTTCTCTTTATACATTAAATTTTCTACATGGTATCAGAGCAAGGTTAAGCACTTAGTATTTTTCGCTTCACCGGCGGGCGGCAACCTCGCCTTGGCCGCCCGCCGGACCTCAACCTAATCTGCTAGAATTTTCTACACATACCTTGAAATTTCTTCGAGTCCACCACCACTGCCTCTCCTCTCACTGTTGTCCTCCCATACACCACCGTCTCGATTGTCTTCATCTACAATGTTGCAGTGAAGGATCTCAAGCGTGGTTTTGTTGCATCCAACTCAAAGGATGATCCAGCCAAGGAAGCTGCAAATTTCACCTCCCAGGTTATTATTATGAATCACCCGGGTCAGATTGGTAATGGGTATGCTCCAGTTCTTGACTGCCACACCTCCCACATTGCTGTCAAGTTTGCTGAGATTGATCGTCGATCTGGCAAGGAGATTGAGAAGGAGCCCAAGTTCTTCCGTGAACATGCTCTCCTTCCTTTTACTCTTGGAGTGAGGCAGATGATTTGCTGCTGTAACAAGATGGATGCTACCACTCCTAAGTACTCAAAAGCAAGGTATGATGAAATTGTGCAGGAAGTCTCTTCCTATCTGAAGAAGGTTGGTTACAACCCTGACAAAATTCCTTTTGTCCCCATCTCTGGTTTTGAGGGTGACAACATGATTGAGAGGTCCACCAACCTCGATATGATTACACAGCCCAAGAGGCCATCAGACAAGCCTCCTCTTCTCCACATTCTTGATAACACCAACAGCAACAGTTTGACGCATTTATTAGAGAAAAGGTCCAAAGGCAGCTCCTGTCAAAGCTGATGCTCAGCAGGCTGTACCACCTATTGAAGTGCCAGCACTATCCTTGCACATGGGGGGCACCCACTCATTTCTTTATTGTTTTCTTTTACTCACCCATGTGACCCACGATGCAACCTATACTTTTTCTTTTCTTTACACTCTTGTTCCCCACTTTCTTTATTATATATATATATATATATATATATATCTCTTTTTATTATATTATATTAAAAAAAAAAAAAAAAATCTTCATCTCTCCTCCGTTTGATTTCCAACTCCATTATTTTTATTTTTATTTATTTTCTCCAAACCACTTTCCTTATTTTCTCCATCTTTCATTTTTTGATTTCAAATATATTTTTATTATTTTTTCTTTATTTTTCTTTCACATTCTTTTTAATCTTTTTCCAATTCCCTTCATACCATATAGCTTTGCACACCAAATCATATTTTATTCATCTCAGGGATCAACCCCGATCACAAAAAAAAAAAAAAAACCAACAAACAAACAAACCACCACAACACACCCGCACCCACAGTGGGATTTTTCTTCTCTACTCTGCTGCAGGTCTCTTCTTCTTGCTTTTCTCTTGGGTGTCCCTTACCGGCGCTGCCTCCATACTACCCACTCCACCGAGCACGTTCACTCCCCCCTGCTCCTCCACTACAGCATATGGTGGACCTCCAAATCGGAACATCACGGTAGCCTTCCGCTTCAGCTCCTTGTTTTCCGCCTTCAGCACACTTATCTCTGCTCGCGCATCCTTATACATGCGCTGGAGCAGAGCCAATTGGCCGTTTAAATGCTGCACCTCATTTGTCCTACTCTGCAGCCGGTGCGACAAGTTTGTGACTGCCGTCATCGTCTCCACACAGGACTTCAAAGTATACTGATTGGCTTCAATGTCAGTTTGCACTGCCATTTTTTGCTCCACAGACCGCATAGGAAAGTTCAACGGAGCAAACCCTGGGGCGCTTGGTTGAGGTTCACTGGCCCCCGCACCAGTTATCTCTCTTGTTGACTCGTTAAGGTCTGGAAAGAGAGTGAGCAGACAACGGGAAGACGAGGCCATGTTATGGGTTGCTGAGTGTTTCAGAGAAAGGTTGGTTACAGAATGGCAACAGAGTGTTCCAGAATCTCTTTCTCAGAAATGGAAGAGTTTTTTCAAAGGATTTTCGGCGGTTTCAGACTGGTTTGCACAGCCTCCGCCTCAACCTTGGTTAAATAGCCGAGGCCGACACGCCACTCTGTCGCTCACGTGCCTCGCCGCGTCTCCAGCTCACCTTTTGATGGCTCGACGCTTTCTGTCGGGCACGCCTTTTGATGAAGAGGGCGCGCCTTTTGAGGGCTCACTATATATATCCATATATATATATATTTGGGCAGCCTATATACACCATCATACAGTGTATTTTTTAGGGGTCCGACACGACTCTGTAAACTGTCCAAGTTGGCTAGTTCCTATCCCCCTTGAGTTTGCGGGGGGCTGTTAAAACCTATCACCTACTTCACCCACTTAAACCTACTCCACTAAACCTAACCCACTACACCACTACCACCTCACCTACTCCACTAAACCTAACCCACTACACCACTACCACCTCCACTTCACCTACTCCTTACCTACTACACACTCACCCTCTTCTATATATAGGAATCATGAATCATTGTAATATATAGAACATTATATCAATCAATAATACAATTCTCTATTTCTCTTTATACATTAAATTTTCTACATCCATCTCCATAAGGTGCTGGAAAACCTCCCTCAGGGCTGCTGAATTTCATCCCATAGGGCCCACCTTTAGCAACCAGCATGAAAATAACAGTTAGAAGGCACTAGAATAGCCACCAAAGTTTTTAAAGGCACATGCGTAACGTAAGACATTGTTTTACCCCTCATGAGGCGAGGTGTAAAGCTTAAGGCGTCAAGACTTAAGCATTTCATATTTCAAATTTTTATATTTAGTAAGTAATTTAAATATTTTAAAATAATAAATAAATACATCAAAATTCAAGATAAAGGTGTAAATACTTTTCTTCACTGCAGAGAAGTAAGCTTTGCTTTATTGAAAGTGAAATTGGTATTTTTAGCTATAGTGATTGAGCTTCTCACTGAGCATTGACCTTTTCTTTCTTTTTTTCTTGATTGGTCATTTACTTAATTTTTCCTTGTAAAATATAGTTGCAAAATGAGTTCTTTTTTTATTTTTTACTTTTTTATGTTTAAACCATCTACTAGACTAAGTTTAACAAAAGCCTAAGGTAAACTCTTCACATGCTTATGCATAAAAGGCATACAAGATGCACCTAAGGCACATGTATCAAGACTCTGTGCACAAGTCTTTGGGGAGTAAAGTCTAAAAATCAAAGCCTTGAGGCGTTTTGCCTTAGCCTGGCCTTAAGGCGAGCATCAATGCAAGAATCAGTAAAGCCTTTTAAACTTTGGTAACCACAGAAAGAAATAAAACAGACAAGCTATTCCAGTTGTGCTGCATTGCATGATAGCTATAGAGTTGAATTTGAAATAGAGACGAGTAAAAAAATTGCCAGCATTTGGTTGCAAAGGACAGAATGATATAGGAAAAAAGAAAGAAGCGCTGGAATACAAAAAAGCACTCCAGTATCAGACTAGTGTACAAACCATACTTCGCTTTTTATACTCTGTTTCTCAGCAAAAATAAAATAAAATAAAATAAAAATAGAGATAATGGATTTGGCAAAAGCAGCACAAGTCCTTTGGGTGGGGATTCACCATGGATTGTATGAAGTCTCATAATTGCTTAATTCATTTGATGGATTGATTTGTCTGCCTTCGGACCATAGTTTTTAACTTGGATTGGATGGAAATTATATCTCACTTTGGATTGACTACTAACTGTTTTAGATCTAGACAATTGTATCGTGATTAAATTGACTTCCAAGTGTTTGGGAGATTGACTAGTATATCTATAAATAGTGAATCAACCAAATAGTTATTTTTCTATTGGTATCAAAGTAGGTTGCTCAAACTTCATTTTCAAAAGCTCTACAAGCGAGATTCATTGCTATGTATACAACTATAGAAAGGAGTTCAAAATGAAACCACCCTCCTTGATGGATCCAATTTTTTTTTTTAAAAAAAAAGCAATTGATGAACAAATTGCTTTCTGTTATGTTGTGAATGGTTGGAAGCAACCAACAGCCACCAAGCATGGCATGAGTGTGCCTAAACCCATTGAGCAACAAGACAACTCCAACATATTGTATGCCTACTTTTATGGCAGATATTGGTGTGCAGACTCCCTCCTATATTTTTCGAGAAAAAGGACTACTATATGACCTATTCAAAGCCGCCACTAGTATGCGAATGATGAATAATTATTCTCGTATCGGAGGAATAGTTGTTGATCTACCTCCCGGTTGGATAGATAAATGTTTAGATTTTTGAAATTATTTTTTAAGAGAAGTTGAATATCAAAAAACTATTAAACAGAATCTTTTTTTAGGACGAGTTGAGGGAATCTGCATTATTGGTGGAGAGGAAGCAATAAATTGGGGTTTATAGTCTATCAATGCTAATCTTTTGTTGTGCCACACCCAAAGAAATTGTCGTATTTGTATTGCAAAAGAGGCATGGCATCTCTTGCAAGTCACTTGTGAAAGAACCTTTTAAGCATTCAAAACTTCAAAGACTCGCTACAAAATTTGAAAGCTTGAGACTAGAAGAGAATGAGTCATTTGATGAATTTTATGCCAAATTGAGTAACATTGTAAATTCTAGTTTCAAACTTGGAAAGAATATTCTGGAGTCCAAAGTCGTGAAAAAACAATTTAGGTCATTTTTGAAAAGGTTTACTGCTATTAAAGAAGTACAAGACATAGATAAACTTTGTGTGGAACAATAGCTTGGTAACATACAAACCTACAGGCTGATTTGTGTCAACCTAAAAAATCAAATAGTGTTGCTTTCAATAGCTTTCATGTTGATCAAATGAGTCCGATGATGACATTGGCTTTGATTCCGAGATGATGGTACAAGAAGCCTAGTTTCAAGAAATCAAATCAAAAGAACAAAGACAATGAAAAACTCAAAATTGGTTCTAAGGCCTAGAAGAAAAATGGAAAGGTATAAAGGATAAATTGCTTTGAATGTCAAAGTTATGGTTACATTGATCAAGAGTGTCCTAATCCTAACAAGAAAAATAAGAAAGACAAAGTCTATATTGTCACTCGCGATGATGAGATAGTAATGATGAGGAAGACACAAATGAGAACAATGATAGTAATTTTGTTGCTTTCTCGACCTCCACTTTCTAGCGAAAAAGGAGTTAAAGCCGATAATGTGAGTGTTCAATGAAGTTCAACCACAATGATTGAGCCATATCATGAAAGTGAAGAAAGTGAAAAGGATGAGTCAGACTACAAATGTGATGAAAGTGTTGAGGATGAGACTTTACAACAAGCCTATGACAAGGTCCGTGGAAAGAGCTATAAATTAACCAAACAAAATGTGAAACTTACCACCAAACTTATGATGTGTGACAAGGAGAGAGTACAACTGAAGCAAGAGCCTTCGAAAGCTTAAGCTAGTGTGAGTCAATTAAAAAATCTTATGGTCACCATGTCTAAAAAAATCGTTGTGCGTCAAAAGGAGAAGATGAACTTGTAACTGCTTGTTAATTAAGAGCACCAAAATAAATAGTGTTCACTTGAAAAACAATTGCATGAAGAAAGATCTTAAGTCTAAGGTTGGTAAGTTGGACCATAGTTTAAATTGTGCTAATAGTACTCTCAAGACAATAAATACAAGTTGCAGGGCTTTGGATGAGATGTTAAGTGCTCAACAGCCTCTTGGGATAGAACCGAACTTGGGTATGACTTTCAAGCATCTACTTCAAAAATCCAAAGGAAGGACTATTTATCAAATTGAAGGAAATGTCCCCGCTGCTCCAAAGGCTAATGATGCAAGCACATCTACCAAGAAGAGCAACACCACACTAATTGAGGTAAAAGCTTTGAAGTTTACTCCTACTTGTCATCATTGTGGGGTTAAAGAACACATAAGATCGCATTGTTTCAAGTAAATTTGTAATTATGTTAATGGTCAAAACCAATCTAGAAAATTTAGGAAGCAAAATGAATCAAAGAAAGTTTCCAATAAAGGGAAAGGGAACCAACGTGCTAAGATAATACCCAAAATCAAGAAAAGTCAAAAAAGGTCAAAACTAGAGTGGCTTGGATAAAAAAGTCAGACTTGGTGTTAGTTGGACATCACCCCATTACTCTTGATTACATTGAGACCAAACATCACAAAGCGAACTTGTTCACAAAACTCTAAGATGCCCTTAGGTTTGAGTACCTCAAGAAATCGAGTAAGGGTTTCTTGTTGAGTGATTCGGGTCAAATTATTCCTTGTCGGATATATTTTTATTTGTTTTGGTTTGTTTTACTTGGTTCTGTTTTGGTTCATATATCTTTTTTAAAAAATTCCAAAAAAAATGTATATGATATTGTAGGGTTAACATTTCTTGAAGATCATGTAGTTATTCATGTGATGAAGAAAATGTCACTTGAGATTTCGTATGCATAGACTGTGATTCATGAAATTCACAAATTTCATCCTTGTGTTATTTTCGCATACACTTCAACTTGTTAATGGAAAATTCTTCTGTGCATGTGATCAAACAATTCTATGGACCTTTCTCAATGTTTCTTGTTTTGTCAGATTTTAGATTGACCATTGTGCATAGTATGTCAATGTTGATTTTAATGCTCTACACCACCCCCACCTATTGTACTTTCATTGCTTCTCCCTCCATAGTGACATCATCCATGGTTTGAGGAAAGGACTACCAATGAGTACGAGTGAAAGCTTCTATTTGATATGTTCTCATTAGATATCTTAATAAATTATTGGACACGACTACCATACTTAATAGTGTGAAAGCCACCTACGAAAGAACAACACAAGAAACCTGAAAGAAAAATTTGTGGGGTTGTATTGAAGGGGAGCATCTGCCATTTTATCAACAAATATACATAAGGGATCTAACCTTTTTAACTTCTCGTATGAGATGACTTGACACTATTGAATGTGGTTCAGCAATGATTTTAGTATCTTAGTGAAATTCAGGAGCCACACATATAACACTGATGAAATCCATGAGATTCATAAACTTGTGTCATAGTATCTAGGATTTTACTCTAGATTATGTTCATTTAGTCTTCAAGTAAATGTGTTCTTTGAATTCGTATGCATCTCTACATGATTTGATAGAAATTGCTCACTTGCTTTATATACTTTATGTATTAAAGTTGTTTTTCCTTATTTTTTTGCCTAGAAGTTGTTGCAGTAGTGATTGTTCAGTTTCAACCTTAAGGGTTGCAAGGTTGTCTTGACCGCTCAAGTGATCATAGAGCAATTATCAAGGGGTGTGTGCAAGGTCTGTTAGCATTATATCTTTATTATTATCTTTTATTAATTGTCATTAGCTGTCATTAGCTGTAGGTTTTCTTATTTTGCCCAAAGGCTTCTAATGTAAGTTTCTGTTTATTAATATAAAAGGGGGCAATTACCTAATCACATCCTATGTTTTGATTTCTTCTAAACAAACTTGGAATCAGAGCCATAAGGCTTCTATCTCATCTCCTACTCTCACCCTACAGCCACCCGACACCTACCCAGACCCAGCCGAGCCTACCATAACCTTTTTCGGAACCCTCCCTAGCCTCTCTACGGCTAGCGACAGTCACCCATCATCAGCAACATCAGCTGGAGGCCACCCAGCGACAACAGTAACACCACTCTTGGTTTTGGCACTCCCTGATGCCTCTTGTGGGTGATAGAGATTAGAGGCGATCGGTTGTTGATCTCTGGAAAGATGGTAGGCACTTCAATGACTTAAGATCATCGGAAGTGGAGGAGTAGAAGACCAAGGCAAGCTTAGAGAGGGAAGAGGTGGCAGTGAGAGACCTTGAACACTTAATGTATGTTATGTGATTCTTGTTGCTCTTGCTGTGTGTTTTTGGCTGCACTTATGATGTCGTTATATAGACTCCAGGAGTATTGGAACCCAAGCAACCTCCAGACAGGTGGCAAGTTCTCTTCAACTCGACAGGAGGGTGATATCAGCCCTACTAGCTGTGTCCTATGATTCAGGTCCTCGAGGAGGTTGCATCATAGGAACTGCAGGGGTAGGTGCGATATCTTGAGAGGCGTGTCATATGTGCATCAGATGTAAGTGTAAGGTCAACGCCTCTTTCTCTAAGCCACGTCAAAGGGGGAGCTATCACTGCAGTGAGATAGCTACACAACCTTGACGATCCCGAGGTCTTATCCTCCAATCCACAATCCTCCAATGATCCCAAGCGGGAGTGCCTAGGTCCTACTCCCGACCTAGGCAGCCAAGAGGGTGAATGTATGGGTGAGCCAAGGGCTCACCTCAGTAGCTAAGTAAACATAGGTGAGCCAAGAGTCTGGTTATGTTGCCATGGAGTTGGATAAGTGGGTAGAGAATACATTTCTTGAGTTATGAAGGACCATGAAGAGCTCTAAGTGAGCCAGCTCCATGTGCCCTTTTTTCATTCTTAGTGATGTGCATGCCCCCGCTTAGGCTAGGCATACAATCTCGACTCATCGTGGTGCCTCAGGAGTCTGCCACGTGAATGCGTAACGGTGATGACATACTCATCATGGTGCCTCAGGGGTCTGCCACGTGGATGTGTAGTGGTGCTGACGTGACGCCCGTTGGGCTCGCTACGTGCCAAGTATAGTATAGATGCCCACACCTCTCTAGGTGTCACATATCACCCAAATCTCTCTGCCCTATTTCGCTGCTTACAGGAGATCACCCAACCTCGTCCGATCTTCCTCCCGTCATCATCTTAGGCCGATAACTACACTCGGTCAGACATATGACCTGATTGAACCACCTACAATTCAGTTTCTTCTCTTGCGGCAAGTTTTTCTCTTCTCTAAGATTAGTTCGGCCCCTGTTTTGATTGAAGCTTCTTATTCTCTATTGTTCATTTATTTTTTGGGTCAATATATGGCCCTATTACTCAGCTTTTACTGATTGTCCTGCTCCCTTAATGGTCCGTGGTTGATATTGCTTGTGCCTTGATTCCAGTTGATTTCATTCCCTATTCCAGTAGTTGTGATTAGTGCAGGTTATTGTTTGGATACTAGAATATAAAAAATGGCGGACATTACAAGTAAATCCCGAAAAGGGAATTTCTCACCAGACATTTGAGTTGTGCTGCTCCTGCTCCATTGAGCTTCAGTACAAGGGAAGATGACTGTCCTTCAGTACTTCACTTTGCCCAACTGATTTTGTGAGTTATCACAAATTTATTCAACAGGAACGGGTCTTTAAATTTCTGGATGGTCTCAATTTGGAGTTTAATCCAATTCAGAGTCGTGCTCTTAGCATGGATGTTCTACCTTCCCTTCAGGACGCATTTGCTTGCGTGCAGAATGAGGAAAGTTGTTGTTCTGCCATGCTCTCACCTACCTCCACAGAGCGTTTTAATTTCTGCTCCTATGAGAGATGGGGATCGTCTGTCCCACAGTACACACAATCCTTCTAAGAAGGATAATTTGTTCTGTGATTACTGTCACCGGTCGAGACACACTCATGAGACATGTTGGAAACTTCATGGTGCTCCATCTGGTGGCCATGGTGACTGCTCTGGTAATTGAGGTGACCGATCAAAACAACCTAGAGGACGTGGTTTTAACCCACGTGCCCATCATACTAGTGTAGTTGATACACGACTCCGCTCCAGTTGTTCAGCCTAGTGGTGATGTATCTGGTATGTTCTCTTCGAGTTTGAGGATGCTCTGGGTCAGTTGCTAGACCGCCATTCTTCCACCACTCCTAAAGGCATCCTCTAATGAAATTAGAGAGAGAGAGAGAGAGAGAGAGAATGAAAAAGATATTATATGATAAAACTGAATCCATCATATCTTCTTTACAAGTCATTGTATATATACATGTTGAAATGAATCTCTAACAAACTAATATCTGTAACTAACTAACTATGTATAACCAACTGAGTTTGTTACAAGTACATTTAATTGCATACAACCATTCCACGGTACACCCTCAGCTATGATGCTAGCCTTACAACTGATCACTCTTGCAACTTTAGCTTTGGTGGACTTGGTGAACTGTGCCTGTGTGGTCTTTGCAGCCTTGACTGCAACTGTGGCTGCAGGTGCTCTGTTCTCACTCTCTTGATTTGTATTGGTTGAAGTATTGTAGGCTGCAGCTATAGCATTAGATGCTATTGATCCATTACACTTATCAGCCCCCCTCAAGCTGAAAGGTGGGAGACCAAGTAAAAGCTTGGATTGCAAAAAGAGAAATCGAGAAATAGGTAAGGCTTTAGTAAAAATATCAGCCACCTGATCAAAAGAGGCAACATGTCTAATAAGCAATTGTTTGGCAGAAACCTTCACTCCAACAAAATGATAATCGATCTCAATATGTTTTGTTCTAGCACGAAAAACAGGGTTAGATGCTAGAGATAGAGCAGTCAGGTTATCACACCAAAGAACTGGGACAGAGGATGAAGTGACATGCAGATCATGAAAGCAACCTCAGCACTGGCTTGAGCCATGGACCTATATTCTGCCTCAGTGGAGGACCTAGCAACAGTAGGTTGCTTTTTGGCTGTCCAAGAAATCAAATTTGAGGCCAGAAAATAACAAAACCAGAAGTAGACCTTCTATCACAACGGCTATCAGCCCAGTCTGCATCTGAAAAAACATGAAGATCAAAGGCACTTGGAGAAAAAGACCGACCACGATGCATAGTACCCTTGACAAATCTCAGAATGTGTTTGACCATAACAAAATTAGCCTGTGTTGGATGCTGCATATGTTGGCATGCCTGATTAACTGCAAAGGCCAAGTCTGGCCTAGTGATGGTCAAGTATTGAAGACCTCCAGCAAGACTTTGATAAAGAGCTGGATTAGAAAATGCTTCAGAAGAAGAGGAAGAAAGTTTGACAGACAAAGAGAGGAAGCTGGTTTACAATCAGTCATGCCAGCTTTGTGAAGAGAGAGGAAGCATACCCAGAAAATAAGAAAGGGCACCCAGTTCTTTGAGAGAGAACACAGAATGCATTTGAGAGACTAAATGATGAATATGAGAAGAAGAGTTACCAGTGACAAGAATATCATCAACGTAGACTAAAAGATAGGTGAGAGAAGCAGTAGCCTCAACAAAAAGAGAATTATCACAATGACTTTTGACAAAGCCAAGACTGAGCAAGAAGTCCGAAAAAAGTGGAGAACAAAGCTCTTGGAGCTTGTTTGAGGCCATATAGAACTTTATGTAATTTGCAGACATGAGTAGGAAATTGAGAGCTGTCAAAACTAGGAGGTTGAGCCATGTAGACATCCTCCTCCAGTTTGCCATGTAAAAATGCATTAGAAACATCCAACTGTTTAATGGGCCAAATATAATGAAGAGCAATACACAGAAATACCCTTCTAGTTGGCTTCTTTGCCACTGGACTGAAGGTGTCTAGAAAATCCACACCTGCTTCTTGAAGATAGCCTTTAGCTACAAGCCTAGATTTGTACCTTGCAATAGAACCATCTGAATTCTTTTCGATCCTAAAAACCCACTTGCATCAGACAACATTTTGGTGAGTAGGAGGAGGAACAAGAGACCAGGTGTGTTGACATTGAAGAACCTGATATTCCTCAAGCATAGATTTGTACCAATGAGAACTCTGAAGAGCATCTTTATGGGACTTAGGCTCAGAAGTAAGTAGAGAAGCAGAAAGACACATAGTAAAGAGTTGAGCAGCTTTGGGATGAGTAATCATAGAATGAGAGTTACGAGGAGGAGGAAGAATAGGAATAGAAAGTTTGATAGCTGGTGGAGAAAAAGAAACTGGAGAAGAAATGAAACCAGGACTAGGAATAGTAGAAGCAGAATTAGAAGTAGAACTAGAAGTCGAATGAGAATAAGAATAAGGATAAGAATTGATTGGACAAGTAGAAGGAAGATCAGGAGTAGGCTAAGCAATAGGACTAGAAGTAGTAGGATTGCCCCAAAAGAAAGACAGAATAGCAGGTTTAGCAGGGAGAAGAGGAGGCAAAGCAGTGCTAGAGCTAGCAAATAGAAAAGAGAACTCATCAAAAACAACATGCCTTGAAATGTAAATAGTGCCAGTACAAAGATTCAAACATAGCCTTTATAACTAGGATGATAACCAATGAACACACATTCTTGAGATCTAGGTTGAAGCTTGTGAAAGGTGTAGTGTCAAAGCCAGGGATAGCATTTGCAACCAAACACTTTAAGGAATGCATAATCAGGAGCAGTGTGAAATAAGGTCTCAAAAGGACTGATATGACCTAATTTAGGACTAGGCATTCTGTTAATCAAGTATGTTGCAATAGCAAGAGCTCCAAACCAGAATTTCAGAGGCATAGAGGACTTAGTAATAAGTGTAATGGATAAATAGCATCTAATGGTACAGCTGCAGCCTACAATACTTCAATCAATACAAATCAAAGAGCACCTGCAGCTGCAGTCCAGGCTGCAAAGACAACACAGGCACAGTCCACCAAAGCCAACGCAGCAAGAGTGATCAGTTGTAAGGCTAGCATCAAAGCTGAGGGTATACCACAAGATTGTGGAATGGTTGTATGCAATTAAATGTACTTGTAACAAACTCAGTTGGTTATACATAGTTAGTTAGTTACAGATATTAGTTTGTTAGAGATTCATTTCAACATGTATATATACAATGACCTGTAAAGAAGATATGATGGATTCAATTTTATCAAATAATATCTTTTTCATTCCCTCTCTCTAATTTCATCATGGTATCAGAGCGGTTAAGCTCAGATGAGCATCTATGGTGATCCAAGACTAAGGCCTCGTTTGAGAACTCTTCCATTTAGCCAAAAAGCCAAAAAGTTACTAAAAAAGCCAAAAAGCCAACAACCCATACCAAAAAGTCAAAGATTCTCTATTCTCTCTACTTTTTGCACGTCTTTTCGTAAAAAGCCAAAAAGTGATCCCAAATATTTTTTTAGCTCATATTTTAGACAAATAACCAAAAAGTTACTAGGCCTCGTTTGGGAACAGACTAATTTAGTAACTTTTTGGCTATTTGGCTAAAAAGGTAGGTAAAAAAAACTTGTATGTTTGGGATGACTTTTTGGCTAATTACGAAAAGATGTGCAAAAAGTAGAGAGAAAAGAGAATCTTTGACTTTTTTGTATGGGTTGTTGGCTTTTTGGCTAATTTAGTAACGTTTTGGCTAATTGGCTAAAATAGCCTCTTGCCAAACGAGGCCTAAATTAGCCTGTTCCCAAACGAGGCCTAAAGATCTGCAATGGCAGCACAATCTGAGAAATCTTTGCCGCCTTCTAATGTGTTGTTAGTCTCTAATCTCAGTTCTCTGATTACAGTGAAGCTTGAAACTTCAAATTACTCAATCTGGAGGAGTCAGATCCAAAATTTCTTTGAAGCTACTGACTGAGCTTTTTGGTTTCCTTGATGGTTCAGCACCTTGTCCACCGTCGACAATTCTTGATAAAAACAATCAAATCTATTTCCAATCCTGACTTTCTGAAATGGAAATTGATTAATTCATGTATTCTTAGTTGCATTATTGCAACTCTTACACCTTCAATCCTTTTGTGAAATCTGGCGAACAACTTGTGGATATTCTTACCAAGGAAGTTGGAAATAAACCATTTCATGATGCTCTTAGCAAGCAAGAATGAGAGATATTCTTGTACCAGCTGGAGGGAAAGTGTTAGCATTATATATTAATTATTATCTTTTATTAATTGTCATTAGCAATAGGTTTCCTTATTTTTCCTAAAGACTTGTAATGTAAGTTTATGGTTATTAATACAAAAGGGCGTGTTAACCAAATCACATCCTAAGTTTTGATTTCTTCTAAGCAAACAAGGTCTTAGTTTTTGTATTTGTTTGATGTACAAATCCTACATGCTTTGTTAGCATTATATATTTATCATTATCTTTTATTAATTGTCATTAGCTATAGGTTTCCTTATTTTGCCTAAAGACTTCTAATGTAAGTTTCTGGTTAATAATATAAAAGGGGGTCTTAACCTAATCACATCCTAAGTTTTGATTTCTTCTAAACAAAAAAGGTCTCTCTCTCTCTCGCGAGAAAGGAAAGAAATGATTATGGTTTCTCATCTCTTATTTGGATGAACAATTAATATAAAAGGATATATCTGTCTTTTTATTTTATTTGCTTTGTATTTAGAGAGATAATTTAGGTATTATAAATTTTTTGTAAAGAGTAAATTTTTGTTTTTCAACAAATCTCACCACTTTTGGTGAGAAACAAAACAGAAGTTTATAATCTCTTTTTGACCATTTCTTTTCATTTCTCACATTTTTAATCATCCAAACAAGTTATGAAAATCTTAGGTAATGTTTGGTAAAGTTTTCTAAATATGATTTGAGAATAGAAGTTGTATTTTGAGTTTGTGAGTTTTGGAATTATGATTTGAGTGTGGAAAATTTGTTTGTTGAATGAGTTTTAAAAAGAGTTTTGAATTGAGTGGGGAATTTTTGATGTGACATATGATATTTGATACAAAAACTTACAACTCATAACCAAACACACAGCTCAAAATTTTATTCAAAACTCATAAAAAAAATTTAAAAATTCAGAAAATATTTTTTATTGAATATATAAAAATTAACATGTGTCAATTGCAAAAAAAAAAAAAAAAATTAATTTACTGTTCCGGTCAACCGGCTGGACAACCGGTGGGATGTCCGGTGGGACAACCAGTGGGCCCAAATTTTCTTGCCTTAGGCAGAGTTTTCAAAATTGAATGTGGAATTAACTTTTGAAAACCGTAAACAAACGTCAAATGCAAATTAAGGGGTAGAAATATATTTAGAAAATACAACCAAACCCAACCTTATTCTCACCATTTCTTTTCTTTTCTCACCAAACCACTAAATCCAAACAAACTATAAGGCTGGTCAAGGTGGGGCTACCCTAAGGAGGCAAACCGAACAACATTGGCGATCCCTTAACTCTATCCTCCAAGCCACATATCCCAACATTGGCGTCCCCTACTTCCAGCCTAGCTGGTTGTCATCAAGATACTCTTCCTAGAACTATAAGTGTGTAGGAGATTAGGATGTTGCCCAGTTGTGTCATCTAAGTGAAGCAAGGAGACCAAGCAAGCATAATGGACAGGGGCTGCTCAGCTGAGGAACAAGCCCACAATTCTGGAGAAGTTAGAACATGCTCGGTCAAGCTGCCCAACTAGATTGAGGGGGACATCAAGCATGTCAACCAAGAGGGAGAGACAGTGTGCTCAAGCAGAGCATCCTCAACCAAGTCAATGGGTGCTACAAGCCATTCAATGGATATCTTGTCTCTTTAATCCCAAAGTTAGGGCATTGTGTACACTAGCCCACGCTAAGGCGGTTCAACCCCAGAGGGGGAAAATGAAAGTGCCTCATTAGTGTACATGTCATCTCATGAGGGTGACATGTGGCACCATTTTCATGTGAGATGTCAATGTGAAGGCACCATGGCAATGCCACATAATGTACTTACAAGTTACAACAATATTTAAACAAGCCCAAAAAACAATAAAATAAATAAGGTTTAGCGCCTAAGATAGCCTATATGGAAAATATGATCATAGGTAGATAAGAAGCTGCAAGAAAGACTTTGTATAGTCAACCCCAAACAACTTGGATTACAATTCAATAATTTCAATTGATGGTTTATGATAAACTTGCTGCAGGAAAAGAAAACGTGGAAGGGATGGAGAAATTGTTTACAACCGTGCCATCATTTGTGATCAAATGGATCAAGAATGGCCCATCAATGTGAAGTTATAAATTGACATGACGTATAAACCATGCTTCATAAGACTTTTAAGAATGAAACAATCAGATACTGCTACATTATGGTCAAAATCAAACACAATCAAAGGTTAAATTGTCACAAACAGGTAAAGAAAGCGGGAGGGAAAAAACGAAAAACAAAAAACAAAAAAAAGTAAAGAAAGGCATAAAATACCAGAAACCCATGGTCTGCCATCAGTATTTGCAAGTTCTGCACGTAGCTTTTCAACTTCACGTGCCATGGAAACCAAGTTCTTCTCCATCGCTTGTCTCTGTTCCATCAGCTCAATATTTGCCTTCTTTTCATAATCAATAGCATTTCTACAAGGCATTTTTTTTTGTGTTAGGGACTTACAGAACTGATCCTCTATTACTACAACAGCGGTGGTTGAAGCTAAAAACCAGGCAGTATATATGGGCTTTATACAGAATAGATTAATCAAAAGCACAAACCTAGCACGCATAAGCTCCTGGTGCAGTCCGTCAATGTCAGCCCTCAAAAGTGGAATCTGCAGATTATCAGCTTTCAATTTTGCAAGGTCTTGTGTGAGGTTCTGAACTTGCCCCGCCAGATCCTGCCTAATAGTATTCAGCTTTTGAACTTCAGCACGAAGCTGTACTGCCTCATTTTTCAAAGGTTCAGTAGCACGAAGATCAGCTTCCAGCTTCAACCCTCTCTCAATTAGCTCCCTTGAATGCATTTCTTGTTCTCCACGGATATCAGCTATGGCAAGATTCATGTGATGAAGTTCCTCCTTAGCAGCACCAAGCTCGCGCTGCAGAGCCATCCGATCTTCAACCAGCCTCCGATTTTCACCCAAAAGCCTCCGAATTTCAACATGTTGCATCTGAAGCTCATCCTCCAACATGGCAGGATGAGGCATAGGACCCCGAAAAAGAGGTCCTTCTAGGGGATACCCACGCCGACTGTCAAATGCATCACTAGGAATGCGATTTCTCCCCGCCATTGTAAGCTACCCTGACAAGAGAAACAGGAGGTGAAACAATAAAACTATGATACAACATGGCTATTAACTTCTCCTAACAAATTAGAATCAAAGTCATCACCAAAAAGTACTATGAAATGCCATCTAACATCTTCCGAAGACTATCTACAACTGAACATCAATGATTATGAATTGCTGCATTTTTATGCATTCAAAATCTCTTTAAAGGTCCAGATTTATTTATATAAAAAAAATAATAATAAAAACAGTATCCATAAAAATCAGCATCATTAAATAGGGGTGCAACTCGGGCGGGCTCAACCCGAGCAACCCGAGCCCAGCCCGAGTTTTTTTAGGGCTTGGGCAACTATATCTTGTAATCTGGACGGGCTTGGGCAGATTTTTGATGCCCGAATTGCAATTCGGGCCGGGCTTGGGCAGAACCAATGGCCAACCCGAGCAACCCGAACCCGAATTCAATTTAATATATTATATAAATTATATAATATATAATATATATATAATTTAATAAATTATGTAATATATATAAATTAAGTAAAAGAGTTAGTCTTAATTTTTATTTTTATTTTTTTTTTTGGTTAGTCTTCTATTAAGTAAAAGAGTTAGTCTTAATTTTTATTTTTTTATTTTTTTTGGTTAGTTTTCTACCATTAGATTAGCATCTTTTATGTCTACCCTTAGATCTACCTACAGGTTTCTGAACTCGGGCAATTCGGGCAACCCGAGTTCAAAATACAAAGCTTGGGCCGGGCTTGGGCAACAATGTTCGGGTTCATGGTCGGGCTTGGGCGGGCTTGGGCAGTGCCAAATACAATTCGGGTCGGGCTTGGGCAGACCCCCAACCCGACCGAACCCGCCCGAGTTGCACCCCTATCATTAAATCAAGAGAACAAGCTACACCATCAACTACAATAATGGTTACCAATTTTAACCCAACTGTAACATTGCATGTGTAGAAAAACCAAATAAAATACTCCATATAAAGGGATGGTGAAAGAGATATTAAAAACATACTCAAATTTTCCATGCCAATTATACAGAATTGAAATATATGACAACAAGCTAATACATAATCAAAAACAAGTAAGTACTTAGTAGTATTTGATTAGAAAATTCATAGTTTTAGACATTTGTGTTGTGTTTGGTTGGGGGATTTGGAGAGAGATTTGGAAAGGGAATAGGAAAAGGTGTGTAAAATTTAATTATATTTTATTCACATTCCACGTACGTTTTCCATTTTTCTTTTCAAATCCCTCCTCAAATCCCAAGCATTGGTAAAACACAAATTACAACTTTTATGCTGTATTTGGTTGGGGGATTTGGGGAGGGATTTGGAAAGAAAAATGAAAAAAGTAAATGAAATGTGAATAAATCATGCCTATATTTCACATAATTTCACACACCTATTCCCTTTCATTTTCCAAATCCCTCCACAAATCTCTCCACAAATCTCCCAACCAAACACAACATTAGTATTTGTTTTTCATTGCATATGCAAATCTATACTCTTGATGTCTAATAGTGTTGTGCTTCTTCTTCTACAAATTTTCCTATCCTAAAATAAAAAATTTATGCAAAAGTTTGAACAAGATTTGAACCTTGCTTTCATTAAGAACACTCTTATATATTATGATATTAATTTTTTTATTATTTATTTTTATATTATGTATGCCACTAGTACACATATACATATCCAAAGAACAAATTGTATCTGGGGGAAATGAGGAGTAACACAGTGAACATGAGATCGAAAACTTTGTTCCGCTTTTATAAGCCTCGTGGATTTTCTGGGAAACCAAACGGTGTTAAGGTGTTCAGAAAGAGCAAACCCATGAGTTGTAAAACAGAAACCCTAAATTTCAAAGATAGAAATATGACAAGTCTAAACTCTGACCTTTTTTAAGGAAATTCAGATCCAAGACTCTGATCTGTTTTTCTTTCTTCGATTGGGATGTTCAGAATGGAAAGCCTGCCAGGGTTTTTCTCTGTGGAGACGCAGGCGAGTGGTCTTTGGAGAAGAAAGACGATGAGATCATATCATACGGCAAACGTGTACGACGCCGTTTCATCCAGTACCCAGTCTCCTATTCGGAATAGGACGGCCCAATCTGGAGCCTCGTGCCTCACCTGTTGTTAAGAAGTAGAGTAGGATTGGATTTCATCAACTATTTTATGGAAGAGTTCTTTTTGTTTGATTGATGGGTGATTACGGATTGGGTGAGATTGGCTGACATCTCATTTATTATCTGTCTAAAATTCAGTAGGTTGAAAAAAATCAACTTACATCTGTTATTGTTATCGATTTGGTGAATGTAGATTGAGTGAGTAATGTCAATTAGCGAATGAATGTAATCGGTTTGGTAATTTAAACTTTACAAATTTTGAGTATTTTTTCAAATTATAATTAAGTATTTTTACAATCTCCAATAACTAGTACTCTAGGAAATATATATATTATTTGTTTATAATAGACCATGATACTATGCACACATATTTTTAAAGTATTGTTTTGGAAGACTTACGTATAGGTCTTAATAGATAGATTTATTATCTAATAGGTCTTATGAGAATTAATGGCATTTTTCATTAAACACTATTAAAAAATACTACTAATTGTTAACTTTCAATGACAATTTAAAAATTTTATCACAAAAAATGTCCATAATTATAAGTTTTAATGACAATTTAAAAAATCATCACAAAAAAAGTCACAAATAACTTTCAGTGATAGTTTGAAAATTTTGTCACAGAAAAACATCACTAATTGTAAGTTTTAGCGACAATTTATAAAAATAGTGACAAAAAAAATTTCTAATTGTCAAATTTTAACAACATATGTAAAAAGTCGTCACAAAAATTATTTTTAATAACAATTTTACTAGAACTTATTTTTAATAGAACTTGATGAGAATTAACTCCAACTATTATGACATATTGATAGTTTACCTTATTGGGTTTCATTTTCACATAAAAAAATTTTTTCTACTCTATGTTGTTACTTGTTAGCAATTTTTTTTTTATTTTATAATTTCATCCAGAAGTGGATTGGGTTCATACGAGTGTGGAATGATTGATCTGCCATCTAAACAGTATTTGTGGATTTTAAAATATTTCATCCATATTCATCCGTTGAAAGACACACATCTACCCAAAATCAATAGGTTGGATCGGGTTGGGCGAGTGAGGCGAATTGGACAGATCCATAATTACTCCTAGTTTGGTTAAAAATTGATAAGTCGGATTAGAAATTCAATCATACTCCATATCCTTCATATGTGGAATTGTTGTGTCATAGAGGAAGTAAGATACAAATGTTCCAATCAACTATTATGTTCATTAGGATAATTCTTTTCAAACATCTAATCTCATGAGAAAATAAATATGAAATATATATAATTTCTAATCAAATAGTCTAAGGACTACGTATTTCAAAATTAACAGTTCAATGAATTACAATCCTCTCTTATTCAGTCTGTCCAAACAAATTACCTAGTGTTAATTTGGTATATTTTTTAACTTGGTCTAGTTTGAAATTTAGTTTTTTTTTAATTATTTTTTATGAGATTTTTTTAAAAGGGAAAAATACATATTATAATATTTTTATGTATTTTTCTTTTTTTTAAAAAATTATATGAAAAAACCTAAATGATTGTGGTGTATTTTTTTTTTTTTAGATTTATTAGAAAATTCTTTTGCCAGTGTTTGTATGTCAATTAGTCTATAAGATATTTTTGTATTCCAATGAGTCCTATTATTTGAACATTTGATCTACCAAATCCCATTTTTCATATTTAAAGTATTTTATGGACGTTTCTACCTTTACAAATATTTTTTGAACAATTAGCAATTTGGTATTGTAAATATTCATATTTTACAATGTGAATATTCACATTGACATGTTAACATTTACATTGACGGTGTGAATATTCACATCATGAAACATTCACATTGTAAATGTGAATATTATTAAGGGTATTTTGGTAACTATGTCACTCATAGAACTTATTAAAATATAAGAAAATAATGTGAACTAAATAGAATATAAGTAGATAAAAAAAAATTATGAAAAAGTATCTTCTTTTTTTTCATAGCGAATTTTAACTTATTTTTGAGTTTTTATTTTTTATTTTTCCAAAAAACTAACTTCCCACCAAAACTTAGGCACAAATTTAAAAGTCTGACTTTAATTTGAGTTGGATTTGGACATACACGTGCAGTTCGAGAACCCAAAATCTAAATTATACAAAAAAAAAAAAATTATTTAAGGTAAATTACATTGATCTTTATTGATGGAAAAAATTACAGTAAATCTCATAAATTTAGCATAATTATACTAATTTTTCATTAAGTTTTGATTCATATAACATTTAATCTCTTTTTTTTTAGAAACTCATTAGTCACATAAATGAAAAAATAATATTGTCATCTTTTTCATATTAAAATATAAATTTATCTGTATCTTTGTGTTTTCATACCATTTACATTAGTTTTGATTTTTTTAATCTTATTAAAATGAAAGTAAGTGTTGTTGTTTATTTTCCAATGTATCAAAAAAAAAAATGAAATTATATCAAAACTATGTAACTTATTGTATTTTCTTCAAATTTGAATGGAGGTCAATGTAATTTAGCCAAATATTAAATATTAGTCCTTCAATTTTTTTGCTAAACATACCTCAACCATTAAAATAAAGGATAATTGGTGAAAAGTCTAATTATAAAGGTATTAGATTCAGAAAAATAAAATAAATTAAAAAAGAAACATCTTATTTAGAAGCCCATTAACGCTTATCTGTTGAAATTTTTATATATAACCGATATGTTCAAAAAATCAATTTGTTGAAATTCTATATGTTGAATCTTTATTTTTATGTGTGTGAGAGCGAGACTTAGGCTGCCTAGTGCTCTTCAGCATCTTGATCTGTTGAAGACGGGGAGAGCGAGAATGTGGGAGATGCTGTGGATATCGATGAACTGCTTGGCGTAGACGGAGTGGTGCAGGAGGAAGCTAGGGAACTCGAGGTTGACGCCAACGGAGATCTGATTATTGGAGCCTAATCCCACGGCACTGACGTGGTAGTTAGAAATTTGAGGGCAAGCTAAGGTTTGAGTTGATTAGACGATAGTAAGGAAGAGTTGGAGAAGAGAGAGAGTTGAATTAATCGTTATTGATGAGGGCTCTAATGCTTCAATCACAAATCTGGGTCCATCCATTTTGGTGAATCAATGGTGATATATGTATGTGTGTGTGTATGTATGTGTGTGCGTGGATATATGTATGTAGATTTGTCTTCCCTGTGTGAATATGGAGAATGAGAGAATGATGAGTGGGAATGGTGACTAGTTTGATTTGTAAGTAAGAGAGAGAGAGAGAGAGAGAGAGAGAGAGAGACTACCATGGATGTCCGCTATGCTTTGATGGAGCTGAAAACTGAAGACAGAGAGAGAGTATGTGTGTGTGTGTCTGTGTGAGTGAAAGAGAAAGAGAGAGAGAGGTAGAAAGAGAAAGATGGAAGAGAGAGGAAAATGAGTTTGATCTCAACAGATAACACGCGTGGATTCAAACAAATTCAAGGGAACGTCCTTATGGACCCAAACAAAAAGGGTCATTGGATCTATGTCATTAAAAGTTTATAAAATGGACCTATGACCTAAGCACTCTAAAAATAACATATATACTTATGTTTCACGTAAACAACCCTCTCAACTCTTCATCTCTATTATTGTTGTAAGTAAATATTTTGGCGTTATATTTTTATGTTCAATTTCTTCAGTAAATTTTTTTATTTTATTTTATGTTATTGCGTCAAGTAATTTGTTTTGATGTTATTTATGCTTTTGTCACAAAAAATATATATATATATATACATATATTTTAGTAGGACTCCATTTCAAAATTTTAAATAGCATAACTTAAAAAAAAAAAAAAAAGGCCTCAACTCAAAGTTATGGTTAATTAGAGCCAAGCTTGACGTGAATTTATTAAACTCGAACTAGTCTTTGATAGACAAACTTGGGTTGGAGGTCAAATTTGAGCGAGTCAAGGCAACTCTCCATACAACTTGAGTTGATCTTGAAGAACCCTTGAAGCCAATATGAGCTAGACATAGTTGTACCACCACTAACATAATGAAATGGCAACGAGGCGAATGAGAGTTCAGTTTTGTAGTATCCTATCCAACCCTATTTCTTATTGGGATAGGGACAATTGAAGTAGTACTAAAGGCAAGGTCGGGGCAGAGAATGTCACGCCTCAACTTTTATTACCAGAAAGCATGACCAAATTCATAACTAAAAAGTTCATTTCAACATTAATACAAACGCGGAAGCAATAAAGACATAATAAATTACAATTGTTCTCTCTAGTTCATATATAATGGATTACAATGAGTGCCCTTAGGCTTACATCAGCAAATATGAATCTAAGCAAAATAAATAGAAATGTTTAACCTTGTTTACATAATGTGGCATTCCGCCTAACAAACAATGGCCCCGAGGCCTACAAGTAAAGGAGACTTCAAGTCCCGAACAATCCTCTTAACCTTGTACCTGAAAAATTATTAGCAACGTGGGATGAATATAAAGTCCAATAGAGATCCCAAATGACCCTAAACAATAACAACATACAAATAACTATGATTATGAATGCTCCACATTATACTATATAAATAATGTGATCGTTTCATATCCAAAATATACTTACATAAGTACATTTTCTCAAAAGATCCTCTTCAACACACTGAAGGATAAAGTCATTCATTCTTGTTTTCCCTTTTTTCATTTTAATTCAAAAGAGCCTCATGTCAACACTTCTTTTCAAAAATAAGTTTATACATTTTAGTCATACACTCGTCGTGCATTCCAACTCACCACACTCATTGGGACAACCCCCATGTCTTATGGCCTTAAGCACAAAGGCAAATGGAGCACCCACAAATATATATACATCTAAACGTGAATAATAGAAAATATTGCATACTTTCATTTTTACCCCAAGGCATTGAGGGCTAATGTACAACCCACATACAAAATTAGAAGGGTGGTGAACCTCTATCAATGCGCTACGCTTTATCAACCTTACCGAGAGGGAAACAGACGCCAAATTCACACTTTACTGAGCGCAAACCAGAAGGAAAAAGAACCTATGTCGATGCGCCACACTTTACCGGGTGTAATTGAAAGGAAACAGACCCTAGATATATAGCACTTCCATAATCCAACTCATTAAAATTCCACATAAGTTCTAAATTACACAGTTATCTTATACAACACAACATGCGTATTTTAGTCAACAACAATCAATACCATCCTCTACCGATGGCCAAGGACAAACCTCTAAACAATAACGCCAACCCTCATAACGTAATATTATGATCCTCATACATATGCTTAACTAACCCATAGTTTCCCAAGTCAACCACAAATACAAGTTGAAATCCACAAAGCTTAAACCCTAACCCCCTATCTTCATGCTTTTAGAAACATCTCAATACAAAACAAGTTTTCATGTAATAAAAGTGCCACATGTCCATCTATGGAGTAGTATTGTAGATAATCAAAGAGATCACTACCTCAAAGCAAGGAGAAGAAGAAGAGAAGCCAAAAATATCAAAAGTCAAACAGCGACGAAAACACAATTCGCTTAGATTAAAACGAAGCCCTCGATGCACTCATCAATCTAACTCAAAGGAGTAAGGTGAGAGGATTACCCGATGTGAGTAAATCTGAGGATCTACGTGAAAAAGCAAGAGTTGAGAGAGAAATGGTGGGTTACAGGTATAACAAAAGAAAAACATAGAGAAAGAAAAGGAAAAGTGAGGAAAGAATAAGTCAAAAATCCCAAAAAGTAGGGCCCAAAAGGCAACATGAAAATTTAAATTTTCTGTCAAGTGTTAACACTTATAGGAGGGGTGTCAACCCTAAAAAGCTGTGGTGAAACACCAACATTTACAACGGACACGGTGTCGACACCAGAAGGCCATGGTGTCGACTATAGAAACTAGTGGTGTTTCACGCAATGGTGTCGACACCCAGAAACAAAATGAGTAAGTGTCAAACCAGGAACCTTATGACCTCTAGAATAGAATTTCAAAGTCAGAACTCCTAATTTGACAAGATTAATCGAAAAAAAACAACCTAATCAAGTTTAGATCGAACTTCAACAACCCAAAACAATGATACACCTACCCGAAAAGATCATAATAGCGATATAAAAGGAATCCAAAGCACTTTCCAAAGGCTTAAAGAGCACAAATGTTACAAACTCCCCACCTTAGGAAATTTCATCTTCGAAATTAGGAATACGCCCAAAACCTAAGGCATAATAACCAAAAAGGATTATAACCACCAACCCAAAGTTTAAAGCTATATCTAGGTTAAATTCTCAGATCCTTGGATCTACACCTTGGCACCCCAAAGACGCCAGAGTAACAAATTAAAAGAAAGAGGCCACGAATGCCTCAACAACCCATACGAACTTGTTAAGGTCCAAGAAGTAGAATATAAACAACAGGTTCCACTCACACCCAACTCCAACCACATCCTAACCACATATGAACACTGAAACAATGATCGAGCATTCAATCCTGCAAAAACCAAGGATCAATCCACACTTGCAATAAGAAATTCTTTGTCAACTCTCACAAAAAAAGAAAACTACACTTACAAAATATGGTCCTTAAAACAACCCTCCGATACAACAAATTTCAACAATACAATCCCCCAAGACAAAACACGTAACACACAACTAGCAATCTGTGCTAAAAACATTACACAACCCAACCACATAAGGTTAAAGAAATAGCTACGTGAAAAAAGAAAAACAAAATTCTCATTTTCTCTTCTCTTCTCTTTGAAAACTTTTTTTTTGTCTTGAGTATAAAATTTTCTTAAAAGATGCCCAAACTAGCACCATATACAATAAAAGACGTTCCAATTTCCATATAAAACTCAAAAGTTTTGGTAAACATTTTTCCGAAAGTAAACATGTATTGCTTATAACACAAAGCCAAGCACATTGGTTCACAACCATTTCTCTTTTCACAAGAAAGTGTGTTTACAACAAAAATGTTTTCAATATCAACAATGCCTTCCAAGGCCACAAAATTAGGAAAGTTCATTTCCAAATCTTTATTTCAACAATACATTCAGTGATCTTCAATCGTCACCCAACACTACCTATCTCTCTTACAGTGATACCACCACCCACACATAACATTTTTATAATTACAATTATAGTAATAAAAACCATGCCAATAAGGCGTTAAAGCACAACAGCGATAAAATACAAACAACTTCACAGCTTTTGGGAGTCTCATCCCATCACAATTACTAACACAACTAATTAACTAAACAATGGTGCAAAAGCACTCACAAAAATCAAGATTCCACTACGTTATTCCATCTCGAGGAATTTTCATAGCTCACTCAAGGTATTTCACTCACACTCACAAGTGTGCTCTAAGGCACCTCCTAACCTTACAACTTCTTGCTAAAAACTAAAGCGACTCCTAAGGTGACTACTTGTCGAAAAATTTCCAATACCAACAACAAACTCAAAATTTTTCTACCTTCAACTCTAAACACCGACATTCACCCCTACATGGAGTTCAACACCCATTCTTGTATACCTTATGAATCCATGTCGGACTCCTCAAAACCAAACACTCTATGGCCCACCGTGCCGAACTTTCCCTACTTTGAAACTCAATCTCACAACTCTCATTCCTAAGTTGACTTACTATAACAATCATGTCTATATGGCAATTCAAACACCTCACCCCACTTTTAAAAGACCGATAGAGTTAATGACAACTTTACTAATCATACACAAGAATACTGATAGGGTCAACGCCAAACTCACTAATCACACAATTCAAACACACAGAACCACAGGCATAAACATCACCCTCATCACCAAGAGACACGAGTCTCAGGCTTTCTCAAAGAACATCCTTAACACTTCACCAAGTAAATCTTACCAACTCCATAAAATTCTAAAAAATCATACTACCCCAATTCATACACACTTAGAATAATACAACTCCACCCTCACCGCATTCAAAACTAGTCACAACAACACACAAACATCTAATTCTCAACAAACAACTCTGAATCGAAAGAGGCTCACAAGCCAACCCATGCTCAACTTAAGAAGTAGTAACATTTCCACAGCAATTCTAAGATTACCAATCTTAACAAAGATTTATCAAAGTATATATAGAATCACAATTCATTACAATCAAATTCCTGGGAATAAATAAACAACATATGTATATAATATCACTATCATGAAGCCCCTAGTACAACAATAGTAGATTACAATTCTCAAAACACAAAAACTCTCTCACTTACTAATATCAACTCCGTCCCTGCCTGGACTTACTGAAATTGGGTCTACCCATGCAGAGGACAATGGCACCTAACATAGTTCGACTGATTACATCTAGAACAAGTAGGTGTTCCTCTATTTCGCAATTGACTCAAAGAAGTTTGAGTCTGATTAGAGCAAAAGTAGATTGAGGTGAAAAATGCACTTGCGATTGAGACCTCGCTCGTCTTTAACTCTTACTAACCCTAGTACCTTTCTAAAGAGTAGGAATTACCGATATGGCCTCCTTCTCTCCATCTTGACCAACATCAAGAATAGTGACTTCAAGATGAGTCGTTGCTTCTACAAGTATGTGATAACTTCGATGCATAGCTCCAACAACCGTTCTTTGAACATCATCACACAACATCCTCTCAAACTCAATACAACAATGCTCCTTCATTGCTACTAACTCCAAAGCGAACCTCGATAAGCTAGTAAACTTCACCTCAAACTATGTCAAAGGAGTAGCATCCTGATGCAACTCAACAAATTGTTTCCTCAATCTTTCCCATACGGAAGGAGGAAAATACTTGGCCAGAAAGGCCTCAATGAAAGCAACTCAAGTGGTGCCTATAGTGTTCTTTGCATAGCTTCACCAATAACAGACATCTCCATTCAGTTGGAAACCCGCTAAAGAAATCCTTAACCTCTTATCCTCGACTCTGAACATCTTAAGAGTCTTGGTAGTCTATTCTAACCAATCATCTACCTCTAACGGTTTAGGCTTTCTTGTGAACTCAGGTGGATTAGAACAGAGAAACTCCTTGGTAAGCTTGATGGTAGGAATATTGTCTCCTTCATTGCAAACTAGAGCATCTCTCACTGCTCTTATAATCTCGCGTGCAACTTTCTCGTCTACAATCGATACTGTAAGGGCAAGTGCTAACGGAACTATTATGCCTCTACCAACACTTTTATTCCTAGCACGTCCTCTATTTCCTCGTGTAGACATCCTAACAAAACAAAACCCAATCATTAAACAAACTCTAGCCTCCCCCGAGGCACTCACTCAAAACCATCCACCATATAATTACCTAATCACATTGCCTGCAAATAGTTTAAAAACTTAGTCACATAATCGAGCCAAGTCCACAAGAATAACTACCCGTCCTGGAATTCCCAACGAATTCTCATCAGAAAACATGTTGATCAAGCATGTTTCTAAAATGACCTCAAAGTAAGTTAATCGACTACAAGCACTATTCATGAAACTTAACCCCATGCTTACATAAATGCAACACATAAGGTCCTAACACTTAACCTCTCTATATGTAAATGTCCTCATTACAACTGAAAGAAAAAATCGAAAAACCAATTGGACTGACCAAACCAAATTGAAAAGCCCGATTTTGATCTTCTTTTTTTTATTTTTATTTTTGTTATTTCGATCTGTTTGGTTATGATAGAATAAAAAATTTAAGTTCAGATCAGTTTTTGGTAATCATAATTTAGAAACCATATAAATTGAATTGCACCGAAAAAATGCTTCATCCCTTTCTTTTTAATTGTTCTTATTTATTGTCCATCTATTATTTATTTATTTATTTAAAAGCCATTTGTCCATTTATCTATCCCAACTCCCAATAACCAAACACACTTTCACTTGACCCAATATTTCACATTGGCCAATATTTCACATAATTCAAAACCAAAAAAAAAAAAATTCACTCTCTCTTTCTCTCTCTATCCAAAATCTAACGTCTATGACCAAGGCTCTTGGCATATTTTTGAGGATGATTTCCCTCTTTACAAAACCAAAAAAATCAACAACCCACTGTGTGTGTGTGTGTGTTTGCCATTGGAAGGTTAGATCTTCTTCATCTTCTTCTTGCGAACGATTATGTGGGTCTTCCATCTTCAAGTAGAGATTTTGTTGGATCTTTGGGTCTTTCATCTTCCATCTTCGTTCATCTTTATTTACTTCCTATTAAGGTTAGATCTCTCTCTTTCTCTCTCTTAAAGCTTTCTCTGGGTCTTTCATCTTCAAGCAGAATTTTTGTTAAAAATCTAAGAACCGATGTGTTCCGACTGAACCGCATTGCCCCAATGTAAAACTACATGGTGTGTTTCTTACAAATAGTTTGGTTTGTTTGGTGTAGTTCATTAGAAAACCAAAGGCTACGGTTCGGCGCAAAATGCCTCAAAACTAGACCACACGGCACTGATTACCTCACTGATTGCACCCCTAGTCCTCACCAAGCATGATAAATTCGTTGTAGTAAAGACCACCTTCCACGAGCCTAAAGTATTCAAACCCGACTCGCTCTAATACTAAATTGTCACACCCTGACTTTTATTACGCGAAACCATTACCAAATTCATAATTAAAATTTCATTTCAACATTAATACAAATGCGGAAGCAATAAAGATGGAATAAATTACAGTTGTTCTCTCTCATTCATAAAGAATGAATTACAATGAGTGCCCTTAGGTTTACGTCAACAAATATGAATCTAAGTGGAATAAACAAAAGGGATTAACCCTATTTACATAATGTGGCATTCCGCCTAACAAACAATGGCCCCGTGGCCTATAAGTAAAGGAGACTTCAAGTCCCGAACAATCCTCCCAACCTTGTTGTCACGACCCCATTCTGCCCCTAGTAGAATGGTGCTGTGATGGCCAGTAATCCGAGATTACCAAAGGCCAACTTACAAAGATTCACACACAATCAGAGTAGACATATGGGGCTTACATGTGCGGAAGCAATAAATTTAAATCTAAGTAGTCTATAAGAGTTGTGCATAGATCAAATGAAATGACATACATCTTAACATGGTTTTACAATTTGGATACAAATAAAATAAAGTACATATTACATCTTGATTAAAATGCTTCTCAAGCCAACATATACAAAAGAAGTGAATTAAAACTAAGAAACATAATCTTCAAGATGATACAAAACATGAATCAAAACATCTTGCACATAACATCTTAGGCGTCACCGCCTTCTTGCTCGCCACCTACATATATATAAAGGGGAGGGTGAGCTTGGATACTCAGTGAATGATATAATTAATAAAGGTTTGAATGAATGATATCCGAGATCTTTATCAAAACAATACATATCATAGCTTGTAACAAAACATGGGATGAATCGAGTTCATCAATCAAATCTTTCAAATCTTCTTGGGATGTTTAATAACATCTACATAATACATGGGGGATGACATTCCGGACAAAACAAGGGAATAATCGACCCGGAATCGATTAGACAAATCCACCCGCACAAGGCCGTCGGTGGGGCCATCCGTACAAGACCATCGATGGCAGAGATCTCTCAAACATGGTGCTACATGGGCTTATAGTCCCCTAGCATGAAAGGACTTTCCAAGAATGTCATCAAAACAAGATAATACTTGATACAAAACTAGGGATAATCATTCTTACTTGAACAAATACTTTTCCAAAACGAAGCAAAGCTTTATCAAAACTTTATAACATAGCTTTATTAAAAATACCACGCACATAGGTCTTCGGGTGTAGGGATTAAGGCAAGGATCCAAGACCTACAAATACATAATAAAGTCTACTAAATGCATTTCAAGAAGACAAGAACGAATGCTCAAAGATGGTTGTGCAATGCATCCTTAAAACAAACTTTACAAGAATGAAAATGATCCTGGCATTTCTTTCCAAAACCAAGTCAAGACAAAGTAAAACATGCTGGGAGTTAAATCACTGTTTTTCATCTAGGGAAAACATGCTGGGTACCAACCAGGTCTTGGAATGGATGTACAGAAATGATCTAGGCAAAAATAACCTAGCTGGGTGAACTCAAGAGGTCTTGGCCGAGGTCCCACACCTCTTGGCCGAGGTGTGGTTACCTAGGCTTCGGCGTACAGCTGCTTGCCGATGTGTTACAAGGTGTCGGCAAGGGTGTACCATGGTCAGCCTAGGTGTGTAGTGGTTAGCCTAGGTGTGCATGTAAGATAGACTAAGGTGCAAGTGATCATGCAAGGTAGGCCAAGGTAAGATACGATGCTTGGCCTAGGTGGGAGATCTAGGCAAAAGTGGTCTCGGTGAATACACCTAGGGAAAGGTGAAGTCTGGAAATCTGGGTTTCCTCCTTGAAGGACATAAAGAACATGAAGAACATGAATGCTAAAATCATAACTTCTTTATTCAAAACTTGAGATATCATGAGATGAGTTCGAAAACATGGACCTGGGCACCCATACTTGAAGATCTTATGAAAACAAACACAAAAACATGGATCTTGATACGAGCTTTCAAATCAAAACATGGTTTTTCTTCAAGAACACATGAACATCACTTTCTCTTTCTAAAACAAACTTTAAATCAATACATGCCTCATGAATCATGCTAGATCATGCAATATGATCGGATCAACATAAAGAATAACAAGAGTAGATCAAGAATTGAACCTCAAAACACGGATCTAACGGTTCAAGGTGTGAAGATCAAGCTTGGAATCTAGCTCTCTTCCTCCAAGAACTTCTTCCTCTTTCCTAGAGCTTCTCTCTCTTCAAAGGAAAAGATATGACAAATGATATGTTTTCTCTCTCTGTTGGCTGACTTAACCCTCTGCTGGAACACGTGGCACTACCGGATTGGGTTTCCTAAAAAAGGTGACTGAATGACAAGACAAGAGCATGACAAAGGGTGTACAACAAGCAAGGTGACATGGGCACTCCGGCAGGTAATGATCTCGGATTTGGACATAGGCTTCGGCAAGTAAGGTCTCAATGATCTCGGCTAGGAAGGATAACACTTGACCTAGCTGTGCCACACCTCGGCCTAGATGTGCCACACCTCGGTCTAGGTCATACCAGTTCAGGAACAAGATTACTAGGTGCAAGGATCAAAGATCTAGGACGCCTAGATGATAACATCTCAGCCTAGATGATACACACCTCGGCCTAGATGATGCACACCTTGGCCTAGATGATGACATCTCGGCCAATATGCCAGGGTGAAGGTAGAGGTCAACCAAAATGGTTCCAAGATGGTCCTAGGTGTTGGCACTCGACGACCTTGGTGTAAAAGGCTCAAAGGTGTGACCTAGGCTTGACATGACCTAGGCTTAACATGACCTAGGCTTGGCATGACCTAGGCTTAACATGACCTAAGCTTGGCATGACCTAAGCTTCACATGACCTAGGCTTGAGACAGCAAGGAAGGAGCAAAGCAGGCATACAACACTTAGTCAAATCACATAAACACAAAACAAGAAAGGGACCTTTACCTAGGCAAAACAAGTCTAAGTCTACAAATGCAAGCTTAACAAGACAAAATCATGCAAATGCACATGAACATGACTAAGACAAGAATGTAGGTTATTACACTTGTACCTGAAAAGTTATTAGCAACATAGGATGAATATAAAATCCAGTAAGGATCCCAAATGATTCTGAACAATAACAACATACATATAGCTATGATCATGAGCGCTCCAAATCATACTATATAAATAATGTGATTGTTTTGTATCCAAAATATACTTACATAAGTGCATTTTCTCAAAAGATCCTCTACAACACACTAAAAGATAAATCTATTCATTCTCATTTCCCCCTTTCATTTTAATTCAAAAGAACCTCATATCAACATTTCTTTTAAAAAAGAAGTTTACACATTTTAGTCATACACCCGTCGTGCATTCTAACTCACCACACTCATTGGGACATCCCCCATGTCTTGTGGTCTTAAGCATAAAAGGCAAATGGAGGACCCACAATAATATATATATATATATATATATGTATAAATGTGAATAATAAAAAACAATACATACTCCCAATTTTTATCGGCCCAAGGCACGGAGGGCTAATGGTGCAACCCACTTTTCCAAACACAAAATCGGAAGGGTAAAAAACCTATGTAAATGCTCCACACTTTGCCGGCCTCACCTGGAGGGAAACGAACTCTAAATTCAAACTTTACCGAACGCAAACCGAAAGGAAGAGGAACTTGTGTCAATGCGCCATACTTTATCGAGTGCTAACCATAAGGAAACAGACCCTGTATATAGCATTTCCATCATCCAACTCATTACAATTCCACAAAAGTTCTAAATTACACAGTTATCTTATATGACACAACATGCGTATTCTGGTTACACCAATCAATACCATCATCTACCGATGACCAAGGACAAACCTCTAAACACTAAGCGCCAACCCTTATTACGTAATATTATGATCCTCATACACATGCTTAACTAACTCATAGTTTCCCAACTCAACCATAAGGACAAGTTAAAACCCATAAAGCTTAAACTCTAACCCCCATCTTTTTGCTTTTAGAAAAATCTCAATACAAAACATGTTTTCATGCAATAAAAGTACCATATGTTTATCTATATAGTAGTATTGTAGATAATCAAAGAAATCACTACCTAAAAGCGAGGAGGAGAAGAAGAAGAAGTAGAAGAGAAGCCAAAAATCCCAAAAGTCTAATGGTGACAAAAACACGATTCATTCAGATTAAAACGAAGCCCTCAACGCGCTCAACAATCTAACTCAAAGGAGCAAGGTGAGGTGATTACTTGATATGAGTAAATCTGAGGATCTGTGCAAAAAAACAAGAGTTGAGAAAGAAATTGTGGGTTACAAGTATAAGACAAAAGAGAGAGAGAGAGAGAGAGAGAGAGAGAGAGAGAGAGAGAGAGAAAGAAAAGGAAATGTGAGGAAAGATAAAGAGTATGGGGACCTATTTATAGTGCTAGGGGAAAATAAAATATTAGCCCCAAAGTTAACAAAAAGAATAAGTCAAAAATCCCAAAAAGTAGGGCCTAAAAGGCAACATGAAAATTTAAATTTTTTATTAAGTGTCGACACCAATAGGAGGGGTGTCGACCTTAAAAAGCAGTGGTGAAACTATAGCGATCCCGGTTGTCCCTTTACTGTTCTGTTGTATTCCGGACTCGGTTCCGTGAAGTTGGTAGTTGTATCTATCTTGTTGTCATCCTTTAATTCCGCTTGATTGAGTTTTAGGATGTTTTGGGCAAGGTTGTTACAGGTTGGTTAGGCCTTGGTTTCAATTCCTTGTTGCCCAGTTTTTAGGCGGTCAGCTCGAGCGGGTCTTCTTGCGCTCGAACGGGTATTGCACACCCCCAGTATTTCGTGTCCCTGCAAAACTTCTGCAGGTGTGATTTTTTCGCTCGAGCGGGTTTCTTTACGCTCGAGCGGTAGCGCTCGAGCGGGTTTGTTGGCGCTCGAGCGTGTAGTACCTTCTCAGTGAAGTTCTGGGAGGGGGAAATCTACGCTCGAGCGGACTGGTTTTCGCGCTCGAGCGGATGTACTTTATTCTTGTGTCTTGGTGCTTGAGTGGGCCTTCTTGCGCTCGAGCGTGTCCAGATTTTTGTTCTTGGCGCTCGAGCGTTGTGTTCTCCGCTCGAGCGTGAATGTCGTATATCAGTTGGCAGCTGGGCATTTTAAAATCACTTTTTGCATTCTCTCTCTCTCTCTTACTTTTCCAAAATGCCATTTGAGAGCTTCTCTCTCTAAAACCATAACTTCTCTCTAAGTATTGATCTAGCTAGGGTGTTTTCCACACCTTTGGTCTTTACAAAAGTTGGGTTGATCGTCGAGGGCTTTACCTTAATCTGAAAATTTCAAGTTTTGGAGCACGTTGAGTTTCGACACCTTCTTTCCTTGAGCTCCGAATTTGAGGTAGGGATTCCTACTCACAACTATGGGTTTTGACCTAGATATTTGGGTATTTTGTTAAATGGTTGATTTTGGGAAGTTAGGGTTTGAAAATGTTGAAAAGGGGTTTTGTTATTTTGATTCAAAAATATGTATTTTGGGTTTCAAAATAATGATTTTTGTTGTTGGTTGTTGATATATAGGCCATTGGGTCAATATTGGGAAATGGGGTAGAAAACCCTAAATTGTGGAATAAATTAATTGGTATAATTGATTTGGGAAAATTGTAGTTATATGGAATTGAGTTGGAAATAATGAAATTGGTTCATTATATGGTTGAATTGTGGAGTTAGATTTATTAATCGCTCACTTTTGAAAACATTGATATTTTATCTGTTGGAGCTTTTATTATCTGTTTAGAAATAATTGCTTGGAGTACCAGTGGAGGGTAGTTTTGATTGTTGTAGACAATGCATGATGATTAGGCAAACTAAAACTAATCAATTGGATATGTCATAGAGTATGACGGTTGATAGAATACATTAACGTTATGTATTGATTGATTGTGTATATGACCTTTGTGTATATACGTTGTATGTGTGGGAGGAGCTAGGGGATGTACTCCACGGTTTAGGGGAAGATAGGGGATGGACCTCTAAACCGGATGTTGTTTGGGAGGAGATAGGGGATGGACTCCACTGATACAGCTCATATGCTTGTCAGATAATGTGTTGATATAGCTCATATGCTTATCTTTGGAAGTGTTGATACAGCTCATATGCTTATCTTTGGAAGTGTTGATACAACTCATATGCTTATCTTTGGAAGTGTTGATACAGCTCATATGCTTGTCATTGGAAGTGTTGATATAGCTAATATGCATATCTGTTGAAATGTGGATACAACTTGTATGCTTATCTGTTGAGATGTTGATACAACTAGTATGTTTATCTATTGTAAAAATGGGAAATGTTTAATATGAGTCATTGTTTCATATAAGTGGTTGGCCAGGTTCTGAGTCGTTGATGTAAATTGTGAAATTGATAAGAAATGGAAAGCGGAATGGAATGGAAATGGGTTATGAATCGGTTTATGAAAATTGAACATTTATCAATTGCTAATGTCTTAGTCATTGCTCATACTGTGTTTAGCATATCTCTACTGGGCTGTGGCTCACCCTTTATGGGACATCATTTTCAGGTACAGGTAGCATGCCACCTCCAAGGACATAGTTTGGGAGGCTAGATGCAGGCGGATTGTTTTGCTTATTTTCTTTTGGTGTATTACATGTAAATTCAAGCCAAGGGCTTTATGTGTATTGAGTTAGTACTCCTTTTTGTAACCAAGTGTTAACTTGGAAAGCTGTAAGCCCGTAGGGCATTTACTTTTGTTGTTAACATGTAATACAGTTGTAAGAATTACTCTGATGAATAGAAATGGTCGGTTTCTTTTATATCAATGCATGTCTAAAATGATAGATTTTATGTATTATTTTGAGGGCGTTACAACTTGGTATCAGAGCGTATCGGGTTCGAATACTTTGGGTACGTGGGAAGTGATTAGGATCACAATGGGTTTGTCTCGCTTGATAGAGACTTAGATGTAGTGTCATATGCTATGTGCTTAATTGATAACATGCTTATGTGACTATGTGGGTATGGAATGTAGTTTCTAGGATGTTGATTGGATCCTTGGGTTTCTGGGAGTCTTGTTGGAAAACCACTTGATCAATGCTGTTTCTAACCGGAACTCTAGTAACGCCTCGGGACTATCATTATCCGAAAATGGAATTCGTAAATGCTTATGTGTTTATGTGCTTACGTGGAGTGAATTACAGTTGTCCATGCATTAGGACGAGGGTGTTATAGCTTCGGCACATTTGTGAATGTGCTAATAGTCTTGGTTACCTTTATTAGAATGTCAGGACGAGGGCGTGGTAGGCGTGGTAGGCGTAGGCAGGAGGTACCTTTACCGGATGATGTTCCGGCAATGCAGGAGGGAGTTGGTCAGGCCAACGTGGCCGAGCCAGCGGGTCAGCAGGCTATGGACGCCTTGGCCCGAGAGATAGCGGGAGCTTTGGGTATTCTCAGAGCTGAGAATCAGGTTGCTGAGGCAGGGCCTTCTTTCTTGAAGAGGGAATTCTTCCGGTCTAACCCGGATGAGTTTGTCGGGGATCCGAAGGAGCCACTTAAAGCTGACGAGTGGTTGGAACAAATGGAGAAGACGTTCGAGATGCTGGGCATCGAGGACGGGGCTTTGAAGGTGACCATGGCATCTTTCCAGCTGAAGGGAGATGCGGGTCAATGGTGGAAGTACGAGAAGGGCAATGTGGGTGGTGCATGGGTGGCATTTGTGAATGCTTTCCAGGAGAAATTTTTATCTTCAGCTGCAAGGGAAAAGCTGAGGGAGCAGTTTTGCCAGCTTAGACAGCAGGGCTTGTCTGTGGCCGAGTTTGAGGCTACTTTTACCAGTCTGTCCAGGTTTGCACCTGAACTGGTGGCGTCCGAGGAACGCCGTTGCTTTGAGTTTGAGCGGAAGTTGAGGCGAGGCCTCAAGTTGAGGGTTGGTGGATCTTTCATCCGGGAGTATAGACGTTTGGTGGATGCGACAGCTCATATGGAGCTCATGATGCAGGAGGAGGATGAGGGGCAGAGAGGCTCCAAGAGGTGCTAAGATGGTCAGGGTGACGGCAGGAGACAGAGGGGTTCTAACCCTCAGCAGTCTCAGGGTGGTGTGGCTAGATCGACCTTTCCAATGCCGAGTGCGGGCTCTGGGAGAGGTAGTCAGGGAGGCTTGACTTGTTTTGCGTGTGGCCAGCTAGGTCACAAGTCTTCGGTTTGCCCGCAGAAGGGAGGGGGTCAGCGAGCTGCTTTTTCTTCAGCTAGACCTCAGGGCCAGAGTCAGGGCAGGGTCCAGTCTTTGTCTTGCTATCAGTGTGGTCAGCCTGGGCACCTGAAGAGGTTTTGCCCACAGTTGAGTGCCACTTCGGGCGCGTCTGGTTCTAGGCAGACGCAGAGTTATCAGCCAGCTCAGTCTGTGCAGGCCTCGAGGGCCAATCCGGGAGCTTCGTCGTCCCAGTCTGTGCAGCAGTCCTTTGCTCCTAGAGGTGAGCAGGTGGATCAGGGGCCTACAGGGCGTGTGTATGCTGTTACCGCGCAAGACCTAGTACCGGTTCCATCAGTAGTGAGAGGTACCTTTCTGTTTTGCAACTCGGTTGCTAGTGTATTGATTGATACGGGTGCATCTCATTCTTTTGTGTCTGCTGCATTTGCATCTGTTTTGGAATTGGAGTTGGCACAGTTAGCATCTCCTATATGTGTAGTATCGCCTGTTGGTGGGGAGTTGATCTTGAAACAAGGTGTTAGAGGTTGTGATACAGAGGTCGCCGACCATAGGCTTCCTTTTCCTTTTGTTGTCATGCCCATGAAGGGTTTTGATGTTATTTTGGGTATGGATTGGCTATCGTCATACCGAGCTGTTATTGAATGCTACCGCCAGAGGGTCACCGTATGTACCTTGAGCGGGGAGTGTTTCCATTTCTTGGGAGATCGGGTTGGTAGTGTGTTGCCACCGATGTATGATCCGCGAGGGCGGAATGAGCTTAGTGGTCTACTTGCTAGCTTTATGAGTGGTGAGTGTGTTGAGACCCAGATTGTATTACCAAGGGTGGTTTGTGAGTATTCGGATGTTTTTCCCGAGGATCTCGTTAGTTTACCACCTCATCGAGAGATAGAGTTCTCTATTGATTTAGTGCCCGGCACAGCGCCGATTTCTATGGCACCTTATCGTTTTGCCCCAGCCGAGTTGAGTGAGTTGAAGATTCAGCTCCAGGAATTGCTAGATAAGGGTTTTGTTCGCCCTAGTGTTTCACCGTGGGGAGCACCGGCCCTCTTTGCTAAAAAGAAAGATGGTGCCTTGAGATTGTGTATAGACTACCGGAAGTTGAATCGGGCTACGGTCAAGAATAAGTACCCTATGCCCTGTATAGATGATCTGTTCGACCATTTGAAGGGTTCCCGTTGTTTCTCTAAGATAGACTTGAGATCGGGTTACCACCAGTTGAGGGTCAGGGAGGAGGATATTCCTAAGACGGCATTCCGTATGCGGTATGGCCATTATGAGTTTCTGGTGATGCCATTCGGGCTTACCAATGTACCGACAGTCTTTATGGATTTGATGAACCGGATCTTCCGGGAATTCTTGGATCGATTTGTAGTCGTTTTCGTGGACGACATTCTTATCTATTCACCTTCTGAGGAGGAGCACGAGGAACACTTGAGAGTGGTGCTTGAGTTGCTTAGAGCCCATAGGCTGTATGCCAAGTTTGGGAAGTGTGAGTTCTGGCTAGGAGAGGTGAAATTCTTAGGCCATGTGGTATCCGGGGAAGGGGTGTCTGTTGATATATCCAAGGTAGAGGCAGTGCAAGATTGGGCACAGCCTAAGAGTGTGTTTGAGATCCGCAGTTTTCTGGGATTAGCTGGGTATTACCATCGGTTTGTGAAAGATTTCTCCAAGCTAGCTTCGCCGTTGACTAGATTGACGCGGAAAGGGGTCAAGTTTGTGTGGAGTGAGACTTGTGAAAAGTCGTTCCAAGAGTTGAAGGTTAGATTGACCACTGCTCCGGTCTTGATTATTCTGGAGAGAGGGTTGGGTTATGCAGTCTATTGTGATGCCTCACGAGAGGGTTTGGGTTGTATGTTGATGCAAGAGGGGAAAGTGGTAGCTTATGGCTCACGTCAGTTGAAAATACACGAGAAGAACTACCCTACGCACGACCTAGAGTTAGCAGCAGTGATCTTTGCCTTGAAGATTTGGAGGCACTACCTTTATGGTGAGAGGTTCGAGGTGTTCTCGGACCACAAAAGTTTGAAATATCTGTTTACACAGAGGGACTTGAATTTGAGGCAGAGGAGATGGATGGAGTTCATTGAGGACTATGATTTTGAGTTGCACTATCACCCGGGAAAGGCCAATGTTATGGCCGATGCCCTTAGTAGGAAATCCATTAGTGATGTAGCTTGTATAGCCATCTGGGAATGGAAGATGTTGGGTGCGCTTGGCGAGTTTGATTTGCTTCTGGACGAATCTGTTGAGGTTGCAGCCTTGTTTTCTGTTGTTGCGCAACCTACACTTGTGACCCGAGTGTTAGAGGCACAGAGAGGTGACCTTGAGGTAGAATCCCTCCAAGAGAATATCTCAAATGGAAAGGTTGAGAAGGGTTTGACGGTGTATCCCGACCTGAGTGTGAGATACCGAGACCGTTTGTTTGTGCCGGAGTCTTGCCGAGAGGAAGTACTCCGAGAGTTCCATTATTCACGCCTTGCGGTGCATCCGGGAGGCACTAAGATGTATCGAGATTTGGGTCGCCAGTTTTGGTGGCGAGGTATGAAGAGAGATGTGGCTGTTTTCGTATCGAAGTGCCTTACTTGCCAGCAAGTGAAGGCCGAGAATCAGAGGCCAGCGGGTTTGTTGCAACCCTTGCCTATTGCCGAGTGGAAGTGGGAGCATGTCACTATGGACTTCGTTGTAGGTCTTCTGAGGACTCAGCGGGGTAGTGATGCCATTTGGGTGGTTGTAGACCGGTTGACTAAGTCGGCGCACTTCATTCCTATGCGCGTGAGAGATTCGGTAGATCATCTCGCCGACTTGTACATTCGGGACATAGTGAGATTGCACGGGGTCCCAGTGACGATCGTCTCAGATAGAGATCCTCATTTTACTGCTAGGTTGTGGCAGAGTTTACAGAGTGCCTTGGGCACTAGGTTGACCTTTAGTATGGCTTATCATCCTCAGACTGACGGGCAGTCCGAGCATACTATTCAGATCCTTGAGGATATGCTTCGAGGTTGTGTCCTTGACTTTAGTGGGACGTGGGAGAGGCATTTGCCCTTGGTGGAGTTTGCCTACAACAACAGTTTTTAGTCTAGCATCGGTATGGCACCGTTTGAGGCCTTGTATGGCCGATCGTGTAGGTCTCCAACATGTTGGGCCGAGGTGGGTGATGCACCTTTGTTTGGTCCAGAGTTGGTTAGGGAGACGACGGAGAAAGTTGAGCTTATCCATAGGAGGCTTGTTACAGCCCAGAGTCGCCAAAAGAGTTATGCCGACCGTAGGAGGAGACCTTTGGCGTTTGAGGTAGGTGATCATGTCTTCTTGAAAATATCACCTAGGCGAGGTTTGATGAGGTTTGGGAAGAGTGGGAAGTTATCCCCTCGGTTTATTGGTCCCTTCGAGATCCTTGAGAGGATTGGCGAGGTTGCTTATCGTTTAGCCTTACCGCCGCAGTTGTCCGGAGTGCATGACGTGTTTCATGTGAGTATGCTTCGGAAGTATGAGCCAGATCCATCCCACGTGTTGGATTGGACCGACTTGAAGGTAGATGAGGATGCCTCGTATGAGGAGAGGCCGGTTCGGGTCTTGGATAGGCGGGATCAAGTCCTGCATGGCAAGATCATTCCCTCAGTAAAGGTTTTGTGGAAACATCACGGAGTGGAGGAAGCCACTTGGGAACATGAGGCGGATGTCCGTGAGAATTATCCGGACTTGTTTGTTGATGTGTAATTTTGTAATGAAATTCTGTAATATTGTTGAACTTTAAGAGCATTGTATATGTCTTAAGTTGTAAAACATTGTGAATGTTTTGGTTAATGGAAGTTTGTTTTAACATTGCGTATGTTAAGTATATTGTGGAAATGCAAGCATAATATTAATGTTGCATGTGTTAAGAAATTGTGAGAAACAGGTTGAAATTGGTAGATTTCAAAGGAATGCATGTTGATAATGCAGGTTGTTACGTGTAATGTGAAATGCCTCTTGAAAAGAGATGGGATTGACCGGTAATAGGTCGTGTTGTTTAATATTATGTTGTAATATTGTTGAGAAAGGAGAAAACCTGTTTTTGAAAAACTTGTGTTTAATTTCGGGGATGAAATTCTTTAAGGGGGGAGGTTATAGCGATCCCGGTTGTCCCTTTACTGTTCTATTGTATTTCGGACTCGGTTCCGTGAAGTTGGTAGTTGTATCTATCTTGTTGTCATCCTTTAATTCCGCTTGATTGAGTTTTAGGATGTTTTGGGCAGGGTTGCTACAGGTTGGTTAGGCCTTGGTTTCAATTCCTTGTTGCCCAGTTTTTAGGCGGTCCGCTCGAGCGGGTCTTCTTGCGCTCAAGCGGGTATTGCACACCCCTAGTATTTCGTGTCCCTGCAAAACTTCTGCAGGTGTGATTTTTTCGCTCGAGCGGGTTTCTTTACGCTCGAGCGGTAGCGCTCGAGCGGGTTTGTTGGCGCTCGAGCGTGTAGTACCTTCTCGGTGAAGTTCTGGGAGGGGGAAATCTACGCTCGAGCGGACTGGTTTTCACGCTCGAGCGGATGTACTTTATTCTTGTGTCTTGGTGCTCGAGTGGGCCTTCTTGCGCTCGAGCGTGTCCAGATTTTTGTTCTTGGCGCTCGAGCGTTGTGTTCTCCGCTCGAGCGTGAATGTCGTATATCAGTTGGCAGCTGGGCATTCTAAAATCACTTTTTGCATTCTCTCTCTCTCTCTCTTACTCTTCCAAAAAGCCATTTGAGAGCTTCTCTCTCTAAAACCATAACTTCTCTCTAAGTATTGATGTAGCTAAGGTGTTTTCCTCACCTTTGGTCTTTACGAAAGTTGGGTTGATCGTCGAGGGCTTTACCTTAATCCGAAAATTTCGAGTTTTGGAGCACGTTGAGTTTCGACACCTTCTTTACTTGAGCTCCGAATTTGAGGTAGGGATTCCTACTCACAACTATGGGTTTTGACCTAGATATTTGGGTATTTTGTTAAATGGTTGATTTTGGGAAGTTAGGGTTTGAAAATGTTGAAAAGGGGTTTTGTTATTTTGATTCAAAAATATGTATTTTGGGTTTCAAAATAATGATTTTTGTTGTTGGTTGTTGATATATAGGCCATTGGGTCAATATTGGGAAATGGGGTAGAAAACCCTAAATTGTGGAATAAATTAATTGGTATAATTGATTTGGGAAAATTGTAGCTATATGGAATTGAGTTGGAAATAATGAAATTGGTTCATTATATGGTTGAATTGTGGAGTTAGATTTATTAATCGCTTACTTTTAAAAACATTGATATTTTATCTGTTGGAGCTTTTATTATCTGTTTAGAAATAATTGCTTGGAGTACCGGTGGAGGGTAGTTTTGATTGTTGTAGACAATGCATGATGATTAGGCAAACTAAAACTAATCAATTGGATATGTCATAGAGTATGACGGTTGATAGAATACATTAACGTTATGTATTGATTGATTGTGTATATGACCTTTGTGTATATACGTTGTATGTATGGGAGGAGATAGAGGATGTACTCCACGGTTTAGGGGAAGATAGGGGATGGACCTCTAAACCGGATGTTGTTTGGGAGGAGATAGGGGATGGACTCCACTGATACAGCTCATATGCTTGTCAGATAATGTGTTGATATAGCTCATATGCTTATCTTTGGAAGTGTTGATACAGCTCATATGCTTATCTTTGGATGTGTTGATACAGCTCATATGCTTATCTTTGGAAGTGTTGATACAGCTCATATGCTTGTCATTGGAAGCGTTGATATAGCTAATATGCATATCTGTTGAAATGTGGATACAGCTTGTATGCTTATCTGTTGAGATGTTGATACAACTAGTATGTTTATCTATTGTAAAAATGGGAAATGTTTAATATGAGTCATTGTTTCATATAAGTGGTTGGCCAGGTTCTGAGCCGTTGATGTAAATTGTGAAATTGATAAGAAATGGAAAGCGGAATGGAATGGAAATGGGTTATGAATCGGTTTATGGAAATTGAACATTTATCAATTGCTAATGTCTTAGTCATTGCTCATACTGTGTTTAGCATATCTCTACTGGGCTGTGGCTCACCCTTTATGGGACATCATTTTCAGGTACAGGTAGCATGCCACCTCCAAGGACATAGCTTGGGAGGCTAGATGCAGGCGGATTGTTTTGCTTATTTTCTTTTGGTGTATTACATGTAAATTCAAGCCAAGGGCTCTATGTGTATTGAGTTAGTACTCCTTTTTGTAATCAAGTGTTAACTTGGAAAGCTGTAAGCCCGTAGGGTATTTGCTTTTGTTGTTAACATGTAATACAGTTGTAAGAATTACTCTGATGAATAGAAATGGTCGGTTTCTTTTATATCAATGCATGTCTAAAATGATGGATTTTATGTATTATTTTGAGGGCGTTACAGAAATACCAACGTTTACCACAAACAGGGTGTCGACACTAGAAGGCCATGGTGTTGACCCTAGAAACTAGTGGTGCCACACCCAACACACATGGTGTCAACCCTAGAAATAGTGGTGTCGACATCCAGAAACATAAACAAAAGAGAAGAAAGAAGAAAGAAGCAAGTGTCGACCCCAAGAAGCTTAAGATCGACCCCCAAAACAAAATTTTGAAGTCAGAACTCTTATTTTTGACAAGATTAATCGCAAAACAACAACCCAATTAAGTTTAGATCGAATTTCAACTGCCCAAAATAATGGTACACCAACCCCAAAAGACCACATTAGCGATAGAAAATGAATCCAAAACACTTTCCAAAGGCTTAAAGAGCACAAGCTACAAAGAAGTACATGGATAATTCGTCACCCTTAAGAAGGAAATTATATCAATTGAGGAGATTATATAGCATATGAGGAGCAAATATTAGTAAATAATGATAGGTAAAATATTAAAGATCAAACATATAGAGGTAAAAAATAGGACATTTATCAATATTTTAAAATTTTACTTTTTGTTGTAATAAATAAATTAAATCAAATTAAATATAGATATAGATATACAAAAGTTTTTTAATGGGAGATTGACCAATGAATCTCATATCTTGGACTTGTGATCTATATAGTCCCAATTTTTTTTTTTCGGTGATCCATTTACTCCTTTTGGATGTGTAATGACTCATTTGCAATTATAATCTCCTTAATTGTTGTTGTTTGTTGTATCCTCAGGAGATTTTGTTTGTTGGAGTGTTACATTGGAGTATTATATTTGGGAAAAGTATACTGAGGAGTTTTTTAATAGACCTTCTAGATGTATTCAATGTCATATCATACTTGCCACATTGGAGTATTACATTTGGAAAAAGTACACTAAGGAGTTTTTTAGTAGACCTTCTAAATGTACCCCCAATGTCATATCATACCCGTCATATTGGAGTGCCATATTAGAGTGTTACATTTGAAAAAAGTACACTAATTAGTTTTTTAGCAAATCTTCTAGATGTACCCAATGTCACATCATACTAGCCACATTAAGAAAAGTACACTAAGGAGTTTTATTGGAATGTTACATTTGAAAATGTACACTAAAGAATTTTTTTAGAATGTTACGTTGGACTGTTACATTTTAAAAAAGTACATTAAATTTTTTTTTCCCAATGTCACATCATACTTGCCATATTGGAATGTTACATTTGGGAAATAGTAAAAAAAGTCTTGATATGATATAAAATAAATCTAAAAGGATCTCATGGAGTACCTTTTGAAAACAATAGGACTTATGTGATCATAAGAAGAAGAAGAAGAAAAAAAAAAGAAAAAAGGATTTATGAGTATGCAATATTCTGAGACAGGACTTTTGGGTTAATTTTCCTTTTTTAATTAATATAACTCTAGAGCTGAGCATGAAAAACAAGACATAAGATGTAAATTTTGTTTCCTTTCGACTTTCTCATTAGTACGAAAAACAATTTGCACAGAACAATGGTGGAAAAAATGAGGTATAGACAACAATAACCGAATAGTCATTCTACGATGTAAAACTATTTCCAACTATAAAATATATAGGGGTGTTTGTGAAGTGAATTACTCTGTCTTGAAAATAGATTTGAGATCAAGCCAGTTTATTTGGTATCAAAATTAGAAAAATATCATTAGACAATTAAAACAAAGGTGCATATAGTAATTAATAATTCAAGTAGATATTCAAAAAATAAAATTATCTAATAATTGACAGTCATAAAAAATAAAAAAAAGGCCAAGATTGCACTCCAAACTCTAATAACTAGTCAAAAAGTGCATTAATGAAGTTGAAAGACAAAATGCTGAGACAATGAGATTGAAATAAGTTCATACAGCTACAAAGGGCATACAAAATGAGAACAAATATTAATGAAACTTAATGGTACAAATGGTTAAGGAAAAATTAAATAATTTACTGAAATTAGTTTTACCAAATCTTTCTAGACAGTAATAATATTGGATCTTAGCCTTGAGGTTTATTTAAATTCTAAAAAAGCAAAGACAGTAAGTTCATATTTAATAAAACAAAGTGTATTGAATGGAACATAATAAAATTACAAAAATAATTAAAAAAATATTAGATATTGCATCATATTGCTCAAATTGTAAATTTTGCTCTTCAATCCATAGGCTAGAACATTGAACAATTTTATCTATCAAATCTATCAATCCTTTTTGATGAAATTGATGATTATTGCAAAGATATAGAAGATGAGCGCAATATATTATGAGGTTGATTTAATGTTTGTGTCATTATTAAACATAGAACAACAAATTGCATATTCTAAAATTGTTGATGCCGTACTTTCTAGAAATTCAATATATTTCTTTATTGATGGACCTGATAGAACTAGAAAAACCTTTTTGTATGAAGCAATCTTGGCTACAATAAGAACGCACAAATTTATCACCATTGCAACTACAACTTTAAGAGTTGCTGTATCACTTTTGCCTAATGGGCGTATTGCGCATTCGCGGCTCAAAATTCCTATAGATGTTGAAGGAAAAATTTGTTGTAATGTTAGCATAAAAAGTGGCCTGGCAAAAATCTTATAATATTGAATGAAGCATCGATGGCAAGGCGACAAAGTATTGAAGCACTTGATGCATTGTTCAAAGATGTGATGGATAACAATCTTGTATTTGAAAGAAAGGTTCTGGCATTCAGTGGTGACTTTTGTCAAGTGCTACCTGTTGTGCCAAAGAGTTCAAGAAATGAATGCATTAATACTACCCTTCTTATATCTTACGTTTGTCATTCATTAGAGAATATTACATTAACACAACATATGCAGGCTAAGCATGATCCAGCATTTAGTAATTTTTTGCTTTCTATGGGAAATGGTACATGTGACACTCAAAAATTTCAGTTCGCTCGAGCGTAGGTTTGACTGCTCGAGCGATCTTTCGAATCATCTTATACTTTGGTTTGCAACTGAGATTCTAAGAGTTTGAATTTTTTGCTTGAGTGCAAGTTTGTTCGCTTGAGCGGTCTGTCCCTTGCGAAACCTGAGATGTTGCAATCATGTATTCACTGCTCGAGCGGTCTATTCAAAGACAACCACTTTAAATCCACTTTGAGTCACTTTTTTTTATCTTTTCTCTCTCTGTCTCTCTCTCTTTTTCATTTCTGAAAACCCTAAGCCTTCAAACCTAGATTTTATCTATTTCTACCAAAGATTTACCTCTTGTTCTTGAGGCAAAATGTAGAGCACAAAGAGATCGTCATATTGGATTGTGTTTTCCTCGATGTCACCTCGTGGGTCTCCTCTCATTCATTTTTCTCCCTTCAAGTAAGGATTTCTTTTACTCTTTTCAAAACACTCTCATAGATAGATATTTTCTATTGCATGAAAAATGTGATTTTAAGAAGAGATTTTTGAAATGCATGTAGATGATGCTTAGGATTTTGAATCAAAATAGCAGATGTTATGTTTGTATGTTGATTATGAGGATTTGACGTTAATAGAACATGATTTTGACGATTAATATAAAAATCCCTAAATTTTGTTTGTTTAATAATCTTAAAAGATAAGCTTAGTTGATAATTTTATGATTTTGGTCCACATGAATTATTTGTGAAAAGAAATGCGATATGAATAAGGAAATGTGGATGGTTATTTTGAAACTAGTTCAAATTGTAATTTAGTGAGATTAGAAAGAAATGGAAAATTTACAAGATGGTGGCTAATGATTATGTAATTTGAGCAAATAAATAAATATTATGATGATTGATGATGTTGTAGTTGTGAATAATTGTAACACCCAAAAATAATTAACAATAGATAATCACACAAAATAAGTTAGATATGTGGAAACTTACCATACATTAACCTTTCATTAATTCTTTTCAGCAATACAAAAGATGTCATATGCATGTATACATTCACAAATCCTAAATCCAGAATCAATAGCATATGACATGAATGAATAATTTGACACAAAAGGAAATATAAATAAATTTATGTCCTAATGACTACATATTTCCAAGATGATGCTTGGTTACACAAATGACTCAAGCCCAAAACAAGTAAAAGGTCCGAGGCTTGTACAACAGATATTTACATCAAAAGAACAACAGGAAGCTCTTGGCTCCAAGGTCCTTCCAAGCTACTTCCTTGGAGGAGGCATGTCATCAGCACCTGAAAATTGTTTTTCATATAAAATGAGCTAATAAACAGTAGAATACTTAAAAACAATGTATTAAACTTAACAAAGTCATGTAGTGAATGCATATGCATGCCATTTATCAAAACATTCCACTTCATCTTTCAAAACAATGCAATGCCATAGTTATATATCTATCAATTCATAAAACAATACCTTTTTAAATTAAAAAATAGGACAATGAATACATAATACTGGGCATCTCTAGGTACGTATCTGTCAATAGGCTATACAAGCACTACCAAAGCCATTTTATCGGTACTAACTGGAAGGATCGACACCTAACTGTGCAGGTTTCTGAACTTTCACCAAGGACACACATGCTAACATAATAAAACCACAACCACACCCCCTAACCAGATTCACCAAGGTATACACCATTTTTTCTCAAAACGATACATTTTTAATGCTTAAGTATGAAGCAATGTTAAATGCAAGATGTACGAGTAGCTGGTTTTCATTAACCTAATTCTCATGCAATTTCTACAATAATCAAAGTTATCCTCCACCGATAGCCCAAAATAGATATTTCTATGTACAAATAAATTTCCAATAACAACTATAATTTCATAATCTCAAAATAGGAGTGATAATATATATGTCCAACTCTATTCTCATCAACAACAAATACATTCATTTTATCTATTCAAAACTTAACATCTTTCTTTTTCTTTCATAGATCAAACATTAATGATTTTCCAATAAAACATTGTTTACTTTCAAAAACACATTTCAAAGAGAAATTTCCAATATTTCAACACAACTTAACAATATACACACTTCCACAACATTTATTAAGAAACCATTTGAAAACCCCTCTTTTACATTTCAAAAACCAAACCCTAAATCAAAACCCTCAACCCTAAATCATTACCCTTTTTTAAATACACATAACGAAGTTAAAAATCATACAGAAAGGTTGAAGAAATCCTTACCCCAAGAGTAGAAGGAGAAAAGAGCATGATCCAACTGTAGATGGGGTTCAAAATAAAAGTTTCTTTGGTTAAAACGTTCACCTTTATGAGCTCTACACTTTACTCCAAAGCACAAGGGCGATGAGACCAATAGATTTTGGTGTATTTGAGGTGTTTATACAAGAACTAGAGAGAGAGTGAAGAAATTAGATTTTGGGGTGTTTTAGAGAGAGAAAGCAAAAAAAGAAAGAAAAGGACCTTTTCCCGATCTGATATATGCATAGACCGCTCGAGTGACCAAATCACCACTCGAGCATTAGACACAAGTAAGTGACACCGCTCAAGTGACCAAAACATAGCTCGAGCGCATTATAACCCCCTCCCAAAAGTTTTGAATACTACAAAAGACCACTCGAGCAAAGAAAGGACCACTGTAGACACCCCATTTTTGACCGTCCTCAAGACTAGGACGTCACCGTTTGAACACCCGGTGATCATCCATGGTTGTGTTCGTTTGGAGTTCCTGGAGGTCTCGGCTACGCGCCTTGCCTCAGGATCTCCGAACTCGACTGCTTAGTGTCTGGTTTTGCACCAAACACTTGTGTTTTGCCTTGGAGGGGCAGGAAATGCCTTGTGAGGCATCCCCACACATCACCGGCCATGGCCAGAGGCCACTGGCTGGTGTTTTGTTGCCATCGGCAATGTATATTGCCGGTCGGCAGTCAATTTTGTCAAAATGGCATTTTTGAGCATTCGACTACTGTTCATCTGCTTTTGCAGATATTTTAATACAGCTGTATGGCATTTTGTTCCCCTCCATACACGTGTATGGAGGGATGGCCTTCTTGTTAGCTTACCTTGTAAGCTTTACAAGATTAGCTTCTCTATAAGAGGAGCCCTCCTCTCCCTTGCTTAGGGTTAGACATTTTAGAGACAAAAAATACAGAGGAGAGCTCTGGTTCTAGGGTTAGTATAGTTGTAGCTATTCTATCTTTCTTTTTCTCTCTTGAGTGTTCTAGGTGCATTTGTTCTTAGTATTGCACACAAACACCTACCATTACACCTTCTCTTGGCTATTGAGGTTCTAAGGGATTGTTTTCAAAGTTTTGGAGCTGGTTTGGAGCTTAAGGAGCTGCTGGAGCTCCATTTGTGAAAGAGGTCTTCAAGGGTAACAATCTTGCCCTTTTATTCCCCATTTTTGCATACTATTTTTGCCTATCTTAGAACTGTTTTTGAGCTTAGTGTATAATATAAAAAAGTTCTGTTTTTAGGCCCTCTAAATAGTTTGTGTAGAGTGTTTTGTGGTTTGGAGGTGGTTGACCCCTCTTAGGCCTTGAGAGGCCCCATTTTGTGCTATTTTGAGTGAGCTCCGGGACCTTGGTGTTTGGGCCTCCTCACCACTGAAATCTTGAGGGATTTCAGAGGTGAGGATGGTGCCTTGAGGTCCTAGGGAGGAGAGGGCCACCCCCTCTCCTTGTTGTCCTTGAAAAGGACCATTTTTGGCCTCTTGAGGGAGCACTTAGCTAAGCTTCATGTTGACCATGTCTTAGCTGATTTTTGTGCTTATTATGTCATAACATGCCTCTGTTTTTAGTTGGTTTTGGTACACCATGCATGCTTAGCATACCTACCTTGTAATGCCATGTTTAGGCCTTAACATGCCTTAGGTTGTAAACCATTGTTCTAGCATGTTTTAGGCCTAGCTTTGTAAAGATTTTGTGCTTATTTTGCCATGTTTGAGGTCTGTCCATAGTTGTTTGGGTCGACTTTGGCATGCTTAGTATAGCCCCTTTGCATTTTTGGTTTGTTGGCCTTAAGTGTGTGAGTGTGTAGCATGCATTACTTGCCTTATTTTAATGGTTTGGCACCATTTATAGCATCATTTCAGTTCCCTTTGTATGCTTGTATGCTTGCCTTGGATGCCCCTTTGATACCTTATGAACTTGTGTGGCATGCTCCTTGAAAGTGCATTTGTGCATGCTTTTGAATTCAAGCCATTTAGATGCCATCTGAGTGGTCTTTTGGGCTTTGTTTTATGTGCTAAAACTCTGTTTTTTAGTCATTAAATTCATGCCGTGTTTGGTCTTGCTAAGTGTAGTTCAATACTTCATTAGCTTGCCTTGAATGCTTGGGCCATTTGTTGCATGTTTAGCCTATCTTGTTTGTTTGGTTTGACACCATGTTCTTGCATGATTTTCAGAGATTAATGCATGCCCCATGTCCATGATTATTCCCTCTTAAGTGTGCTTGAAAGAAGCCCTTTGATGCTTAAGTGTTTAGCCCTTAACATGTGCATGTGTGTATGTGTGTTTGGTCCCATCTTCTTAAGCTTTGGCCACTGTTTTGGACCTAACTTAGAGCCGTCCAATTAGTATAAGCCCATCCCTTGTATGCCATTCAAGTGTTGTTACATTATCCCATGTTTGCATGCTTTGGTTGCATGTGTTGCATGCTTGAAATCATTTGCATTTGGCATGCATTCCCTTGGTCAAATTACTAGCATGTTGCATGATTAGATCACATCTTGCATGCTCTAAGTAGTTTGCATAGTTGTGGCATGATTGTATGCTTGTTTGCCTAGTCTATGTGCCTAGTGCGCATCACTTGCTTGTATGCTCATGTTGCATGCTAGCCCACATGATTAGGGTGCATTGCATTGCCATGAATGCTTCACCTCTTGACCAAGTCATGATGGAGGTAGAAGCCTCTTGGTTCGATTATTGGTTTGCATTGCATTTGACATCAAAATGTGCACACTTGGTCCCTTGGGCCATCACGCATGGAAATGCGCGATTGGTGGTCCGAGAACCAAGGAGCATGTCCCTTTGAGTCACTAACATGATGAGGGACATGATTGGTGCATATATGGCTTGAATTGCATTGCCATGCAAAGTTCTGTCCTCTGCTGCTGTCAAACAGGTTCTGCAGGCATTCTCTGCCGATCGACTTCATGGAGTGCCGACCGGCAATCAATCGGCAGCCGATGGATTCATTATGTGCCGAGGGGCACCAAACCACTGCCGGTGACCATTCTACTCAGCCGGTGGTGTCTCCCAATGTCCAGAGAAGCAATTCTGAGACTTCGACAGTCTTCAGAGGAGCAGAGCAGGGAAAACAGAGGCAGATTGCGCATGGCAGTGAATTCCCGAACAAGACCGAGCATGCATTGCATTGAGCTCTCTTCCCGAGGCGGTTTACTGTTTTTCCTAGCTTAGTTAGCTCGTTAGCTAATTAGGTAATTTGTAATAATTAATTAGCTAGGATAGTTAATTCATTATTCGATTTGTATTATTCTTTCGGTCCCTCCGGGCGAGGGCGAATTTGTAAGTGTGGGTGAGTGTGTGCATGTTTTCCAACCCCCACTTCTTTCTCCCTTTTACTTACCTGCTTTGATGGTTAGTAATAGGTCATGTTTAAATTAGCATACCTTATGCTGTGCATGCGTGCATCCATGCATTTGTCTCGCACGCACCGGGCTCGGTACATCATGCTAACTGCATTTGTACTTCAATTCCAAATTGAATACGTGCATCAATTGATTGCATTTCACATGCCATGTTTAGGTTAGCCGAGCCTACTCTAGTTGCATCTTGTATGTGTTGCATTAGTCAATTTAACATGGACTTGGATCATGCATTGATTGCTAACGAGTTCTTTGTTTTGGCACGGAGTACGATGTGAGTATTTATGCTTTAGCATCCTTGCATGCGTGTGGGTGTTGCCATAACAGCATGATTACCATGAGGCTAGCTGCTTATGTGATATAACTGCTTGAATGCCTGTGGATGGAGGTTAAATTACCTAAATTGGGACAACGCATTAAAACTGTGAGTTTTAAAGCCCACTGGATAGTGGCAAAACCATATTTTCTAAAAAGCCCACTCGAGGGTGGCAAAACCAGCATTTTAGCCTACTTGCGAGTAGCAAACCATTTTCAAAACAAGCATGAAATGTTTTGTTCCAATTTAGGCGATTTGGTCTATATTTGTTTGCTGTGCGCATAACATAGTAATTCTAGACTAATAACCAGTTTAAGAACACATAACGTTTTCAAAATTGGATATCATGGTTAGTAGAGGCCGATCTTCGGATCGGGCGAGAGGGGGTGCTCATAGCTGACCTTCCCCAATCGTACCCAAGTTCCCGAGCCGAGGCAACTTTGGTGATGACAGACACGTGGCCTTTGGCACCGAGTCAGGGTTTCCTAAATTCCCCCATTTTAAAATATTTAGGTGGCGACTCTGTATCTGGCAAAGCAGTCCATGTTTGGCACATCTTTTCAGAAAATCTGTTTCTCAAAACGATTTGCCGGATTTGGACTCTTTGGTTCAGATTAAGAACCGTGACATCAAATCGAGTCCGAACTGTAGCATGAGGCCCACGGGCGCGTCTACAGTTTCTGGCGACTCAGCTGGGGATTTTAGAGAGCTTGACTCGAATTCGTGATATCCTGTTTTGATTTCATTTATGTGTCTCTTTGCATTGCATGTGCATTGGTGCGCCTAGGGACACCGTGTTTGCCATCTGCCATTCCTGAACGGTTTGTTGGAGGCTTGTCTTGTCAAGGCATGACCATAAGGCTGACCAGTTATGGGCTCTGACAGTATGGGAACACAAACCCCGGTTTTACCGGGGCACCCTTTTCGACCATTCAACCTAGTGCATATTCGGATCCATAGTGACCATTCCAAGTTAGGACAGGCTGCTTACCCGATTATAGGTTATTTGAAACTGCTGCGTGCATAGTGGAACCCTAGCTCCTGACAAAATAGGACAGGGAAACCCTACCCCAACATAGGGGTGTTTTGGCTCTCTTTACTTGTTATGTGCTTTTAGAGTGTATCTCTACAGGAACGTACATATCAGTTTGCAAGATTGAGTATTAGACCTGAGGGCATCAGTATTAGTTTATGAGAATCAGTTATCTGCGGGTATCAGGTTCAGTTTTGGGAACAGTGATTCTGGGGAACAGTGATCAGCAATAGAGTACAGTTGTTCGGCTACACCTGTGGTTGATCTGTTTGGGCTGAAATGCTGTTTGTTTTTCCTCTCAGTTCAGAGTATCCAGAGAATTGGTACAGAATAGCTAGTGTTCCCTTTTGATTGAGGCAGGACTTATGGCGACGCAGAATTCAGAAGAGATCGTGGTTATGACAGCTGCATTAGATCAAGGGATCACTCTGCAAAGTGAGACCAACATTGACATGTCACATCCACCTAGGTCACCTGTTGCGCACCCGGTCTGGGCCCCCCCAGCTATACCAGGCTTGCGAGCCTACTACATTTGAACTAATGGGGATGATAGGTGATCTCTAGAGGTCCGAGGCGGATCTCGCCTACGGAATGTCAGCTTCACCTCCAGCCGCGCCATATGCCGAGAGTTTTTTACCCCAGGAGCCCTCGCTGTTGGGGCAAATTGTAATTGAACTTAGCCAACCGGAGATGGCCTCCAGCTATGGTAATGACATATCAACATCAACCCAAACCCTCGATCAGGCTGAGGCCAGAGGAAAAGACAAAATGAAGGCAGATGCCGATCCCATTGAACAACTGCTGCGGGCAGTCGAGGCTTTGAAAGCCGGGGGGATGAACAAGCAACAGATATCCGCAGTTGTGGTAAAAACTGTGGAGGATGCTTTCCCCACTCCACCTGAGGGTAGTTCAAGTCAGTCAGAAAATCGGGATAGGCCCCGTCATGCCAGAACAGTTCCTCCTATTCCCAGCCCTGCACCCGGGAAAGATCAGAAAGCCAAGGTGGCGCCTGCCGACCCTTTCGCTTGTGCATCTAGTAAGAACGCTCAGACTTCAAAATATCTGCCCCGAGGGTGCAGGGTCTTTCATGCTCTCTACATGCCTCTGACTAAGGCACTTCAGATCCTTGCCGAGAGGGGACACCTTAAACCCTTGGAGCCTCGGCCTCTCCCGAAGAATCTTCCTGCTACGCATGATGCTGCTCAGTACTGCACGTACCACCAGCAGACAGGCCATGCAACCGACAATTGTTTCCGTCTCCGTCATGAGGTGTAAGATTTGATTGACAATGAGGTTATCCTTCCGCCCACTTAAGCCAAGTCCGTTACCACCCAGTTATTGGATTTTGAGGACACAGATACTGCAAGTATGTAATCAGAGAGTGAACCACCTGCGGGCGGCATTCGGTATATTTTGGATGTGGCGTCTGGCACGCATTTTTGAGCATCTGTGAACGCTAGTTTTGTAAATTCTGGCTTGGGTATCGAGTCAGTCTTTTGTTTTGAGTCTGTCTCTTTGTCTTGAGTCAGTCTTTTTTGCTTAAGGGCCTGTCTTATTGTATCGAGTCAGTCCCCTTTGTATAGAATACCAGGTGATTCCGGGGTTGTTGCCTCGAACACTGTTTTGTCTTGTAATTACCCATTTTTGTTTTTGAGTCTGTTTCTGCCGAGGGGCCAGTTATACAAACAAATCTGAATGAAACAGCTGTGGCTATCTCATTTTCATGCTTGCTTCCAGTGTAAGTTAGTTGTGTCAGAGGATTTGAATGGACTGACAGTACATCTCGCCTACTCTCCTGCGCGCCAAACTCATTGCATTAGCCTAAGTTTTTAAAAAAAAAACCCTCTTGAACACTGCGGTGATAAAAACGAAGAGGAAGGAATTCCTCGGGTTTTGCAAAATTTTGATCATTTTGAGAGAAAGAGAAGCATGCTAAGCCCTTAACGAATGAAATCATGCTTGTCAGCGTGAGTACTGGGAAGGACCCTGGCTTGATTCAGATTGGTTCCACACTATCTTCGGCACGAGCGATTCGTCGCTTTCTTAAAAACTTTCAAAAACAAATGTTTTCCACGGCCTTGTGAAGACCTGTGTGGAACCGCTCTTGAGATTGTGCAGCCTAGGATCGCTCTCAGCCTCAAGATTCGACCTGTTTGTTTTGAACCACGAACTCATCCGGAACATTCAACGGACAACTGTCGGAGGAGGCCCGTGTGGCCAGTTTTGAAGCAGCCCTTGAGCAAGAGGCACCAAAGCCGAATCAAAAAGATTAGATCTCACCAGAGGAAACTCGTGAAGCAACCATGACGGATTCTTCCGCAAATCATTGCAACAGCCGTTCTCCTAGATATAGAGAGGCTTCAACTTCAAAAACCATTTGGCATGGACTTGTTACACTTTTACCCTTTGAGAGGCTCGCTGGGCCGAAAACCCGGAAGGGCGACCCAGGCAAAAGTTAGAGCAAGAGAAAAATACAAAAAAACAAAAAATACAAAAAAGAAAAGAAAAGAAAAGAAAAAAAAATGCGAAAAAGAAAAGAAAAAGAAATGAACAAAAGAAAATGAAAAGAAACTCGCAAGGTCGAAAACCCGCATCGGGCACCTGGCAAAAGTTAGAGCCTGAAAAGTGAAGGTTAAAATACCCGAGTGTACCTTAACCGAAACTACGTAAGGCTTGATTTCCATGTTTGGGATACGTAGGCAACTTCGTCCTGAAGTCCAGCCCCCAACGCTTTCATAGCGTCTCGGTCCATGCAATGGTTTAGATTTCATCCCAAAGTCCAGTCGCCAACACCTTCAAAGTGACTGTGTCCATATATTGGTTTTGACCATCTTCGTCTTCTCTGTATCCGAGAAAGTTCGGTCATGATCATCACTGGTAGGGACTGTTTACGATATGCTGCGGCATCATCCAAACAAGGGGCAACTTTCCGCTGCCGTGCAGCGTCCTTCAAACAAGGGGCAATTTCCCATTGCCTCCGATCCGAGGTTGCGCATCTCAAAGAGTAAGTTCCATGCTCGTTGAGCATCAGCCGTTTGCAAAAACTATTTTTGAAATTTTTTACTGAGGTTGACTATTTTCTCGAAAACTATTTCGTTTTCCAAAACTGGACCATTTTCTTGGACCCAAAAAGGAAAATTTTCAGTGCTTACAGCCTGACTTGCATGGCTTTCAAATCAAAAATCGAACAAGTACGTTAATTCGACTCTCACCTTGATCAAAACTGTTTTAGTAGAAAACCAAAACGAAAAATGGTCAAAATGATGAACTAGGGGCACAGTTGAGTCAGGTGTTCTGTCTTTCCCCCGTCGTCAACATGCTTGCCAGGAGGGCACTCTACCCACCAGAAGAAATAGCTGTGAGCTAACGGCATCGGGCATGAACCCGCAACTTCCTATTCATTCATTAATCACCTTGGGGAGGGACGAAAAATGAGAGAATAAAGAATAGAGAGGTGTAAGTTGAGAGAAAAGTGAGGAAAAGGGTTTTTGAGAAAAAAAAAAACTGAGCTTGAGTGCCAGAGTGATGTGAGAATCACAAATGAGAAAAGGGTGGGAAACAATAGCCAGAGAAACTGGCTCCTCGTGATTTGAGGTCCCCCGTCTTCGTTAACATGTCCGCGTGTCGTGTCTTTTGTTTTGTTTATCTCAACCTTTGCTTTAGGTCTCTTCCGAGCGTGTCTCGTTGTGTTTAGGTCGTGTACCCTTTTGTTTGAGTCCTCCCCGCTGTGTTCAGTTGTAGGCTCGATACCCCGGTTGAAAATCCGTTTTATTTCGAAAATCATCTTGTGCTCAGAGTGCTGTGCCATTCTCCACATTTGTGCAAAACAGTATTTGTTCTTTCATAAAACTGCAGGGTCCACCCCCGATAAGTGTGAACAGTAGAACAAGAACCTATCTGAAGCTATGTAGGTTCCGGACTGCAAAGCAAAAGAAAAAAGGAAAATTTGGAGCATCTTAGGGTGTTCCAGCTTTGGCAAGATCCGAGACTGCATTTCAGGTGCACCTTCCCAGACCTCGCCATTTCTCTAGAGTATGAGTGTATCTCGACCCCAAGTGTAAGCCTGCTTCAAGTCAGAATGGCAATTAAAGCAGCAGCAGATGTTATCTCTCGCCAACATAAACAGGGTGTGCCCTTTTTAAGCTGAGTGTGTTACAAAGTCCTCCGAAAGGTAAATCGGAGGCACCAGAGTACATGTTTGATGCCTTTCCATTGCATAGAATGTGCACTTTCATATACACTTCTGTTACATGTGTGCCGCGCATCGTTATGATTTATGCATAGAATATGCTTGCTTTCGATTCTGCATAGAATATGCTTTCAATATTGCATAGAATATGCTCCTGTTTCTTGCATAGAAAATGCTCGTACCTTTTGCATAGAAAATGCACTCTTCCATACTTGCATAGAAAATGCACCTCATTTGCATAGAACATGCATTCACTCGCACTGTCTTGTGCACTTACACTTTGCATCCCACTAGCACTGTCTTGTGCATCTTGTGGTTGTATCTCACTCGCACTATTTTGTGCATTGCATATCACTCGCGCTGTTTAGCGTATCGCACTGTCTTGTGCATTTCAAAATCAATCGCGCTATTTAGCGTATCGCACTATTTTGTGCATTGCATATCAATCGCGCTGTTTAGCGTATCGCACTATTTTGTGCATTGCATATCAATCGCGCTGTTTAGTGTATCGCGCTATTTTGTGCATTTCAAATCAATTGCGCTGTTTAGCGTATTGCACTGTCTTGTGCATTTCAAATCATTCGTGCTATTTTGCGCATCGCACTATTTTGTGCAGTTTACATTTCGCGCTATTCTGCGCACCTCAATCGCACTGTTTTTTGCAGTTTATCATTCGCGCTATTTTGCGCATCGCACTGTTTTGTGTAGTTTATATTCGCGCTATTTTGCGCATCGCACTGTTTTGTGCAGTTTATCATTCGCGCTATTTTGCGCACCTCAATCGCACTGTTTTGTGCAGTTTATCATTCGCGCTATTCTGCGCACCTCAATCGCACTGTCTTGTGCATTGCATTCATCGCACTATTTTGTGCACTTCAATCGCACTGTCTGGTGCTTCGCAGATCACATCGCGCTATCTTGCGCACCTTACCTGCACTTGTTAGTGCATTGCATCGCGCTATCTTGCGCACCTCACCTGTATAGCATTGTTTTGTGCATTCACTCTTGCATTGCACTGTTTTGTGCATCTTGTTAGCACTGTCTTGTGCATTCCAACCTGTATCGCACTGTTTTGTGCATCTTCTTGACATTGTTTTGTGCATCACATTGTCTTGTGCACACTGTGTTTTTGTATCACTCACACTGTCTTGTGCACTCTACGGTCTAGGAGACCCTAAATCGTCTGAAGGTGCAAGTCCTTCGGTGTTTGTCGTGCCTGAATGACTGTTGGCAATGTCACATGCATTATCATGCAATCGGCGAGACCTTAAATACGCACGGTCTAGGAGACCCTAAATCCTCTGAAGGTGCAAGTCCTTCGGTGTTTGTCGTGCTCGAACGACTGTTGGCAATGTCACATGCATTATCATGCAATCGGCGAGACCTTAAATACGCATGGTCTAGGAGACCCTAAATCCTTTGAAGGTGCAAGTCCTTCGGTGTTTTTCGTGCCCGAACGACTTTTGATAAGTTGCATCATACATGTATTTTAAGCCGCGTGTTGTCGCTGTAGACACCCCATTTTTGACCGTCCTCAAGACTTGGACGTCACCATTTGAATACTCGGTAATTATCCTTGTTTGTGTTCGTTTGGAGTTCCCAGAGGTCTCGGCTCGCGTGCCCTACCTCAGGATCTCCGAACTCAACCGTTTAGTGTCTGGTTTTGCACCAAACACTTGCATCTTGCCTTTGAGAGGTAGGGTAGGGCTTGTGGACCATCCCCACACCCCACCGGCAGTGGCTAGAGGTCACCGGCTGGTTTTTTGCTGCTATCGGCACTTTTGTTTGCCGGTCGGCATGGTTTGTTGCCGGTCGGCACTATTTTTTGCCGAAATGGCATTTTTGGGCAGCCGACCACTGTTCATCCACTTTATGGAGATATTTTGTGCCAGCTGTGATAGCTGGCACCAACTCTTCCCCCCTCCATACACGTGTATGGAGGGATCTCCCTCTAAGCAAGCTTGTTGTATAAGCTTTGCAAGAGGGAGTCTTATAAGATGAGGGCCTTCCTCTTTGATCTAGGTTAGACTCTTGCAACCAAAAACCAGACCTTGGAGATATAGATACATATTATCTCTATACCTCCCTCTCTCTCCTCCTTTGTGTGTGTTTCTTAGCTCAAAAGGTGGTTTTTACCTTACTTTTGCACCATTACACACACCATCACACCTTACTCCGAGATTGAGGGACTTGGGGGGTTGTTTCTTGAGTTTTTGGACTGGTTTTGATCAAAAGAAGGAGGCTAGACCATTTGTTCTTCAAAGGTTCTTCAAGGGTGAGCATCTTGATTTATATTCCCCAAACTTGCAATAGTTTTTTACCTATCTTGCTTGCTGTTTTAGCCCTTGTGTATAACATAAAAAGGGCTTGTATTTTCCTGCTCTAGCACTTTCATTAAGGTCATTTTGTGGTTTGAGTGCAAACTCACCCTTTTAGGCCTTGTTTGGTCCATTTTGGTGCCTCTTTGATAAGGTTTTGTTCACTTCAGTGTTTTGGTCCTTTGATCATTGAAAATCAGTGTATTTTTTAGTGTCAAAAAAGTTGGTTTGAAGTCTTGCATAGGGGAGGGACCCCCCTCTCCCTTTATGATTTTGTTTCCTTGAGTTGTGGCCCAAGAGGGTGACATGCATGCTTGCTTGGTTCTTGCTTCATTTCAGAACTTTTTGGGTGTTTTTAGGTCATGTGGGATCTCTGTTTTTGGTTGGATTTGTACCTCCTTGTATGCTTGTAATACTTGCTTTGTGTTGCTCCATTTTGCTTAGAAGCGCATCTCATGATTAGGCCATGATTCTTGCGTGTGTTGGCTTAGTTCCATGAAGCTTTTAGTGTTGTTTTTCCATGCTTAAAGTCTGTTGGCTATCCGTTTGGTCATGCTTGACATGTTTGTTAGGGTTGCTTTGCATTTTGGCTTAAAAGCTTTGAACATGTTGACCTCTAGCATGCATGGTTGTAATCATCCTCATGATTTGACATCATCTAGGATCACATTTTAGCCCAAGGATCATGTTTGTATGTGTGCATGCATGGCCTCTTTTATGCCTTGAGGGTGTACTCTCTTATGCTTAGGAATGAGCCTTAGTGCATATGCCTTTTGGGAGTCATCTTTAGCTGCCATACTAGGAGGTTTTGGGGTCCCATTTTGCATAAAAAAAATCTATCCTTACTTGTCTTAATCATGCCTTGGCTTGGTCTTGTTGTTGGAAGTAAAGTTGTCCCCTTTTGTGCCTTAACCTTGGGATCATAAGTTTGCTTGTTAACATGAGTTGTTTGTCCATCATTTTGAGCACTTTTGGTGCTGTTTTGAGGTGAATAAAGGTCTGCACCTTTATCACTTCGAGGCCCCCTTTGCATGCTTATTTCATGATTGATTGCATGATTGTCCCGTTAATGTGCTATTCTAATGCTAACTTTATGGCAAATTGGTTCATGTTTGTATCCCAATTGCATCTTGCATGTTGACATTACATACTTGCCATGTTTTTGTTGCATAACATTTGGCATATCTTGCATGTTTAGCATCATGTTGTGTTTTGAGCCTTGTGAGCATAACATGCATTGCATCATTTGGCTTGGGGTGTCAAGCCAAATATGAGGGTCAAGGGACATTCATACTCCAAGTGATGCAATGTACCTTGATTCTCGGTTACCAGGCCCTTTGACTTCGACATGAAAAGGCTTCGGATCTCATTTTGTTTGTTGCATGCATCCTTACATTGAGTGGCGAATTTGATCTCTTGGGTCATCATGCTCCATTGATGGCTCAAAGATCGAGGGTCGTGCTTCTTTGAGTTCAAAACATGATAAGAAGCACAACCATGCCCACATGTACCTGAGAACCCCATGCCATGCACTGTCTGTTCTCTGTTTGCTGTCAAATTGTCTTCTGCAGGAAGTTTCTGCCGACCGGCAGAATTTAGTGCCGATCGGCAATATCTGGAGTGCCGAGGAATCCAACAAATGCCGATGGGAATTGTGAAGTGCCGGTGAGAATTCTGTTCGGCCGGTGGTGCTCTGCAGGATGCAAGGAACTTGCTCCAGTACTTTGGCAATTTTCAGAAAGATAAGGCAGTACAAACAGAGGCGGCAGGAGTACAGTACGGGTTTTCCGGGCGAGACGGATTCGAGCATGCATCATTCGCGCATCCCGAGGCAGAGGCTGCGGCTGCCCTCTTCTTTCCTTTGCCATCTTTTCTTTTAAATTAATTTAGAAATCTTGTAATAATTTTATTTGTTTATTATTTTGGGACTGTATTATTTATTTGGGCCCTCCGAGTGAGGGCAAATCTGTAATAAGTGTGTGTGGGTGGTATGTATGTCTTCCAATCCCCATTTCTTTCTTCCCTTTTATTTACCCGATTAGGGCATTTTTTGAAATTAGCATACCTTATGCTATGCATGCGTGCATCCATGCATTTGTATTGCATACATTAGACTTGGTACATCACGCTAACCGCATTTGTATTTCAAATTCTAAACCGAATATGTGATAATTGTGCATTTTCACATACCATGTTTAGGGCTAGCCGAGCCTGCCTAGATCGCATTTTGCATGTGATGCATTAGCCACTTTTAACATGAACTAGGACATGCATGTTTGCTAACTAGTTTACTGTTTTGGCACGGAGTACGATGTAAGTATTTTTGCTTTAGCATCCAGCATGCGTGTGAGTGTTGCCATGACAGTATGCTTGCCATGCAGCTAAGTGCTTACATGAGATAAACTGCTTGAATGCCTGTGGGTGGAGGTCAAATTGCTTAAATTGGGATAATGCGTTAAAACTGCGATTTTTAAGCCCACTAGATAGTGGCAAAACCATCTTTTCCAAAAGCCCACTTGAGGGTGGCAAAACCTGCATTTTAGCCTACTTACGAGTAGCAAACCATTTTCAAAACGAACATAAAATGTTTTGTTCCAATTTGGGAGATTTGGTCTATACTTGTTTGCTGCGCGCATAACATAGTAATTCTAGGCTAACAATTGGTTTAAGAACACATAACGTTTTCAAAACTGGATATCACGGTTAGTAGAGGCCGGTCTTCGGACCGGGCGAGAGGGGGTGCTCATAGCTGACCTTCCCCGATCGTACCCAAGCTCCCGAGCCGAGACAACTCCGGTGATGACGGACATGTGGCCTTCGGCACCGAGTCAGGGTTTCCTAAATTTCCCCATTTTAAAATATTTAGGTGGCGACTCTGTATCTGGCAAAGCAGTCCATGTTTGGCACTTCTTTTCAAAAAATCTATTTCTCAAAACGATTTGCCAGATTTGGACTCTTTGGTTCAGATTAAGAACCGTGACACAAATCGAGTCCGAACTGTAGCGAGGCCCACGCGGGCGCGTCTACAGTTTCTGGCGACTCTGCTGGGGAATTTTAGAGAGCTTGACTCAAACTCGTGATATCCTGTTTTGATTTCGCTTATATGTTTCTTTGCATTGCATGTGCATTGGTGCGCCTAGGAACACAGTGTTTGCCATCTGCCATTCCTGAACGGTTTGCCGGAGGCTTGCCTTGTCAAGGCATGTCGATAAGGCTGACCGGCTATGGGCTCTGACAGCATGGGAACACAAACCCCGGTTTACCGGGGCACCCTTTTTGACCATTCGACCTAGTGCATATTCGGATCCATAGTGACCATTCCAAATTAGGACAGGCTGCTTACCCGATATTAGGTTGTTTGAGAACTGCTGCGTGCATAGTGAAACCCTAGCTCCTGACAAAATAGGACAGGGAAACCCTACCCCAATGTAGGGGTGTTTTGGCTCTCTTTACTTGCTATGTGCTTTTAGAATGTATTTCTACAGGGAAATGTACATACCAGTTTGCAAGTCTGGGCATCAGGCCTGAGGGCATCAGTATCAGTTTTAAGAGAATCAGTTATCTGTGGGTATCAGGGTTCAGTGTTGGGAACAGAGCTTGTTTTTGGGGAAACAGTGATCAATATCGAGGAACAGTGTGTTCGGCTCACCGACTTTGTATTGAATATCCAACTGTGTATTATATGTTTATTTTATACTGTTGTGCTGTCCGGTTGTTGGTTTATTTATTGCTTTATTTATCTTTTTGCTAGGTAGTTTAGCATCATTGCGTCCAACCCAGTAGACATTCCCCAAGTACTCTGGATCAGAGGTCGTCGGCTTCATCGATCTGAGGATCTGATAGAAGGACAACCGGTGTACCATTCTCTACCCCCGGTTACTAAAGGGAAGGCAACTAGGCAGAGGACATCGGTCCAACAGTCAGTACAGAGGGCTTCATCTACCCCACCTGTGTACAGTAGGGATCAGGATCCTGTTTCACCCACAGAGAGGGAACGCATACCAGTAACTCAACCAGAGCAGAATAGTATGGCTAGCTTAGAGGAGATGGTGCGCCAACTTCAAGAAAGCATGAAAATGATACAGCAGGATGCTATCCAACAGGCAGAATTCGCCAGACAACAAGCTACAGTCATGAGTGAGCAAGCGGATTTAATTGGGAGATTGCAACAGCAAACTGGGGCATCACCTTCGCAGCAAATCCCTCCTCCATTAAGGGTTCCAATACCCGAAGAGACACCAATCGCCCGGAACGTCCAAGAGGATACAGACATCCCAACAGGGCCAGCTCCCCTCCCGATTCCACCTCAACAATCCAAGGCACCCACCCCCATCAATCTGTCGGATTCTCCCTTTGAGTCCGAGGTAGACCCCATGACATTAAAAATGCACAAGCTTGAAAAGCTGTTCAAGAAATCTCAAGGTATGAAGTCCATTCCCGACATTGGAGACGGATACATCGACACAACTGTGACGCTGCTAGATCGGTTTAAGATGCCACAAATTGATCATTTTGACGGATCTGAGGATCCCATGGTACACCTGCGACTATTCTCAGACGTCCTAAGGCCAATGGGCCTCACTAGATTGCAGAAGCTATCTTTATTTGTCAGGTGTGGCGGCCGCATGGTATGCCAAGTTAGAGGATGACGTCAAGAGAAATTGGGACGAGATGGCCGAGGCCTTCATCCTGCAGTACTCGTATAACACACAAATCGAGATCACGACCCGGGATCTCGAGGCAACGAGGCAAGAACCCAAGGAAAGTTTCTCAGAATTTGTAACCAGATGGCGGGCTAAGGCTTCGATGATGACCTTAAGACCCACGGACAAAGACCAGATTCGGATGATTGTGCGCAATCTCCAGCCGAAGCTAATGCAAAAGATGATCATAGTCCCCTTCCCTACCTTTGCTGATCTGCATGAAATGGGGGTACAGATCGAGGACGCCCTAAGACAAGGGTGGATTGATAATGACCGGGAGCAACCCCGCAGAAATTTCAATCGTAGTACTAATGCAGGCCCGAGCGGCGCTACGACTGCCAAGACCTCCGAAGTGAGTATGGTCACCACTAACCCTTCCCCAAGAAATACGGCAGCCACACCATTCTCCGGTGCGTCCGGAAGCAACTCACAAACAGTCAAATACCCTCCCAGAAACACCAGAACCTTCGCTCCACTTTATATGCCCCTGTCCAAAGCTTTGGGGGTTTTGATCAGAAAAGGGCATCTGAAGCCCCTAGAGCCGCGGCCCTTACCTGAAAGACTACCCGCCACCCACAATCCAGCCAAGTATTGTGCGTTCCACCAGTAGCACGGTCACGACACCGACCTATGCTTTCGTTTACGTCATGAGATTCAAGATCTCATTGATAATGGGGTGATTCTACTCCCTGAGAAACCCAATGTTATTACAAATTCTCTCCCCACACATAACCAAGTTCCACCACCCAAAAGAATCAACTTCATCTACACTGGGGTCGCATCCTACGATCCCAGTATCTATATCACACCCTCCTACTTGCCTAAACCGAAAGTTTTCCTCCCTGATTGCACCGATTTGTGCATGATGGACGTCTCTATAACCCAACCCAAGCTAGTGGTGGTGACCATCGAGAACAGGAAAGAGGTTGTCAAACCAGAGTCTGTGGAGCCTGAGAATGATGTTGGGAATGCTTACAGTCCGAGTGACTACATTTCACCAGTGGGCCAGAATAGACCAAATGTCGAATTTCCAGTCAGGGGAGAGCTGTGTGTAATCCGAGGGAATAGTCCAAGACAGGAAACGGATGATTTGGCAGCCATGGAAGAGGATTTTGCCAAGTTCCAATTTTGCGATAACCAAGATCTAGAATATTCAGCCACCAACTGGTACGATAATGAAGAATCAGCGGAGGCCACGGGATGGTTAGACGATCAGCCAGATGTAATAGGGGAGTTCCAGTCAGAACAAGGCCCGGCAGGGGCGGGAATGTCCACAACGGCCGGGAGTGTCGAAGAGCAGAATACATCGCCGGAGAGCGCCGGTGTCGAGAGTTTCGCTCGGGAATGGAGCATTTTAAGTACAGGGATCAGTGAGCAATCTACTGCATTGACATAGTCAGAACAAGAGAGATTCGAGGATTCTGAGAGGATCAGGAAAGCAAAAGGCCACGTGGGGGTCGAAACCGCCACAAGTACGGAAACGGAGAATGCTGCGAGCATTGGGATAAAAAGTACTGCGGGTATCGGGACAGTTGTGCCAGAACCAGACAGATGCTTGTCAGCTGCAGATGGTATGTGGTGGGAAGACGACGATCTATGTCTTGCCCACACGGACGAGGATTGGAAAGGTAACCAACCAGATGATACCTGGTATATCGGCGAAGTCGATCACATGACTAGGAGTGGACGGTATTTCAAGCCTCCACACCTAGATCAACCAGAGGCGTCTGGAAAAGATAATGAAGCAGAGAAACAAAAGGAGAAGCAACTCGAAGACGAGGCCGTATTGAGACAATTGAAAAAGATACAAGCAGACATCTCCATCTGGGGACTGCTTATGGCTTCTCGAGTACATAGGCAGGCTGTCCTTTCAGCCATGGATAAGGCCAAACTTTCCATAGATACCACGCCTGAACAACTGGTGGGCTTAGTCTTTTCGGGAGGAAGTTCCCCAGCATTGAGTTTTTCTGACAAAGAACTGCCACCCGAGGGTGCGAACCATAACAAGCCGCTCTACATCTTTGTCGAATGCAGAGATAAATGGATACCTGTGGTACTTGTCGACACGGGGTCCGCCATCAACGTCTGCCTAGCAAGGACAGCTTATGCGATTGGTTTGAAAGTCGCGGATTTTGTGCCAACGGCCCAGGTGATTCGGGCGTATGACAACACAAGCCGGGAAGTGATGGGGACAGTTAAGATTCAAACAAAGGTTGGGCCACGACAGCACGAGATAGATTTCCATGTCTTGGAGGTTCCTGCAACGTTCAACTTGCTTTTGGGGCGGTCGTGGCTGCATCAGGTAAAGGCGGTCTCCTCTACCCTACATCAAGTGGTGAAATACCCCTATGGGAAGGGAGTAGCCATTGTTTTTGGAAACTCATCAATTCATCCACCACCAGAGGTATCTACGCCTGTTCTAGAAATTGAGCACGGTATAAAAGATGTGTTCATATCAGGTTTTACCTTGGCCGAGGCTCGGGTCGTACAGAACATCATGGCAGCTAACGAAGGGGTGTATGTTAGTGCCTAAGCAGTCTATCTTATGAACAAACTCCAGCACATCCCCGGGATGGGATTAGGCAAGAGCGGCAGGAAAGGTGCCGCAACATCGGCCGAAGTGCCACATAACCCCCATACCTTTGGTTTGGGCTACCTACCCACCAAAGAGGATTGGATAAGGAAAGGAAAGGAAATGGTCGGAAGGGCCAGGGCGAAACAGATGGGGAAGCCCTTTGACTTAATGCACCAGCCCATTCGGGGGACCCTAAACGGACGTTTCGTCCGGGAGGGGGAGGGCTTTCCGTTCTGTGGCTTCCCAGAGCCGTGGCTCAATGCGGAGAAGAAGCGCGTACCGGGATTTGAGATTTTCTTTGATTTACAGTTACCTGAGGGTGACATCGCCGAAGGGTAGGCAGATCTATCGGCTGAGGCTGAGCAAAGTAAGGAAGTGCAGTTTGAGGACGCTGAAAACGAAATGGGGGCAGCGCTGGCGTGTCTGCTTTCAGATCCTCCGATCGAACAGAAGTGTTTGGGGGATAGCTCCTCGGTATGTGTGATTGGGAATGAAGCGGCTGCGAGCTTACCATCAACTATTTTGGATGCGTCCATCGCGCCTTCTCTCATCTGACAATATGAAGAAGGCTTTTTATCAAGCAGCACCGGGTCAGGTAGTGAGCCGGAATCTGATTCTACCGAATCTTGTGCGTTGGAATCAGATTCCAGCTCAACTGAGTCTGAGTCCGGTATTCCCGGGGGTGATAACCCGGATGCCGCAGTCCTGTCTAGGTCATCTTTTTCATTTTCTTTTGAGTCTGTTGTAACAGAGGAATCCGGCGGCTCGGAAGTATTTAATGAGAACGACGTGGATGTGGTTTCGGAGTATTTTTCTGTGCCTTTGATTTATTGCTTAAATCAGGATTTTCAAAATTTTGATGAAAACAACGAGGAAGAAATTCCTCCGGTTTTGCAACGGTTAATTGATCAAGAGCAGGAAAGATTTGTTAAACCTTTAATGGATGAAATCACTACTGTGAATGTTGGTACTGAGAAGGACCCGCGGCTGGTCCAGATCGGGTCCACGTTGTCTTCTGAGGAACGCGAGTTCTTAGTCGCTTTGTTAAAAGATTTCAAAGATGTTTTCGCGTGGTCCTACGAAGACATGCCTGGAATCGATCCTGAGATTGTACAGCACCGGATCCCTCTTGATCCCGAGGCCCGACCTGTCAAACAAAAACTCAGAAGGATCCGCCCTGATTGGGCCATTAAGATCAAGGAAGAGGTCACCAAGTAGATTGATGCAGGCTTCCTGTTGGTGTCTGAGTACCCGACTTGGCTGGCCAACATTGTTCCGGTGCCGAAGAAAGACGGCAGAATTCGGGTCTGTGTAGACTTCAGAGACTTGAACAGGGCCAGTCCGAAGGACGACTTTCCCCTGCCGCACATTGATGAATTAATAGATTTCACGGCAGGACACGCCTTGCTTTCGTTTATGGATGGCTTCTCAGGCTATAATCAGATAGTAATGGCACCCGAAGACCGGGAGAAGACTGCATTCACTACCCCGTGGGGTACATATTGTTATAGAGTGATGCCATTTGGGTTGAAAAATGCTGGAGCTACCTATCAACGGGCAGCAATTACAATATTGCATGATATGATCCATAAAGAGGTCGAGGTGTATGTGGACGACATGATTGTCAAGTCCAAAGAAAGAGAGGGCCACTACACCGCCTTACAAAAATTCTTTCAGAGGATCAGAGAGTTTCGGCTGCGGCTGAATCTCCAGAAGTGTACTTTTGGTGTTACAGCAGGGAAGATGCTAGGGTTTCTAATTACGCAAAGGGGCATCGAGGTCGACCCTTCCAAAATCAAGGCCATCTTAGAAATGCCACCACCGAGGACTGAAAAGGAGGTGCGAGGCTTTCTAGGTAAAGTGCAATTCATAAGACGGTTTATCTCTAAATTAACCTTGACTTGTGAACCACTTTTTGGTCTCCTGAAGAAAGGAAAGAAATTCCAATGGGACGGCCGATGTCAAGCAGCTTTTGAGCAGATCAAAGAGTATCTACAGAACCCGCCTGTGTTGTCACCGCCAGAACCGGGGAGACCGTTGATATTGTATCTTTCGGTAACTGAGACCACCATAGGCTGCATGCTCGCACAGGAGTCAGAAGACAAAGTGGAAAGGGCCGTCTACTATCTGAGCAAAAAGATGCTGGATTACGAGACCCGCTACACTCCGCTCGAGAAGGCTTGCTTGGCCTTGGTATGGGCTACCAGGAAACTGCGGCACTACCTGTTAGCTCACTCTGTAATGTTGGTTTCACGTTTGGATCCCATCAAATATCTTTTCGAGAAACCAACACTTACGGGTAGGCTAGCTCGTTGGTTGCTATTGCTTTCCGAATTTCACTTGAAGTATGTAACACGCAAGTCGGTGAAAGGGAGAGCGGTAGCGGAGTTCCTTGCCGACCACCCGGTTGAGGGGGATGAAGCGGTTGAGTACCTATTCCCAGATGAAGCCATTCTGCACATCGAAGATGAAACTTGGACGATGTACTTTGACGGAGCGTCAAACCAGTATGGGTATGGGATAGGGGTGTTGCTGATAGCGCTTGACGATTCCCGTATCCCTTTAGCATTCAAGCTCCAGTTCAGAGTCTCGAACAATGAGGCAGAGTATGAGGCATGTATTGCTGGTCTGGAAGCAGCCCTAGAACTAGGGGTAAGATGGTTGGACGTCATTGGGGACTCGAATCTTGTTGTGTCTCAAGCAAAAGGAGATTGGAAGGTCAAGGAGGAAAGGATGATAATCTACCACCAAACCTTGGATTTGTTAATTCCTCGATTTGAGAAGCTAAATTTCACCCACCTCGTAAGAGAGAACAACAGGTTCGCAGATTCACTAGCAACTCTATCTTCCATGATAGACATCCCGTCGGGAGTCCGGATGCGTCCAGTCATCATTGATCAGAAGTTTGCGCCAGCATACGAGTCAATTTCCGCCATAGATGAGGCCCAAGACGACAACCCCTGGTATTACGATATTTGGAACTTCTTGGAAAAGGAGACGTATCCACTAGGGGCAAGTGCCAAGGATAAGAGGGCCATTAGAAGAATGGCTATTCAGTTCATCATCTGCGGAGGTAAGCTGTACAAAAGGGGTCATTTGGGAATGCATAAGCTCTGTGTAGAAGCTGAAGAGTCGAAGCGCCTAATGGAAGCTATTCATGGAGGGGAGTGTGGTGCGCACATGAATGGAGTAATGCTGGCCAGAAAGATCCTCAGGCAGGGTTACTACTGGTCGACCATGGAGGAGGATTGGCTTTGTTCGGCGATGCCACAAATGCCAGATCTACGCAAACCGTATGAACATCCCACCATCCAAGCTTTACAACATGACGTCCCCGTGGCCATTTTCCGTGTGGGGGATTGATGTGATCGGAGCTGTTACCCCGAAGGGGTCGAACGGACATGAGTATATCCTGGTAGCGATAGATTATTTCACAAAGTGGGTCGAGGCCCAATCATACGCGGTGTTGAAAGCGTCACACGTCGTCAAGTTCATCAGAAACAACATCATTTGTCGGTACGGGGTACCAAACGAGATCATTTCGGATAATGGATCCCACTTTAAGAAAGAAGTGATCGACTTGTTGGAAAAGTATAACGTGGCTTTTCATAAGTCATCTACGTACCGGCCGCAAACCAATGGAGCAGTTGAGGCCGCCAACAAGAACATCAAGCATATACTACGGAAAATGGTGGAGACCTATCGAGATTGGCCAGATAAGTTGCCGTTTGCTCTGTGGGGCTATAGGACTTCAATTAGAACTTCTACCGGAGCAACTCCGTATTCGTTAGTTTATGGAATGGAGGCTGTTCTACCTATTGAGATTGAAGTTCCGTCTTTACGGGTATTGGCCGAGTGTCAGATAGCTGAGGCAGATTGGCAGCAGAGCAGGTTCGAGGAACTTATGCTCTTTGACGAAAGAAGGCTGAAAGCGCTGTACCACGTTCAGAGTTATCAGCGCAGGATTGCTCGGGCTTTTAACAAGAAGGTTAAGTCCAGAAATCTAAAGGAAGGGGATTTGGTACTCAAAGACAACCGAGCACCCATCCACGACCCGAGGGGCAAGTTCAGACCCAATTGGACTGGTCCCTACATCATCAAAGCTATCTGGTCAGGTGGAGCTGTGGTTCTGATGGACTTACATGGCTTGGAATTTTCCCAACCGATCAACATGGACAAGTTGAAGAAATACTACCCTTGAGAGGCTCGCTAGGCCGAAAACCCGGAAGGGCGACCTAGGCGAAAGTCAGAGCACAAAAAATTAGAAAATATAAAAACTGAGCTCGCAAGGCTGAAAACCCGCAAAGGGCGGCCTTGGCAAAAGTTAGAGCGCAAAAGGAGAGTGAAAATACTCGAATGAACCCCAGCCGGAACTACGTGAGGCTTGATTCCCATGTTTGGGATACGTAGGCAGCTTCATCCTGAAGTTCAGCTATAACACTTCCCCGATCAACTTTGTCCATTTGATCATCTCAGTCATCTTTGTTCATCAGCATTCGTTGGAATCTCCGGTGCGGTGCCACTCAGACTAGGGGCAACTTTCCGTTGCTATGCAGTGCTGCGGCGCTCTTCAGACTAGGGGCAACTTTCCAGTGGCAAGAATCTGGGGTTGTGCATCTCGAGTGACAGATCTCAGGCGTGTCCATTTCTGATCCATATCGAAAACATTTTTGAGAAGTTTTAATATAAGCTGACTTTGTTCAAATAATCTTTTTACAACTTTGACCATTTTTGGAACAAGGTGGAAAATTTTCAGTACCACAACTTTCAATTTCTTTGATTTCAAAACAGAGTTCTCCTGCTCTTACACACAATTGAAGTTGCTTTTTATTACATTCATAAGAGAAAACTTGAAAGTACTAATAAAGCAATAAATCTAGGGCATAGTCAAGTCAGGTGTTCCTGCGCCCCCTCCCAGAGCTGGCCGAAGCCTCTGATGCCAAGATGGGCCCGATCTGTGCTTCTTCATTGAGCCAATCTATGCACTCGTCAGACAAAGTGCAGCTGAAAGTAGGAGCGGGGGCCAGGAGTTCTCTCATCCTCCACGCAGTGGCCTGCCAAGGAAGCTGTGCGCCCCGGGCTGGGAATGCAGCAGGATACTCTATCCCCTCTGGCGGGCAGGTCTGATCATGGCCAAATTGACGTCGAATCCGAAATGGGAAATAGAATACACAGTGAGTGAGACCAACCAGTTGAATCCCAGTCTGCCGAGGCATGTTATAACTCATCGCCGGAAGGTTCAGCCAAGGGCACCGCCAAGCAATATGGTCTGCGGACAGGCTACACATCCAATCAAACCACCATTCCTCATCCAAGGCATTGACCAGACGATGCCGGAAGAAGTAGCCGCGAGCTGAATATGCTGGGCAGGAGTCCACCACCTGCAGTTTGTCCATCAACCATACCTGGGGAGGGATGAAAAATGAGAGAATAAAGAATAGAGAGATGTACGAGGAGAGAAAAGTGAGAATGGGGTTTTGTGAGAAAAAGATCGAACTCGAGGGTCGAGTGATGTGAGCAATACATAAATGCGAGATTGGGTGGGAAACATTACCTGTAGTAGTAGTGGACTCCCCGCTAATCTAGTCATCTCATGATGATAAAAGGCGTCTAAGCCCATTAGCGTCTCAGCCAGAGTCATGGCAATACAGCTCTTGCCCTCCCTCAAGCCTTGGGCAACCTCAATCAACCGGACATCAGCCCTTCCAGAGCCTGAGACGAACAGGAAATGGGACAGCATGCACAAGCAGAGGGCATGTCGCCGGAAGCCTTGCCAGTGATGATTGTTGCGATCACCAGCATCAGAAAATTGATTGGCCAGACTCGGAATGTCCAACATCCCGTCACAAATCAGAGACCGAGCGTCACGCATGTTGAGTCCGCACATGCGTCCTAAGGATTGGGCATGACCAAAATTAAGTTGGGGCAGGAGCTCCTCGTCGCGTTCGGACTCCATTAAGGCTTGGAAATCCTCGAAGGTGGGACATATCTCTTGCCCGGCGAAGCTAAAGACATGTGTCACCGGATTCCAAAACCTTGCCACGGCATGAAGAAACTGGAAGTGCAAGGGGGTACGACCCAAAGTAAATAGTGCATTTATGCCAAAACCCCGGAAATTCACTTTTTCTGAGCCATCCAAGCTAGCAATCCAAGCTGTGAGATTTTGAGCAAGAAACTCTTCCATTGGAGCAAATCAGTGTGAAAATGAGAAAAACTACAAAGCTGGGATCTTTTGTAGGAGATAAGGTTGAGTGGGGGACAGGTGTCAACATTCTGCTGATCCCCTCATTTAGTGCCGACCGGCCAAAAACTCTGCCGACCGGCCATCTCATTTTGCCCGCCAAACGTATAAATGGCCGGTAGCCATTCCTTGCAGCCGGTGGCCCCTACACCAAGCCGGTGGACTTCCTTCTAGTTTTCTGAGCTGTTTATGCTAAGAATCGGGGAATTTAACCACCTCCAAACCCTCCTCGGCGGTCGATTCTTGCAGAGCCACGCCTGTCTGCTTGTCGAGTTTGTGAACATTTGCTTATTGAGTTGTATTTCGCTCTCTTTGAGCTCTTGATTTGTTTATCGAGTTGTACTCGCACTTGTGTGGTTGCATCGTGTCTTCGTTTTGCTTATCGAGTTGTAAGTCGGTTCACTACCTGATTATTACGATTGCACATTTCCAAAATGAGTTCAATTTCGTTCACATTGTGGTGTGATACCCTGCGATGCGATGCACAGAAAATACACAAATGCAACATCTTTTGAACAAAATGGATTGTTTCATTCCCATCACGTGTTTTGCAAAATGTGTAACTTTGAAAAAGAATAAAACCTGCCCGAGGCAGTGCAATGTGCTTAAATTACTAGTAAAAAAGGGAAGTAAAGCGCAGAGTGACAAGGTAACAAAGTATCAGAATTGATACCAGTGAAACTCCCCTTGGCGGTTAACGCACCTTCCGCATCTTTGTTCGGGTCAACCACGTCGTTGGAACGCCTTCACAATACGGGAAAGCACACCTTTGATACGTGAACCTTCGAGTTGACCTCAGGCCACAATTTCTGCGAGCAACGCTCGATGCGTGCGAAGAATGTCCCGCCCCATATCCTTTTTCATGCTTTGTGAAACCCACAAATGGTTTCAATTATGCTATGTAATGGTACATTCTTTCTTTACCTACGTAGACCGCATGTCTTGATTGCGTAGACCGCATATTTAATTTCGATACCTGCGTAGACCGCATGTCTTGATTGCGTAGACCGCATGCTTAATTCCATTACCTGCGTAGACCGCATGTTTTGATTGCGTAGACCGCATGCTTAATTCCATTACCTGCGTAGACCGCATGTTTTGATTGCGTAGACCGCATATTTAATTTCATTACCTGCGTAGACCGCATGTCTTGATTGCGTAGACTGCATGTTTAATTTCATTACCTGCGTAGACCGCATGTCTTGATTACGTAGACCGCATATTTAATTTCGATACCTGCGTAGACCGCATGTTTTGATTGCGTAGACCGCATGTTTTGATTGCGTAGACCGCATGTTTAATTCCATTACCTGCGTAGACCGCATGTTTTGATTGTGTAGACCGCATGTTTAATTTCATTACCTGCGTAGACCGCTTGTTTTGATTGCGTAGACCGCATGTTTAATTCCATTGCCTGCGTAGACCGCATGTTTTGATTGCGTAGACCGCATGCTTAATTCCATTACCTGCGTAGACCGCATGTTTTGATTGCGTAGACCGCATGTTTAATTCCATTACCTGCGTAGACCGCATGTTTTGATTGCGTAGACTGCATGTTTAATTCCATTACCTGCGTAGACCGCATGTTTTGATTGCGTAGACCGCATGTTTAATTTCATTACCTGCGTAGACCGCATGTTTTGCTTGCGTAGACCGCATGATTTATCGATTTCATTACCCGCGTAGACCGCATGTCTTGATTGCGTAGACCGCATATTTAATTTCAATACTTGCGTAGACCGCATGTTTTGCTTGCATAGACCGCATACTTGTCAATTCCATTGCCTGCGTAGGCCGCATGCTTATGATCAATTTCGTCGCCTGCGTAGACCGCTTGCTCCACTTACCTAGTTGTATTTCCATATGCATTGTCATGCTCCCCACTTGCTTTGCGCTGTCATGCATTTCGAGTACACTACTTTGCATGTTGCTAACGATATTGTACCTGTTAAGTTTGTTTTCTTTTCAGGCACGATATTGTATGTACGGTTCATTTGAGGTTGATGCAACCAGACGGGCCGCACAGGTATTGTATCTCCCGAGTGAGACGTATTGAGAATGGCATAATTCTCTTACATCCTTTCTGCATTATAGTGTAGTTTGATGTGTGCTAGCTTAAAACTGTCGCATGTATGCTTCGTTACAGCTTTCTTTGCATGATCATAAGTTATGTTCGGCTCTCTGCATTGTCTTGCATTTTGCCCCTGCCTTCGGGCGCATATCTTGATTGTCTTGCATGTTTATCTAAGTCTTCGGCCTTGTCAAAAATGGGTCGTCTCTGGGCTTTGACATTCACTCCCGTCATTGTTATGACTTTCGAGTTCTGTCAAAGAGGGGCAACTGTAGACACCCCATTTTTGATCGTCCTCAAGACTTGGACGTCACCGTTTGAATACTCGGTGATTATCCTTGTTTGTGTTCGTTTGGAGTTCCCGGAGGTCTCGGCTCGCGTGCCCTACCTCAGGATCTCCGAGCTCAACCGTTTAGTGTCTGGTTTTGCACCAAACACTTGCATCTTGCCTTTGAGAGGAAGGGTAGGGCTTGTGGACCATCCCCACACCCCACCGGCAGTTGCTAGAGGCCACCGGCTAGTTTTTTGCTGCTATCGGCACTTTTGTTTGCCGGTCGGCACATTTTATTGCCGGTCGGCATGGTTTGTTGCCAGTCGGCACTGTTTTTTGCCGAAATGGCATTTTTGGGCAGCCGACCACTATTCATCCACTTTATGGAGATATTTTGTGCCAGCTGTGATAGCTGGCACCAACTCTTCCCCCCTCCATACACGTGTATGGAGGGATCTCCCTCTAAGCAAGCTTGTTGTATAAGCTTTGCAAGAGGGAGTCTTATAAGAGGAGGGCCTTCCTCTTTGATCTAGGTTAGACTCTTGCAACCAAAAACTAGACCTTGGAGATATAGATACATATTATCTCTATACCTCCCTCTCTCTCCTCCTTTGTGTGTGTTTCTTAGCTCAAAAGGTGGTTTTTACCTTACTTTTGCACCATTACACACACCATCACACCTTACTCCGAGATTGAGGGACTTGGGGGGTTGTTTCTTGAGTTTTTGGACTGGTTTTGATCAAAAGAAGGAGGCTAGACCATTTGTTCTTCAAAGGTTCTTCAAGGGTGAGCATCTTGATTTATATTCCCCAAACTTGCAATAGCTTTTTACCTATCTTGCTTGCTGTTTTAGCCCTTGTGTATAACATAAAAAGGGCTTGTATTTTCCTGCTCTAGCACTTTCATTAAGGTCATTTTGTGGTTTGAGTGCAAACTCACCCTTCTAGGCCTTGTTTGGTCCATTTTGGTGCCTCTTTGATAAGGTTTTGTTCACTTCAGTGTTTTGGTCCTTTGATCATTGAAAATCAGTGTATTTTTTAGTGTCAAAAAAGTTGGTTTGAAGTCTTGCATAGGGGAGGGACCCCCCTCTCCCTTTATGATTTTGTTTCCTTGAGTTGTGGCCCAAGAGGGTGACATGCATGCTTGCTTGGTTCTTGCTTCATTTCAGAACTTTTTGGGTGTTTTTAGGTCATGTGGGATCTCTGTTTTTGGTTGGATTTGTACCTCCTTGTATGCTTGTAATACTTGCTTTGTATTGCTCCATTTTGCTTAGAAGCGCATCTCATGATTAGGCCATGATTCTTGCGTGTGTTGGCTTAGTTCCATGAAGCTTTTAGTGTTGTTTTTCCATGCTTAAAGTCCGTTGGCTATCCGTTTGGTCATGCTTGACATGTTTGTTAGGGTTGCTTTGCATTTTGGCTTAAAAGCTTTGAACATGTTGACCTCTAGCATGCATGGTTGTAATCATCCTCATGATTTGACATCATCTAGGATCACATTTTAGCCCAAGGATCATGTTTGTATGTGTGCATGCATGGCCTCTTTTATGCCTTGAGGGTGTACCCTCTTATGCTTAGGAATGAGCCTTAGTGCATATGCCTTTTGGGAGTCATTTTTAGCTGCCATACTAGGAGGTTTTGGGGTCCCATTTTGCATAAAAAGAATCTGTCCTTACTTGTCTTAATCATGCCTTGGCTTGGTCTTGTTGTTGGAAGTAAAGTTGTCCCCTTTTGTGCCTTAACCTTGGGATCATAAGTTTGCTTGTTAACATGAGTTGTTTGTCCATCATTTTGAGCACTTTTGGTGCTGTTTTGAGGTGAATAAAGGTCTGCACCTTTATCACTTCGAGGCCCCCTTTGCATGCTTATTTCATGATTGATTGCATGATTGTCCCGTTAATGTGCTATTCTAATGCTAACTTTATGGCAAATTGGTTCATGTTTGTATCCCAATTGCATCTTGCATGTTGACATTACATACTTGCCATGTTTTTGTTGCATAACATTTGGCATATCTTGCATGTTTAGCATCATGTTGTGTTTTGAGCCTTGTGAGCATAACATGCATTGCATCATTTGGCTTGGGGTGTCAAGCCAAATATGAGGGTCAAGGGACATTCATACTCCAAGTGATGCAATGTACCTTGATTCTCGGTCACCGGGGCCTTTGACTTCGACATGAAAAGGCTTCGGATCTCATTTTGTTTGTTGCATGCATCCTTACATTGAGTGGCGAATTTGATCTCTTGGGTCATCATGCTCCATTGATGGCTCAAAGATCGAGGGTCGTGCTTCTTTGAGTTTAAAACATGATAAGAAGCACAACCATGTCCACATGTACCTGAGAACCCCATGCCATGCACTGTCTGTTCTCTGTTTGCTGTCAAATTGTCTTCTGCAGGAAGTTTCTGCCGACCGGCAGAATTTAGTGCCGACCGGCAATATCTGGAGTGCCGAGGAATCCAACAAATGCTGATGGGAATTGTGAAGTGCCGGTGGGAATTCTGTTCGGCCGGTGGTGCTCTGCAGGATGCAAGGAACTTGCTCCAGTACTTTGGCAATTTTCAGAAAGACAAGGCAGTACAAATAGAGGCGGCAGGAGTACAGTACGGGTTTTCCGGGCGAGACGGATTCGAGCATGCATCATTCGCGCATCCCGAGGCAGAGGCTGCGACTGCCCTCTTCTTTCCTTTGCCATCTTTTCTTTTAAATTAAATTAGAAATCTTGTAATAATTTTATTTGTTTATTATTTTGGGACTGTATTATTTATTTGGGCCCTCCGAGTGAGGGCAAATCTGTAATAAGTGTGTGTGGGTGGTATGTATGTCTTCCAATCCCCATTTCTTTCTTCCCTTTTATTTACCCGCTTATGATGGTAGATTAGGGCATTTTTTAAAATTAGCATACCTTATGCTATGCATGCGTGCATCCATGCATTTGTATTGCATACATTAGGCTCGGTACATCACGCTAACCGCATTTGTATTTCAAATTCTAAACCGAATATGTGATAATTGTGCATTTTCACATACCATGTTTAGGGCTAGCCGAGCCTGCCTAGATCGCATTTTGCATGTGATGCATTAGCCACTTTTAACATGAACTAGGACATGCATGTTTGCTAACTAGTTTACTGTTTTGGCACGGAGTACGATGTAAGTATTTTTGCTTTAGCATCCAGCATGCGTGTGAGTGTTGCCATGACAGTATGCTTGCCATGCGGCTAAGTGCTTACATGAGATAAACTGCTTGAATGCCTGTGGGTGGAGGTCAAATTGCTTAAATTGGGATAATGCGTTAAAACTGCGATTTTTAAGCCCACTAGATAGTGGCAAAACCATCTTTTCCAAAAGCCCACTTGAGGGTGGCAAAACCTGCATTTTAGCCTACTTACGAGTAGCAAACCATTTTCAAAACGAATATAAAATGTTTTGTTCCAATTTGGGAGATTTGGTCTATACTTGTTTGCTGCGCGCATAACATAGTAATTCTAGGCTAACAATTGGTTTAAGAACACATAACGTTTTCAAAACTGGATATCACGGTTAGTAGAGGCCGGTCTTCGGACCGGGCGAGAGGGGGTGCTCATAGCTGACCTTCCCCGATCGTACCCAAGCTCCCGAGCCGAGACAACTCCGGTGATGACGGACATGTGGCCTTCGGCACCGAGTCAAGGTTTCCTAAATTTCCCCATTTTAAAATATTTAGGTGGCGACTCTGTATCTGGCAAAGCAGTCCATGTTTGGCACTTCTTTTCAAAAAATCTATTTCTCAAAACGATTTGCCAGATTTGGACTCTTTGGTTCAGATTAAGAACCGTGACACAAATCGAGTCCGAATTGTAGCGAGGCCCACGCGGGCGCGTCTACAGTCGCGCATTCCATGCAACATGCATTTTACACATCATTTGCATTCCAAAAAAAAAAAAAAAAAAAAAAAAAAAAAAAAGCATTGTCATGCATCATCGTAAATAGTTGCATTGTCATGCATCATTAGAATATAGTGCATATTGCATTGTTATTTTCATGCATTCACTGCATCACCTTCCATCTATGGCTCGCGCCTTTCCTTGATTAAGCTTGGTCTGGTATGTGCCCATACTTTTCATGTCGAAACATAGTTCAGTTGACCGTTCTGTGTTAGACACGGCTTGTACGTGTACATGCCCTTCCTAGGCAAGATTTGGTTTGGCCCGCAGGCCATATCCATCGTATCTTTTCCATTTCATTGCATATCTGTATATATTGCATTGTAGCTTGCATGCATTCATTGCATCGCTTCCATCTATGGCTTGCGCCTTTCCATGTTGAGCTTGGTCTGGTATGTGCCCATACTTATCGTGTCGAAGCATAGTTCAGTGGACCGTTCTATGTTAGACCTGGCTTGTATGTGTACATGCCTTGCCTAGGCAAGATTTGGTTTGGCCCGCGTGCTATATCCATTGCCATTTCCCCAGCATTTTTTATTGCATTGTAGTGTAATTGTTGCATCCAGCATTAGGATCGTAGTCCTTTCTCCAACGGGTCGTTTCCCCACTTGTGTCATTCCCCCCCAATACTCGTTCTTGTGTCCGTCCACATTACTCATAGTTCAGTGGACCGTTCTATGGTAGACAGACTTGTTACCTCCATTAATCTATTTGACATAGGTGTGGTTTCGAACCGCTCACGATTGGATCATGATTCAATTGCTTTGCATATAGTTTGCATTGTTTCAACTGCATTGCAGTTTCATTTGTATTGTTTATACATTGTTTTGTATATATTGCATATCATTTTGCATCCATTTTTTTGCATTGTCATGCATGTTGCTAACAATATTGTACCTGTTAAGTTTGCTTTCTTTTCAGGCACGATATTGTACGTACGGTTCATTTGAGGTTGGTGCAACCAGACGAGCCGCACAGGTATTGTACCCTCCGAGTGAGACGTATTGAGAATTACATAATTCTCTTACATCCTCTCTGCATTTTAGTGTAGTTTGGTGTATGCTAGCTTAAAACTGTCGCATGTTATGTTTTGTTACAGCTTTCTTTGCATGATCATAAGTTATGTCCGGCTCTGTGCACTGTCTTGCATTTTGCCCCCGCCTTCGGGCGCATATCTTGTTTATCTTGCATGTTTGTCTAAGTCTTCGGCCTTGTCAAAAATGGGTCGTCTCTGGGCTTTGACATTCACTCCCATCATTGTTATGACTTTCAAGTTCTGTCAAAGAGGGGCAACTGTAGACACCCCATTTTTGACCGTCCTCAAGACTTGGACGTCACCGTTTGAACACCCGGTGATTATCCATGGTTGTGTTCGTTTGGAGTTCCCGGAGGTCTCGGCTATGCGCCTTGCCTCAGGATCTCCGAACTCGACTGCTTAGTGTCTGGTTTTGCACCAAACACTTGTGTTTTGCCTTGGAGGGGTAGGGAATGCCTTGTGAGGCATCCCCACACATCACCGGCCATGGCCAGAGGCCACCGGCTGGTGTTTTGTTGCCATCGGCAATGTATATTGCCGGTCGGAATTCTTTGTTGTCGATCGGCAGTCAATTTTGTCAAAATGGCATTTTTGAGCATCCGACTACTGTTCATCTGCTTTTGCAGATATTTTAATACAGCTGAATGACATTTTGTTCCCCTCCATACACGTGTATGGAGGGATGGCCTTCTTGTTAGCTTACCTTGTAAGCTTTACAAGATTGTCTTCTCTATAAGAGGAGCCCTCCTCTCCCTTGCTTAGGGTTAGACATTTTAGAGACAAAAAATACAGAGGAGAGCTCTGGTTCTATGGTTAGTATAGTTGTAGCTATTCTATCTCTCTTTTTCTCTCTTGAGTGTTCTAGGTGCATTTGTTCTTAGTATTGCACACAAACACCTACCATTACACCTTCTCTTGTATATTGAGGTTCTAAGGGATTGTTTTCAAAGTTTTGGAGCTGGTTTGGAGCTTAAGGAGCTGCTGGAGCTCCATTTGTGAAAGAGGTCTTCAATGGTAACAATCTTGCCCTTTTATTTCCCATTTTTGCATACTATTTTGTCCTATCTTAGAACTGTTTTTGAGCTTAGTGTATAATATAAAAAAGTTCTGTTTTTAGGCCCTCTAAATAGTTTGTGTAGAGTGTTTTGTGGTTTGGAGGTGTTTGACCCCTCTTAGGCCTTGAGAGGCCCCATTTTGTGCTATTTTGAGTGAGCTCCGGGACCTTAGTGTTTGGGCCTCCTCACCACTAAAATCTTGAGGGATTTCAGAGGTGAGGATGGTGCCTTGAGGTCCTAGGGAGGAGAGGGCCACCCCCTCTCCTTGTTGTCCTTGAAAAGGACCATTTTTGGCCTCTTGAGGGAGCACTTAGCTAAGCTTCATGTTGACCATGCCTTAGCTGATTTTTGTGCTTATTATGTCATAATATGCCTCTATTTTTAGTTGGTTTTGGTACACCATGCATGCTTAGCATACCTACCTTGTAATGCCATGTTTAGGCCTTAACATGCCTTAGGTTGTAAACCATTGTTCTAGCATGTTTTAGGCCTAGCTTTGTAAAGATTTTGTGCTTATTTTTCCATGTTTGAGGTCTGTCCATAGTTGTTTGGGTCGACTTTGGCATGCTTAGTATAGCCCCTTTGCATTTTTGGTTTGTTGGCCTTAAGTGTGTGAGTGTCTAGCATGCATTACTTGCCTTATTTTGATGGTTTGGCACCATTTATAGCATCATTTCAGTTCCCTTTGCATGCTTGTATGCTTGCCTTGGATGCCCCTTTGATACCTTATGAACTTGTGTGGCATGCTCCTTGAAAGTGCATTTGTGCATGCTTTTGAATTCAAGCCATTTAGATGCCATCTGAGTGGTCTTTTGGGCTTTGTTTTATGTGCTAAAACTCTGTTTTTTAGTCATTAAATTCATGCCGTGTTTGGTCTTGCTAAGTGTAGTTCAATACTTCATTAGCTTGCCTTGAATGCTTGGGCCATTTGTTGCATGTTTAGCCTATCTTGTTTGCTTGGTATGACACCATGTTCTTGCATGATTTTCAGAGCTTAATGCATGCCCCATGTCCATGATTATTCCCTCTTAAGTGTGCTTGAAAGAAGCCCTTTGATGCTTAAGTGTTTAGGCCTTAACATGTGCATGTGTGTATGTGTGTTTGGTCCCATCTTCTTAAGCTTTGGCCACTGTTTTGGACCTAACTTAGAGCCGTCCAATTAGTGTAAGCCTATCCCTTGTATGCCATTCAAGTGTTGTTACATTATCCCATGTTTGCATGCTTTGGTTGCATATGTTGCATGCTTGAAATCATTTGCATTTGGCATGCATTCCCTTGGTCAAATTACTAGCATGTTGCATGATTAGATCACATCTTGCATACTCTAAGTAGTTTGCATAGTTGTGGCATGCTTGTATGCTTGTTTGCCTAGTCTATGTGCCTAGTGCGCATCACTTGCTTGTATGCTCATGTTGCATGCTAGCCCACATGATTAGGGTGCATTGCATTGGCATGCATGCTTCACCTCTTGACCAAGTCATGATGGAGGTAGAAGCCTCTTGGTTCGATTGTTGGTTTGCATTGCATTTGACATCAAAATGTGCACACTTGGTCCCTTGGGCCATCACGCATGGAAATGCGCGATTGGTGGTCCGAGAACCAAGGAGCATGTCCCTTTGAGTCACTAACATGATGAGGGACATGATTGGTGCATATATGGCTTGAATTGCATTGCCATGGAAAGTTCTGTCCTCTGCTGCTGTCAAACAGGTTCTGCAGGCATTCTCTGCTGATCGACTTCATGGAGTGCCGACCGGCAATCAATCGGCAGCCGATGGATTCATTATGTGCCGAGGGGCACCAAACCACTGCCGGTGACCATTCTACTCAGCCGGTGGTGTCTCCCAATGTCCAGAGAAGCAATTCTGAGCCTTTGACAGTCTTCAGAGGAGCAGAGCAGGGAAAACAGAGGCAGATTGCGCATGGCAGTGAATTCCCGAACAAGACCGAGCATGCATTGCATTGAGCTCTCTTCCCGAGGCGGTTTACTGTTTTTCCTAGCTTAGTTAGCTCGTTAGCTAATTAGGTAATTTGTAATAATTAATTAGCTAGGATAGTTAATTCATTATTCGATTTGCATTATTCTTTCGGTCCCTCCGGGCGAGGGCGAATTTGTAATAAGTGTGGGTGAGTGTGTGCATGTCTTCCAACCCCCACTTCTTTCTCCCTTTTACTTACCTGCTTTGATGGTTAGTAATAGGTCATGTTTAAATTAGCATACCTTATGCTGTGCATGCGTGCATCCATGCATTTGTCTCGCACGCACCGGGCTCGGTACATCATGCTAACTGCATTTGTACTTCAATTCCAAATTCAATACGTGCATCAATTGATTGCATTTCACATGCCATGTTTAGGTTAGCCGAGCCTACTCTAGTTGCATCCTGTATGTGTTGCATTAGTCAATTTAACATGGACTTGGATCATGCATTGATTGCTAACGAGTTTTTTGTTTTGGCACGGAGTACGATGTGAGTATTTATGCTTTAGCATCCTTGCATGCGTGTGGGTGTTGCCATAACAGCATGATTACCATGAGGCTAGCTGCTTATGTGATATAACTGCTTGAATGCCTGTGGATGGAGGTTAAATTACCTAAATTGGGAAAACGCATTAAAACTGTGAGTTTTAAAGCCCACTGGATAGTGGCAAAACCATATTTTCTAAAAAGCCCACTCGAGGGTGGCAAAACCAGCATTTTAGCCTACTTGCGAGTAGCAAACCATTTTCAAAACAAGCATGAAATGTTTTGTTCCAATTTAGGCGATTTGGTCTATATTTGTTTGCTGTGCGCATAACATAGTAATTCTAGACTAATAACCAGTTTAAGAACACATAACGTTTTCAAAATTGGATATCATGGTTAGTAGAGGCCGATCTTCGGATCGGGCGAGAGGGGGTGCTCATAGCTGACCTTCCCCAATCGTACCTAAGTTCCCGAGCCGAGGCAACTTTGGTGATGACAGACACGTGGCCTTTGGCACCGAGTCAGGGTTTCCTAAATTCCCCCATTTTAAAATATTTAGGTGGCGACTCTGTATCTGGTAAAGCAGTCCATGTTTGGCACATCTTTTCAAAAAATCAGTTTCTCAAAACGATTTGCCGGATTTGGACTCTTTGGTTCAGATTAAGAACCGTGACATCAAATCGAGTCCGAACTGTAGCATGAGGCCCACGGGAGCATCTACAACCACTCGAGTGAAGATCACTCTACTTCTAGTAGTTTTGCAGATTTACAAAAGTACTGAGAGAACCCAAGGACCGCTTGAGTGACCAACCACCGCTCGAGCGAACAAGAAAAGAAACAGATAGTGATTCTATTAAAAAACTAACTCCCAACTTGTTCAAAACACAACCCACAACTCCAAACAACCAAATTCGAATAATAACAAGATAAGAAGGAGTATACATAACAATAAAAGTATCGGATCCCAGATCCATGAACATGAAAAGGTCGAGTCTAACCTAAGCTGTTATAATAATGGAAATTTAGGTAATCAAGTGTAGTGTTTATGCTACATTATTATTTGTTAATAAAAGGCTTAAATGTGGTGGTAAAGTTAAAGTTGTGAAAATTTTATTACTACTCTGTTGTTTCAAATTTTGAGAGTAGTGTTATTTAATGATTAGAGGCTCTGTCCTTGGCCATCAGTGGAGGATGGTATTGATTGTTGTTGAGTAGGTTAAGTGTGTCATGTTGTTGATTCATTATGTAATTTAGAAGGTTATGAACTTATTGAACGATGAAAAGGGTCCGTTTTCTTCCAGCTTGTGACTGATAAAGCATGGCACCTTGAGATAGGTTACGATTCAATCAATTTGCACCCGGTAAATCATGTGGAGGTTTTGTATTCCTTCCGGATAACGACTGATAAAGTGCAGCACATGCATATAGGGTTCACTTACCTTTTGGCTTACACTCGGTAAAGTATGTGAATTGTTAGGTCTATACAGAGGTTTCGCTTTCCTTCTGGCTAGCCACTGGTAAAGCATAGTGTGTTGAAATAGGTTATGATACCTTCTAGTTAGCGCCGATAAATTGTGTTATAGAATTGATATCTCATGAAGTCAACTTTGTTCAGAATTGAAGGTGCCCAATTGCCCTGCCTTGAGCTCGATGCCGATCAAATGTGGCAAATAATTTTGGGTGTCCACTGGCCCTGTCGTATCAAGCCAGCAAATATGGAGAAATTTATGTTTTAGGTGCCCTTCACCCTTCTATAGTGTAAGCCGATAAATGTGGGGAATGTAATGCAAATTAAACATTGGTCAAAATTAAATGGATTTAATGACATTAAGTTGAATGAGGAGTGTATGTAATCAATTAATGTTGTGTGATGGTGAAGTTATGTTTGGATGATGTAACATGAGGAATTTTAGTGTCACTAATAGTTGTGAATGTCTTTTAACATTTAATGATTTCATCGTATACACAAGGAAATATTTCTTATATTTTAAAGGGTATTTTTTTTTTTTTGTGGAAAGAGTATACGTATGTATATATATATATATATATATTGATGTACCAAAATCCACATTACTTATATAATTATGACTTGAGCATCATGATTGTATATCCATGGTATACTATTGTTTAGATTCATTGTAAATCCCTACTGGACATATTTGTTCATTCCCTTTGTTGAACCACTTTTCAGGTGTGGAATTGGATACGTAATCAAAAGCTTAAGGAGATCCTTTTATTTAGAATGTGAGATTTTTTGATAATTGTAGAGGAAACTATTCATGTTATTGTAATTATGTTATTCTATAATTTTCAATATAAGCCTAAGGGCAAGTCGTGTAATTATTTCTGTTGAACATGTCATCATTTTATACGGGAGAGAACATTGTTATTTGATTTATTTTTTTAATTGTCCCTTTGAAATCAGTTTATGGAAATGGATTAAATAAAGGATTTGGTAATAGATTTGGGTAGTAAAATGTGGGGCGTTATCGTACAGAACACCAAATATCTCCTAAAACTATCAGAATCCCTAAAGTGATGCTTTTTCCTTACAATAAAAAGATTGATCTACTTCAGGAGCTTATCACTTTCATCTTTCCAACTTTCAATGATTATAATGAAGATAAACTTTTAATGATGAATTGGGCTATCTTGACTCCAAAAAATGACAATGTAGATCGCATCAATGAAATATTGATGAAAGCATTCCCTAGAGATGAACACATGTATAACAGCATTGATGAGACTATTGATAAAACTCAACAAAGCCAATATGAAGATCTTCTTAACTCTCTATGCTTCAAGATTACCACCATACAGACTGTTGCTTAAAGAAAACTGTCCCATTCGTAACATAAATCCTTCCAAGGGACTATGTAATGGAACAAGACTCATTTGTCAGAAATTTGAAAAACATGTTATTCTTGCTCAAATTGATGTTGGTGATCGAAAAGGAGATATGGTGTTTTTACCTCGAATACCTTTGCAGCCATCATATAAAAAATTATATCCAGTTGATTTGACTAGATGTCAATTCCCAATTAGACTATGTTTTGCAATGACAATTAATAAAGCTCAAGGTCAAACTCTAGATACTGTTGGCATCTATTTACTACATCCAGTATTCTCACATGGCCAATTGTATGTTGCATTATCTGGAGCTACAACTTCCACTAAAGTCAAAGTTTTAACAGATTCATCAGATTCAAACAATGAATTCTCTAATGCCACAAAAAACATTGTCTGCCATGAGATTTTATCTCTAGCTCAATGCAATTGATTTTTTTCTCTTTTTTTTTTTGTTATGTACAATTTATATATTTGCAATTTCTATATTATATTTATGTTACTTATTTCACATTATTTTTCTTCATATTTATTACTCTAAACAACTATATATGTTCTTTGCATGCAGGAAATCATGCCTAATCAATTGTTAACTATTAACGATATCGATCCATCCACAAAACAATGGACAACAAATGTCATGGTTATTGAAAAAGCCTTTCCAAGAACTAAATCAACTGGAATACTATTCCAAAAGCTCATATTAATTGAAGTAGAGGTATGTTTGCAAAAAATCTCTATTCCAAATATAGAAATCTTTTATACTTCTCTTTTTCTTTTCTTACTACTTTCCCTTTGGCTCTATCTTTTTTTTCTTTTGTATTTTTGTTATTACCATTATATCACTTTTGTTTCTTATACTTCTACTCTTTTTTTTATTATTATTATTTTACTTATTAAACACTCTATATTTTATTTAAATTTTCCAATTTATATTTTCTAATTCAAATATGACTTTGAGTCTTTAATAACTACATATTAATTATTAAAATCAAACATCGTATGAATCAAAAGTGCAAGCCACAATTTTGGCACAAAAATAAAGGTTCTTCAAAAAACACTTGAAATCTTTTCATCTTATGCAATATCAAATGCAAGAGTCAGACCCATTTTGCAATAGCATTGGATTGTTGAAAATGAATACCAATGGACATTTTATGGAGAACTCTCATAGAAAAAATCAAAGATGATCAATTAACTACACAGAGTTTGAACTTCAACTTTACTACTCTAACTGCACTTGACAACACTATCCATTCACCAACTGCAATAAATGTCCATTCAACAACAGCAGCAGATACCCAATCATCAACACCACCAAGAGATATAAGTAAAATTTATTCATATTTGTCTTGTTCAATAATTGAATACATTATAATACAATTTTGTTTACAATTAAATACATTATTATATATATATATAATTTAATTTATATGTCTTGCAAGTAATACTAGAAGTTGGACCAATACAGGTGAAGAAAAATATCAAAGACCACAAAGATGACGAGACTGCATTGAAAGAAATCAATGTTATTGATGATCAGTATAAGTTGTATCTTCTTCCAATTATTTATTTATTTATTTATCATTTTAACTTCAAATCTCTTTATTTGAAATCCATACTTATCTAGACAAATTCTAAACATTTATGTATTCACCAAATAATTTGTTGTATCTTGTAACATAATGAAATTGAGGGACCGCTCAAGTGAAAGAGTTACTGCTTGAGCAGTGAAGTGAAACTCTCAGAATCTCCCTTGTAGGTCTAAAATTCTAGGAAGAGAGATTTTTTGCTTGAGTGACCAAATTACTGCTCAAGCGATTCTTGCTCTCACACTGCTCGAGCGGTTGACTGACTGCTCAAGCGGTATGTTCAAATTTAATCACTTAAAAAATCACTTTTACTTCACTTTTTCTCACATTTTCTGTGATAACCCTGTTCCGTATTATGCTAATTGATCTTAATTATGATGTGATTATATGTTTAATGTGATTTTAAGTGCCATTTATATGATTATATGTGGTTTTGAATTTCTATCTGTTCACCATAGGAAAATCTGTTAATTTACCATTGTAAACTGAAAATTGAAGGCCTTATCGGCCACAGAAACCGAAATTGACCACGCCATTGTGATTAGCATAATTTTTAGAGCCTATGGTGAAATTTAATTGAAAAATTATTTGGATCAAAATAATTAGATTCAAAACAATTAAATTAGGCTCAATCACTTAGCCTTAATCAATTTGATTAGCCAAACCTATAAATAGGCTTATATACACTCAATTCCTCTCTTTCGAACACATACTTGCTGAGATTACACTCTAGAGAGAGAGAGAGAGAGTGTGTGCCGGTTATAGAGAGAGAGGGAGCTCAAGTTAGAGGATTGAACAAGAAACTTGAAGATCTTGAGGATTAACTCGCGAATTAACTAGAGTTTGGAAGATTGGAGCTCATAGGTAAGTAATTGGGCATGAATTCATGAGTTTGAGTTGTAATTTTGTGGATTCAAGTTATGTGGTAATCAATGACAAGAATTAAGTTGAATTTGAAGTCAATATGACTACGCATGTAGAGTATTGCCATGATATTGCATAATCAAGCATATAGCATGTTTATTATGAGAAATTGAGAGTTGAATCATACATGCAAGCATAGTTTTGTTGAGCTTCATGAGAATAAGCATCACTTGTGTCATTTGAAATGGTATTGGGGTCTATATTACATATGCATGAATGATCCATAGAGATATGGAGTTTCTATAAAGTTAGAATGCATGAGCTTTGACCATGTCAAGAAGAATGTTAAATAATTTGATAGTTAAATCATGATTTTGAACAATTGGCCTCATATTGCTTATGTCCTCATGATATATAATGTGCTTCCACGTTTTTGAACCAAGAACACGAGTTTTGGGCTTTTGAATGTCAAGTATGAGCTTCAAGAACAATTCTGGAAATTCCAGAATTTGGCATGTCCGATCGAGCGGGGAAAGCGCCACTCGAGCGTGAAATGTTAGTTCCCAGAACTTTTGCAAACATTGATGTACGCTCGAGCACAAAGAGTCATGCTCGAGCACCCAACCATGTATTTTGACTCTCAGCTCGAGCGTCTGAGGTCCCGCTCAAGCGCAAAAATGAGGCAACTAGTACTTTTGCAGACCAGAAGGGTCCGTTCGAGCGGCGGAAACTGCGCTCGAGCGGGTAGCCCTGTTTCAGAAATTTTGAAAAGTTGTTTTGTGCTTCATTTTCCATTTCCTTTTATTTCTAAACACTCTTAGGCATACATTGAGCATTGTAAATGAATCAAGAAGATAAGAAAGAGGCCTAAGAGGAATGTATAAGCTAGAAACAGATTGAATAGCATGTGACCCAATATGTGTTATGTATTGTGTAGGGTCAAGCACAAGGGCAAATCCACCGGCAGAACACTGTGAGTAATATCTTAGTAAAGATATTTTGAAGCATGCTAATTGTCCAATTGCTTACTCCTATTTGAGTTTCATTATAGCGACCCCGGCCTTTTCCCACTTGATTATTGTATCCGGACTTAGGTTCCGTAGATTCTGTCATTGTATAATTGTTATTGTTGTCCCTTATTTTCTCATTTAGAATTATAGGATGTGTTGGGCAGGTTTGTTTCAGGTTGGTTGGGTTTAGAAACCTAGTGTTGCTGTCCAGGTTTTTGGTTCTTCGCTCGAGCGAGGAGTTGTTCGCTCGAGCGAGTGGTTGCGTTTGATTTGGACCTGTAGCTGTGCATTCTTGGCTCGAGCGAGATTTTCTTCGCTCGAGTGAGTTAGTTCGTCCTTCGCTCGAGCAATAGTTCCTTCGCTCGAGCGTGTGTCTTGTTGCAGACCTGAGGGTTTGAGTTCTTCGCTCGATCGAGCTTTCTTTCGCTCGAGCGAGCTTTTGAGTTGTTGGTTCGAGCAAGGCTTCCTTGGCTCGAGCGTAGTTTCTCTGTGTCTGGTCGCTCGAGCGACCAAGTCTTCGCTCGAGCGAGCCTGTCCAGTTTATATACGCAGCAGCGGGTTTTGATCAGTCTTTTCTTATTCTTTTTGGTTCTAAACCCTAGGTCCGACTTCTCTCCCTCAAAACTCATCTTCTCTTTAGGTGTTCATCTACTTCTAGTGTGAATCCATCTTAAGTTCTTTGTAAGAAAGATAGAGGGCGGCTTGGGCTTCATTCTAATCTGAACATTTGGTGATTTGGAGCACATTAGAATTTGGGCATTCATCTCTATCTTCATTCGGGTTATTTTCTTCAAGGTAGGGATTTCCTACTCCATTTTATAGGTTTTGTTCTAAGCTTTGGTAATATGATATGTTGGGGATACTTTGATAATTTTGGGAAAAACCCTAGTTGTATTATTGAATTAATTTGTATAAGTAATTCATGGAATTGGGAAAAGATGGTTAAATTCATGGAATTGGGGAATTCATTGGTTAAATAGCGTAATTGGGTAATTGGAATTATTTGTCTATTGAATTGTTGACATAGTTATTTTCAGTTTAGAAATAACTGTTTTGGGCTATCGGTGGAGGATAGTCGTGATTGTTGTAGACATTGCATGTGGATTAGGAATAACTGAAACTAATCACATTGGTTAAGTCATTAATTTTGACTATGGCATTGATACAGAAAATATGTGTATTGATTGTGCATTGCATTTGCATACATTGTTTTGTGTGTGGGAGGAGATAGGGGATGTACTCCACGGTTTAGGGGAAGATAGGGGATGGACCTCTAAACCGGATTTTGTTTGGGAGGAGATAGGGGATGGACTCCATTAGCATCACTTTTATGTGTGCTTATTTATATAGAAGTGTTTTATTGATACAACACTAAAATGTGTATCAATTTGGAAGTATGAAGTGTTTGATTTGAGCTTGAGTCTCATTTGTTTGTTGATATTGGAAGGATGTGAATATGATATATGTGATTCACTGTTATAAGTTTGGCCAGGTTCTGAGCCATGTTGATAAAATTGGAAAGTAAAACGTATCTTTGGCAATAGTGTCATGAGACTGTAAAATGAAGTAATTGATTATTTTGGTTAACCATCTGTTGAATGCTATTGCTTTATTCATTGCTTATATGTGGTTTAGTATATTTCTACTGGGCTGTGGCTCACCCTTTATGGGAACATCATTTTCAGGTTCAGGTGATAAACTACCTCCAAGGACTTAGCTTGGGAGGGTTTGGCTTCTGGATTGAAGAAGACTACCTTTAGTTAATAGTTTTTATTTATTAGAACATGTAAACATTCAAGCCTAGGGCATTTCTTGTATTGAGATTAGAACTCATATTTTTGAATCCAAGTGTTGGCTTGGAAAGATGTAAGCCTGTAGGGCATTTTATTCGATGTTACATGTAATGCTTTATTTAGTAATACTCTGATGGATGAATTAATAAATTGTCTTCTTTAAATAATGCATGTCAATGATATATAATGGGTTAATTTTGAGGGCGTTACATTCATAAATCTATTGATTTGAATTATGAACAAATATTCCTTATGCCGAATGATTGGGCCAAAGGCCGTTAGACATGAATGATTGGGCCAAAGGCCATTTGACATGAATGATTGGGCCATAGGTCGTTTGACATGAATGACTGGGCCAAAGGCCATTTGACATGAATGATTGGGCCAAATGCCGTTTGACATGAATGATTGGACCAAAGGCCGTCGGACATGAATGATTGGGCCAAAGGCCGTCGGACATGAATGATTGGGCCAAAGGCCGTCGGATATGAATGAATTGGGCCCGAGGCCGTTTGATACGTCCGGATCTGTAATCGCTTGATGCACTAGATAGAAACACGAATTGGGCCCAAGGTCGTCTGATGTATTTGTTTCAAATTCCGTTCATGTATCTTCTTTATCTAATATTATTCAATGGGCTTTCGCTCACTCTCATTCACGTGTCTGTAGGTGAGCCAAGAGATGTCCAAACCCAGCCTCAGTAAAGTATATAATAAACAGTCGAAGTTTTGAAGTGTCAGCCTGAATATCTCACGCACGAGACTTGTTTTTGCCCTTTTGTTCTTTTGTGATAATTTTTCTACGATTGGCGAAAACGCTGGACCACCTTTGTATACATAAGCTTTGGGTTTGGCTGACTAAGACTTGAATGATCTTGTGTGTATGGAACCTTAAGCTATTTTCTTTTTGGTGTGGGTTATTAATGAATATATCTTTGGGATGTTTTGATGTGCCATGTAAGCATAGCTCTATGGACAATTTGTAAGTTTGCTTCCGTTTTGGCCCATCAACTCTGATGAAATATGTTTTATTTGGTTTGAGGCCGTAGGTAATCCCTTGATTACTGGCCGGTTATGACCTTAATCCATAGGGGTGGGTTCGGGTCATGACATTTTTTTTTTCTCTCTCTCTCTCTCTCTCTCCCCTCTCCATTTTCGAAAAACCCTAATCTTCACCTTTAGATTTCATTAAATTTTACAAAGAATACCCCTTAAATCTTCTAGAAGAAGTGGAAAACATGCAATTATCGTCACTCTCACCAATTGGATCGCGATTTCTTGAAGTTTTCTCCTTGGACTTCCATCTCTTGCTCACATTCTTAAGGTAGGGACACCTTTAACTCAATATATTTATGATTTGAGATGTATATGTGGTATTTTCCTAGTTATATTGATGTATGAGATAAACCATTTGATTTATAATGAAATATTGATTTAAAAAGGGTGATTCCTTCCAAATTCTTGAAATGTTTTGAATGTTTTGACATATTAGAAGATGATACTGGACGGTTTTATGGTTTGTTAAGGAAATGAGAAAAAGCCCCAATTTCTTGGAAATCCTAGAATTTAAATGTGAATTAAAGGAAGATTTTGGAATAAATTGATTTTCTACTATGAAATTGAGATCGAATTGACATTGTTAGGTGAGAAATATTTTATTGTTACAAACCTTGAGATATGGTTATTATTTTTGAAGCTTATAATATAGCGGTCCGCGTTAAGACTAGACCCTTTTATACTCTTTGGTTTTGGATTTGGTATCTGTTGCTATTGTTGGCATCTACCTTGGTCTTATGTTGTTTCTTGGGTTGTGAGTTAGATGTTTGAGTTATGTTTGAAACAGGTGGCATTTGAGTTTTCTGGGGTGATTTTGGTTGTTTGAACTTGAGTTCGCTCGAGTAATCTTTCCTTTCTCCCAGATTCTGAGTTGTAATCTAAACTTCTGAGAGTTCACATTCTTCACTGGAGCTGTGTTTGGGTCACTAGAGCTGTCTTTTTTGCAAAGATAAACTTCTGGGAGTTTGGTTTCTTCGCTCGAGCCTAGCTTTGGTCGCTTGAGTGATATTTTGTTTCTGACACTTGAGCGCGCAGGTTTCATCGCTCGAGTGGTCTGTTTGTATAAAGCTGCAGACTTTTTGGATCTCTTTCTCTCTCTCTACAAATATCTAAAACCCATTTCTCCCACCTCTCTCTAGAAACTTTGTGTAAATCTTCCAATCTACTTCAATTTGGGAATTTCTCGATAGTCGTGCTTTGAGATTAAAGGTAGAGCTCGAGGAGGGGATCATTTTAATTTGAGAAGTTTGGATTTTCGTCGTAGTCGCTTTTGGGTGTTAATCTACTATTTCTTCTTACTTTGAGGTAGGGATTTCTTTAATGGTTTGTATGATATTTAACTTCGTTATGTGTTGGTTGGCTAGGTTAAACTTTGGAAGCCTTTGGGTTTAATTTGGGGTTTGAATTGATTCACAAAAGAGGGGTTTTGAGATGTGTTTCTTTAAAATGTTATTGGATTGCTTATGATAATGGGTGGTATTGAAACTTAAGGAAAGTTGCTTTTCAAATGAGGAACATATGTTATTTTTAACATAATGGAAATTCGTGGTGAATCTTGATGTTGAACAAAAAGGGGAAAAATTGATGAAATTTTGGAAGAATGTTAGGGTTTTTGTTTGAGTTGGAAAATAAGAGATTGAACACGTGATTGTTACTCTTATGTTGGAATTATTGGAATATGAGATTATGAATTAAGTTTGTCTCTTGAAATTTATATATTGAATAAAGAAAACTATTTTGGCTATCGGTAAAAGATAGCATTGCTTGTTTTAGAGATTGCATGAGGAACTAGGTTAATTGAAACCAATTCATTCATGCATTACATGATCAATTGTTTCATACTTATGCATTGAAATGTGTTATTTTGAGAAAAATAGATGAATATCGTGGTGAATCTGGTTATGGGGTGTGGTTGTAGTTATTTAAGTTGACCTTTGTGTCCTTAGTGAAAAGTCCAAAAACTCATGCAGTCAGGTGCTGATCCTTCCGATTAGTACCGGTAGTGTGTGTATTTACTATCCTGCTTTTCTGTTTTGAAGAAAAGATATATAAATTGTGGTTTGAACTCTAGCATAACATTGTTTTAAAAAGGTAAAGCACATGTTTTGTCATGGCATTCACGTTTTGTGTAAGCCTAGGGCTTTTCCTGTATTGGGCTTCAACCCACTTTTGTTGTAACCAAGCAAAAGTCTTGGAAATTTATAACCTTTAGTGCATAAACTTATATTTATTTCGGATATATAGATCACATGCTATAGATTCAAAATCTGGGATTGATGAATGTATTAAAGCGTATAAGATCTTTTGTAATACTTTAAGGAGATTAATGAATGAAATATGGTTTTGGAAATATTTATGATATTAAATGATTGAGATTAGTAAGTTTTTGCATGGATGTTTGAGAGTTATGAGGTGTATCGATTATCATTATTTTTAGGGCATGACATATAAAAAGGGTAGAAATTGATGCTCGAGGTTCCTACTTCACGAATTTCATATTAAAAACTTTGAAATCTCTTATGATCGAATTGAACTTTAGGTGACTTGAAGCATTTTCAAATTCATACAAAACATAGCATCCATGGTTATTCTTATAATTGTGCACTCATTGGTTGTTGATAAATGTGAAATGGTGGCGAATGATGTATGAGTCTTGGTAATAAAGTTAGATGGTGTTGATGAGTTGAGTATTGTATTGGTACCCGCATAGGTGCTCAATTGCCTTGTCTTGAGCTTATCGTCAGATGAATATGAGAAATATTTTTCGGTGTCCATTGGCCCTGCTATGTCAAGTCGACGAATGTGGAAACACAATTGATTTTGGATGTCCACTGGCCTTGTCGTATTATGAGCAAGAAAATATGAAAATGTTGTGTATGTTTGAGGTGCCTATTATCCTACCGTATTGTGAACTGGCAAATGTGGGAATAGCGTAATGACCGTTGAGTGGTTGATAAGCTAATTCTTGATTATACACGGGAACTCCTTGCATCTTGTTTCTTAAAGGAAGAAAAACAAGGATTTTATCTAAGTATGAGTATGGCATGATCATATTCAGTTCAAGTATTTATATATTTTGTTAAATGTATTCCTACTAGGCAATTTTACTCTTCCCAATCATTAACTTTTCAGGTATGGGCGACCTGCTTCCACCTAATTGATGGATGGTGGCGATTATTTTTTGATGGAGCACGGAATTGCTCGTTGGATGTTGATTGTGTTTAAGCTCAAGTTTTGATGTTTTGGGACTAAAATCCATTTTTATGTAATCAAGACACATGTCTTGAAATATGTAAGCCAATAGCGCACTTTCCTTTTGTTTCTGTAAATCAAAGGTAAAACGCAGCGGATAAAAAATTATGGTCAAACCTTTTGCCTGCAGAGTCTGAATTGAAAGGATCTCGTGGGTAAATCACGTGCTTCCTGAATCTGATCAATTAACCCAGCAGTGGAGTGATATTATAGAATGAATATCACCCACACAAGTCATAGTGCAAAATGGCTCTTGATCGTTGTATTTTGGGAGAGAGTCAGAATATAGGAAACAACATACGACATACGTTGGCTCTGTTTGGTTGTTAATTCAAATCAATTTTCAACACGTGAGCTCGCGCATGACGTTTGGATACGACGTTCAAAAATTGATTCCGCGTGTTAATTCAAATTACATTTTGAAAATCTGTTTGGCAGTTTGTATCTCCCTTTCAACGTTTCTGCCTTCTTCATCGTCTCTACAACTTTCACGTGAAGCTCATCTACATCAGTCCTTCAGATTCATCACGGGTGGCTTCTCTGTATCAAACATCCGTACTTCAAATTCATCCTTCATCTGTTAGCTAAAAATGATTTTATCTGTTATTGTTTCAGACGAGTCGATAAATGATTTCATTCTTCATCCTGAACTGTTTCAACTTTTTTGTTCTTCAAGAATAGTCAGTAAATCAATCTTCATCTGTTATGTATAAATGATTTCGGAGAAGTTGAAATCAGTTCCTAAATGGTTTATGAGAATTTGTAGAGGCATATTTTCCATTTCAGATCGGTTGTTCTTTTAAATTATGAACTGTTTGAACCTTTGAACCTGAAGTGGCAGTGCCTGGGACACCCGGCCGGTCATCCCCCGGGTCATCCGGCCGGTCGACCGGCCGGTCAACCACCCGGTCCTCCTACATTGTCTTCCGATTTTCCATTTCTTCATTAATGGTTTGAACTATTTCAACCTTTCATCAATCAGTTAATGGTTTGAACTGTTTGAAGCGGCAGTGCCTGGGACACCCGGCCGGTCGTCCCCCGGGTCATCCGGCCGGTCAACCACCCGGTCCTCCCACCTCTTCCGGTTTTGTCTTCTGGTTTTCCATTTCTTCGTTCGATTTTCCATTTCTTCGTTAAAACCTACCGGTTTGTTTGAACCTCCCGGGCTTTTTTATTGATTTTTTTCCCTTAATTTTTCTTTTGCTGATTTGTTTCCTCCTATTTAAACACAATGTTAACTGATTTTTTTTTTATTTTTTTATTTGTGGTTATATGTTACTGATTTGTTTCCTCCTATATAAACACAATGTTAATTGATTTTTTTTTTTATTTGTGGTTATATTTTTGCTATCTGAATGTTTTTTTTTGTGGTTATATTTCTACTATTTAAATTCAATTAATCTGCTACATATTTTTTTCCTCGAAATAAAATAATTTGTTCTTTTTCCTGTGTTCTCCTTCAAACCATTTTCACGCTGTTATTCTTGTAAACGCTGGGGTATTCTTTTTAATTTTCTGTACAGAAATTTATATTAACTTTTTTTTTTCCTTTTCATTAAAATAAAGAATGTTTATTATTAAATATTATTAAATTATAACTTGTTTTATTTAATTTCAAAACATTAATTTAATTTTATATTATAATTGATGCAGAAAAATTATTTAATAATTGTGTAATTTTTATTCATTTTATTCAAATGAAGGATTTCGTAGACATTTATGAATTACTATTTATTAATTTTTGTACAAATAATTTTTTCAATGCATAATCTTTTTGCACAGATTGTTATAACATTAATTTCAGTATTTTAAAAATAGTTTGGTTATTATTGTTGTTAAAAAATATGGATATCAATATATGAGTTGTGTGTTTGATGATAAATTATTGGTTGAATTAAGTTTTGAAAACTATTTTCAAAACACATCACCAAACAAATTTTCATCTTTCACATGTCACATCAAACTTTCAAAACTTAATTCAAAATACATCTTCAAAACACAATTCAACACTCTATTTAAAAATCATAACCAAACAAATTTTCTACACTCAAATCATAATTCTACAACCCACAAACTCAAAATACAACTCATACTCTCAAATCACATTTACAAAACACAACCAAACGCAGGCGTTGTTTTTCTCTTAATTACCCATATCCCATATTATATCAGATATATAGGATAATAATAAATCTATCCATATAAGTTATATTAGATATATAAGATATCTATATCAGCTATCCATATCAGTTGATATGATAGATATAGATATCCTGAGTGGTTATCCAAATAGGTTTTGAATTCAAATTCAAACTTATTTGGATAAGGTTCAAAAAGTTCAAAGGAGGGTCAAGCCACATTGGCGCCCAATTTTTAACATCTCCCACTCGCACATGAGTTGGCATGACACTGCCACTTCTCTATCTCAATCTCTCAAAAAATGAACAATCTCATACTAGCCAATGCACTGTGCGACCGTTGAGAACACCTGCATGTGGGAGCTCTATACTAGAAACTCAATATGAGTCAGCATAGAGACATCAACCCAAAAAGAACAAAAATAGTGTCTCATGTATCCAGACCCATCTAGCTACATCAGTCCAAAAACATCTCTAATCCCTCAAAGAGCATGTTTGACTCTCCTAGGTCCCGCATTATATTCACACCCAATCAACATCCTATAAAGAGCGATGTGAGTTGTCGACAGTGAATATAGAGCAGAGATGTAGAACTAGATGATCTTCCCTTCACCCTCATATCATTCAATTTGAAATTGACCGCTTTCCCAGTAATGTCCCTTAAAGCCGAATCATACATGACCGCAAGCAACATACCAAAGTAGCTGAACATCAACTCCTCATCTTATGACATAGTCAAAGGTCACAAAAGGCATAAAGTGAAGTCATTTAGGAAAAAAATGACTTTTAGGACTCACACGGTGAAGAAGTAGGGATCCATTCTTTCACCTCGCTAACGGGTCGATAAGCAAATGCAGTACGAATGCATGTTATAGTGGAGTAACTCTTCCAAAGAGTGATGTTAAACAAACACACCATACAGATCTTAGTCTAGTCGCTCTTAAGCGCACAAGTCACTCCCTAGCGTCTAACTCGAATTCTCTATTTGCTCGCCTCTCAGGCGTCAAATGAGATCTCGTATCTGGCTATTCATAACAGGCACAACATGGAAAGTGGGTGCTAACATCCATGTTTGGTCCTTAACACGACCTCATCTTGGTTGTAACCAAGGCGACATACATAGTGGATTATTTAAGCCTCTCTTGGCTCCAAATAAAAATAAACCACTAGTCTCATTCTTGCTTGCTCCCAAGCGCCAAGGGCGATTGCTCGTGTGAGTGAGCCAATCTTGCCTGCTAACATCAATTTAATTATTTTGTGTAAGCTAATTCCCAAACCATTGCAAAAAGCAATAAACATAAATGTGTAAAAGAAACAAATATGAATACTAATGGCATAAATATCCCAAAAAAAATATGAGTTCAACTGAATACACATAAATATATCACCACCTACGTAGTCCTAAAGCCCTAACATGAGTAAGATAAACATCTCTAGCAATGGGCTTAGTCAAAGGGTCCGTAACCATGCGACTTGTAAGGATGTGCTCCAGGATCACTTTTTTCTGTGCCACAATGTCTCTGATAAAGTTGAACCTCACATCAATGTGTTTGGTTCTGCCATGGTATTTAGGATCCTTAGCGTAAGCGAGTGCAGCCATGCTGTCACAATGGATAGTCACAGGGTCTGAAGTGTGTGTGACAACATCCAAATGCTGAAGGAATCTCCTCAACCAAATGGCTTTTTGAATGATAGATGAACAAGCCACAAACTCAGCCTCCATAGTCGATAAGGCGATACAGGATTGCTTCTTACTGCTCCAAGAAATAGCACCATCGTTAAGCATGAAAGCATATCCTGAAGTAGACTTATGCTCATCTAAGTCTCCTCCCCAGTCAGCATCACAATAGCCAACTAGATGTAGATCTGAACTTTGGTAGCAAAGTATGTAATCTGCAGTCCCTCTAAGATATCGTAATATCCTCTTAACTGCTTTCTAATGAGCTAGTCCTGGGTTGGATTGGTAATGACTCACCAATCCGACTGCATAATAAATGTCAGGACGCGTACACATCATAGCATACATCAAGCTTCCAACAGCATTTGCATAGGGAACACAGGCCATTTTTTCATTCTTTTCTTGAGTCTTAGGACCCATATCAAGGCTTAGGCTCTCGCCTTTCGCAACAGGAGTGTCAATGGGTTTGCAGCTCTGCATCTGGAATCGCTCTAGGATAGCCTTAATGTAAGTCTCTTGAGACAAACCAAGAAGTCTCCTAGAGCGATCCCTAAGGATCTTAACACCGAGCACATAGCTCGCCTCACCCATGTCCTTCATCTCAAATGTAGAGAACAACCACCTTTTAGTGGCGACAATTATCTCCTTGTCATTTCCAGCCAATAATATGTCATCTACATATAATGACAATATCAGAAAAATGTCCTTGGACCGCTTAACGTACACACAGTGATCTTCATCAATCATCGTAAACCCATTAGAAACAATGGCTCGATGAAATCTCAGATTCCACTATCTGGATGATTGCTTTAAGCCATAAATAGATCGTTGAAGCTTGCAAACTTTGCGCTCCTGACCTACTGCCACAAAGCCTTCTAGTTGATCCATATAGATCTCTTCATCCAATTCTCCATTGAGAAATGCAGTCTTAACGTCCATCTGATAGAGCTCTAAGTCCAACTAAGCTACTATGGCCAGGATTAGGCGAATAGAGGCAAACCTTACAACTGGTGAAAAAGTTTCCTCATAGTCCACACCCTCTCGTTGGGTATAACCTTTCGCCACTAGGCGAGCCTTATACCTTTCTATGGAACCATCCGCCTTGCGCTTGATTTTGAGAACCCATTTTTTTCCAATAGTCTTGCGCCCTGGCGGCAAATCAACCAAGTCCCAGACATGATTTTCCTTCATAGACTCTATTCCTTCATCCATTGCAGTACTCCATTCTTTACTAGCAGAGGATGAGAGAGCCTCTTTGAGATTCTTAGGCTCCATCTCATCACTCGGAGCAATCATGAATGCTTCCCCTTCAATCTCAAAACGACGACGGGGTATAGCTCCACGGTTGCTTCTACGTAGTTGAGAATCCTGAGAATCCTCATCCATTGGATCTAATCCATGGGTAGGTAGATCGCTTCCACTGTCCCTAGGAGCTTGAGGAATTATCTCCTCATTCTCTACTAGGCTACTAGGTGCGCCTTCAAGTAGATCCTCCATCTCATAGAGTTCTACTTCTCTAGTTACCTCACCTCTGCTAGGGAAATCCTCCTCTAGGAAATCCACATCTTGTGACTCAATTTCAGTCACACTTCTATCCGGATGCTCCCCAACAAACACATAGCCCTTAGAATGCTCACTACAGCGAATGAAGATACACTTCTTTCCTCTAGGGCCCAACTTCCCAAACTTATGAGAAGCGTTGTGTATGTAAGCTGCCGAACCCCAAGGCCACAAATTGCCCAAATCAGGCTTTTTGCCAGTCCACATCTCAAATGGGGTGGAAGGAACTGATTTGGAGGGCACACGATTAAGGACGTAGGCAGCAGTCAACAAAGCATCTCCCCAATAAGAAATGGGAAGATTAGCTTGCGCCATCATTGATCTAACAATGTCAAGCAATGTGCGATTCCTTCTCTCCGCTACACCATTTTGTTGCGGAGTCCTAGGAATTGTCAATTGCCTGATGACTCCTTTTTTCTCACAGAGCACTTTAAATTGCTCAGATAGATACTCACGTCCTCAGTCAGTCCTTAGAGCCTTAATGCTCTTGTCTAATTGATTCTCAACCTCATTAACATACCGTCTAAAGCAATCCAATGCTTCTGACTTGTGAGAAATCAAATAGACATGACCAAAATGCGTGCAATCATTTATAAATGCAATGAAATAAGGGGCTCCATGCCTTGCCCTCACATTCATTGGTCCACATATATCAGAATGAATAAGTTGCAATGGGATAGATGCCCTTATGGCTGTCCCAAATGGTTTCCTTGTTGCCTTACCAGCAAGACAGTGCTCACAAGTAGGCAAAGTGACTGTAGTGAGTGGGCCTAAAAGACCTTCTCTAGCCAATCTAGTTATCCTGTCTTGCCCTATGTGGCCTAATCTAGCATGCCATCTCATAGAATCATTATCACAAAAAGATGCAATATTAGAAACAAAGCCATTGGCATTTTTATTAAGACTAGAATCATCCACATCCAAAACTAAAAAACCATCTGAAAGATAACCAAAACCATAAAAAATTGTTCCCAAATAAATGCTAACACTATTATTCTCAAAACAAAAGCTAAAACCAAGGCTCATCATGCTAATAACTGAAACTAAGTTTCGCCGAATATCCGGAGCATAAAGAACATCATGAAGATACAAGGTGTGCCCTCGTCGCATTTCCAGCTTGTATGTGCCAATGCCAAGCACCTCCACACTGGACTCGTTCCCCATGTAAACTTTTCTGCTCCCAGCAGGTACTCGGCGATACTCAACGAACCCTACTTTGTCCCTCGCGATGTGGTCTGTTGCTCCGGAGTCTACAACCCAAAAATGAGGAGAATGAGCAATTAATGCTTGACTAGACACAAAGCATTGAATGCGAGAAATTAAGTAAGGGAGTACCTTCTTCTGCTCAGGGCAATCTCGAGCGAAGTGTCCTTCTTTGTTACAGTTAAAGCATGTCAATTTAGCCTTTACCATCTTACCACCTCTCTTGCCCCTACGCTTGAAATTTCTAGCGCCATTGAGCTTAAGCGCAGCTGCTGCTTGCTTCTTAGGGGCACCTTTTGCTTTTCCACGTTTGAACTGAGAAGTCCTACGTGAGCTTGACTCAACCACCATAGTAGAACCATCAAACTTAGCCGCCTCAAGGCGCTCAGCCTCTAGTTCCAAATGACACGATATGTCTTCGAATGTTTTCACACTCTCATTATGCATCATGTTCTGTTTCATCTGCTCCCAAGAATTTGGCAGAGAGTAAATCACAGCTTGTACTTGCTGCTCTTGAGTCAAATTGTGCCCAGCAGCCACAAGCTCACGTATCATGGCTGACGTGACCCTCAAATGCTGCTTCATCGAATGATGCGCCCTTTTCTGATATGAGTCAAACGTCATAGTCTGCCCACGTAGCTTTGCCAAAGAGGTAATACCAAACTTTTTCTTGAGAGCTTCCCACATCTCAAATGCAGTCGGGCAATGCTCAAACTCACTAATTAAGTCGTTGTGCATGCTGCTGAACATAGTAAAGCGCGCACACCGATCTTTGTTACGCCAAGTCTGAAAGGCTTCAAGATCACGACGATGTTGAGCTGTATTGCCCTGCTCTGGCTCAACCATCACTTGTTCAAGTGTGGTCAACACTTCTTGCTCATTGAGGAGGTATTGGATCTTACGGCGCCATATATCATAATTGTCGCCATCCAATTTCTCTCCCTTAGTTAAGTCTTCCACCACTGTCTTAGCAGCCATTTCTACATACAGAGTAAACAAAATGCGCAGGGGATATTAATGATAGCAACACAAAAAATTATTTTGCCGCAAAAGAATCTAAATTAAATAATGATAATTTTACACATGTCTCAAGATCGAAAATTTTTTATGCTCATAATCATCTCTTGCGCCTCTAGTGATAATTATCAAAAATTAATTTAATTCCATGCGCAAAAAAAAAAAATAGTCTTCCACTACTTATGGCATATACAAAGCATGATAAATTCCATACAATAGCATCTTAATGTAAATTTACAAATAACTCATGCTATATTCATTTAATAATGGAATTCAAATAAATAAATAAAAACCTAATTATGCTTCTTTAATTGCAACATATTACAAACCCAAAAAATATGCTGTATACAATATTCAGATTATGCCATAATAAAATGAAATCATTCTGAAATTTTTCTGAAAATTTTCTAAAATTTTCTGGAATTTTAAACAACTAATAAACACACATAAAATTAGAAATAAAAAATCCAGAAACTGATAAACTGAAAAAATATTCAGATTATGCCATAATTAAAATGTACATCATTCTGAATTTTTCTGGAATTTTTCTGAATTTTTCTGGAATTTTAAATAACTAATAAACACACATAAAATTAGAAATAAAAAATCCGGAAACTGATAAACTGAAACAATAATACCAGTAAATAGTAAAACTTTTCAGAAGTCTACAATAAAAATTTCAACCCCAGAAAATTATTTATGCAATACCAGAAGCATTTTAAAGCATAAAACATGAATTATTAACACAGAAAAAATATTTTTTATTTTCGTAAAATTTTCAAAATTTTACAGAATATAGAAAAATTAATTCTGAGTCTAACAGTACTAACCACCCATAAAACAAATCTATAATGAATTAATTATGACCATTTAACGTGATTCGGAATTAAAAAACAAAACAAACAGTGCCTTATGCATCAGCAGCCAAGCCAGCCAAGCCGGCGGAGGAAAACAGTGCGGCTCAGCGCACGGCTCAATCGAGCGGCTCAGCACGCGGATCAGCACGCGGCTCAACGAGCGGCTCAGCGCATGGCGCGAGCGGCTCAGCACGCAGACGGCACGCTCGTGATGGCACGTGGAGGCGCGTGTGTGGTACGTCTGGCGCGTGGAAGCGCGTGGCAGTGCGTGGTAGTGGCTCACAGCATCAGGTGGCGCGTGCGGACCACGAGACGCCTTCCAAGGTGTTTTCTGGTCCAATTTTTTTTACTGCCGGACTCCATTTTTCAAAATAAAACCATTTACGGTATTAAAAAAGACATTAATGAACATAAAAATAGGTATTTATGCTCCTAATCGAATGACAGTAGACATTTTCCTCCTTTAAAAACATTCATGTATATAATGTGTACATATATATATATATATATAAATATACACATGATTAAAGAAAACACAAAAATACTCATTCAGTGCTCTGATACCAATGTAAATCAAAGGTAAAGCGCAGCGGATGAAAAATTATGGTCATACCTTTTGTCTGCAGAGTCTGAATTGAAAGGATCTTATGGGTAAATCACGTGCTTCCTGAATCTGATCAATCAACCCAGCAGTGGGGTGATATTACAGAATGACTATCACCCACACAAGTCACAGTGCAAAATGGCTCTTGATCGTTGTATTTTGGGAGAGAGTCAGAATATGGGAAACAACATACGACATACATTGTTTTTCTCTTAATTACCCATATCCCGTATTATATCAGATATATAGGATAATAATAAATCTATCCATATCAGTTATATCAGATATATAAGATATCTATATCATCTATCCATATCAGTTGATATGATAGATATAGATATCCTGAGTGGTTATCCAAATAGGTTTTGAATTCAAATTCAAACTTATTTGGATAAGGTTCAAGGTTCAAAGAAGGGTCAAGCCACATGGGCGCCCAATTTCTAACAGTTTCTCTCTAACTCTTTGAATTGTAATGTATAATCAAATGCACACTATTGAAAACAATTATGTATTTGGTGGGAAATAGTTCAATAAGAAAGAGTATTTTGCATGGAAGTCCTAAAGAATATTTTATTGTTGTTGAGGATCATATTTGGTAAATTGAATTATAAAATCAGGGCATTACATATTTGACAATTTTCTTTTCCCAGATTGAAGCCAACAACTATAACATTTTGGGATGAATTCACAAAGAATGAAGGAGTATCTATTTCCAAACTCCCAGGTCCTTTCCCAATTATAATTGCTATGTGACTAAAGGTGTCCTCATACAATGGTAATTTCTATGTTATTAAAGATTCCTTACTTTTATAATTATCATACTACTATCGAACTTCTAACAATCAATTTTGTAGGTGTCACACTATCAACAAAGTCATCCACAACTTTCATATTCGACCCTCCAATTCCTAGAGCAAATTCACTGAAAGCTTGGTAATTGCTACTATAATATAATATTTTACCATATTGAACCTTACCTATACTTAATTTTCAATTATGATATTTAGGTGCATCGTCCATGGCAATGCCATCAAAGAAATTCCTCTTCAGAGAGTCTAATGAATTGCATGAACACAGTTTTTACCACCAACTCCAAACAAGTTGATTGAACTGAAAAATCATCCAATATTTGTTAGATGGGTAAATTTTATATTATAGTAATTTCATCAATCTTTATTTTTCAATCAGTTTAAAATTAATAACCAATAAACTTATAACAATACTAACAATTAAAACCAATAATTAAACTACACAATTCTTTTTTTATTTGGAGAACAAACCAAAAAGTTTTGAATAGGATTTAATACAAATTTCTCTTCAATACAATTAAACCACTTAATACACTAATAGAAATTCCTAACTTCAATAAAATTCAATAGTTCATTTTTTATCTTAGGATAACCCTAATTCTATTCAAGTTAAGAATTTAAATTTATGAGAAACAATAACAATACTCTGATAGAAATTCCTAACTTGAATACAATTTAATAGTCATTTTTTACCTTACAATAATAATCCCCGATTTAAAATTCATTCTAATTACAATTTTCAATTAAATTTCCTAGACTACAAGATACTGGGTTAATGCTTGCGGCACTGTCACCAATGCAAATTAGAAATTCTGCTATCTATGCTGCTCGAACTACAAAAAAGCACTGCTGCAGAACCAGAGGACTTCTTTGTTTGTAATTTTTGAAAATAACAAGTGCAATCGCAACCAAGGTAATAGTTTACAATTATCTTTACAATAAAATCTATTCAATTTCATATTATTTATTCCATACTTATCATTTCTCTGATTTCATAGACGCTGTATTAATTATTTCAAATATGATAATGAACCGTAAATGATTTGCAACTCTCAATTCTTTTTTTTTTTTTTTTTCTTTTTGATCTAGTAACCACCACAAAACATTCATTCCCTTACGCATACAGTTCCACCTTCCCAATTACTTTATCATCTTCCTAATTGGTGTCAATTCCTATAAACACAGTATCTGATTTGATCTAGGTTCCAAATAAAATCATTCATTGAAAATGGCACCCCTTTTGAATTGTGTTTCACCTAGAAAACTACCCTTGTTTTCACCAAATTCATCCATATCTGGTCGTGTGTTAACTCTGTCATGGTAAAAATATCATTTTTTTACAATTCATTTTCTGACCACAATTAGAGACTTGAACAAAAGCTTACGAAAAAAACAAGCAACACACACATACACACACACACACACACATATATGTGTGTGTGTGTGTGTATTAAACTGGAATATTATATGTAGTGCAATACAAAAAAATTCCAAAATGTATTTTGCATGGAGTCATATTACCTTTTGTACTAACTTTAGACAATATGATTTCTCTAACAATTGACTAAGTAAATTTGTCATATTATGGAAATAAAACTTTCATGTTTTTCCTTCATTATATATTTCAGATTAGCATCTTTTATGCTTTTCATGACTTACCATGTTTCTCAGTCACTTTTTAGATGTTTCTTTGTTATTCATACTATAATTTTTCTTTCCCAATAACAAGAGATGCAAATTTGAAGTAGATTTAACTAATGAAAGTGGAAAAATCACTGCAACCATTTTTGGTTCTCATGTTGAAAAACATTTTTCAATCATTGTTGAGGAATTGATGAAAAACACATCAAATGTAAGTTCTACAATACTTTTGATTTTTTACAAGTATATAATGTAGGTGTTTGGGAAGTTGCTATTTTAGTAGGCTATTTTAGTTTTTGACTATTTTAAGAGGCTAAAATTTTTGTGTTTAGGAAGATAGTTGGATTTTTTTGTAGTTGGATATGATGTTTGTGAGAGAAAAAGTGAAATGATTATAGGGTTGATATGACATTTTATCTTATTAACTATTTTAGTCTATTTTGTCTTTTAGTGCTATTTTAGCTAAAAAAGCCAAAAAAGTTTCTTCCCAAACACCCCAATATGAACTAATCAGTACAAAAACATTTTTCTTAATTCAATAGGATAGACAACTAAAATAAGGAGTTTGCTTGGCCTACAACTAAAATATGGGCATGTTTATTCATTATTTTGGAGGCCTAAATCCACTGCTGTAAATCAAGGAGTTCTTGTTGACAAAAATAAGATTGTGCTAGTATCCTATTGGCCAAGTTCACTTATATCTCTTGGGCCTAAACGAGTAGTGGAAGGGGTTAACGTTGTTGATAAGTCTTCTATTCCAATAGAGAGTTGCAATTCAGTTATGAAAGAGGAATCATCTAGGAGGCATAAGGGTGGAGGTGTTCATAAGGTCTTAAACCCTAACAATGCTAGTCAGAGGAATTGTAACACTTTGTATTCCTTGGACTAGTGGGTTGCTCTTGACACTCTTATTATCATTCTTGGAGCTGCTTTGATTCATTTTAGAGCATTGATTGGGGTCGTATCATAATGGTAAAGTGGGATTGAACCAAAACCATTGATTCGGATAATTGTCCTATAAGCAGTCTTCACTCTTTTACCTTTTTCTCTTTCTACACTTTAAATCTGAATATGAGGCTAGACCCATTGGAAAACTTATTTTCGGGGCTTCGATTTAGATACAAGAATGACTCAAAATAGAGTCTGGACGAGGGAGTTATACCCATTTGAAATTTTAGTACTTGTGTTGAATGCATGTCCACTTGAGCGAACTTTTGACCGCTCTGTACATGATTATGAAATTTTGAGAGCTTAATTTCACCGCTCCAGCCAAGCTTTGACTGCTCGAGCGATCTGTTCGAAATCATGCACTTTAAAGTCACTTTTTGGCCTAAACTTTTCATTGTTTCTTCCTCTTTTCTCTCTCTCTCTCTCTCTCTCTCTCCTCCATACCCAAAACCCTAGACCTCCAAACCTTGATTTCGTATATTTTTCATCAAGAATCCATCCTTGTTTTTTTATTTTTTTATTTTTTATTTTTTTATCAAAGTTGTTACATATTGAATCGATTGGATCGTGTTATTTCGCAAGCTCACTCCTTAGGTTTCGTCTCTTCTCTCACAACCTTTGAGGTAGGAATATTTTTACCCATGTATATCTATATTTTGGTTTGAATATGTATCACTCTGATGATATGAAGGTGTGATTTGGAATGGGTGATACATATATATATATATATATATAAACACTAATGGTGATAACAAGTTTTGTTCTAAGATTTGTGGGAGATTTGGTTATTTCTTAGTTAAAAACAATGTGTGCATCAATAATCTTGGAAAATTAAGGAATGGAAAGAAAGTCCTAAATTTCTTGTGAAATCTAAATTGTTGTTCATATGTCTTGGTGGGTAATGGGAGAGGAATTAATGGGTAAATTGGTTATGTGTTGAGATCCCTTGTGTTGAGATGAAATTTGATTTTTTTTGAATTGTTGTTTGTTATATGATATGGTTTACCCGCGAGGAAAAATTGAGGTGCCCACTTGCCTGGTTGTGTGAGGATGACAAATGTGGAAATGTTTGAGATGTCTACTTGTCCGATCATGTGAGGAAAATAAATGTGGAAGGTTTGAGGTGCCCACTAGCCATCTGTCTGAGGATGGAGAAATGTGGAATTAAGTGGAATGTTGTGTATTGGGTCATGAGGTTGGAAAATTAATGTCCATAAGAAAAGGAACATGGTTATGCATAATTTAAATCAAATGTTTATATACGTGGTTAAAAATATTCTCTATTGGGCAATTGCTCATTCCTTCAGGACTTGGTGAACCTCAACCTCCCTAACGAAGAAGAAGCTGCCCAACTCTCTCGTTTGAAAAAAAAAAGAAAAAAAAAGTCAATGATATTTTGAATTTATAATGTAATTGTTGAACTTTTACTAATTTTTGGAGATCATAGACCCCCCCTTTTTGTTCATTGAAGATCATGTATTTACTATTGTACACCGTGGGGCATTTATTAAACTTCCTCTATGTTCTTAAATTGTGACTACTTGAATATGTATTTGTAACCTTGAAATTATTGTTCAATGAGAAAGAGAAACTTTGGGATTTGTTGTGAATTTGAGTTGACTATTATACTTACATCTCTATTGAGTTGGATAGTTTATAGTTTCAGATTTTGGGGTGTTACAGGAATAAAGAAACGAAAAAGAGGTTATTGAAAGTATCAATGGTATTTCCAAAATTAAAGAGATGGGGTATTGGTTTGAGGTGATTGTTTGATATAAGGGTCCGAAATTGTTTGGTATAAGGAATAGATGGACTGTTGTGATAGGTGTTTTAGGTGTTGGGGTGGTTTTATTTTCCTTTGTTTTCTTGTTTGTTCGGTTGGTTTCTCTCCAGCCATAGTGTAGTTCCAGTAGATGATTGGCTTGCTTTTCCAGTCCTGTATAATTGTCAATTAATAACACAATTCTAAATATGATATCTTTACATTCATATAATTCAATTTTACAAAACATGGCACGTGCAACTATACATTCATAAGCCCTAACCCTGAATCTACAACATGTGTCATAAGCAAAAGATATGAAATACAAGTCAAAATAGATAAATTAATGTCCTAATGGTTACAACTTTCCAAGGTGATGCTTGGATACACCAAAAGTTAGTTTGTGCCTGAATACAAATAAAGCCCTAGACTTGAACAAAAAAAATTACAACAATCACAAAAAGAAGCTCTTGGCTCCAACTCCTCCAAAGCTACGGTCTTGGCGGAGGCTTATCATTAACACCTGAAAATGGTTTTCCACATAAGATGAACCAAAGCCTAGTAGAGATACTCTAACGCAGTGTATGAGTCTTAATAAGGCCATAAGTGAATGCACATGCAATGCTGGTGCCAAAACATGTTATATGTCCTTCTAAAACCATGCAATTCCAAGTTTATATCACAATTTATGAAATCGTTCCTTTACAATAGAAAACATGGTAGTGGATACAATACTGGGAATCTCTAGATACGTGCTTGCAAATAGGCTATACAAGCACTACCAGTTGCCATTTTTACCGGTACTAATCGAAAGTCTCGACACCTAGCCACATGGGCTAATGGACTTTCACCAATGACACACAAGCCAACAATAATACCACAACCACAACCCCTACCTAGATTCACCAAGGTATTCACCTCTTTTTGTCAAAACAATATACGTTTTCAATGTGAAATATGCAATAATGTTCAATGCAAATGGATGATAAATTAGTTTCAATTCTTCTAATTTTCATATAATTTCTATAACAATCATAGCTATCCTCCACTGATAGCCCAAAACAGATATCTCTAAACAGATAGTTAATTTCCAATAAAGATAAACTTTCCAAAATTTCAAGATGAGAGTGATAATGTATATCCAACTCCAACATCATCATCATCATCACTCCAATTTCATAAAATCCAACATTATTTCCATTTCCCATTTACAAAATTAAATATTCACAATTTAGGGCAAAATCTCATTTCCTTTGTAAATCAATTTCATTGATCAAAATCCACTATTTTATCACAACTCAACCACATTTACAAATCCACAATTATTTCCAATTAACCATTTTGAAAACCCCTCTTTTGATTTCAAAACCAAAACCTTAGGTTTATCCAAAAATTCCCAAATCACAATATTGTTTAGAAAAGCAAATAACCAACTTAAAAACCATACAAAAAATCCTTACCTTAAGGCTAGAAGACAAAGGACAGAGTGGAGAAACCTCGACGGAGCCGAAAACCAACTTTGTTCCGATCAAATGGAAGCTCTAGGCAAGCTCTACCTTTTTTTCCCAAAGGACAATGGTTGAGAAATCACTAGATCAAGGTGTATTTGAGGTTTAAAGATGGTTTCTAGAGAGAGAAGAAGAAGATCTCAAATTTAGGAGTGTTTAGAGAGAAAGAAATGTGAAAAAGTGATCCAAAAAGTGACTTTCTCGGATTTATATACACACAGATCTCTCAAGCACAAGAATGGTCGCTCGAACGACCAAACACAAACAAAGACACTGCTCAAGTGCAAGAATGGTCGCTCGAGCGCACAATGCACCCCTTCTAGTAGTTTAGACCTGTAAAAGTTTGCTTGTGTGCAAGAAGCATCGTTCGAGCGCAGATATCAAACTCTTAGTAGTTTTGCATATTATAAAAGACCGCTCGAGCGCAAGAAGCTTCGCTAGAGCGAACAAGCAAAATTCTGGGCAATGACTCTTTTAAAAAACCCAACCTAGTTGGAATTGTCTAGTTTGCTATGATGCTTATGCACTTGCCTCCCTTTATTGTCGTTCATCTCTGTATTCTATACAACTGATTTTCATCAATAAAGTTTCTTTTGTTGATAAAAAAAAAATAGGATGGACAAACTTCTTTGGAACTTCTGAAAAAGCTCTCTACAACTGAAAATCACATTTTGGGGTTGTTTGCATGTCAATTTGATTTTGGTGGCCTATCACAGTGAAAATTTAACATCAATGCAGTGCATCAAGAATGCGTCATTACTTCACCAAACCCCACTGGCTCAAGTTCAAAAGCAATATCTCCACTAGCTTCAAAGAAAGCACGTAAAGAACTATTTCTAACTCAATCAAGTGCATCAATAGATCTAGCAGAATCAGATAATCCACATGTCACTTTGGAAGATCCAAAGTGAGAAATGACCATGTTAACTGTGACAAAAAATCAGACTAATTGCCAAAAAAAAAAAAACAATCAGCCTTTTGCTATGTAGTATGAACTGTGTTTGGCTTGTACAGTTGAATTCAGCTAGCTGATAGGATCTTTATCTCTTTTTGTCAGGAAGTTTCTTCTTTGGTTGCACTTATGTCACTTCCAAGAATACATCTTCTTTGGTTTAAATGGATTCAATATTTAACTTTAGCTACGTGTATTGTACTTTTTGAAATTGGTGTTAAATTTTGCATACTGCTTAATCTTATCTTAAAGTAGTTGACTTTAATTATATTTTCATCTTCTCTTCTGTTGAGTTACATTTTTAATTACATGATGATCTTTCATAGACTATTCATTTTTAATGTTAATGCACCTCTTTTTCTTAATATTTATAAACAAATTCAAATTTCCACACTAAAAATAAAATAAAAAATCCATCTTATATGTCTTTTTAAAATCACAATATCATATTAAGACTCAATTATATACTTCTTATAATAACTTCAAATTCACCACTAGCATCGTGATCGTGTTGCACAATCAACCCAAAACTAGTATATATATTTGTGTGTGTGTATGGAGAGCTCTCTCAAACCATGTCATCACTCAAATCATTTTCAAATCTTTAACATAGGTATATATAAGTATCTTTACATCATGTCACATAATAACCTAAATAATAAATAATAATACTATTAAATATTTAAAATATTTCTTAACATATATTTATTCTTTAAGAGGCATTAGTGACAAGTCCTATTTTATATTTGAGGTTAGGTCATTCTCAAGAGATTTTAACTCCAAAAAAAATCCTCTTAGTTCATTTTTTTTCCGAAAATACTCTTACATGCAAATATCTCATTTGCCTAGTTTTTTTTTATTAATATTTTTTTTAAGCAAAAAAAAGGAAATCTTTGTTGATATAAACCAACAAACAAGGAGGGAATACGTCAAAAAAGATAATAGGAGGTGAGTGCAAAGAGTATCATAGCTACACAAGACGATCCTAACTAGGATGGCGTGACAAGCAAGTACACTCATATGCTAGCACACCACCAAGTTGGAGAGGATCCAACCGAACAAGAAAATAGAAAAGAAGACCAAAAGAAAGCCAACCCTAGCTGAAATGTACATGAAACACAAGCACAACCCAAAAATAACTTACCAGCCCAAGCCACTCATCAAATATCCTTGGATGATGTTCTAATTTGTTAGATATTAGAGACTAGATCCTGAACTGAGTAATATAGCCCCCTTACATTGCTTTTAATCTACAAAGACACTCTAACTTTAATCAATTCCTGCAACTCCCCAAAGTTTGGCTGAACATTCATGAATTTGAATTCATTTTTGGGTTTCCACACAGACCATACCATTGCCACCAGTAGAGTTTTCCACAATCTTGCTTCCAACTTTCTATACTTAAAACCAGCCCACCATTCCAAGAGTCCTACCAAAGAGCCTAGTATCACCCAGTAAAATCCCCACCAATTCATCAAATGAGACTAAACCTTCCAAATTGGATAGCAGCCCATCAGCACATAATCAGTTGTTTCCATATCAGTGTTACAGAAAATAAACAAGTTACTCATGTTGGAACCAAGTACACCAATTCTTTATAAATAAGAAGTTTTAATCCTACCCTTCCACACTAACCATCCAAAGAATTGAACTTTTGGGGGAGAGATGATTTTCCAAAGCAAATCATGAATATAAGGATCTATACCCACCGTTGGTACATTTCTCTAGTATAATGAAGACACCAGGGCTTGGCCTAATGAAGAAGCCTTCCATATGAGCTTGTCATCATGGTTACTCAACACAGATATTGTTGCATTCAACAAAGAATATAATCTTGTAACCTGCTCATCTTCCCATGCAAATAATGGTCTTCTAAATCTCAGATTCCAACCCTCAAACATACCTTTCTGCTCAATACAATCCCTCAAAGAGATTAGTTTTTCAGTTGACAGCATAAATAATTTAGAAAAGTCTTTTGAAATTACTCCATTTCCAAGCCACACATCATCCCAAAACATAACTCTGGCCCCATTACCTATAATTATCTTTGTATTATTGGCATAAAAATCCTTGAGACTTTGATTACAGTCAGCCACAAGTAGGATGTCCAACCATGTCCTAGAGTACTTGATCTCAAGTTCCTTGATAGGAAACCATCCACCACTTGAGATTCCACATTTGCAGCAAATAATTCTTCACCAAAAGGCCTTAGTTACAGTTGTAAACCTTCACTACCACTTTGCTAGAAGGCAATCATTGAAGTCTCTGATCATTCTTACCTCCAGACCTCCTTGCTTTTTACTCTTAGTTACCTCTTTCCATTTCACCAACTGTACCTTCTTTTCAAATCAAAACTCCCCCAAAGAAAGGAAGCTTGAATTTTATCAAGAGTCCTTGCAACACTTTTAGGTAGTTTAAACAGAGACATATAATAGAATGGCAAATTGCATAATACTGATTTGATGAGTGCAAATCTACCACCAAAAGAGAGAAATCTACTTTTCCAAGACGCGAGCCTTTTTTTGCACTTATCAATTATAGGTGCCCATATACTCTTTCTTCTGGGATTTACACCCAAAGGAAGGCCTAAATAAGTGAACGGTAGAGATTTCTTCATACAAATTAGTTTAGATCCAATATCAGTCAATACCTCATTTGGAACACCTACTCCACAAATATTACTCTTATGGTAATTGATCTTGAGTCCTAACATGATCTCAAAGCATTTGAGAATCCTTTTCACATTCAAGACCTCCCACCATTTTGCATTACAAAAAACTATTGTATCATCTGCAAATTACAAGTGAGATATGTTTTCATCACCATTCCCCACTATCACTCCCTTTAGCAATCCCAATTCTTTTGCTCTAGTTAGCAAAATATTGAAGCCCTCAGACACAATAATGAATAAGAAAGGTGACAAAGGGTCACCGTGTCTAAGACCTCTTTCAAGGTTGAATTCATTAGTTGGGAAGCCATTTACTAGGATTGAGATTCTTGCAGTAGTCACACAAGCTTTCATCCATGTAATCCATCTAGTTTCGAATCCAAAATTAGCCAATATAGAGAATAAAAAAATCCCAATTCACGAAATCGTAAGCTTTCTTGAAATCTACTTTTAGAATCAAATTTTTTTTTTCTTTGTCTTCTTCCAATCATCCATCACTTCATTGGCAAAAAGCACCCATCTTGTATATTCCTACCCCCAACAAAAGTAGATTGCACATCCCCTATGATCTTTGGTAGCACCAATTTCAGCCTTGCAACAAGCACCTTTGCTAAGATTTTATAAACTGACCCAATTAAACTAATTGGCATTAACTAAACGGATAGGATTATCTTTCCAAGGGATAAAGGCCACGAAGGAGCTGTTAAGCCCTTTAAGTAACCTTCCTTGCTCATGGAATTCCTTGAAAAAGCACATGATCTCATTTTCCTAGTTGAAGTGTGCGCACTTCAAGATGTGATATTTACTTTTATTTTTATTATTTTAAAACTTTAAATATCATAATTTTTATTGTACACATTTATTGTTAATAAAATTCATATTTTTGAAATCTACAAAAAGAGATCTATCAAATAAGACTAATATTAAATATAAAATTTTATATTAATAAAATATTAATTTTTTTAACTATATGACATTTTATTTGTTAAAATGAAAAATTAATTGAAATTTTTTAAAATTGAGAAATTTATCAATTTCGCATAGTAATGTTCTATACAGTTGTTTTGCTAAAAAATTATTTTTTAAATATAAATTTATATTTAATATTGATCTTATTTGATAGATATTGACGAGTAGGTTCTAAAGATATTAGTTTTATAAAAAAAAGGGGGCAAACTTCACTTTATCTCTTTGTGGTTTGGGTTGGGTACAGATTACCCCCTGACATTCGGAAACCACCACATAACCCCCATGTGGTTTGTGGACTAAAATGCACCGTCCACTTTTCCATCTAAGTTAACTGACCGTGTAGTTCAAATGCCCATAAAGAGATTAAGCTACATTTTAAGACCAAAATACCCCTTTGACATCATTAAATTGGCAAACAGAATACAAAACAAATGCTTTGCTCTCCTTCTTCTCCTTTGTCTGCGATGACCTTCCTCTCTTCCATCTCCGGCATCTCTCACTCTCCGCCATCTCTGGCGATTTCCTCCATCTCTAGTTTTTGTCTCTTGCGAGCACTGCAATCAAGATAACGATTATAGTGGCAGCTAGGGTGGAGATCGCGATCACTGCTAAGGTAGAATTTTGAAGGGGTTTCAAGTGTCTCCGACGAAAGGTTAAATTTTTTTTGGTAATGGCGTTGAAATGATAGGAAAAGGAGTAGTGGGTTTTCAATTTAAATAGCAAATGTATCTTAATCCTTAGTATTTTTATTAGATTATATTGAAATTGCTATACATTGGCAAATGGGTTTGCTATAGTATACTGGTACATAATATTAATGGGTTTTTGATCCAGCTATTGTTGATTGAATTTGTTGAACTAGTGAAGAAGAAAATAAAAAGAGAAAGAGAAGCATAGAAAAAAAGAAGACAAAATAAAAAAATAAAAATCAATTTGCTGGAATTCATGGTGTTGCCGGCATTTATTTAGATTTTAAATTGATTTGTAGAATATTGAATGATTGGATAATATATATGCATTTACTATTGATGAGTGGTGAGAATGAGTGACCGGTTTTCTTGTACAAGTTGGAAAGAAATTTGTTAGAGTTGGTAGCATGGAAGGTAGAAGAAAGAAAATAGGTGTGTGTGTGTGTATATATATATATGTGTGTGTGTATTTGCAGGTTTAATTTAAAAGAGAGAAGAGGAAGAAGACAGGGCCATAAAGGTAAATTTATACGCTCTGTTAACAGAAGTTAGTGCACATTTTAGTCCACAAACCACATGGGGGTTATGTGGTGATTTTCGAATGTCAGGGGGTAATTCGCACCTGACAAAAACCACAGGGGATAAAGTGAAGTTTGCCCAAAAATAAATATATAAAATGAAAAGGGTAAATTACTAATACACTCTTGAGGTTTGCTTAAAATACAAATTGCCCCCTATGGTATGGAAAATTACAATTACCTCCTTGTCAAAATTTTTTATTTAACATAATTAATTGAAAAAGTGAAATTTCTAACTGTTCACCTATACAATAATAAAATTATTTGAATTACTAATTGAAATAAAATTTTAACATTATTAAAAACTGTTAATTAACTTGATGATTTATTAATAAAATGACCTATTTGTTATGAAATTAGAAACCTTAGGGGGGCATAATGTAATTTCTAAAACCACAAGGGGTAATTTTAATTTAAGTAAATATCGGGGAGTGTGTTTGTAATTTACCCAAATAAAAATTATAACATTTTAAATTTTAAAACAAAAAAAACAAAAATAAAATGCCACATTTGCTGGTGTACCTGCCCCAATGCAAAGAAATTATTCCATGGTCCTAGAGCAAGTCTAAGTAGATTGTTTGACAAAGACATAATAGTCCTCCTCAACCATTGTAAAACCATTGGAACTAGTCTAAGTGGACTATATACTCTATTTAGAGATGACAAGCGTAGACACCTCATTTTTTATCGTCCTCGAGACTTGGACGTCGTCATTTGAACACTCGATGATTTTGTGTGCTCGTGTTTGTTTTGAGTGCCCGAAGGTCTTGGCCGGGCGCCTCGTCTTTAAGCCTTCGAACCTTATCTGCTTTGTGTTTGGTTGTGGACCAAGAGCTTGTTGTTTCAAGTTTGGAGGAGAGGGTGGCCTGTCAGCTAGCCCCATAGCCTATCGGCCATGACTTGTGCCTGCCGGCCATTAGTGGTGGCCGGTTGGCTAGGTTGTTGGCCGGTTGGCTATATTGATGGCTGGTCGGCCACCATTCTCCTTTTTCAGATATTTGTTTGCCAGCTATACCAGCTGTTGTTCACTGAAGTACATCTCCATACACGTGTATGGTAGGATCATTTCAAGCCTAAACCTTGATTTTCTATATATAGGGGGTGCTCTCCCCCATTTGGAGGGGTTAGAAAATTTGGATCAAATTTCTCTCTCTCTCTCTTCTTGTTTTGTGCTTTGTAGTTAGTTTTCTTTACACTTTTGCACACTAACCCTTAACCAAACTTGACCACCTTGGAGCTGAGGTCCCTTGGAGCCTAGTTTGAGCTTTGGAAGGAGGTTTGAGCCTGAAATTGTGGCTGTTTTGTGCTGTGCTTCAAACGTAGAGAACTTACCTTATTTAAGCTTATTGTGCACACTTATTTTGCCATATTTTTGTATTGTTTTTAAGCTAATTTTCAACTACAAAAAACTCTATTTTTTGAGGCTTAACATGATGGTTTGAGGCTATTTTGTGCTAAGGGGTGATTTACCATTCTTGTTGCTTAATTGTGTAGACTTTTGCACCATCTTTTAGCATATTCAAACTAAACTTTTGGGGCCTTTAAACTATTGAAATTCAGCGTTATTTCAGTGGCAAAAACCTTATTTTGAGGTCTAAAATTAGAGGGGGTAGCGTCCCCTTCTTGTGTCTTGTTTGCATGCCAAGATAGCTAAACATATGAGCATGTTTTTCTAGCATTTTGTTCCTTAATCTCAGCATGTTTTTACTACTATTTTGACTAGTTTTAGCTTTGTTTTGAGCTGGTTTAGTCCTTTGAGGCTTGTATTGTGTTGTTGTAGTGTAAAGAGGCTTCACTAGCTTAATGTTTTCAGGCTTTTTAGCTCGAATTGCATTAGTTGCTTGCATGTTTTAATGTCATTTTGCACTCCAGTTCAGCATTGAAATCTTTGCAATCCCCCTCTATTCTTCACTCTTTCATTTATTTTGAAAGTGGATTTTAACCCCTTGTTGGCTTGAGTATGAAATGGAGACATTCATGCTTAGTGATTTAATTCCTTCGGGAGTTCATTATTAACGGCATGAGGTCTCTTTCATGCTCAAGACACTTGTAGTTTAAGCCTACTTTCAATTAGAGGACACTCACCTTTTGGACTAATCAATTAAATAATGGATTGGTAAGCTAAAATGAGGAAATAAAAATGAACAAGTAAAAGAGGCAAGATAAGCATCTTATGTGTTGCATTGCATGTGTTCGGATCGGACGTTAATTCAAACACGAGAAAAATGGGACGTTTCATACTCAAAATGATGAAACATGACACTTTCCTTGGTCACCATCACCCTTAATCATGCATGATAGGGTAGTGGTTTTGTTAAGTATTGTTTTGCACTCATTAAGCTTGTACAACCTTGGTTCCTTAGCCATGATGCATGAAAAATGCTTGGTTGGTGGTTTGAGGGCTGAAAGCTACACTCCTTTGAGCTTGTGTGATGATAAGGAGGGTAGCAGTACAAACACTCCTTGAGAATACACTATTTTGCCTTTATTTGCTCTCTGTTGTAGCAAAAAAAGGAAGTGCAGGGAAGGGCCAGCCGACCGGCCACCAATGGTAGCCAACAGCCACCATTGGTAGCCGACCGGCCAGAAATGAAAAATTGCACAAGTGTGCTCCTGAGTTGGAGCAGAGGCAATCTGGAAGTCGGCAGCACTGTTGGTGTTCAAGCATATGCAAATAGAGGCTGCAATGGCAAGGCGGTGGCATTTTTGGGAGGAGAATCCGAGCATGCGTGAATCCCTCGTCCCTCGAGGCCGTTTAATTGCTTTATTAGTTAGTTGTAGCTAATTCATTCATGCAAGTGTTATGAGTATTTAATTAATTAATTCGTATTGTAATTAATTAGTTTAATTCGGTTTGTAATAATTAGTTAACTAGAATAGTTAATTAGTTTCGAGTTTTGTAATAATTAGCTTAGCTTAATTAGCGTAGCTAGTTGCTTAGCTTATTCATTCGCACCCTCCTTCACGAGGGCATAATGTTGTAATAAGTGTGCGTGTGTGCGTCCATGTCTTCCAACCCCACGTCTTTCTCCCTTTTATTTAATCACTTTCGATGGTTAGATTAGGGATCATTTTTTATTAGCATATCGCATGTTTACATCAATTCATTTGTCTTGCATGCACCGAGGCACATCGCATCATTCAAACTGCATTTCAATTTCAATACACTTCTTTGAATACGTGTTCCAAAGCATGTTATCAAAGTGTTGCAAATACCATGATTAGGTAGCCGAGCCTATTTAATTGCATTCTTGCTTATGTTGCATTAGGCGTCTTGTATAGTTAGGATTATGCATATTTCTAACTAGTTTTTGTTTTGGCTTGGAGTACTCGGTAAGTTTTTGCGCTTTAGCATACTTGCATGAATGTGATTGCCATATTGCCATGATTCACATGCTTGCCATGAGGCTATGTGCTTAAATGCTAAACTGCTTGAATGTCTGTGGATGGAGACTTTGTTGTTTGAATTGGAACAATTCAATGAATGTGAGTTTTAAGCCCACTTTACGAAGTGGCAAAACCCTATTTTAAGCCCACTATGTTTGGTGGCAAATCCGCATCTTTTAAGCCCACTTGAGGGTAACAAATTCAAACCATTTTCAGAAACGAACACGAGTTGAATTATTCCAATTCTTGCGATTAAGTCTATACTTGCTTGTGTGCATCAAATAGTAAAGTTAGCCTAATAACCAGAATAAGAACACATAATGTTTATAAAACATCATATCATGGTTAGTAGAGGCCGATCTTTGATCGGGCGAGACAACTTTGGTGATGACGGACACGTAGCCTTTGGCACGAGTCAGGGTTTTCTAAATTTCCCCAAAATAAAATATTTAGATGGCGACTCTATAATCTGGCAAAGCAGTCCAATTTTGGCATTTTTGATTGAAAATCGATTTTCCAAAATGATTTGCCGAATTTAGACTCTTTGGTGATTATCAGTTTCACATTGCACTTGTGAGACTAGATTCAGAACTGCGGGAGTCCGAACTGTGAGGTCTTCATTTCAAAACCCTTTCCGAAAGGCCGGGGGCACGGAAAAAGACGAGTCCACAGTTTCTGGCGACTCTGCTGGGGACTTAGAGAACTTGACTCGAACTCAGGATATGTTGTTTTATCTACATTTATATGTTTCTTTGCATTGCATTTGCATCGGTGCGCCTAAGTCACAGTTTTTGCCATCTGTTACTCCTGAGCAATTTGTCGGAGGCTCGCTTGGAAAAGCGTACCATAAGGATGACCGGTTGCGGGCTCTGCCACGATGGGAACACAACCCTTGGATCTGGACTACCGCTATACCGTTTGATCCTCCTTTCACTTCTCGGTGTTAGGTGTGAGAGGTATATTAGGTAGTTTTGCTAAGGTACCTTTTTTGACTAATCGACCTAGTTGCATATCGGAAGCCATAGAGACTATTCCAAAATAGGACACGTTGCTCACCCGAATGCAGGATTGTTTGAAACTGCTTGTTTGCATAATGAATCCCTAGTTCCTGACGAAATTAGGACAGGGTAACCCTACGCCACCATAGGGGTGTTTTGGCTCTCACTTGCTTGATATGTGCTTTAAGAGTGAAACTCTGCAAGAATGTATGTATAAGTTGCAAGTCTGGGTATCAGTTTGAGGGTATCAGTTTTGAGGGAAACATTTGGGGCATAAATCAGTGTTTGAGTACGGTCATCCAGCTTAAGATTGCAAATGTGTGTTGTTTTTGTCTGAGCTGAGGTGCTGTGCGTTTTTTGATTTTTGTTTCGTTTGCTTTATTTTCTTTTTGCAAGGTAGTGTTTCATAATTGCGTCAGACGAGGCAGTTACCCCCCAAGCACTTTGGACTCGAGTAAGGCAACTTTACCGATCTGGGAATCTTGTAAGAGGACAACTAGTGTTTGTTTCGCTACCCTCGGTTACAAGACGAAGGAGAGTCAGGCATAACTCACCGGTTCGGCAATTACCTTCCTTCAACGAAGTCCAGTTTTCTGCTTTCACCTCGGAAAGAGAGTACACACTAGTTCTGATAGATTAGCACCGCTTAGATAGTATGGAGGAAATGCTATGCCAACTTCAACAGACTATCGAGAATATGCAGCTCGACGCTACTTGCCAAGCGGAAGTCACTACCCGCCAAGCGGAAATTGTAGTCCAGCAGGCTGAGTTGATCAATAGGCTTCAATAGCAACAACAACCATAACAAGCAGCAGCTTCTGCTTCACATCCACCCCCAGTCAGGGTTCCAATACCCGGGGTTACAACTAATGTCTAGGAAAATGCGGACATTCCGGCAGAGGCAATTTCACCCTAGACTTCCAAAGCACCGGTTTACCCACCAGAGGCACCTTTTGAGTTTGAGGTCGATCCTACTACGCTGAAAGTGAGTAAGCTTGAGAAGCTCTTCAAACGAGCTTAGGGTGTTAATTCGATCCCAGATATAGAGGACGGCTATACTGATGCGGCGGTGACATTGCCAGATAGGTTTAAAATGCCGCATATAGACCGCTTTGATGGCTCGGGTGATCCCATGGTCTACTTGCGGCTATTTTCAAACATTCTGCGACCAATGGGCCTGTCTAGACTGCAGAAATTATCCCTCTTTGGCCGGATCCTGTCGGTTATTACGGCCATTTGGTATGCTAAGCTGGAAGACTCTGGGAAGAAGAGCTGGGAAGAGATGGCTGAGGCCTTTATTGCTCAATATTCCTATAACACTCAAATCAAGGTCACAACTCGTGATCTCAAAGTAACTTGTCAAAAGTCGAAGGAGGGCTTCTCCGATTTTGTCACTCGGTGGAGGGCCAAGGCCTCTATGATGACCACCCGGCCAGCTGAAAAGGACTAGATAAGAATGATCGTCCGTAATCTGTAACCATGGCTGCTACAAAAAATGATAGTCATACCTCTACCTACTTTTGCTGACCTCCATAAAATAGGGGTGTAGATAGAGGATGCAATGAAGCAAGGTCTGATAGACCACGAGAAAGAGCAGCCTAAGAGGGCTTTCACACGCAGTTCTAACGTGGCTATGAGTAGTAGTGCAGCTGCAAGGCCTTCTGATGTTGGTATGGTCACTACCACATCGAAAATTGCCAATCCCTTTGCTGGTACATCCGAAACCACCTCACAAGCTGCAAAACACCAATCCCGAGGCCAAAGGGTCTTTACCCCTCTATACATGTCCTTATCCGCAGCCCTGAGAGTCCTGATCAAAAAAGGGCACCTAAAGCCACTAGAGCCTCATCCTTTACCTAACCCTCTTCCCCTGAAACATAAACCGGCCAAACACTGCGGCTTCCAGTTGCATGGTCATGACACCGACCTATGCTTCAGATTGCGTCATGAGATTCAGGATCTCATTGACAACAAAGTGATAGTGCCACCTCAAAAGCCTAACATCACTACAAATCCCCTCCCACCACATAACTAGGTCCTTCCACCTCGGCTAGTAAACCTTATCCAAACACTGGTCGTTCCTTACGGCCCCAGTATATACATCACCTCCTCCCACCTACCCAAGCCGGCGTTGTTCATCCCGAAAAACACAGATTTGTGCATGATGAGCACGCCAATATCCCAACCCGAACCTATGGTGGTGACTATGGAAGAGGAAGGCAGGGTAACCTTGGTGGAGAATGGGAATGTCGATTCAGAACCTAAGGGATCTGTGGACTTAGCAGAAGAGGAATACAACCCTTGCCACTACATTATGATAACCAATTAGGCCAGACCAGAGGTGGAGTTGCCAACAGGGCTGAAGGTTAATGTAGTCCGAGAGGACGGACCAAGCCAGGGATTGGATGACTTAGCCGATCTCGAGGAGGACATCAACAACCTGCAGTTCTTCGATGAACAAGATCTGGAGAGTGTACAAATTGACTGGTTTGATATGAACAGATCAGCGGATAATTCAGGGTGGCTCAGTGATGAACCTGATATGGATGAGGGACTTCAACCCAAGCTGGAACAGCCAGAATAAGGAACCGCTACAGGGGCCGGAACGGCCAATGACAAGAGAAAGTTGCCGGAGAGCACCAGTACTAAGAATTTTGCTCAGGAATTGAGTAGTGTTAGTACAGCTGATACAGAGCAGGAGGCCGCGCTGAAGTAGTTTGAACAGGAAAGAGTTGAGAATAGTCAGGAAGCTGGAACAACCAAAGGCCCTGGCGGGAATAACTGTGATGTTAACGTGGGAATATTTACAACAGAACCAGACAGTTGCTTGTCGGTTGCTGGAGGAATATGGTGGGAAGATGATGATTTGCATCTTGCCCATACTGATGAAGATTGGGGATAGAATTTGCAAAACGATACTTGGTATTCTGAGGAAGTGGATCACATGACTAGGAGTGGGCGGTACTTCAAGCCCCCACACCTAGACCAACCAGAAGCATTTGGAAAGGACAAAGAGGCTGAGAAACAGAAGGACAAACTGTTAGAATAAGAAGCTGTACTGAAGCAGCTGAAGAAGATTCAAGCGGACATACCTATTTGGGGGTTGCTCATGGCTTCGCGCGTACATCAGCAAGCAGTATTGTCTGCAATGGATAAGGCCAAGCTATCTATCGACACAACCCCAGAACAGTTAGTGGGACTGGTTTTCCTGGGAGGTGCTTCATCGACTTTCACAGAAAAGGAATTACCGCCTGAGGGCTCTTAGCATAACAAACCGTTATACATCTCAGTTGAATGCAGAGAGAAGTGGGTGTCAGTTGTCTTGGTTGATACTAGGTCTGCAATTAATGTGTGTCCATCACGCACGGCCTATGCTAATGGCTTGAAGCCGACATATTTTGCACCAACGGCCCAGATGATCCGGGTTTATGACAACACAAGTCGAGAGGTGATGGGGATAGTTCGGATCAGAACGCAGGTTGGTCCGGCAAAACAAGATATTGAGTTTCATGTCCTGGATGTTCCGGCCACCTTCAACTTGTTACTTGGGCGACCGTGGTTGCACCAAGTAAAAGTTGTTTCTTCCACCTTACATCAGATGTTGAAGTATCCCCATGGGAAGGGGGTAGCCATTATTTTTGAAAATTCGTCTATACATCCTCCGCCGGAGGTCACTACACCGGTACTGGAGATTGTACACGGCGACGAAGATGTATTCTGGTCTGGTTTTACCTTGGCTGAGGCTTGGATGGTACAAGATATCTTAGCTATTGATGAGGGATTGTACGACAGTGCTCAGCCAGTCTACTTCATGAATAAGTTACAGCATATACCCAGGATGGGATTGGAAAAGAGCGGCCGGAAGGGCGTTACCGCACTAGCAGAAGTGCCACATAACCCTCATGCCTTTGGCTTGGGCTACACGCCTACCAAAGAAAACTATATGAGAAAAGAGAAGGAAATGGCAGGAAAAGCCAACATTATGCAAAGTGGGAAGCCTTACGAGCTTGTACATAGACCAATTCAGGGAACTCTGAACGGCCGCTTTGTCCAGGAGGAGAAGGACTTCCCATTCTGTGGCTTCCCTATGCCATGGTTGAACTCTGAGAAACGGCATTTGCCCGGCTTTGAGATTTTCTTCGATTTACAGTTGCAAGAGGATGAATTCACAGAGGAACAGATTGAACTATCTGCTGAGGCAAAACAAAGTGTAGAGGATGAGTCCAATGACAGTGAACTTGAGATAGGAGCAACGCTGGCTTGTCTCCTTTCAGATCCTCAGATTAAATCAGAGAGCTTGGGGGATGACTTCACCATTTACATGATTGGAGATCAATCAGGTGTGGACCCTTCCGATGGTATTTTGGATGCATCTATTGCACCCTCTCTCATTTGGCAGCTAGATGAGGGCTTTTTGTCCAGCAGTTTTGAATTAGGTAGTGAGCCAGAATCTGATTCCATAGAGTCTGTGGAGTCGGAATCAGATTCCAGTTCTTCTGAGTCAGAGTCCAATATTCCTGGGGTTGATAACCCGGATGCTGTTGTTTTGTCCAGATCGTCTTTTTCCTTTTCTTTTGAGTCGGTTGTAACCGAGGAATTGGATGAGCTGGAAGCTTTGAATGAGAATGATACCACTATTGTTTCTGAGTACTTCTTTGTGCCACTTGTGTATTGCATTGATCATGACTTTCAAAATTTTGATAAAAATGACGAGGAAGGAATTCCTCTGGCTTTGAAACATTTGATTGATCGGGAAGAGGAGAGGTCAATAAAACCCCTTGTTGATGAAATCGTTGCAATTAATGTGGGTATTGAGAAGGATCCACGTCTAGTCCAGATCGAGTCCACGTTGTCTTCGGAGGTACGCGAGCGCTTAGTCACTTTATTAAAAGATTTTAAAGATGTTTTCGCGTAGTCCTACAAAGACATGCCTAGAATCGATCCTGAGATTGTGCAGCATCGGATCCTTCTCGACCCCGAGGCCGTTGTCAAGCAGAAGCTTCGGAGAATACACCGGGATTGGGTTTTGAAGATCGAGGAAGAGGTCACCAAGCAGATAGATGCAAGGTTTTTGCTAGTATCTGAGTATCCTACTTGGTTGGCCAGCATTGTTCCAGTGTTGAAGAAAGATGGCAGAATTCGGGTGTGTGGATTTCAGAGATCTGAACAAAGCTAGTCCGAAGGATGACTTTCCTTTACCGCACATCGACGAATTGGTAGACTTCACCGCATGCCGTCCTTGACTCTCCTTTATGGATAGGTTCTTCAGGTATAACCAAATCTTGATGGCACCCGAGGATAGGGAGAAGACTGCCTTCACCATGCCGTGAGGAACCTACTACTACAGGGTGATGCCGTTCAGTTTGAAAAATACTGGGGCTACTTATCAATGGATTGCAACCACTATCTTGCATGATATGATCCACAAAGAGGTTGAGGTGTACGTGGACGACGTGATTGTCAAGTCCAAGGAAAGAGAGGGCCATTACATCGCCTTAAAGAAAATTTTCCAACGGATCAGAGAATATCGGTTGAGGCTTAATCCACAGAAATGCATTTTTGGTGTTATAGCAGGGAAAATACTGGGGTTCTTGATTACACAAAGGGTCATTGAGGTTGATCCTTCCAAGATCAAGGCCATCCTAGAAATGCCACCACCAAGGACTGAAAAGGAGGTGCAAGGCTTTCTAGGTAAAGTACAATTCATAAGACGGTTTATTGCAAAATTAACCTTGACTCGTGAACCACTTTTTGGTCTCCTGAAGAAAGGAAAGAAATTCCAATGGGATGACCAATGCCAGGTTGCTTTTGAGCAGATCAAGAAGTACCTTCAGAGCCCGTCCGTGTTGTCACCGCCAGAGCCGGGAAAGCCGTTGATTTTGTATCTATCAGTAACCGACAAAACAATGGGATGCATGCTTGCGTAGGAATATGAGGATAGAGTGGAGAAAGCCATCTATTACCTGAGCAAGAAGATGCTAGAATATGAAACCCGTTACACCCTGCTGGAGAAGGCTTGCTTGGCCTTGGTATGGGCTACCAGGAAGTTGAGGCACTACCTGTTAGCTCACTCCGTAATTCTGGTTTCGAGGTTAGATCCCGTCAAATATCAATCCGAGAAACCAGCACTTATGGGTAGGCTAGCCCGTTGGTTGCTTCTTCTCTCCAAATTTGATCTGAAATATGTGACTCGCAAGTCTGTCAAGGGGAGAATGGTAGTTGAGTTCTTGGCTGATCACCCAGTGGAGGAAGACAAAGCAATAAAGTATTTGTTCCCAGATGAAGCTATTCTGCAGGTTGAGGAAGAGATTTTGACTATGTACTTTAACAGAGCATCTAACCAGTACGGTTATGGGATAGGGGTGTTGCTGATAGCACTAGACAATTCCCATATACCTTTAGCTTTCAAACTTTGGTCCAAGGTATCCAACAATGAGGCAAAATTCGAGACATGTATCGCTGGCTTGGAAGCTGCCTTGGAACTAGGGGCAAAAAGGTTCGACGTCATTGGGGACTCGAACCTGGTTGTGTCTCAAACAAAATGAGACTGGAAGGTTAAGGAAGAAAGGATGAAAATCTATCACCAAACCCTGGATGTTCTGATTCCTAGGTTTGAGAAACTAACCTTCGTGCATTTGTTAAGGGAGAACAACAAGTTCACGAACACCTTATCAACTTTATCTTCCATGATAGGCATCCCTTTGGGAGTCCGGATGCGTCCGATCATTATTGAACAGAGGTATGTGTTGGCCTACGAGTTGATCACCGCAATAGATGAAGTGTAAGATTAGAACCCCTAGTATCATGATATCTGGAACTTCTTGGAAAAAGGAGGTTTATCCGCTAGGGGCAAATACCAAAGATAAGAAGGCAATATGGCAAATGGCTGCTCAGTTTATTATCTGCAGGGGTAAATTTTACAAATGAGGCCTTCTGGGAATGCACAAGCTATGTGTTGATGCAAAAGAGCCGAAGCGCCTAATGGAGGCCATCCACGGAGGAGAGTGCGGATTGCACATGAGCGGAGTAATGCTAGCCTGGAAGATTCTCAAGCAAGGTTATTACTGGTCAACCATGGAGGAGGATTGTATTGGTTTTGTTCGGCGATGCCACAAATGCCAAATTCATGCAAATCACATGAATATTCCGTCGTCGAAGCTGTACAACATGACTTCACCATGGCCGTTTTCAGTCTGGGGAATTGATGTTATTGGGGGTAGTTACGCCGAAAGGCTCGAATGGGCATGAGTATATCTTGGTGGCAATAGACTATTTTACAAAGTTGGTGGAAGCGTAGTCCTATGCAATGCTGAGAGCGTCGCATGTAGCCAAGTTCATCAGGAATAATATCATTTGTCGTTATGGGGTCCCGAATGAGATCATTTCAAACAATGGTTCCAACTTGAAGAAAGAAGTGATTGACTTGTTAGATAAATATAACGTGGCTTTTCATAAGTCATCAACATATCGGCCGCAAACCAATGGATCTGTTGAGGCCGCCAACAAGAACATCAAGCACATTCTACAGAAGATGGTGGAAACTTACAGGGACTGGCTAGACAGATTGCCATTTGCTCTATGGCTCTATAGGACTTCAATTCGAACATCTACTGGGGCAACTCCGTATTCTCTGGTTTATGGGATGGAAGCTATTCCGCTGATTGAAGTTGAGGTTCTGTCGCTGTAGGTTATGGCTGAGTGCCAGATAGCAGAAGCAGGTTGGCAGCAGAGCAGGTTCGAGGAACTAATGTTGTTCGACGAGAGGAGGCTGAAAGCACTGTACCATGTCCAAGGTTATCAACGTAGAATTGCCAAGGCTTTCAATAAGAAAGTTAAGTCCAGGAATCTGAAAGAAGGGGATTTGGTGCTGAAAGACAACCGAGCTCCCATCCATGACCCTAGAGGCAAGTTCAGGCCTAACTGGACTGGTCCTTACATCATCAAATCTATCTAGTCGGTTGGAGCTGTCATTCTTATGGACCTAGATGGCCTAGAATTCTCTCAACCAATCAACATGGACAAGTTGAAGAAATACTATCCTTGAGTGGCTCGCTAGGCTGAAAACCTGAAAGGGCGACCTAGGTAAAAGTTAGAGCACAAAAAAACAAATGAAATAAGAAAAACTGAGCTCGCAAGGTTGAAAACCCAGAAAGGGCGGCCTTGGAAAAAGTTAGAGTGCAAAAGGAGAGTGTTAATACCCGAGTGAACCCGAACCGAACTACGTAAGGCTTGATTCCCATCTTCGGAATACGTAGGCAACTTCATTATGAAATTCAGCCATAAACACTTCCAAATCAACTGTGTCCATGTGTTTGTTCAGGCATCTTTGTCTTTTATGTATCCAAGAATTTGGTTGTGATCTTCACTATGAGAGCTTGTTACAGTATAGTGCAGTGCTATTCGGTCAAGGGGTAACTTTCCATTTGCTGGATTCGGGGTTATACATCTCGAGGATAGATTCCAAGTGTGTCCAGTTGTGATCCTTATCGAAAATGGTTTTGAAAAGTTTTAATAAAAGTTGATTTTGTTCAAATTAATCTTTTTACAACTTAGACCATTTTTGGGCCAAAAGGAAAATTTTCAGTATCCACAACTTTAATTTCATTGATTTCAATACAGAGTTCTCTAACTCTTAATACATATCAAAGTTGCTTCTTTATTACATTCAAAAGGAAAACTTGAAAGTTAGATCAAAGTAATAAACTTGGGGCATAGATGAGTCAGGTGTTCCTGCGTCCCTTCCCAGCGCTTGTGGAAGCTTCAGATGCTAAAGTAGGCCCGGTTTGCGCCTCATCTTCAAGCCAAGCTATGCATTCGCCAGATAAGGCGCAACTGAAATTGGAAGTGGGAGCCAAAAGTTCTCTTGTCCTCCAGGCAGTGGGATATTGAGCTAGTTGTGAACCTCGGATTGGAAATGAAGCTGGGTACTCTACCCCTTCTTTTGGGCAAGTCTGGTCGTGTCCAAACTGACGCTGAAATCGAAATGGAAAGTAGAAGATGCAGTGTGTCAAGCCAATCAATTGAGTGCCAAGTTGTCGAGACATGTTGTAGCTCATCTCGGTTAGATCAAACCAGGGGCAACGCCAAGCAATGTCAGCAGCAGACCTGTTGCATATCCAATTGCATCACTACCCCTCGTTCGAGGAATCGACTAGCCATTGGCGAAGGAAATAGTCTCATGCTGAATATGCACGGTAAGAATCAACTACCCTCAACCTGTCTATGAGCCATATCTGGGGAGGGATGAAAGAAAAGAGAGATTAAACAATAAAGAGGTGTATGTGGAGAGAAAAGGTGAGAACGAGTTTTGAGAGAAAAACAAAGCATGAGTGCCGAGTGATGTGAGAAACACATGTAAGATAGGGTGGGAAATATTACTTGCAAAAGTAGTGGATTTCCTACAAATTTGGTTGTCCCGTGCCTATGGAAGGCATCCAAGCCCATCAATGTCTCGGCCAATGTCAAGCCAAAGTGGCTTTTGCCCTCTTTCAAGCCTTGGGCCACTTTGATCAGTCGAATACTAGAACCTCCAAAGCCAGGGGCAAGTAGAAAAGCCGAAAACTCTGCCAAAGACGGTCGCCGCAATCACTAGCGTCAGGAAATCGATGAATCAGCCTAGGGATACCTAGCTCCCCATTGTGAACCAAGGATCGAGCCTCATGTAAAGTGAGCCCACACATCCTTTCTAAGGCCTGGACGTGACCAAAATGGGACTGGGGTAAGATTTCCTCATCACGCCGAGATTCCATCAGAACTTGGAATTCTTCAATTGTGGGGCATATCTCTTGCCCTCCAAAGCTGAAAACATGTGTAACCGAGTTGCAACACCTAGTCGCGGCATGAAGGAATGAAAAACACAGCGGGGTACGACTTAGCGAGAATAGTGCATTTATCCCGAAACCTCGGAAATTCATTTTTTCTGAGCCATCTAAAGTTGCAAGCCCATTTGATAGTGTTTCGGTGAAGAATGGCTCCATTTGTGGCAAAAATAGAGCTGGAATGAAGAAACTACGAAGTCCCAACTTTTACAGAAGATAAGGCACTGAGTAGAAGACAGGTGGCAGCAATCTGGGGGCTCCTTGCACTGGTGGCCGACTGACCAGTTCTGGTAGCCAACTGGCCACCTTTTGTAGCCAACCGGCCCCTTTGGTGGCCGACAGCCACCACTGGTAGCCGACAGCCACCACTAGTAGCCGACAGCCTCTGTTCCTAGCCGATGGCCTCCTATTTTGTCCTTTGATCTATCCTCAGGTCAATTTCTATGTGTTGAGAGCTTGTGTTTTGTTATGCTCTTGGCACATTCTGTTGTCCTGTCTTAGTAGTCATGTTGAGTTGCTTTTGTGTTGTTTCGATTTGTTTATCGAGTTGTTGTGTTGCTTATCGAGTTATATTGATTTTCTTTATCGAGTTGTTGCATTGTTTATTGAGTTGTTATCATTAGATTTACTCTGTTTGTTATGTGTCGGTCGGTTCATTACCTGATTAAGCAATTGCCAATACAATGTATAAAGTTCTGTTTCCATCAATCCCGTTTTTGTGCAATGTGGTGCAATACGATGCTCAGAATGTAAAACAAAACACTTTTTTCAATAGTTGATTTTCATTCCAATTATGGTTTCTTTTCACAAAAGAGTACAAGTTTTTAAGAAAATAAAACTGTCTAAAACTGTACAATGTGCTAACACTACTAGCAAAAAGAGACTAAGCAAAAACATATGAATCAGTACCATCCACCTCAGGATCGAGAGGCCCTCTTCGTCCTTTTCTTGGGCATGGACTCAAATCTATCTCCATCAGCGCCACTGTCAGAGGCCTCCATATCTGAGCTAGCTGCTGAACCTGCTTCAGCATCATCTTCGCCCTCAGAATCTGAGTCAGCATCGTCGTCTCCGTCCTCGGATGACTCTGACTGTGGACTCGCTGCCTCCTCATCCTCGCCCGTCTCATCATCATCATCATCGTCCAGGGCAGGCTTTGAAGGGCCACTCTCGTCACGGGTGCCCCTAGCTTTGTCTCGGCTGCGTGCCAGAGCCTCCCGTCTCTCTCTCCCTGCTGTTGGAGGAGGCACTGATGGTCATGTTGCAGCTCCCGCTGGAGCGTCCGGTGGGGCTGGGATCTGAAAAGGGCAGTTTGTCAAAATACATCAGTCACGGTGTATATCAGATGCAAAGATGATATGCAATATGCAGTATGTGGGTGCAGTATGCAGTGTTTGAATGCAGTGTATCAGATCAATGCAGTGTGGAACATATTACAGTTGAAATGCTAATGTATCAGCAGAAAGTTTTATGACATGAGGTGTGAACTGAAGGAAATTACCGGAATCCTATAAAGGCTGAACAGGTTCATGCTCCTCTACACCATCTCTATCAGGGAAGCCACTAGCTCGAGAGCCTGCCCAGTGTACTCTATAGGTGCCTGCAAGTGCGTTGAGAAGATCAGTGTTCTATAAAGCATAACTGAAATGAATTGAACATGCAAAATGTAAAGTGTGGTACGTACTAGAGTCGGGCCTCGAACCCCGACAAGCTCGTGCCCGGCTGGTGCGGGCTCAATGAGGATCTGGTAAGCCTTCCCGGTATGCCGCCAACAGGTGAGTGTGGTAGGCAACTCTGGCCACCCCGTCCTCTGTCTCGTGTGAGCATCTCTCTTGCCACGGGTCCTGGTCACCCTGGCCCCTCTTTGTTCTCTCTCTCGCAACTGGAGCCCTCGCTCTCTCACCTCTACGGGCGCCAGTCAGAGGTGGCATAAGGTATTTCTGGATGAAGGCTGTGTAATCACCCTTGACTCGAAAAAAGTCGGCGTCCCAGCCCCTGGTGAAATCAATCATCTCCTGAAAAGCGAACTTCTCTTTAGCTCTCATATATGTCGGAGATGGCATGTGAACTATCAACTCGGGCAAGCCAATGGTTTGGCGTAAGAATCGCTCCCCTAAGAACCATGCCCAACAAACCAGGCCCTCAAGCAGGAGCCGAAAGCGGGAAGCCTCTCGAGCACTAGCGAACTGATCTCTAACTCCTTGAGGCATCGTCGCCCAAGGCTGCCAAGTGATCTGTAAATAGGAAATATGCAGATTGTTAGCTGTCATCAAATATTGTGATATGAATCAGAATCAAAGGAAAATAGAAATAACATAGAATCTTGAGTTACCTCAGCCGCGGTCACAGTGTTGAAGTATCGACGGAAGAAGGGGAAGGACTCCCGGGACCTCCGTTGGCATCTCCCTCGTCGTATCGGTGAGAGTACGGTACGACAGGCGACATTTCTACCTCCGGCTTTAGGGCAAGTGTTAGAAAGTAGGCGTACACCCATAGTTGCAGAAAGCAAAAGGGCAGCAATGAATATACAATAGATAAATACAAGTAATGCGGAAAGCATAGTATGTGTGTCATGTTCGGAAAAATGCAATGTGCAGAGAATGCAGGATACAGAGTGTGTAAAGCAGAAAGCAGACTGTGTGTGTGCAGTATACAGTGTGTGCAGTGTATAGAAAGTGCCAAGCAGAAAGCACAATAGGAAATCTAAAATAGAAAAGTAAAACATACCTTCTAGGCCCTCCAGTAGCCTCTTATCAGATGCCCACTCTTGTGGAAGGTCGAGCTCATGTAACTATATAAGGTGGCAAAGCCAGCGCCGCCCCAATCATAGAATCGGACATAGGACAATTCCACCAGGGCGCTCATGAGGTATAGCTCGATAGTGTTCTCTCGGTCGGCGGACAGGGTAGTGCGAAACAGGAACATCAGGAAACTTCAAGCATACTGCTCGGTCTCTTCTCGGGTCGCTGGTGCTGTCCCTCTGAAATGGTCTGCAAACCAAGTGTATCGGACCATCCCTGATCGAGAGATAGGTGGGCGTGCCCCCAACAGATAAATCCAGGCGGCCTCCCACTCGCCCATATCTGTATCGTAAGGAATCGGATGACCCCCCACCTCTATGCCAGTGAGCATAGAGAAGTCGAAGGAAGTCACCGTCATCTCCCCTGCAGTAGAGAAGTGAAAGGAATCGGTGGTATGCCACCACCTCTCTACCAAGGCACCCAGTAATGGCCGACTTGTTATGACGCATGAGAGTCCCATGCAGAATGAGCTGAAACTGACCTCATCAATGATATAGCGAACACTATTAAAGAGCTCCATGTACCAGTCCCTTGCAGAGGTGGTCCCGTATCCTCTAATGGCGTGTGAATCCCCCTATGATCAGAACAAGCAGATGAAAGGCAGTCTAAGTAATACAGTACAATAGTGTGATTTAGGCAAACAATGTAAGGTACATTGGGAAAATGTGAGAATGCAGTGTATACCTCAGAGGCGCCATAAGATAAATGAGACTCCGACTCGCGTAATAAGGGGTCCTCTAGTGTGCCTCGTGAAAAGCCTCTTAACTGACGAATGCTATCGGGTGGTAGCACATGTATCTCAGGATGATACATCGCCGGGTCAAAAGGTCAAATACTGAGTGGCAATGGCTCAAGATCTGGATCCACCTCCATCTCCGGAGAAGCTCCGTCGTGTGGGATGTCGTCCGCCATCTCGGAAGAAGGTGAGAAAATGGTCAAAAATGGAAAAATGGGTGGAGAATGCCAAAAGTCAACAAAAGTCAACTCTTAGAGAAGGAAAATGGCAGAAAAAGTCAAAGCCTGGGAAAGGGCACCAAACTCAAGGGTAACTCGAGGGAAACAAGCCTCAAGTGGTGGGAATGAAGAAAGAAGCACCAAAATCTACTTTCAATTGGTTCAAAACAGTGTAAACTACGAGGGTTTAGCGAAGAAAATGTTTATGGGGGCGCTGGAAAATGCGTATAAAGCGCAGATCTAGGGGAGAAAATGGTCTAGAGAGAGAGAATGATGATTTTCGGCAATGGAGAAGTGGGGAAATAAATATTGGAACCCTATACTTAAACACCCGAGGTGAAATGGCCATTTTGCCCCGATGCTACCATCGGTGGCCGACGGCCACCATTTGTGGCCGACAAATTTTTTTGGTGGCCGATGGGTGGCCGACAGGTTCCCAGTGCCCCTAAATTGGGTCTTTATGCTGTTTTGTGTGTTTAGTTTTCGAGAAAGTGCAAGAAAGGTTTACTTTTAAGCTCAAACGCCTCTATGGAAGCTCTGGGCCATGTCTTCGGTGTATGATGCTCAACACGAATGAGGTGTATCCTTTTAAATTTGTTGCAACTTTTCTGGGGGTTAAGTCGAAAGTTGTTCTTGAAATTGGGTTCAACGATTATGCTTCCGTTATTGCATAAAATGCGCATTTTTCAATTATGCATAGAATTTGCATTTGCTACATTCACATGGAACATGCATTTTGTATTGTTGCATAGAACATGTATCCCGACGTTGTATAAAATGTGCATTTTGTGCTTTTGATCATGCATAGAACTTGCATTTTGTACTGTTGCATTGAATATGCATTTTGGTGTTGCAAAGAATATGCTCTAATTTTCGTTACATAGAATATGCTTATGTTTTGTTCCTTGCATGTTCTGCATGAAACATGTCCCTGACATTGTGTCATGGTTATTTGTCTTGCATAGAACATGCACTCTTACTATGTTATGCTTGTTGAGTTTCTTTCTTATGTAGGCACGATATTGTATGTGCGGTTCATTCAAAGTTGGTGCAACCAAACGATATTGTATGTACAGTTCATTCAAAGTTGGTGCAACCAAACGATATTGTATGTATGGTTTATTCAGAAGAATTCTAGGTGAAATCATTCTTGTCCTTTGAATTCCCCGTTTTGGTTAGAAACATTGGGATGTGTTTTGCTGTTTATACCACCTCCTTGGTTAGAAGCATTTGGACGTGTTCCAATGCTTATACCACACTCCTCTTGGTTAGAAACATTTGGGTACGCCCGGTGTTTACACCACTCCTTTTGGTTAGAAACATTGGGACGTGCTCCGATGTTTATACCACCCCCTGGTTGGAAGCATTTGGACATGTTCCGATGCTTATACCCCACCCCGTTTTGGTTAGAAACATTGGGACGTGCTCTGATGTTTATACCACCCCCGGTGTTTACACCGCTCCTTTCGGTTAGAAACATTCGGGTGTGCCAGGTGTTTACACCGTTCTCTTCTCTTCTCGCGTGCGACGCGTTAGGACACTTTGGTTAAAAGCATTTGGATGGGTTCCAATGCTTATACCACTCTTTATTTTGGTTACACATATTTGGACGTGTTCCAATATTCATCACTGTTCTCTTTGGTTAGGAACATTCGGGTGTGTCCCTGGGTTCACACCATCTCTCTCCTCGCGTGTGCCACGCGTTAAGATCCCGCTTGATGCCTCGGGTGCGTCTAATGGTTGTATTGTTCTTTGCCTTTCCTACGTGATGCGCAGTTAAGATTGCATAATTTTCTTACATCCTTTCTGTATGAAATGTAGTTTGGCTTGTGCTTTTCATGTGTGGCGTGTTTACTTACTTCTGTTCATGTTTGAGTTTGATGTACCATGTTTCGGTTTGTTCAAATGTAGCATTTCTTTGTATAACACTTGCATCTAGATGTTTCATTGCAGCCTCATTGCATGATCATAAGTTATGTTGTTATATCGTGCATATCATTTTGCATCTTGCCCAAGAACTACGCTGGTTTGATTCCTTGTAAAGGGATACATAGGCAGCCTATAGGCGCAACTGTTCTTTGTTTTGCTTGTCTGTTTGTCCAAGTCTTTGGCCTTGTCAAAAATGGGTCATCTCTGGGCTTTGACATTCACTCATGTCATTTCATGACTTCCGAATTCTGTCAAAGAGGGCAACTGTAGACACCCTATTTTTGACCGTCCTCGAGACTTGGACGTCATCATTTGAACACTTGATGATTTTGTGCGCTCATGTTCGTTTTGAGTGCCCGAAGGTCTTGGCCTGGCGCCTCATCTTTAAGCCTTCGAACCTTATCTGCTTTGTGCTTAGTTGTGGACCAAGAGCTCGTTGTTTCAAATCTGGAGGAAAGGGTGGCCTGTCGGCTAGACTCATAGCCTATCGGCCATGACTTGTGCTTGCCGGCCATCAGTGGTGGCCGGTCGGCTATGTTGTTGGCCGGTCGGCCACCAGTGGTAGTCGATGGCCATTTTTCTCCTTTTTCAGATATTTGTTTGCCAGCTGTGCCAGCTATTGTTCACTGAAGTGCATCTCCATACAAGTGTATGGTAGGATGATTTCAAGCCTAAATCTTGATTTTCTATATATAGGGGGTGCTCTCCCCCATTTGGAGGGGTTAGAAAATTTGGATCAAATTTCTCTCTCTCTCTCTCTCTCTCTCTCACTCTCTAGAATTCTCTCTCTCTCTTCTTGTTTTGTGCTTTGTAGTTAGTTTTATCTACACTTTTGCACCCTAACCCTTAACCAAACTTGACCACCTTGGAGCTGAGGTCCCTTGGAGCCTAGTTTGAGCTTTGGAAGGAGGTTTGAGCCTGAAATTGTTGTTGTTTTGTGCTGTGCTTCAAAGGTAGAGAACTTACCTCATTTAAGCTTATTGTGCACACTTATTTTTCCATCCTTTTGTATTGCTTTTAAGCTAGTTTTCAACTATAAAAAAAACTCTGTTTTTTGAGGCTTAACATGATGGTTTGAGGCTATTTTTGTGCTAAGGGGTGATCTACCCTTCTTGTTGCTTAATTGTATAGACTTTTGCACCATATTTTAGCATATTCAAACTAAACTTTTTGGGCCTTTAAACTACTGAAATTCAGAGTTATTTCAGTGGCAAAAACCTTGTTTTGAAGTCCAAAATTGGAGGGGGTAGCCTCCCCTCCTTGTGTCTTGTTTGCATGCCTAGATAGCTTAACATGTGAGCATGTTTTTCTAGCATTTTGTACCTTAATCTCAGCATGTTTTTACTACTGTTTTGAGTGGTTTCAGCTCTGTTTTGAGCTGGTTTGGTCCTTTGAGGCTTGCATTGTGTTATTGTAGTGTAAAGAGGCTTCACTAGCTTAATGTTTTTAGGCTTTTTAGCATGAATTGCATGAGTTGCTTACATGTTTTAATGCCATTTTGCACTCCATTTCAGCACTGAAATCTTTGCAATCTCCCTCTATTCTTCACTCTTTCATTTATTTTGAAAGCGGCTCTGAACCTCTTGTTGGCTTGAGTATGAAATGGAGACATTCATGCTTAGTGGTTTAATTCTTTCGGGAGTTCATTATCAACGGCATGAGGTCCCTTTCATGCTCAAGATACTTGTAGTTTAAGCCTACTTTCAATTAGAGGACACTCACCTTTTGGACTAATCAATTTAAATAATAGATTGGTAAGCCAAAATGAGTAAATAAAAATGAACATGTAAAAGAGGCAAGATAAGCATCTTATATGTTGCATTGCATGTGTTTGGATCAGACGTTAATTCGAACACGAAGAAAATTGGACATTTCATACTCAAAAGGATGAAACGTGCCACTTTCCTTGGTCACCATCACCCTTGATCATGCATCATAGAGTAGTGGTTTTGTTGAGTCTTGTTTTGCACTCAGTAAGCTTGTACAACCTTGCTTCCTTAGCGATGCATGGAAAATGCTTGGTTGATGGTTTGAGGGCTGAGAGCTACACTCCTTTGAGCTTGTGTGATGATAAGGAGGATAGCAGTACACACACTCCTTAAGAATACACTGCTTTGCCTTTGTTTGCTCTCTGTTGTAGCAAAAAAAAAGGAAGCTTAAGGAAGGGGTGGCCAGTAGTAGCCGACCGGCCACCAATGGTAATCGACAGCCACCATTGGTAGCTGACCGGCCAAAATTGAAAAATTGCACAAGTGTGCTCCTGAATTGGAGCAGAGGCATTCTAGAAGTCGGCAGCACTGTTGATGTTCAAGCATGTGCAAACAGAGGCTGCAATGGCAAGGCGGTGGCATTTTCGGGAGGAGAATCCAAGCATGCGTGAATCCCTTGTCCCTTGAGGCCGTTTAATTGCCTTATTAGTTAGTTGTAACTAATTCATTCGTGCAAGTGTTGTGAGTATTTAATTAATTAATTCGTATTATAATTAATTAGTTTAATTCGGTTTGTAATAATTAGTTAACTAGAATAGTTAATTAGTTTCAAGTTTTGTAATAATTAGCTTAGCTTAATTAGCATAGCTAGTTGCTTAGCTTATTCATGCAGACCCTCCTTCGTGAGGGCATAATGTTGTAATAAGTGTGTGTGTGTGCGTGCATGTCTTCCAACCCCACGTCTTTCTCCCTTTTATTTAATCGCTTTCGATGGTTAGATTAGGGATCATTTTTTATTAGCAAATCGCATGCTTGCATCCATTCATTTGTCTTGCATGCACCGAGGCTCGGCGCATCAGTCAAACTGCATTGCAATTTCAATACACTTCTTTGAATACGTGTTTCAAAGCATGCTATCAAAGTGTTGCAAATACCATGATTAGGTAGCCAAGCCTATTTAATTGCATTCATGCATGTGTTGCATTAGGCGTCTTGTATAGTTAGGATCATGCATGTTTCTAACTAGTTTTTGTTTTGGCTTGGAGTACTCGGTAATTTTTTGCGCTTTAGCATACTTGCATGAGTGTGATTGCCATATTGCCATGATTCGCATGCTTGCTATGAGGCTATGTGCTTAAATGCCAAACTGCTTGAATGCCTGTGGATGGAGGCTTTGTTGTTTGAATTGAAACAATTCAATGAATGCGAGTTTTAAGCCCACTTTGCGAAGTGGCAAAACCCTGTTTTAAGCCCACTATGTTTGGTGGCAAATCCGCATCTTTTAAGCCCACTTGAGGGTGGCAAATTCAAACCATTTTCGAAAACAAACACGAGTTGAATTGTTCCAATTCTTGCGATTTAGTCTATACTTTCTTGTGTGCGTCACATAGTAAAGCAAGAATAATAACCATAATAAGAACACATAATATTTATAAAACATCATATCATGGTTAGTAGAGCCCGATCTTTGATCAGGCGAGCGGGGGTGCTCATTTCAGGACCTTCCCCTCTTGTACCTAAGTTCCCGAGCCGAGGCAACTTTGGTGATGACGGACACGTAGCCTTTGGCACAAGTCAGTGTTTCCTAAATTTCTCCAAAATAAAATATTTAGGTGGCAATTCTGTAATCTGGCAAAACAAACCAATTTTGGCATTTTTGATTGAAAATCGATAACCCAAAATGATTTGTCGAATTTGGACTCTTTGGTGATTATCAATTTCACATTGTACTTGTGAGACTAGATTCAGAACCACAGGAGTCCGAACTGTAAGGCCTTCTTTTCAAAACCCTTTCCGAAAGGCCGGGGGTGCGGAAAAAGGCGAATCCACAACAAGTACAAATTTTTTTATCCCCTTTTCAATTTATTAAAAACAATTGTTGGTTCTCTCTTTGGTTGATGCAGTAGAAGTATAATGTAGATAGAGAACCCACATCGTAGTCTATTTTATAGTCCTACTAACAAATGATTAGGTGCCTTATATTCGGGAACATTGGTATTGGATCACAAATATATGAATCATCTGTGTCTAAATTCTTTGGTCTCTTTGTTCCAATGCACACTCAATTATAAATTATTATGTTGAGATTCTCTTGTTTCGAAATCTCATATGATCCTATATATATATATATATATATATTACCAGCAAAGAAAAAAACCTTTATTGATAAATCAAATGCGTACAAAATGGAAAGTGCAAAAAACATCATAACGGAACATAACTATCCTAATTAAGTTGGCACTGAAATGCATGCACAATAATATGCTAGTACAACCTCGATTTGGTGAGAAACCAAACAAAGAGACAAGGATCAAGGGAAATAAAAACCAACAGCCAATACAAAGAAAGCATAGAAAAAGTGCATGACATCCCTGCAACAGATATCAACAAACACACATTTGCAAGCTTCAACCAAAAAAAAAAAAAAAAAACACACTAAGGATTGAACCTAATCTACTAAATATTGTTGATGATCTCCTGCACTGTGTAGAAGTAGCCCTTGGATTGAGCCTTTACCCAAAGAGCAGTTCTAATCATGATCAACTCACAGAGCTCCTCCAGATGCACTTGTTTCTCATTGAAAACTACTTCATTTCTGAGTTTCCAAATCACCCACATAATTGCGAATGGCAATGCCCTCTAGATTTTGTTCTCAAGTTTTCTCCATTTGAAACCCCTCCACCACTGTAACAGACCCTTCACATTTTCAGGAAGCACCCACTGTAGCCCCCACCAATGTATCAAATTTGACCACACTCTCCAAGCAAATGGACACCAAAGAAGCACATGAGAAACTGATTCCATAACAACTATACAGAGCACATAGATGACAGAGGCATTTGGCCCAAGCGCCCTAATTCTTTGGAGAAAACTCAAAGTTTTTAATCTCCCTTTCCAAGCCAACCATCCAAAAAATTTCACTTTTGGGTGAGATACACTATTCCAAAGAAGATTAGTGACCAGAAGGGAGGGAAAAGATTCAGATAGACAATAAAGAAAGAAAACACTAAACTCACCTGATAGCGATGCCAACCATATTATGATTCAGAAAGGCATCCAATCTAACCAGTTCATCAGATTTCCATCCAAGTAAGGCTCCTCTGAACATGAACATGATATTCTAGTTTGATGAGCTCTCTTTTCTCTCAACAAACACTATTAAGGGGATTTCCTTTTTACTTGATAGACTATAAAGCCTTGGAAATTTATTTTTAACACAAAAATCTCTCAGCTAGAAGTCATTCTAGAACTGAGTTCTATTACCATTTCCTATAACTGCCTATGCATTTTCCAGAAATAAATTCACGAGCTGAGGGTTTGATTGCCCAATGCTAAGGATTCTACCCCAAATTTTTGAGCAATAGCCATTATCGGTTGAGAATAAAAGCCACTTCCCACCACTAGAGGGGTATCTACCACACAAAACTCTTTCCCATAGGATGATTGCTTCAAACCCAAACCTCCACCACCACTTGGAATAGAACAAAAAATGATTTGAAAACATAGAATTTTTTCCCCAACTATGTAGCATATATATGATGAAGCTTCATTGACAAAACTGCTATTTTAACATCTTTTTTATTTTTTTTATTACAATTTTTGTCAATTATTTTTATTCATTTTAGGTCTTACTTAACTAGAAAGCTTAAAAGTTCAAATAAATTAGAGCAAATTTAAACAAATCCACATGTTAGGTTTTTGTAATTGGCAATCCTATTTGACAAAACTCGTTTCAGTTGTAATTTTATTCAATCTTTTATTTCAGTGAGGCTATGAGTTTTTAAATGCGAATCCAACTCGAATTGTGCTTATACAGAGGAGTTTGTGATCTTAATCTTATCATGTTTGCCACTTCGCTAACTATGTCGGGGATCAAGTTGCCCAGTCAACTCGTCGGGGTCTAGGGGGCAGCGCCCTATGGCTGGTCCAAGGCAGCGCCCAGGTGGGGTCGAGGGGCAACGCCCCCAAGGCAAAAAGAAAAATTTCAATCGAAGTTGTTTGACAACTCGAGAGGTCGATTGTGTGCTCGAGTAAAGATGCAATCCTTTCAGAAGTTTCACTTGCCTACAAAAGTACTAGGAGTTGTATTTTTACGCTCGGGTGGCCTTTCCTGCGCTCAAGCATAGATCCTTGTTCTGAAACACACGTTTTAGTCAGACCACTCAAGCGTCCATTCCTGCGCTCGAATAGAGATCGCAATTCTATTTGCTATAAATTTGCAATTAATTCAGTTTCTAGGGTACAGCTTCCAGATCTTCTTCTTGGGGATTAGGGTTTTCATCTGGAGCTTTTTAGCTTGTTTCCTTTGATATCTGTGAGAATTTATATCATGAATTGAGTGGATTATATCTGTCACGACCCAAACCCGTCCCTATAGGTTTAACGTTGTAACCTGCCAGTATTCCTAAGATTACCTACAGCCTCTGAGACAGAATCAAAAATAAGGGGCTAACGGTAGCAAATACTTAAATAATAAGCATCCAATGAGCTGTGCAGACTTAAATGAAACAGAAAATTTAGAACTTTATATATAACCATAACCAATAATCATTCTCACGTTATACCCACACACTTAACTATAGCATCTTAAGTACAGCCAACGAAACAAATCAAGTCTTATATACAGAGACAACCAGAGCTTATGGCATGCGACACTTCAAGAACCTCCACGTGAGGCCCAAAGGTTGGCTTGACAAAACGGAAGTTAGACAGATGTCCTTAGGCGTAGTCTTGCACACTCTCACCTACATATACATATATACAAACAGTGAGCTAAAGCCTAGTGAATAACATTAATGTGAAGAGGTTAGTGAACGAATTCCGAACATATCATATCCATAAAACAGATCATAACAGAATCAATTCTCATATCCAAACATAATAATGGTACATCCAATAGAACACATCACATCGTCATCCGACTAGAGTAATCGGTTTCAGATACCGATTAAACACATCACAACTTTGACAAGTGGCTAACGAGATCTCGTAATCACAGGTATGTCATGGACCAGCACTAACGTACCGTCCCCCATGACTTAGGACTATCCTTGGATGCCATACTAGATTCACAAACCGGATATTCGTTCACAGAATTAAAATTACATTTCAGACACATATCATATCATATAGCATTTCGTATAACATTTCAAGTATAGTGCATATCAACATATCTTTATAGAAATGTTACTCACAGTGGGCTTCCAAAAACGGTCAATCAATCCTTGAACGTTGACCTACAAACACAAAAGTACATAGCACAAAACATATCTTATCATTACACATTCATATAGCCATTATAGCTTAGCTTTCTGTACATTGGTTTCTAATTCAATCCATTTCTCATAACTTATACACGTGAATCACATTCTTGGATCTCGAATTTGTCTTTGTGAGGCCAAGAAAATCCTCTCACATAGATTGTAGAGATCCAACGAAGAGATAAGCTTTGCCCCTATAAATCTGCAAAAATAAATGTGGTCGGCGCCACCCAACCGGGGTTGCCGGTCGGAGACACTCCGATGGTGAAGTCAGTCACTAGATTCAGACAAAGAAAATGAAGAGTATTTGTGTGATGTATCACAGAGAGAGATGAGGCATACCTTCATTCCATAGGATGCCCTCTTTTTATAGAGGGGGGTGTGATATTTACTTGATGGGCTCCCTTGTTTAGGCTAGACCCATTGTAGGCCTTGTTTGAGTTAACCCCAATAAGCGGATATATATATATATATATATTTTCTTGCTCCCACAATTGCCCCAAAACTTTCATTGTCTGCGGTAGAAGGAATGAGAGTTTTTCTTGCCGAGTTACACTGTTCAAATAGCTGATAGGTTTTTTTGATAAAGAACACTCTGGATAAATGAATAAAATGTATGAATGAATGACTACATGTATGCTTGAATGTATGCATAAATGTACATATGTCTTGAATGTATATATAAAAATACATATGTCTATCATAGGATGGAATTATATCACATGAGTTCCAAATAAATCATACCCCCGGGCAAGGGTGTAGGCCTTTGCTGATGGCGCTCCATGCCAAGTGTGAAGATTACGCTGTACTCGGAGACTTATGCTAAATTTAAATGGCGATCAAGTGCTAATATTGTAAGGATTTTGAATAATGCATCCTGTGTCAGTGATGGCCTGTACTGAATGAGATAGACGTGTTAATCACAAATAATGTTGCTCCGCTTGTAAGGAATTGCCAAGTAGATATTGGGCCAACTATTTAATTGCTGAGTTGCACGATTTGCGTTTAGTCTAAGGTAGACTAGCCCCAATGCTTTCGAATGACAGGTGTTAGTCGGAAGGAATGCAGATTAGACTTGCCCCATTGCCTCATGTTGCATGGGAAATTCGACTTTGGTAAAATGACGGCGCGCAAAAATATGTGAACTGCCGACTGCCAAGTGTGTAATGTATTGCCCCAAAAACTGGCGCTTGCTTCGAGCTATGTAAAAAGGAGCAAGAGTTTGTAACTCAAGTAAATGTCGTTGTAATGTTTGGACCAAGTTGGCCGAGTATGCATGTATAGCAGAGGTGCTGAGAAAACGATCGGCTGATGTGCCCCAATTGGAAAGCGAAAATTGACTAAGATGTCCCAGTGGGCAATTGTTTTGCTGAATAATATTAGTAGGCGAATAAAGCTGCCGAATACTGTGGCCAATGTTGCTGCATAAAGTTGACAATGCATAAAGTTGACAAATAATGTTGGTTAGCCGAATAAAGTTGATGCACGACCGAATAATGATCATGCATAATGTTGAATTAATAATGGTGCCGAATAATCTTGCCGAGTAAAGTTGATGCACTACCGAGTAACTAGTGTCAAAACATCGGTGTCCGTTTGATATATAATGAGATTTTGCCGAAAAGTTGGTCAGCTACACTTGGGTCGGTGATTGTGCCGATCTTTTGGTCGGCGATTTTTCTTAGCTTCGCGGTATGTCGGGATCCCTTCGGAGTTGGATTGGCTAAGAACTTGGTTGGCAATGGTTGCCAATTTATTGAAGTTGAGTTTCTTGTCCAACGTATATTTGCCCCATTGCTTCTGAATAAGATTTGTGATTCGGAAGGAATAAAATTGACTTGGGACAAAATTGTAGAGTAGGCCGATAACAATTTGTAACAGATTCCGTGCCCCTATTTGGTGCCATGGCGATATTGAAATGGAGCCGAGACAAAGTAGGGTGAGTGGTGATATGTGAAGTGAGAGCCATTGCGCTCAATTCTTTGAATAAAATTTGCATTCTTTTTTTTTTTTTTTTTTTTTTTGAAGTTGAATTTGAAAATTTTGTCTGTATGGATGGGCCCAGAATGCATCAAATAGCCAGAAACGAATATCAAATCATTGGAATCGGACCCCTGAGGGCGTAGTTTTATCCAAAAGGGATTTGAGGGTTCAGATCAACAGGGTGTAAGGAAACTACGAAGCACATGATTATTTCTTCATTGCTTGCTGGGTCGTCTTCTCTAGCGAAAGAATTCATTTTCTAGGCAAACTTTGATCGGCCCTTACGACTTCGTTTTAGCACCGATTTGGACGCGGTTTGTTGCGTTGGACTCGTCTCAATGAATACTTCACGTTGGTACGGGCAAAACTTGAGTTTTATAGCTTCAAAAATTTCAGTTGTCAAAAAATGTGAGCTGTATCGCAATTTTCGGCATACTTTGGTTACTTCTTGACTTCTTGGGTTGGTGGGTTTGGACTCTTTGAGCCGATACGAATCCTGCGGTATGTTCAGATGTGGATTTCGATAAGCCGAGGTGCTAGTTTTATGCCAAGATCGTAGTGCCAAGCAAGTTGCCCATGCTAGATAAAATGCAAAGTTGATATTAATTTGCTATTGATAATATGCCAAATGATCTGTGGATTGTGGGGGTAATAATACCGAATAAGTTATGAATTGATAATATACGGATTTGCAGTTTCTAATATGCCGAGTAAGTGGCCGAATAAGTTGTCGAAACTTTGTTGATAATATGCCGAATAAAAGTTGTCGAAGCCGAGTGATAATATGTAGTGAATAAAAATTGCCGAATAAGTCAATAAGTTGTCGAAACTCCTTGTTGATAATATGCCGAATAAGCCAATAAAATTGTCGAATTGTTTGTTGGGCTTGTGGGTGTAAGTTGGCTCGTTGGTGGTTGTCGAATATACGTAGTTGTGATAGCCGAATGTAAAAGAAATTCAAGTTGGGGTGAATGATCGGTGAAGATAGATGATTATGGCCTAGCTCTAGGAGCCTGCTGTCAAAATTGCATGTTGATCGGACACGATCTGACCGGTGAACTATCATTTAATGTTCCCGATTGGCCGGCTTATTGATCCCAATACGATACTCAGAATTTGCAAAATAGGACTTGAAAAATGGATTCTATACGGCGAAAAATGCGAGGGTAGACATTTTGGAAGTTATCGGATCACCCGATTGATCCAGACAAGCTAGGATGCAACGTAGCACTTTACGCCGAAAAACGCACAATAAATTCTTATGTCATCTTCTTCATGCAACATATCGTGAAAAGCAGATTGGTTTTTAGTTTCAAACTCCTAACGTTGAGCTTTTGTATCTCCCTTGTTTTAAGTCCGATTTGCCGCATTTTTGTAGTGTTGAATTCATTTCTGGGCCTAGTGTTCATTCCACTATTCAGATGCTTCATTCTGCCATTATTGGATGCTGTCGGACCTCCGAAAGTTGACCAAAAATAAAATTATTCTATCACTTTTTTGTTTCTCTTTTTTATTATTTTTTTTTATTTTTTGTGGGTGTTGTTTGGCTCTTGTCCTCGATTAAAGTGTGGCCTGTGGAAAGAGGGTGTTCGGCAAAAGGTTCTCTTGGCAGAATGCACTCGGCGAGAAGAGTGTACTTGGTGAGGTTCACAATGGGTGTTCAAGTCGCAGTCGCCAATGAATAACTAGCAGCTCCTTGGTTTGTGGGATAGCCGAAACACTTGGACACCATCTCGACAATTTCCTTGGTTTATCGAAACGAGGCGTTGCAAGCATTGATCTTTTGGCAACTCGACAACTCGACAAGAGGAATTTGGCAATTCGGCAAGATGAATTTGGCTTTTCTGAGTTTGGCAATTTAGTTGTTCGGCTATTTGCAGCAATTAAATGACCTTGCATAGGCTAGTGAGCTCGGAGCTTGCGGAACGAAGTTGCCGAATACAAGAATGAATTACTGGAGGAGCCGAACAACCTTGGTGTTCTATTTTGTTTTCTAGAAAGCTTCGTAGAAAGAAGACAATGTCGTTGAAGCTTCAAAGCATGGTTATTGAATTTTAGAAAGAGTATAAACCCAATTGTAGAGCTGTAGTCTGTCTTGCTTTCCACCCTTTTGTTTTTTTGTTTTTTTAATTAATATTGACAACCAACAATAAACTTAAAACAAGTTTTGTGAGAGAATAAATAAATAAAGACCCAAGGGTGGGTTCAGCCGAGCAATCTTTATTCTATTGCCGAAAAGCTACTTTCACAAAGAAGAATGTAAAACCCAATTTTAGAGGGAGAAAAACTGAAGACCCAGCCTTGGATTCTACAGAAATTTTTAGGTACACGTGCAAACATGTTGAGAATCAACTTTAAGATAAGTTTTGAGAAGCAAAGAATAAATAAATAAATGGACAGACGCATGTAAGAATTTAGCCGAGCAACTTTATTGAATTGCCGAAAAGCTGTTCGCGCCAAGAAAAATGTGAAAACCATTTTGAGAGAGAAAATGGAGATGTAAAAATAGACCCATGAATTTTGCTCTGTTTGAATACTTTTCCATCCACAATTGATATGAGCAAAAGTTTACACAAAGTTTGTACGCAGACACATACGTATATACAATTCAAGAACGTATTTAATTAGAGAGAAAATAGATCACCATCACATTGTTGTTGAATTTTTACTTACATTACCATGTTTGCTATTTCCTTCGTTGACCTCTTTCAGACGTTTCCCACAGACGGCGCCAATTGTGAACCAGGAAAATCCTCTCACATAGATTGTAGAGATCCAATGAAGAGATAAGCTTTGCCCCTGTAAATCTGCAAAAATGAATGTGGTCGGCGCCACCCAACCGGGGTTGCCGGCCGGAGACACTCTGATGGTGAAGTCAGTCACTAGATTCAGAGAAAGAAAATGAAGAGTGTTTATGTGATGTATCACAAAGAGAGTTGAGGCATACCTTCATTCCATAGGATGCCCTCCTTTTATAGAGGGAGGGTGTGATATTTACTTGATGGGCTCCCTTGTTTGGGCTGGACCCATTGTAGGCCTTGTTTGAGTTAACCCCAATAAACGGATATATATATATATATATATTTCTGGCTCCCACAGTCTCATATTCTCTAATTCAATTACTCATGTCATTTCTTAGTTTATTACTCTTTAATGACTCATAATTCATGCCTAAATATGCTCAGAAAAGGATGGGAACAAAAATATGAACACTGAATGTCTTTCAAAAATATGCTGAATTTGGCTTGGCCGCTCGAGCGGACTACCCTATCTGCAAAAGTACTGGATGGTCTCATTCTACGCTCGAGCCACAACTCCTACGCTTGAGCAGTCCCACAATACATAAAAGGGTTCGCTCGAGCCACCAAGTGGTCGCTTGAGCGGTTTGTAATAGATTGCAAACTACTGAGTGCTCGAAATGTTCGCTTGAGCGGCAAATCCTTCGCTCGAGTGACCTGCAAAAATTCTGGATTTTCAAAACAAAGTTTTAAGCTTCCAAATACAAATTTAAAGGCAAAACTCATGCATGGCTTGTCTTTAAAGCTTGAAAACTTATCCATAAACATGAATACGTGATTCTTTACAAACCCTTTGCTCAAAACTCATGAATTTAACCAAAATTGGGCGCAAAACTTGCATGTAAGTTTTATAAACCTTTTTCTCAAATCCCATGTTTTAATAAACTTGAGCTCAAAAGATCCATGCATATGGAAAATTCCTCTTTAAAATATGAATTTAAATGGTAAAACAAGATGATTCAATCATACATGAGCCGAGTAACTTACAATAACAATTTAGATGCTCAAAATCAAACTTGACATGACAAGGTTCAACACGCATGTAGGATTCTTTTCAAAACTTCTTCAAACATGGAATTTGCTTTCAAAGCTTGATCTAATGTGCATGCATGTTAGTTTCATGGTCCCATGGTCCAAACTTAACATAATGATAGAGCTTAGAATAAAAATGATGATTGACACTCATGAATGCATGCATGTATGAATTGCAACTCAATTCTACATTCTAAGCTCATAATATACAATTAAACTCTTATTCTGCATGCGTTCTCATGTTTGATGATCTAGGTTCACAATTTAGGAGTTGAATTCTTACCTAGAGTTTCCAAATTCTCTTGTTCCTGTACAATCTTGAGCTTACAAACAATGATCTTCAAGTTCTCTTTCACAATCTACACTTTGTCTCTCTAAAAATGCACTCTCTCTCTCTCTCTCTCAAATATAATCTCAGATTTTAGGAGTTCAAAATGATGAAGGGTTGAGCTTAAATGAGCTTAAAGGCCCGCTTATACAGTTATAATACCATAATACATTAATTGGAATCTTAGGCTTGCCAAACACAACTTAATTAATCAGACTGAATCAATTTTTAACAAAATTTTCCATATGATTATAAAAATTCTGAATAACATATTGATGTAACCAATTTCAGTTTCGGATGCCAATAAGGCTTTCAATTTCAGATCAAAGCAAAACTCAAAACAGATATTTCTCCAAGTAACAGAAAGGAAGCCAAATAGGATACAAAATACACAATAAACACATAATTTATTTTAATCACTTGATTAACTCTGTTAATTGCTAATTAGTAATTAATTATGGATCGGGGTTGTTACAATATCAAACGGTTTGTTTATTTTGTTTTATTCAAAAAAGACAGAGTCGTTCTTCGATGGATTCTGTGGAATTTGGTTTTGAAGCTTTGGTGGATTTCGGAGTAGCTCATCATCGTGGATTCGACATCGGCGTTATGGATTCAACGTTAGACAAGACAATTCCGAGGTGAAAACAGTGGTGGAAGAGGCACATTGGGGTCGGTTCAATTTGGGCATGGATTCGCTATGTAATTGAGAGTACACTTGTGTAATTCCTTTTTGTCTTCTTAGTGGATCGTTTTGTGGTTTTGGCCCGTGATTTTTTTTATCACAATTGGAGGCGCTCTAATTGTGGTTTTTCCATGTTAAAATCATTGTGTTGATTTGTCCTTGATTGTTGGATTGAGATTGCTATTTACTGGTTAAAATTGATACATAATCACAAATTAATATCTCGGGAATTTTAGATTTTTCACCACAAAATATAACAAAGCAAAATTTTCTTGGCTCTTCTAGTTTTTATTTTTACAACTATATTGATTTAAAAAAATGGTCCCATTTTAAAAAAAAAAAATTATAATAAGGGCCTCCTAATTTAGAAAGGCTTAAAAATAAATAGAAAAAGACATTTTCTTAAATACAAAAAAGATAAAAAATAAATAAAAAAAAATAGAATAAGGTCCGTTTGAAAATTGACTATTTTAGTTGATATTTTATTTTATTTTTTTACAAAAAAATATGTCAAAATATTAAAAGAATAATGTGACAACTTATAATGACTTTTTAACTAAAATTCAATATGCCAAACGAGATCTAAAAAAGATTGTTGCTTTTTGCCAAAGCCCACATAAATATTGTGGGTGGCATTGTAGATTTTGCAACTCCAACCATAGCCATCAAAGATTCGGGTAGCAAAAGTTGCTCTCTCAATGACAGATCAAAAGGTTGCTCTATCAATAATGTTTGAATGCTTTTGTTTTTTGGCACCGTAATGTTCGAATGCTGGGGACCCATGAACAAAATTATATAACTATGCCCGCATTACTTAATGTGTGGGTGAAAATCTGACCACACTGCCCGTTTAGTGATCAGCTGGAGAGCACAAGCAGAATAGATGGCTTAAGCAACCTGAAACAGAAAGAAAAAGCTCCGGCGGTGGTTCTTCCACCCGGGGGCACTCCGACGATCAAGTCAGTATATCTCTCAAAGATAATCAAGTACTAAACTGAATACTCAAAGTATGAATTACATACCTTAGACCCACGGGGGTGCCTCTCTTTTATAATATACTCAATCCAAGTCCCACTAGAAGTATGACTTCTATGAACTCCAATTTACTGTTTACTCTGGACTCTTCAAGAGATAAAGATAAACTCCCTAAGAGCTTTATCCTTATCTTGGTTAAGTCCCCTCTTTGCCTTAGGACTCTTGCCCCTTATCTCGGATTCCGATATCTTCGGAGATGACCTCGGCTTCTCCGAGATTACCTCGGCTTAACTACCAGGGCACGTGGCACCTCGGCTGACACGTCGGCGTCACCATGCCACGTGTTGGTATTCAGAAAATATATCCCCACAACTGCCCCCTAGGTTCTATTACCTCGGCATTCTGAGGTGATGGAACCTATTTCCAAAATTTTGTCATTTCTTTTCTGAGTAATGGCTCAAAAACTATTTAGCCAAGATTATCTACTTTCAGCCGACATGTTCTCTTCAGAGAACGAGGCTTCGGTCGTACTCTCCCATGCGCATGAGCTGTCATTCATATCTAACCGTTCCTTTTTACGTGCTCTGTTTTCATTGGAGCGTGTCTGAGACGCGCCTGGAAGCTGTCTGTTCATTCGTCTTGCGCCGTCTGACGCGTGCGTTACCCTAGGTGTAATGATTGCCCTAATTTTGCCGCCGTTTCAAATTTTTGACAAAACTCTTTTTTGCCTCTATCTTTTCTTCACTTTTTCGTTCCGTCTTCTTGCTCTTTCTCTCTTTGAAAGCTCATTCTTCTTCGAATCTGTCATCGCCTCAATCTCTCCTCTGGATTTGCTTTTAATCCCTCATTCTTGCAAAGCCTTCTTTGCTGTTGCAACCGGTTTCTGGGTTCGGCGAGCATTGCTTCGGCTTCATTTGTCCTGGTAAGACCCTTTCCTTTAATTCTTCCATTCTTTTTATGTGCTTTTGTCTGTCTGTCGCCATTACTGATCTTGTTCGAGGTCTTGGATTTATTTGTATCTTGAATTTGTGGCTATACCTTTAACTTCTATGCTTTTTCATCATTCTTTTTGCTGCTGTCCTTGATTTTTTTCTGTATCTCTATTGTTTCTGAGAACTATACCTCTATTCTTGAATCTGAAACTTCGTCTTTGTTTTCTCTTTTTTGTGTCTGCCCCAGATCTGTGCCCTTGATCTTTATCTTCATACTTCATAGATTTGGGATTTGTCTGTAGAACCCTTAATTCTTAGGGAAACCTGAAAAACGCCCATCTTCTGAAACATATTCCTCTTAGTTTAAGCCGACATAATGGGTATGTGGAGGCATAGGGTAAATACCCCAACAAAACTTGAATACTTTAGGCAAGAATTCTCCATCCCAGCCGACGTTCATCTTAAGCTGGCTGGGGATAATGATACCATCATGCCCACAGACCACACAATGCCTTTTCCGATAGTTGCTTTTACCGAATGTGGACTTCGGCTTCCACTTGATCCCCTTTTTCGTCAAGTTCTCCATTTCTATAAGCTGAACCCCATGCAACTTACTATCAATTCCTATAGGGTAATTAACGGTATTATTGCCTTAGCTAGGCAAGAAAACCTTAGAATCACCCTAGCCGACCTTCAATATTGTTATACCATGTGCCCTCTTGATCTGAAGGATAGGGGTTTTGTCTATTACCTTAAGCCGAGATCCACTCAGTACAAAATTATAGCCGACCTCCCAGACTCCAACAAGGGGGCTGGAGATGATTTTCTCATTGCTTCTGGAAATTGGGAATTTGGCCCAGATGAAGATGTCCACCTCTACCCTCTTCCTCGAACAATCACAGAGGGCAAGAGTAAGAGCCCTGAGTCAACACTTAGTTGTTTTTACTTAAGACTTTAATACTCTTTGTTTCTGACGTCTGTTTCTTTGCAGATCTTCATCAGCCACCGAAAAATTTTCGTCAATCCTTCTTCCCAGGAACAGATCTGAAAACACTTCTTGGCCTTCTAATCCATAAACGAAAAGCCCCAATATTACTAAACTTCATCCCTATATACAAATCCACCTTACCCGACGTTCCAAGAAAAAGGAAGAAGAGTCTTTCTCCACCCACAGCCACAACCTTAACTGCTTCTACATCCCGAACAGATCAAGAGTCCACATCTGACCCAGCCGATCTTCCATCAACTTCGGCCCCCTACTTAATACCAATTTCTAAACGTAAACGTCGAAGAAAGCTTGTAAAGACTGCCAAAATGGTTCGTCCAAGGCCTGTTGTCCAAGACCTTCTTGCCGATCTCCCAACTGACGCCGAAGCCGCACCAATGCAATCAATGCTCCCACCCAAACCAAAGAGAGTTAAAAAGGCTCAGCCTAAGGCCAAGGCTACAGATGCCGAGGCTGAGGATGCTTTGCCGATTTCGAAACTAGCTGAAAGCAAAAAATCAGCCTCTACTTCAACCAAGAGGTCTGCTGAGGGCCAACCCTCAGGATCTACACAAACAAAGAGGCCAAGGTCATCGTCTGCGACGACCTCGGCTTCGAAGAAACCCGACGTCCCCTGGGCCCCTGATCTATCCCTGGAGGATAGGCCCATTATGGCTAGTGAAAGTGCTGACGACATTAATGTTGCTGTCGCCCTTAGCACTGCTCTTCTTCTACCAAATGACTTGGAGCGAAATGGCAAGTTTAGTGAGTATGAAAATTACGCTCTTATGCTCCAACACTCTGCTCAAGTAAGTATATCTGTTTGTATTTGTGTTTTTTCCTTCTGTTTCTTTCTGAGAAAATTTTCTGATACTTCTGTTTTCATTCAGGCTATCCAACACGCCCATTCATTTTCAATGCAATCCTTTGAAAATCGTCAAAGATTGGTTGATATGAAGAGGGAAGCATCTTCAATGAAGAGAGAGATCAAGTCCCTTGAAGCAAAAATGAAAAAACTGGAGGATCAAGCCGAGGCTGCAACTAAAGTTCAAACTTTAGCTCTTGAGAAGGCCGAAGCTGCTGAGGCCGTTAGAAAAGTTGCTGAGGCCGAGAAAAGAGAGGCCGAGGTTCAGAAGGCCCAAGCGGAGAAAGAACTCCAGCAAGCTCTGGCCACCAAAGAGGCCGAAATCAAAGAGGCCGATGAAAAGGCCTATGCCCAAGGCATGGCCGACGTTGCAGAAGACTATAAGCTTCAAGTCAGGCAGGCATGCAACAGGGGATTTTCCCTTGGTTGGATGTCCTTGATAAAGAAGCTTGATCTTCCTGCTGACTCGCCATTGCGCCAGGCTGACGCTATTCCTTTACCATTTCCTCCACCTCCTCCTGAAGGTGAATCAGAGTCTGAGGCCGATGCCATGGATGAAGATGAAGAAAAAGATGATGGTGAGGCCTTGGTGAGAAAACCCAAGGATGCTGCCAAAGCCAAGTCCCCTCCTCCTGTTGAGCAGGTTATGGACTTAACTTTGGATGAGGAGGGTGATGAGGTTGAGGGGGCACCCAAGGAGACTGCCACTGGGCAGCTATCGTCCAATCTTCTCTTGGTAGAAAGAAGTGTTGAGTCAACAATCGCTGAGATTGATGCCGAGATAGAAGCGGAGAAAGTGGCCGACGAGGTACCACCAGAGTCGTCCGAGGTCCCAGTCCCTGTAGTGGCTAATACTGAAGAATCTTAAAAAAAAAAATTGTCCTTTGTACTTTTTTCCTTCTTTTTTCTGTTTTTTTGTACTTTGTACTTTTTTTACTTTCTGGATAATGCAAAAACTCTTTCTTTTGGCCGACGTGGTTTCTTCAATATATAACTGCAACAGTTCTTTCTCTGGATGTTTTGATCTTGTGATATTCTGTTGACTGCTTCTGCATAGTCTTGTACTTAGAAAAAATCTTTTGCATGTTGCTTTTTTTGTGCAATCTTCTCGGGGTTACATACCTCGGGTATAATCATAAAACTTTTACTTCGGCAAGAAACTGTCCTGCAATCTTTTCATAAATTTCAACAAGTATAGAACATATAATTCGGAATGTAAACTTTTGCAAGTTTTAAGTTTCAACAAGTTTTAAACGGTTATCTTAGTTTTACCCACTTGTAAATTGCTACAAATTTCAATAAGTAATATACTTAGCGTTTATTTTAACCTGTAACTTTTTGTGTACCTCAGCGGGTGACCGTATGTCGGCTTAACATAAACTTGTAATTGCTACAAATTTCAACAAGTGTTAAGCATCTTCCTTAGGGTTTAAACAACCCACATATTGCTATGAGAACTTAAGCAATAACCTCGGCCTATCTTCGACTTGTAAATTGCTACAAATTTCAACAAGTGAAGATAAGGAATCAGCTTAATTCCAACTTGTAAATTGCTACAAATTTCAACAAGTGAATTAAGGAATAACATCGGCTTAACTTCAACTTGTAAATTGCTACAAATTTTAACAAGTGAAGATAAGGAATCAGCTTAATTCCAACTTGTAAATTGCTACAAATTTCAACAAGTGAATTAAGGAATAACATCGGCTTAACTTCAACTTGTAAATTGCTACAAATTTCAACAAGTGAAGATAAGGAATCAGCTTAATTCCAACTTGTAAATTGCTACAAATTTCAACAAGTGAATTAAGGAATAACATCGGCTTAACTTCAACTTGTAAATTGCTACAAATTTCAACAAGTGAAGATAAGGAATCAGCTTAATTCCAACTTGTAAATTGCTACAAATTTCAACAAGTGAATTAAGGAATAACATCGGCTTAACTTTGCCTGAGTTTGATATGTCTTCAATAACATCCATGCATAACTTTATCAATCGAACATGTTGAAAGGATTCTGAAAAGACTTTATTGATAATATCGACCAAACAATGATGTTTATCTAATGATAGAAAAATTTCAAATTACAAGTATTCCAAGGTCTGGGCAATGCTTTGCCCTCATTGTCCTCAAGCCGATATGCTCCATTGCCCAATACTGAAGTAACTCTGTAGGGTCCTTCCCAGTTTGGGCCAAGCTTGCCCTCCCTGGGATCCTTCTTGTTCCCGACGACTTTTCTTAGGACTAGGTCGCCAACTTGAAAATCTCTTGGATTAACCTTCTTGTTGTAAGCTCTGGCAAGCTGTTGCTGGTATACTGCGAGCTGAATCGCAGCTTTCTCTCTTCGTTCTTCCAATAAATCTAGGTTTCGGGCTAAGAGTATGTCATTGGTGCCATTCTCTACTCCCTGGGTTCTGATCCCTGGGATGCCGATCTCTAATGGGATGACTGCTTCTGTGCCATAGGCCATGGCAAAGGGGGACTCTCTTGTTGATCTTCTCGGCGTAGTCCGATATGCCCAAAGTACGTTGGGCAATTCGTCCACCCACTTTCCTTTTGCTACCTGGAGCCTCTTCTTTATTCCATCCAGGATTACTTTGTTGGATGCTTCTGCTTGCCCATTGCTTTAAGGAAAACTTGGTGTTGAGAAATAATTCTTGATCTTGAATTTTGCACAAAAGTTTTTGATAAGTTTGCTGTCGAATTGTGTTCCGTTGTCGGCAACTATTGCTCTTGGAATCCCAAATCTGGTGATTATGTTTCTCCAAATAAAATTCTTGACATCCACATCTCGGATTTTGGCAAGAGGTTCTGCCTCTATCCATTTTGTGAAGTAGTCTGTTGCTACCAGTAAGTATTTTCTTTGCCCAGTTGCTTGGGGAAGTTGTCCAACCAGATCCATGCCCCATTGGGCAAACGGCCAAGGGCTGGATACTGGGTTTAGGTCGGCAGCTGGCTGATGTATCAAAGGTGCAAATCTTTGACATTGCTCACACTTCTTTACATAGGCTTCGGCATCCTTTTGCATGTAGGGCCACCAATACCCCTGGGTAATGGCCCTGTGGGCTAACGATCTGCCCCCAGCATGGCTTCCACAAATTCCTTCATGAATCTCGTAAAGAAAGTCTTCAACCTGCAAAGGGTGTACGCACCTTAAAAGTGGTCCAGTGAACGACCTCCTGTAGAGATGGCCTTCCGCTGTTAGACTGAATCTGGCCGATTTCAGCCTAATTTTATGTGCTTCTTTATGGTCTTCTGGCAGCTTCCCCTCTTTTAGGAATGCAATGATTGCATCCATCCAGCTTGGTCCAAAGCCCACGCACATTGCTTCTCGTTCGGTGCTCTGTTTATCTATGCTCGGGGCCGACATGTAGTCGATCATAATTGTCCTTGTTTTTCCAGTTTGAATTGAGCTGGCCAGGTTGGCTAACGCGTCGGCGTGGGCGTTGTCATCTCGGCTAACTTGGAGTAATCTGCAGTTCTGGAATAGGGCTGCCAGTCGGATGACTTCCTTTCCATATGCCGACATTCTTTCGTCTCTAGCTGCAAATTCTCCTGTTGACTGGTTAACAATCAGTTGTGAATCACAAAAAACAATTACCTCGTCTGCCTCTGCTGCTGCTGCTAGCTTTAGCCCTGCAATTAATGCTTCATATTCTGCTTCATTATTGGAGGCTTTGAACCCCAGACGGATGGATTGTTCTACAATTTCTCCATCTGGAGATATCAGCAGTACTCCTGCTCCTGCTCCTTGGCGGTTTGAACTTTCATCGACGAATAGTCTGAATGAATCGCCGATGTAGATGCTGCATGGTCTGAGCTTTTCTTTCTCTTGCTTTTTTGTCTTTGACTGGGATTCTTTTTGCTTGTTAGGGTGGTGCTCGTCTTGGCTCGACGGAGCCCGAGGTATGATGGCTTCAGGTGTGAGTTCTGCGACGAAGTCGGCCAAAACTTGGCCCTTTATTGCTGTTCTTGGCCTGAATTCCAGGTCAAACTGGCCCAGTGTTACTGCCCACTTTGCTATCCTTCCTGTTAAGTCTCCTTGATGTAATAAGGACTTCAGTGGGTGCTCTGTTAGGACCACAATCTTGTGTGCCTGAAAGTAATGGCTCAATTTCTTTGAGGCCATTACCAAGGCTAGCATTAATTTTTCCAGTGGTAGGTACCTTGTTTCCGCGTTAGCCAGAGGCTTGCTTACATAATAGACAGCCTTCTGCTCCCCTTTTTCCTCTCGGATTAGCACTGCACTGACTGCGTGTTCAGAGACTGCTAAGTACAAAAACAATTCCTCCCCTGGGATTGGGTTAGAAAGGACCGGGGTTGTGGTCAAGTACTTTTTTAGGTCGGCTAAGGCAGCTTCACATTCTTTCGTCCATAGGAAGTCTGTGGCTTTTTTCACCAGGTTAAAGAAGGGTCTGCACTTGTCTGAGCTTCTGCTGATGAATCGGTTTAGGGCTGCGGCCCTTCCAGTGAGTACTTGAACTTGCTTTGCCGATGTTGGACTCTGTAGTTCCAGGATGGCCTTGATTTGGTCTGGGCTGGCTTCAATGCCCTTTCTTGTTACCAGATATCCTAGAAATTTACCTGACCCAACTCCGAAGGCACACTTCGAGGCGTTGAGTCGGAGCCAATATCTTTTGAGTATGTCAAAGACCTCTTTTAGGTCGGCAAGATGACCTTCTGATTTCTTGGTCTTGACGACCATGTCATCGATGTAAACTTCTACCGTTTTGCCAATTAGATGTTTAAACATCTTTGTCACTAACCTCTGATAGGTTGCTCCTGCGTTTTTCAGCCCAAAAGGCATTACCTTGTAACAGTACAGGCCTTTCGGGGTGATGAATGCGGTCTTTTCTTCATCTGGTGGGTACATAGCAATCTGGTGGTACCCTCTATATGCATCTAAAAAACTCATCCTTTCATGTCCCGAAGTGGCGTCGACTAGCTGGTCGATTTTGGGCAGAGGAAAGCTGTCTTTGGGGCAAGCTTTGTTGAGGCTGGTAAAGTCTACACAAACCCTTCACTTGCCATTCTTCTTTTTTACTACTACTGTGTTGGATAGCCATGTTGGGTACTGAACTTCCCAGATGGCCCTGGCTTCCAGGAGTCTGTCTACCTCTTCCTCTACTGCTTCGACGTGCATTAACGTCGGCCTTCTGGCTCGTTGAATCACTGGCTTTGCCGATCTGTCGACATTCAGACTGTGGCAGGTGACCTCGGGGTCAATGCCAGGCATTTCATAAGGTGTCCAGGCGAACGCCTCTATGTTTGCCCTTAAAAAATCTTCCAGTTCCTTTTCTTCTTCTCTAGCTAAGCCTGAGCCGAGAAGAAAAAATCGTTCTTCGTCGCCCTCCTGGACGAGGATTTTCTTTAGCGCCTCTTCGCTTTTCTCGGCTGGTTCTTTCCCGACATCTTCTAGGACTTCCATGTCCTCATCTTCAACTTCTGCTTTCTTTGGCTCCCGTATACTACAGGTGGATTTTATTGCTGCCATGGAGCAAGTTTTGGCTTGTAGTTGATCCCCTCTAACTTCTTCAATCCCATGCTCTGTTGGGAACCGGAGTAGTTGATGCAACGTTGAGGGAACTGCCCCCATTGCATGCAACCACGGCCTTCCCAGGATGATGTTGTATGGTGAGGGTGTGTCAATTACCAGGAATTCCGTCCTGATCTTCTTAGTGCCGGCTTGTACTTCTAAGCTTGTTGCACCCAGTGGCCATGTCGGTGTTCCATTAAAGCCGACCATCGGGCCGCTTGATTGTTCTAGGTCATCGGGGTGAAGGCCTAGCTCTTTGTAACATCTGACATACATGATGTCACAGGAGCTGCCTTGATCTATTAGGATGCGTTTTACTTGGCACTCCCCAACCTGGAGGGATACTACCAAGGCATCATTATGCGGATGTTGGACCAGTTCTAGGTCGGCTTCAGTAAAGGCTATCATTGGCCCTTGGCATTCTTCTGGCCGATGTCTCTTTTCCCCGACTTGGTAGATATGCTGTAAATGTCTTACCCTCTGGGTTTCTCCTCTGACTTCGTTTTCGTTGACCCTTGAGTGGATCACATTAACCACCCTCGGTTCTCCTGCTTGTGGTAGCTGTGCTGGGGGAGGGGGTGCTGCTGGTGCTTGAGGCAACCTTGCCTGCTCTTCCCTTGTTCTGGCCTCATCGACCAGGTCCCTCAGAAGGCCTTGTCTTACCAGGTCCTCCAAGTGTGCTTTTAAGGCTCTGCAACCTTGAGTTGGATGCCCTTCTTCATTGTGGTAGGCACAACGTCTACCAACGTTCCTTCCCATGAATTCGCCCGGTGCTCTTGCCGGGGCCCTGAAATAAGGTTGATTTCGAATCCGATCTAAGATTTTATGGATTGGGATCCGGAATACCGTGGTTACCGCCTGTTTATTTCTTAATTCTATTTCTTGTTTGGTCGGCCCGTTGTTGACTCGGCCTCGCTTTGGCGAGCCGTTTCCTTTTTCTTGTTTCACCTCTTTATTTCCCGATGTATCTTCTTCGGCCCTGGTGTATTTCTCAATTCTTGCCATGAGTTCTTCCATGCTTTTTGGCAATGTTTTTGCCAAAGACTTCCGTAGTGGGCAGTCATCTTTCAGGCCGTTCTTAAAGGACACGACTGCTACTTCCTGGTTTTATTCGGGTATTCGGTTGAACACCTCGTAGTACCTCTTCGCATAGGCCCTGAGGCCTTCTTCCTTGGTGATTCGTAGAGCCATCAAAGCATCAACCCTCAGGGGTTGCAGCTTGTTGGTCACGAATCTGGCCACAAACATCTCGGCCAAGCCTTCCCATGTCTTTATGCTTCCTTTTGGTAACTTGTGGAACCAATCAGATGCAATTTCCCCAAAGGATGAGGGGAATACTTTGCAGAGCAACGGCTCGTTCCCGCTATATAACGCCATTGAATTCAGGTATAGCCCAACATGAAAGTTTGGATCTGACTTACCATCATAGATTTGAAACCTCGGCATACTGAATCTTTTGGGCGGTTCGAATTTGTCCAGTTCCACCGAGAAGGCTGTCTTCGGTTTTACTGGGGAGTTTACCTCGGCTTCTGCATTCTGCTGCCTCCTCTTGAGGTAATCCCTTAAGTCTTCTTTGCTCCTCCCTGGAGCTCGGCTGTCTTTGGATTTTAGTCTTTTTGGTACACTGCTTTCGGCCTCGTGGTGGGGTCGTTTGGATCTTTCTTCATGGGTTGTGTCAAAATGGAGTACTTGCCCCTGAACATGTCGATGTTCTTTGGGGTCTGGATTCTTCATGTGGTGTGTCCTTCGGGACTCTTCTTCCCTCGGCTTTTCCCGTCCGACTTCCCTGGAAGGCCGGTGTGAATGCCTTCCGCTTCTGGTATGCTGAGGGACCTCGGGGATTGTTTTTCTTCCATCCTTCTGAGTGTTGTTTGCCGGCATCAGCGTATCTTGCAGCGGGTATGGTGGCTGCATAACATTATTCTGCATCATGAAGTTGACGACTGACTGGAGGTCCGCCAACTTGTTTGCTAGTTCTTTTACTTCCTCATCCCTCCGTAGGCACCTGTCCCTCCATACCTGGAGGTTATCTTCATTGTAGTACTTTCCTTGGTTTGCTCTTTTTGACGTGTCGCCTTCTGGGATGACGTCGTTCTCTCTGTGACCCTGGTCACGGGCTTCTGCATTGTGGTTATCTCCTTCGATGTCAAGGTCAATTGGTCTGCCACTCCCAGTGGGAGCGTCATCCCCAATATTTTCCTGCTGTCCGTTACTGGCCATCTATTCTTCCTTCGTTCCCACAGATGGCGCCAAATTGTGTGGGTGAAAATCTGACCACACTGTCCGTTTAGTGATCAGTTGGAGAGCACAAGCAGAATAGATGGCTTAAGCAACCTGAAACAGAAAGAAAAAGCTCCGGCGGTGGTTCTTCCACCCGGGGGCACTCCGACGATCAAGTCAGTATATCTCTCAAAGATAATCAAGTACTAAACTGAATACTCAAAGTATGAATTACATACCTTAGACCCACGGGGGTGCCTCTCTTTTATAATATACTCAATCCAAGTCCCACTAGAAGTATGACTTCTATGAACTCCAATTTACTGTTTACTCTGGACTCTTCAAGAGATAAAGATAAACTCCCTAAGAGCTTTATCCTTATCTTGGTTAAGTCCCCTCTTTGCCTTAGGACTCTTGCCCCTTATCTTGGATTCCGATATCTTCAGAGATGACCTCGGCTTCTCCGAGATTACCTCGGCTTAACTACCAGGGCACGTGGCACCTCGGCTGACACGTCGGCGTCACCATGCCACGTGTTGGTATTCAGAAAATATATCCCCACACTTAACAAAAGAAGCTCCTTTAGTCAACTAATCCAAAGGGGCTTGGTAAGGTTTTGATTAATAAACTTTGAGCTTTCAAATTCTTTTCTCTTCGCGATCAGTTATTTGGGCAACAATACATATAGTTGGTAGGATGAATCTTTCAAGTTTGGGCAAATTGTACCCAATGTCAAGATTATAGGTTCAAATCTCCACTTATGTGCGAGTCTGCGACTTACTACTATATGGTTAGTGGCCCTGTTATATAATACCGCCTAAGGGTGACTTCTGCAGTCTCAACTTCTTAGGATCTAGCCTCGGAGGTCACCTCCCTATAGTTAAATTTTTTTTCTTTTGGTCAACTTTTTATTACATTTGTACACACAGCACAAATAAGATGGTAGAGTGGGAACTGAAGAATTAGTGAAAGTTCAAGGGAAAACCAAATATCTATAACAAATATAAAAAGAATATAAGAATGGTGTAACACTGGTGCTTGGTGGTGTAACTTTGTTGCTTCTTTGGTTTGTAAGGACTCTTTCCTTGCAGATTTGGCCTGACCACGTGGCCTGCAAATTAGCCACACATATGACAGTAGAAGAAAACAAATTTCATCATCAGTGCTATAGATTTTCCAAAGGTTTCCTGCATATATTTTTTTCACTACTGTTTGCTTCATTTCCAATACCATTTCTCTTAGAAATGTCCCCAAAACGATGGTCTGCTGTTAGGCTATTTCCCAAAGCTCCTCCATGCAAAATTTTCTTGCAGATTTTGGGTTGCCCACATGGAATTCAAATTGTCCACGCCGACAATGAAGAAGAAAACAAATTTTACCCCTTCGAACAATAGGCCTCACCGATTGGCACTCATGATGATGGCTGGATTTTGTTTTTCATGCCATGTGTTTCTGCATCAAACATGGGATTTCTCATAAGATATATATATCCTCTGGATGGAATTGTTGTTACCGTATTCTTCCCATCACTGTTGGCATTGTTGCTGCCATACCGTTGTTGAAATTAGCCATCCAAAGCTCTGCTCCTGCTGTTGTAAATCCTGGTAAGTATATCTGTAATTTGTTGCCAACTATTTACAAGTGTGTTGCACAATATTTACCCACACTGTTCTCAAAACTAGGCATATGTTAAACAGATACACACCATGTGTTTATCAATATATCTCAATAAATAGAGAGTTTACCAAGCTTAATTTTCTGAATTAGGTTACATATTTGTTGTACACATTTCACCTGGAACCTACCATAGTTAATTGAACAGAAGCTACTCACATCATGCTCGAACAAAAATAAACTCCTACGAACAAAAAACAGGAAAAGACAAAGAAGCTTTACAAACCCATCCAATTTTCTAAGTTTAAAATCCAAATCCAACCAATAGAAATGTATGATATATTACTTGACAATATAAAACAAATAAATAAAGAAAATGAAAATCCAAAAAAAAAAGAAAAAAGAAATCATTGAAGCTTCCAAAACCAAAACCAAAAACATATGAAGTTTCTAAAAGGAAATTTTCTTTCGTAGAGCACCAATAATGAAGCTAAGGAATCTACCTATGAATTTAGCAAGGAAATAATTCTGCGGGAAAAATTTCTCCTCTTGTGCTATAAGAATGTAGTTACTTTATCTACATACTTGAATAGATACTCATAATTTAAATTTCTCAAAAGTGCTCTCTCTGTTGGTGTTTCCTGAACTTGGTTGATGGTATTTTTGGAAATATCAAGTCTTTTACCATTGTTTGATTTGTTTGAGTTCAGTGTTATTGGGTAAATCTATTGCTAATTAAAAATTTCAACAAAAGTGATGATTCAAGATCAATCTCTAATTCTTATTGTTTGTATGTAAGCATTTCCTGTTATCCGTATGTTATTGTTTGTTGTATCAAAAATGCAGATTCAAGATCAAACTTGAATTCTTGTGGAAGTAAATCTTATTGCTAATTAAAATTTAAACAAAGGGCCAGGACTTATTTTATGCATATCATATATTACTTGTAGTTTGAACATAGCAAACAATAATAACACAACAACCGCGCTGCATACCCCCAGTGACGTGGCGCGCCCCCACTGGCCGAAAACTTAAAACAAAAACAAAAAAAAAATAGTTTTTTTTTGGGCCAATCCCCCAGTGACACCTCACTGGGGGTCGACCCCTAGTGGGAGTAGGAAGCATTTTTGAATAACACAAAATGCTTATATTCCACCTTTCTCAAAATAACAACATCTTCTCAAAGTCCAACCATTGCAATTAGTGTTGGAAAAAATGAGTTTTTTAATTAAATATTAAAGTGAGTCCCAACCATCTTTTGTATTGGGTCCAAGTAGGTATAGATACTTTGCAATGAGATCTTTACACCACAAAAAGAATGGCAAAAAACCATTAAGAATTGAATGAGAACTTGCCTCATGAAGTTAGCTTCATGAAAGAGGTAGTGGGATAGTGTATATAATATGTTTGTAACTCCTGTAATATTGTAGAGGTTAATGGTGCATTAGTGATTAGCCATAAAGGCAGGTTAATGGTGCATTAGTGATCAGCCATAAAGGCTGGAGGCTCCTCCTCTCTCTCCTATACATGTATAAATTGAAACCCTCTTGTCTAGTCTCAACACAAAAATTTTTGCTTCCATTTTACAAGTTTGTTTGCCAGAAAGTTCCTACAGTGAGAGAGTACTGCCACGGGTTTTTGTTCACTAAGCTAGACAAAGAGTATTTTTGCCGTAGCTGGTTTTTTTACCATCGTATCCTGTGAGACAGACGCTGGAATTCCTCAAGCACTCGATGGCGAAAATCTGTTTTAAGGAAACTGCTACCGTACAGGCTTCAGTTTGCTTTCCTTATCATTTTATTGTATTGGGTATTTCTATTGTAATTTAGTTGTAATTCCCAGCATGTGTTCTTGGTATATAATTTTGATTTATTCATGAATCTAGTTGTGTAATTTCACAATTTGGACAAGAAGCTTAAAATAGATTTTATGTATTTTTCTATGAAATTGAACAAATAGTTTTATATGAATTAGGCGTATACACTGTTTCATTACTGTGTGTCATACTACCTTGTCCAGATTTTTAAGATTTCGGTGAATAAACAGTAGATTTTGTCTACACCACTGTTTGCATATGGAAGTCATAATTAGGAACTTACAATAAGTGATATATAAATATATGTTTGTGTGACTGTTATAGAATATATATACTCACCAGCATGATTAGTAGCATGATATACAATAGATATTTAGTTGTTGATTGTTACAGTTTCCGGATAATTCGAGTTGTATGGTATTGACTAGAGAATTCAATTGCATGAGTCTTAGTGTCTATTACATGGAAGTTATTCAAATTAATTGTCAGATATTGCTACTTACTTTGGTTTCAGTTTTAGACATTTAATTTCTATAGAAGGCCACTATTTCAAAGAATAATTCACTGTTATGCATGAAAAAAAGAATAGTCTACTATTGCAATTAAAATTACTTAATAATTAATTAATTGATTTGCAGTCTACTGTTGCAATTGAAATTATTTAAATTAATTGGTTTATGGTCTATTGTTTAGTTTATTTAAAGTGAATAAATAAATTTTTTCCATGCTTTGTATTTCTTGTGCTTTATCATGATTTGCATGGTTTTAATTTTATAATATAATTTGCATACTTTTGGGTGTTGAAATTTTTGACATGTTAAATATTTTCTAAAATATTTGCATTGCTAGAGTCACTTGTATGATTAGTGTAAATTAAGTTCTATGTAACTCTAGCCTATTAATTTTGTAGTTTAAGGTTTTGGAGTTATCAAATTTTTATAACTTGTCTAAATTTATGTACATGAATATTGCGTAATTTAATTGGGTGAATTAATTTTTTGAATTAAATTTATTTATTTGGAGTTATGACTATTAAATTTTATTTTAAAATTGTAATTTAATTTGGAGTTATAAATTTTATTTTAAAGTTGAATTTAATTTTGAAGTTTTAGTTTTATTTTGTAACTCTTGCATATTAATTTAATTTATTTATTTAGAGTTATAAGGTTACATGATTATTGTTTTGTATAAATTGATATGTAAATATTAATTTAATTTATTAATTATTGTCAATTAAATTGATATGTAACTCATGACTAGAAATTTAATTATTTAGGAGGTATAAAGCTTTGTAACCTTCGTAATAATTTTATTTTTGTAAGTCATCTAGCATGTTAATTGTTTAGTTAATTTTATTATTAATTAGTTTGCCAGATGACTTCGATTAATTTATTATATTTATTTTCTGCCTAGATTATTTGGTATATATTTTTGTTTTGGTTTTTCTGCTAACCTTTTTACAGGAATACCTAAGCGTGGAAAAGAGTTGTTTGGACTATATTATTTAAGCAATTTTACTTGAGATTTAGTAGTGGTTACTTGCCAGTTTTTTAAACAAGGTTGTTTACTTAGCATATTAGAAGCATTTTTTTTTTTTGCTCATCTTTGTTGTAGCAATTTTTTTTTAAATTTTTTATATTGCTTGTAATTGTTAGCAATTTTATTCTATTTACTTGTAAGTTTGAAACTGATTTGTTTTAACCAAGTTCATCTCTTGGAAAATTTAATTCTTAAAATTGTTTATCACGAACTAGGAGTCAACATGCACTTGAAAGTTTTGTCAAAAGGTTGACTGGGTTTTAAGTGGGACTGATGTGACCTCTCCAGTCTTCTTAGGAACATTTTTGACCATGTTCGATTCAAGGTTAAGTGGTGAGACTAGTTTTTGAATTAAATTTCTAACTATGGGATTTTCTAAGGGTTAAATTTAATTTCTGAAAACACAGAAGGTGATATTCTATTGTATTTTTCAGAAATGGCAACTATCACCAATGATGCTGCTACTGCTAATGTTGGTGGGGATCTGAATCCCGAGGCAACTGACTTGCCAACCCCAATTATAACCTTTGTGGTCAACCCTGGTGTTATTTCGGTTGTTCTAGGAGGATCGCTCAGTCACCATGAGTGTCCAGAGAAATTTACTGGGGTGAATTTCAAGAGATGGCAGCAAAAGATGTTGTTCTACTTAACCACGCTGAACCTTCCAAAGCTTTTGAGTGAGGATCCTCCAGTTGTGACAGAGAATGAGCCAGACAAGAAGAAAGTCATGGCACTTGACACATGGAAGTAGACAGACTATCTTTGTCAAAACTATGTGTTCAACAGCTTGGCAGACTCATTTTACAGTGTGTTTTGTGCCAAGAGCTTAGCAGAAGAGTTATGGGAATCTCTGGACAAAAAGTATAGGACTGAGAATGCTGGGACAAAGAAATTTGTGGTTAGCCAATTCTTGGACTTTAAAATGATAGATTCAAAAACTATGATAAGCTAAGTTCAAGAGTTCCAAGTGATCTTGCATAAAATTCATGCTGAGGGGATGCCTTTGAATGAGTCATTCCAAGTTGTTATGATCATTGAGAAACTTTCCAATAGTTGAAAGGACTTCAAGAACTATTTGAAGCACAAGCGCAAGGAAATGTCAGTTGAAGAGCTGGTTGTCCGACTCCAGATTGAGGAGGATAATAGAAAGAAAGGAGGGAGTACCTCCTCTATGAAGGCCAATGTCATCGAGCATGGCAAATCTTCTGGGGTGAGGAAGAAGCCCCCTGTGAACAAGGGCTCAAAGCTAGGGCCAAATGATGCTATTGCAAAGAAGTTGACATATAAGCCGTAGGAACCTGGTTATCGAGTTTTAGGGAAGTGCTACAACTGTGGTAGTGAGGGGCATCGGGCTAGTAACTGTCGCAAGCAGAAGAAGCCAAGCAAGACCAAACCTCGTGCTCATATGGCAAATATGCAAGAGCACTCCCATGATGAGGATGACATACACTTGTCTGTCGTTGTCTCTGAGGTGAATATGGTGGGTTCAAATCCAAGAGACTGGTGGATTGCTACTAGGGCTACACACCACATATGCTCCAAGAAGAAGCTGTTTACAACTTTCGAGCCAGTTACAAACGGTGAGAAGTTGTTTATGGGAAACTCTGCTACCTCAATTGTTGAGGGGAAAGGAAAGGTGGTCCTGAAGTTGACCTCAGGAAATGAGCTAACCTTAAACGAAGTCCTATATGTTCCGTACATTCGTAAGAATCTTGTCTCAAGGTCTTTTCTTAGCAAACATGGTTTTCGCATGGTTTTTGAGTCCGACAAGGTCATTCTGACCAAGAGTGGAGTGTATGTGGGTAAGGGTTATATGTTGGGGATATGTTTAAACTCAATGTAATGATTGTTATCCCAAAAAGAAATAAAGATGCATCTTCTTCTACTTATATGCTTGAATCTTTTACTAGGACATGTGAACTTTGAATCTTTACGTAGATTAATCAAGTTAGATCACATACCATCTTTTAAGATTAATCCAAAATACAAGTGTGAAACTTGTGTTGAAGTGAAGTTGACAAGATCTTCATTTCATTCTATTGAAAGAAGTTTAGAGTCGTTGGACTTAGTGCACAGTGATGTGTGTGACTTAAAGTTTATACAATCACGTGATGGCAATAAGTACTTCATCACTTTTGTTGATGATTGCACTAAGTATTGTTATGTGTATTTGCTCAAAAACAAAGATGAGGCTATTGACAAGTTTGTTCTTCATAAGAATGAAGTTGAGAATCAATTAGGCCGCAAGATTATGTCTTTAAGCAGTAATCATGGTGGTGAGTATGAATCACCGTTTATTGAGATTTGTGCTCAATTCGGGATTATCCACCAAACCACGGTGCCTTATTCTCCTTAGTAAAATGGTATTGCTGAGCGGAAGAATAGGACGCTAAAGTAAATGATGAATGCAATGTTAATAAATTCTGGATTGCCACAGAACATGTGGGGGGAAGCAATTCTTTCCACGAATTACGTTCTGAATAAAGTACCTCGGAAGAAGGTGGACAAGACCCCATATGAGTTATGGAAAGGCTTTAAGCCTTCTTATAAATTCTTATGAATGTGGAGGTGTCTTGCAAAAGTGGCGATACCTACACCCAAACAGGGTTAGGATAGGCCCAAAATCCGTAGATTGTGTATTCATTGGTTATGCACATAATAGTAGTGCATATCGGTTTCTTGTACATAAGTCTGAAATTTCAGACATACACAGGAATACCATCACGGAATCAAGGAATGCATGTTTCTTTAAAGACATTTTTCCGTGTTGAACCCAAGAAGTGGTTCTGAGGTCTGTGGAGCAATTTGAGGAGCTTACTAGTGATGATGATCATTTTGATGATCAAGGTGATGATCAAATTGAGGTTTTAGATGAGCCTAGAAGGAGTAAAAGGGCTAGGGTGTCTAAGTATTTTGGTCCAGACTTCTTGACTTATATGGTTGAGAACGAATCTCAAACTTTTCACGAAGCTGTGACTTCTCTTTAGAGTCCTTTGTGGAAAAAAGCGATCAAAAAGTGAGATTGACTCCATCTTATAGAACCACACCTGGGAGTTAATATATTTACCTCAAAGTAGTAAGCCTTTAGGCTACAAGTGGATTTTTAAAGAAAGATGATGGCCAATGGGTCAATTGAAAAGTATAAGGCTAGGCTCGTTATCAAAGGGTATATGCAACGAGAAGGCCTGAATTACTTTGATACGTACTCACCTGTAACGAGGATAACATCCATTCGCATGGTGATTGCGATAGTAGCTTTACGCAATCTGAAGATACACTAGATGGATGTAAAGACAGCTTTCTTAAATGGGGATTTGAATGAAGAAATCTACATAGAGAAACCTAAAGGGTTTTCAGCTCCAGGGCAAAGCAAGAAAGTCTGTAAACTTGTCAAATCATTGTATGGTTTGAAGCAAGTACCTAAACAATGGCATGAGAAGTTTGACAACGTAATGATGTGAAGTGGGTTTAAAATCAACGAATGTGACAAGTGTGTTTATGTCAAAGACACTGATAGAGGTTATGTCATTTTATATCTATATGTTGATGATATGCTTATTATAGGTAGTAATGATGAAATGATCAAAACTACCAAGAAGTTGTTAAACTCTAAGTTTGACATGAAGGATATGGGCGTCACAGATGTTATTCTGGGAATTAAGATTACCAGAACATCTGGCAGAATTGTACTTTCTCAATCTCATTATATCGATAAGATACTTGAGAAGTTTAGTGGATCAGATATGAGTGTGTCACCGACACCTGTAGACTTAGGTCTACATTTTACCAAGAATAATAAGAAGAGTGTCTCTCAGTTAGAATATTCTCGGGTAATTGGAAGTTTGATGCATCTAATGAGTTGTACTAGGCCAGATATAGCCTACTCGGTTAGTAGGTTTAGTAGATACACGAGTAATCTCGATGCTACTCATTGGAAGGGCATTGTGCTAGTGTTAAGGTATTTATGCTACACTCGAGATTATGGGCTGCTTTATACTTGATATCCAGCGGTGCTAGAAGGGTATAGTGACGTGAATTGGATATCAAATATAAGGGACTTAAATGTGTTCACTCTTGGTGGGGAAACCATGTCTTAGAAATCTTCTAAGCAAACGTGTATATCTAGATCAACGATGGAATTAGAGTTTATTACTTTAGATAAAGCAACGGAAGAAGCTGAATGGCTTCACTATTTCATTGAAGATATCCCACGTTGGTCTAAACCTATGCCAGCTATTTGTATTCATTGTGATAGTCAATCTGCAATTGGTAAGGCACAAAGTAATATATATAATTGAAAGTCTAGACATATCTGTTGTAGACATAATTTCATACGACAACTACTCTCGAATGAAGTTGTCTCTATAGACTATGTGAAGTCTAAGGACAACATTGCGGATCCGCTAACCAAAGGGTTAAATCGAGTGTTAGTCAAGACGTCGTTAAAAGGAATGAGACTGAGGCCTTTGGAAGTTATCGGAATGGAAACCCAACCTAGTTGACTGGAGATCCCAAGATCTAGGTTCAATGAGATAACCCAATTGCGTGTAACAATGGCATGTCATTGTGGGGGTAACACCCTCCAACCATTCCTTTAAGTAGTGATACCTGTAGGGATGAAGGTTAAGCAAAGCTTTTAATGACTCTTATGTGTTGAGGATTCAAATAGAGTATAGCAGGATACTTTGAATAGTCACCTATGTGAGTGTGAAGTGGGGCTGCTTCTAGAAGAATTGGAAAGGCCACAGAAAAAAAAAATTTCTTTGAAACCACTCGCTGAACTAGGTTAGTGCTCAAGGCCATACAGGGCACACCAGTGAGAACAGAATGGTGGTAAGAGTAATTCCCGTGTGAGATTTATTGTCTCAGTTTACATAAACGGCAGAGCAGCTTAAGATGTCATATTCACTGATCAGCTAGTAAACTCGATAGGTTTTCACTGGAAGAGGTTCAAAGCCAAAAGTTACCTTCTCTAATGTCGGGGTTAGTTCATTGTACTCTCTTTCTAAGTCATTATTATTGAACAGTGTCCATTTGTTGAGTCATTCGGACAATTTTTATTCATGCGGGGAATTGTTAGAAAAAATAGATTTTTGGTGACTTTAATTAAATATTAAAGTGGGTCTCAACCATCTTTTGTGTTGGGTCCAAGTAGGTGTAGATACTTTGCAATGAGATATTTACACCACAAAAAGAATGACCAAAAACCATTGAAAATTGAATGAGAAATTATCTCATGAAGTTAGCTTCATGAAAGAGGTAGTGGGATTAGTGTGTATAATATGTTTATAACTTCTGCAATATTGAAGAGGTTAATGGTGCATTAGTGACCAGCCATAAAAGCTGGAGGCTCCTTCTCTCTCCTATATACATTTGTAAATTGAGACCCTCCTGTCTAGTCTCAACACAAAAATTTTTGCTTCCATTTTACAAGTCAGCTTGCCAGAAAGTTTGTGAGAGAGTGCTGTCACGGTTTTTGTTCGCTAAGCTAGACATAGAGGATGTGTTTGGTAACGTTTACGTTTTCAGTTTATATTTACAAAAATTTTATAAACTGGTTTTTGTTTATTTTTTGATTATTTTTAGAAAAATATAAACTACAAACGCGTTTGGTAATTGATAAAATATTTAAAAAAATTTAAAAACATAAAAAAGAGTGAGAAATGGCAAGTGACGACAAGTGACGGCGGAAGACGGTGGTGGAAAGTGGTGACGGTGGGTGGTGGGTAGCTGGTGGTGGTGGTGGGTGGTGGCGGATGTGTGGTGGCGGGCGGGTGGGTGGGTGGGTGACGGTGGCGGGTGGTAGCGAGTGGGTGGGTGACGGTGGCGGGTGGTAGCGAGTGGGTGGTGGTGGTGGTGGTGGGTGGTGGTGGTGGGTGGTGGCGAATGGGTGGTGGTGGTGGTGGTGGCGGGTGGTGGTGGCAGGTGGGTGGCGGATGGTGGACAGTGGTGGGTAGGTGACGGTGGCCGGTGGTGAGTGGTGGTGGTGGTGGCGGGTGGTGGTGGCAAGTGGTTGGCGGATGGCGGGTGGTGGTGGGTGGTGGCGGGTGGGTGGTGATGGTGGGTGGGTGGGTGACGGTAGCGGGTGGGTGACGATGGCGGGTGGGTGGGTGACGATGGCGAGTGGTAGCGAGTGGTAGCGAGTGGGTGTTGGTAGTAGTGGTGGCGGGTAGTGGGTGGTGGTGGCAGGTGGGTTGCGGATGACAGGTGGTGGTGGGGGTGGTGGGTGACGGTAATGGTGACAATGGTGGGTGGTAGGTGGTAGCGAGTGGGTGGTGGTGGTGGGTGGTGGGTGGTGGTGGCAGGTGGGTGGTGGGTAATGGTGGTGGTAGTGGTGGTGGGTGGTGGGTGGGTGGTAGGTGGCTGGTGGTGGTGGGTGGTTAGTGGTGGCAGGTGGTGGATGGTGGTGGCTGGTGAGTGGTGGCGGCAAGTAGGTGGTGGTGGATGGTAGTAGCGGGTGGTGGCGGGTAGATGGCAGGTGGGTGGGTGGTTGGTTGTGGCGGTGGCGGTGGCGGTGGCGAGGGGTGGGTGGTGGTGGCGAGTAGGTGGCTGGTAGGTGGTGGTGGTCGGTGGTGGATGGTGGTGGCAGGTGGGTGGTGAATGGTGGTGGTAGGGGGTGGGTGGTAGGTGGTAGTGGTGGAAGACGATGGTGGAAAATGGTGGCGGGTGGTGGCTAGTGTTGGGTGGTAAAAAAAAAAACTCAAAACGAAAACATAGTTTTTGTGTTTTCATTTTTTGGACAAATTTATAAACTGAGACCATTGATTTATAAATCAAAAATTTTACCAAACAAGTTTTTATTTGAGTTTTTAAAATTTTTGTAAATATAAACTGAAAACTGAAAATGTAAGTGTTACCAAACGGCACCAGAGTGTTTCTACCGTAGCTGGTTTTTTGACCATCATATCCTGGGAGACAAAAGCCGGAATTCCTCAAGCACTCGATTCATGAGGCGGTGAAAATATGTTTTAAGGAAACTGCTATCATGAAGGCTTCGGTTTGCTTTCTTTACCATTTTATTGTATTGGGTATTTCTGTTGTAATTTAGTTATAATTCTCATGTTCTTGATATATAATTTTGATTTATTTGTGAATCTTGTTGTTTAATTTCACAAGAAGTAGAACTATTAGACATACTACTTCCCATTGCCTACATTTTATAGGCATAATGCAAACTAAGTACTTGTTTTGGAACATTAGATTTTAGCCCCTCCACCCCCCCCCCCCCCAAAAAAACCCAAATAAAAATGGTCAAAAGATTCATTTCCTTCTCTCTATTTTATATGACCAATCAATAACTATGTATCATAATTCTTTGGCGAATTGGAGTTATTCTCAAATGCATTTTCATTTGAAGTGGTTTTGGTGTGGAGTTTTATATTTATATGTTTTGAATTTGGGTTGATTTCTTTAAATGCGAAAATGAAAATTAGTTTTTATTCTTTTTATTATTTATTTATTTATTTTTTATCCTTTTGACGTCTTAGTTGTCAGGAAAATTAGATGTTTCTTGGTTTGTGTGATTATATTTTACATTTGCTTCGCTCAATGTGAGTTTTGAGCGAGGGTTATTTTCCTATCAACAATGCTAGAGGGTCACAATTTTTGTGGCCACAATGGCTCAAAACTGTCAAAACGACGTCATTTTGGCATGTTTTGCACCCAAAACGACGTCGTTTTGGCAGTTTTGAGCCATTGTGGCCCCAAAAATTGTGGCCCTCAAACATTTCCCATAGTCTCTTGTTGTCCAACTTATTGTCATCTAATATATAATTAGATATTTCTAGTTATATCTTGATGAATTTGGATGTAAGTTGAACTATAGATGTATCCCAAGTGAATCGTTTATAAATTATTATGGTTTGTAGGAAGGAACTTGAATTTTATTTATTTATTTATTTTTGTTAAAAGTGTAGCCCCTCAAACTTAAAAGAAACCCAACTTCAAATGATGAATGATGAGCGTACTAAGTATAAACTTGACGTGACAAATTAATTGGGTTGACTAAGCATATCCAAATTACCACTCACTCCATCAATTTAAATCCACTAAAACAGTGCAATTAAACAAGTTCAAAGATTAGTAAAGAAAACTCTGAATATGAAAACTTTGGAAAACAAATAACCTAGAACCCAATTCAACGAAACAACAAAAATTCACTAGTCTGAAGAACAACAAAATTAAAGAGGGACAAACCAAGAACACCCAAGTGCAATTCATCAAGAAAGAAAAATCATTAACAGAATAGAGGACGCAATTCAAAGAAAAGAAAGAATGACTCACAAATTCAGCAACAAAGACAAATTCCAGGACAAGAGTGCGAGCCAAATGAATCGAAAGAATCATGTTTGGTTCGAGAAGGGACCATGGAAGTTTTGAAATGAATGCTTTATATGATTAACAATCAAATCATAAATTATTTTATATATCAATTCTGAGGTCTCCTACTATCGGTGGGGATAAGTGATGACTTTGTTAAACCACAATGGATAGCTCTGAGGACAAGCTTATTGCAACTCTGTTTGACAATGGAGTTGCCCTTGTGAAGGAGTTGATATACCTCAAAGCAAATGTTAATGGCTCATTCATTTCTTTAATTGTAGCTTTCTCTGGTTGCAAATTAACACATTGTACAACACACATGTGAACCACATATATTGCATTAAAATATAAAACAAATCCATGCATCAAACTCCATTGCTATGCAATTCTCTTTAAAATTTTGGGGCTAAAAAAGGTTCCCCATGTAGAAATTGAGAGAACAACAGTCAAAATTCAAAGCACAATTGTTTAAATCATGAAATTGTGTAATTGCTGAGTGGGTATTGTGGATTGAATCGTAGAATCAAATTAAGGATCATAAAATAAATCTGCTCCAATGGGTTATAAGTTTTCTTTGGCTAAATGGACTAGATTTGTTTTGATTCTAATAGCAATTTCTGGAACCAGATTAAGTTTTCATCTGACAGAATGATCTTCCTTTAGCTCGAAAAACAGTATTACTAAATCTATCAGTAATATAAGTAGATTCCCTTGATAACAAATAAAGGTAGCACACACATATACAAATTAAGAAAAATAGCAGGTTAGGCTAATAGGCTGAATCCATTGTGTTCAATTTATGTGAATAGAAAATGTATTAATGCATGCTCAATAGCTTCATTGAACTGAGTTTAGAACACATTCAAGCTTAAGAAATCCCAATCAGCCACTACCCAATAACACACACATATATAAATAACCCAAACCCCAAAACCAAAACCTGCTTATACGTTTATCTTGAGATTTTAAAATAAAAACAAAAATCAAAGAGTTATTTGCATGAACATACCTTTAGCAACCATTGTCATGCTTAATTCAATATACATTTAAAGTTCATAAGTAATCCCCAAAAAAATTTACTTAACTTCGAAGTTTTTGCACTGCTCATACGATACTTCATGCTGCGTATGCGCTTTCTTTTTTTGGAACTAAATGTAGTGAGATAAGTTTTTTAAGATTTGTGTGATTAAACTAATTAACAACAAACATAATTTTATTGGACTTATAAAACATCCATCACAATACACCTTGAATGTATCTTTGAATCTCTGAGTTTGTTCCTAAAAATTTATCTAACAAAATCACCGTGTAGTTCAGATTCGTTTTAGGCGTAAACTTTATAATACAACAGTTGAATTCAAACCACACATTGCTCAATTTCGGGGCATAAATTTTAAATGGGTAGCTTTATGCCTTTTCTTTTGTTGCAAGGAAAAGAAAATTGCATTATGTTATCTTCACATAAACAAAATATCTTTGGAAAAATAACCAAGTATCTTGGGTATATTACCTCTCAATCAATTAAAAAGACAATAATGGTACTACACTTCCTAATTCCTATATATACCATCTTCACTCTAACAACTTTCTTCTCAAAAAAACATATACTAGTTGATTCTAGAAATTATCTGCAATACTTTCCCTCTCTTTCCCTCTACACAAACAGACTTCATTAAGAAAACCTATCAAACCCTCTCTTTTCCCAGTTTTTTCAAACCATGGCAAGACACAGTAACTCTTCACTTCATGATTATCTCTAATTTTTAACTTTATCAATCCACTTGTACTTCTTACTGGCTGTAGCGTTCCTTATCTTAGGCTTTACATGGTACATAAACTATGAGTCCATGTTTCAGTACATGATGGATTGAATATTAAAGATTAAATGAAAAACTGATTTTCGATATTGGAGTTATATTAGTTCACCTCCTTCACTATCAACTCTTCGCATAATTCTAAAATTCCTGAAAATGTTAACCCTCAAATTCTCTTTTACTACCCCCTTTGGAATTGCTTGTCAAATTTGTTCTCTTCGCCTTTCTCAATGAAAACCCTCCCCTAGAACCTTGCTTTTAGTCAAACCACACAATTTCTTTAATAAATACCACCAACTTTTGTCATGAAACACTTTCCTGTTGTTTTTACAACATTTTTATAAATTTGATCAACTTTTATTTGTCTCACCTTGAACTGGTAAAAACCCGGAGTGTTAATTTCTGTTTCATCAAATCTTAACCCATGTTTCCTTCTCAATAATCAAAAAATTTGTTAAATTATAAGAATACCGGATATTGAATATAGAGTAACAATATAGATAGTATAGAGACAAGTGAGTTATCTTGTCAAGTTCAGTAATAAGCAGTTGAAACACTGGATCATTAGGCAGATGGTTCAATGCAAACTCCTTCTGAGAGAAACACCAATAGATATTCTAACTTTTTTACCAACAGTGGGAGATGAAGAAATAATGCCAAGCGCCCTTACAGAAGTGAAATATGTTCTTCTATTTTGTTCCACTCTAGAGGAGAAAGTTAGATTACTGTTGTCATAATTTGCCATCATCTCAACTTTTGAACTGAAAAGGCAACAGCAATGGAAATCATGTTGTCGATTAGGATGTTTAGCAACATTCTATCCAAGAACTAAACAACATACAAAATTGACTATTGATTTTTCCTACTTTGAAGAGTTGCACTTCCAACAATGGACATCATATTGTGTAGCTGATTTTTTGCGCCTTGCACAACATCCGTTTGACAATATGCCCATAAGAGCAACAAAAATCAGTTCTATAAATTTTCTTCGTGTGATTAAGCTACCCATTATAACTACTTGCTGTTCTAATTTGACTCTTCATAGTATGAATATAGACTGAAGATGTAGCATGTCGATACCCAAAAGCAAATATTATGGGATAGTTTTTACTGAATAAAGTATAAAATTTAACATGAGATTCTATCCAATGTTAGTGTATTTTGTTTGTTTGTTTTTTTGTTTTTTATCTTGCGGTTCACTATGTTCGTTGTGGATCAATTGTGGTTTCCAAATTGTATCATTCTTCAAAAAGGGGTCTTTCCCATAGCTATTTATCCGATCATTAAAAGGCCTTTCTTTTACATCTACATGTCATCTTTGATGGATGTTATGTTCTAATGTTCATCTGCCAGTTATAGGCAAGTACCCAGTACAAAGCATTTATAATTACTTTTCAAAACCAATAGTTGGAGAATTGCCTTAAAGTTTATTCAACGTTGACTTTTAACAAATTAACTTATGCTATTTCCATTGCTGAACAACCACAGCTCGTATATTGGCAACCACCAAAAGAAGGATGGATCAAATGAACAACCACAGCTCGTATATCTGCAACCACCAAAAGAAGGATGGCTCAAATTAAATTTTGACGGTGGAACCTACCCGAACAAAGAAGTTCCACAAGAAGTAAATGCTCTTCGCGCAGGAATATTTCGAAACCACAAAGGAATTTGCGTTTATGCTTTCGCAGGCACAATACCAATGAAATCTGCAAAATATGCTGAAGCATCAACTTTATATCGTGGATTACAAATTGTAGCAGAAAATGAATGGCCAAAAATATGGGCAGAAGGTGATGCAAAATTCTTAATTGAAATAATACTACATAATACACAAAGAGATTATTGCAGCACTATATGGAAACTCATAGGCAACACCCAAAGAAGAAGACATAATTTCGAAGATTGTAAAATCACCTTCATTCGTAGAAAATGTAACTTTACAATAGATGCATTGTGCAAGCACATCAAAAGAAAATATGGGAACTTCAAATACAATGACAAGGTTTTACCATGCAAAATTAAAAATATTGTACATCAAGAAAGACAAGGATGTATCTATTCATATTATACATAATCACTCTAACACAGAGTACTTCTTCTTCTTCTTCTTCTTCTTCTTCTTTTGTAAACAAATTCCCACTATACATATCTACTATAATGTATGAATTCCGTTCCTTTCAATTGTTACAAAGATCAAATCACTTACGTGTCCTTTCCGTTTGCTTCTTAAATTTTTAAGATCCTTCTAGACCAATTTGAACAATTACTTTCTTATACAAATACAAATTAAAAAAAAAAAAAAGCGCTAAACAATTTTTTTTTACCAAAGATGAAAAAAAATGAATCATCATATTCCACTCACTAATTTTTTAACCATGTAATTAATTAGAAATACCAAGTAAACATTACCAAATAGTGACCCCAGACTACTGAGTAATATTATATTCCCAGATTATAAGCATGCACAATGTGTTAAATTAATTTGAATAATGTTATATAATAAACATATTTTCTTGTTAATTTTTTTTTTTTTTTTGATGTTAAACTTATATTATAAGATATGTACCGTATGCATATTATTATCAAACCATCAATATTAGTGTGTTTGTATGCAACGTTTGAACAAGATCGCATGGGAAAAAAAGTTATTGCTACAATATCTATTCAATTTGAGAAATTATACAAGTCTTATGCCTTGTACCATATGCTATGTATAAATTTACTACGTTATTGATAATAAGGAAAGTTTGAATGAATATTTGAATATGGATTTGGAGTGGTTGCTATACACTCCCACACAGCAGCCATTGTTGTGAAGCTAAATGGGCCAATTTCGATAATCCGAACCGTTCATATTTTAGAATACATCAAGTAGAACATACCTGCAAAAAATCAAGTTAATCAGATATTGTTTACCGATTCATCCACTCACATTTATATCTATAAAAATAAATAACAAATTGTGATTCACAGTATTAAAATGAATACAAATGTGAGTGGATGAATAGGTAAATGATATCCGATTAACTTGATTTTTTACAGGTATATTCTACTTGATGTATTCTAAAATGTGAACAATTCGGATTGTCGAAATGAACCCATTTAGCTGCACAATAGTGACTACTGTGCGGGAGTGCACAGCAGCCACCCAAAATCCTTTAAATATAGGTTTACAAATTTTACTTGCCATGTTATTCAAAAAAATTACGTGGATGAATTATTTTTTTATTATTAAATAAATATAGTGTTTTTCTCTATATTTTTGTCAACTTGGTTGTTGAATATATATATATATATATATTTTAATTCACTTCTTAAATTTATAAATCAAATACAATTTCAAAAGTATTTATATAGAAACTGTAATGCAACCCCCATGCCCAGACCACATGGGGGGCCAACTAGTATATATATATATATATATATATACACGTCTATGTTGTCTATAGGGCTCCGTTTGTTTGGGGTTATAAGAAGGAGATTGGGATTGATAGTGAGGTGTGACCCATTATATGAGATGTTTCCCTTGGTATTAAGATGGGCCTTGGAAGGGAGATTGGGATGAATGAGGTGGAGATGGTATTAGAATAATAGTTCCAAGGACTAGAAATTTTTTATTTATTTTATTTTTTACATGTTGGGCATTTTTTTTTTTTTGAAATTAATGTTTAATTTTTTGTATTTTTTGTTAAGTAAAAATCATTATTTTATTTGTTTTATTTTTTCTATTTTTTTTAATTTTTAATTTTTTACATATTGGGCATTTTTTTTTAACATTAATGTTTAATGTTTTTGTATTTTTTATTTGTTTTATTATTTTATATAAAAATAATTTAACAATCTCTACACTAACAACTATCATCAAAACAAACACAATTTTACTTAATACCCTCACTATTTTATTTGTTTTATTTTTTCTATTTTTTTTTAATTTTTAATTTTTTACATATTGGGCATTTTTTTTTAACATTAATGTTTAATGTTTTTGTATTTTTTATTTGTTTTATTATTTTATATAAAAATAATTTAACAATCCCTACACTAACAACTATCATCAAAACAAACACAATTTTACTTAATACCTTCACTATCAATCATCTCACTAACGCTTTGTTTGGTTGGGGGATTTGAGGAGGGATTTGAAAACGGAAAGGGAAAAGTTAGATGAAATGTGAATAAAATATACCTACATTTCACCTAATTTTACACACCTTTTCCATTTTCCTTTCCAAATCTCCCAACCAAACACAGTATAACAATCCAATCACTATAAATCCATTCCATTTTATTACTGAAAACAAATAGAACCTAAGAGTGAATTACATTAATTGACACTCCTGTTTCTACAAAATTACACTTACTTCTTTTATTTTTTAAAATATCGTTGTTCTTTTTTATTTAAATTTCGAAGGTAGCAAAAATAGATATTGACGACTTTAGCAAAAAAGTGATTTTTTTTTTTAATTTTTAAATACCCACTCTACCTTTATTATTCGGGATTTTTATTTTAAAATTCCTACTAATATTACTTTGGAAGAATAAGGACAACCAATTTTATAGTAGGAGTTAAGGTCCTCAAGAGAGCTTTTATTTGCATCCCAAAAAATTAGGTTGGATATACCCTAACTTAATTATATATATTTTTTACTATTAAATTCCTATTTAAAATGATTAAAAAAGACTTGATATTGGAAAAAGTGTAAACAAAAGTATTTTGGACACCCCATTAATCATCGAATTTTGAGTCACTGCTATGCGGCTTGCACAGCATAGAGGATTTTGAGTCACTGTTGTGCGGCTCATGAGAATTATTTCGAACTTTATTTTTATCATCCGAACCGTTCAAGTTTTAAAGAATGTTGAGTAGAACATATCTGTAAAAAAATTAAGTTAATCGGATATCGATAGACTCTTCATCAACTCACATTTGTATTCAGTTTAATACTTATATATTTATTTTTTATATATACAAATTCAAATTGATGAATGGTCTATCGATATCCGATCAACTTGATATTTTATAGATATATTCTATTCTATGTTCTTTAAAAATTTAATGGTTCAGATGATGAAAATAAAATCCGAAATAATATCCATGAGCCGCACAACAATCACTGCTGAGCGGCTTGCACAATGGTGAACTCTAACACTTAATCATCAACCTCAATATTCATTTTCTCTCTTCTCTTACTGCTTTCATCACTTTGCAACTTCATACCCAATCCTAACCCAACCCTATTTGTTTTAATTCTTCATTCTTACATTCTATTTCATATTGAAATCAATAATGAACAATAAAGAAAATGTTTCCAAACAATTTTCTATAAAGAAAGTAGTTTTTAATTGTTTTTCATTGTTTTTTGTAGTTTGGTTTTTCAAATTCATTGGGAAATGAGTATCCGAACAAATTCCATATGCTTGGAGTTAAGTATCTGAACAAATATATTTTGTTCGGCACTAAGTATCCATATGAAATAACTGGAACCAATTTTCTAGTGTTCGACACTGAATATCCAAACAAACTTCATATGCTTGGAATTAAGTATTTGGATAAATATATTTTGTTTGATACTGAGTAACCATATGAAATAATTAAAACTGATTTTCTTGTGTTTGGTACTAATAAGTATCCGAAAATCGATAGTCGCTGAGAGATGTAGAGTGTGAGGAGATCTTCGTCTGATGTAGAGTGGGAGAAGACTGCCAGTGGATGTAGAGTAAGAGGAGACCTTCGTCTCAAATGAACCATCTTCGTCGCTTAAAATTCTCTTCTATTTTTGTTCATTTGTCTATGGGTAATGGGGTGTACAAAGTAGATTTGCATAGGGTTTTAGGGGGTTTCAAATTAGGATACGTATTATTTGGGATGTCTAAACAAATAAATAAAATTTCAAATTTATTATCAGGGTGCTTAAAGTAATGGGGTATCCAACCTAATTTTTGGGGTACATTTAGAGCCTCCCGTCCTCCAATAAGCACAGTTAACTATTTTGGACAAAAATAGCCCTATACAGCTACTTTCCATTTACACTACTTAAGTAATTCAAAACTTTAAAATTTAATAACTTTCGATGTACATTTTCATTTTTGTGTAAAATTTATCTTTTTAGAATCATATTGACAAGATTTTTCAAACAAGATCGAGTAATATAAAATTCTAAAAAAAAAAATCATGAAATTTTACCGTGTTAAAATTTCTCTGACTTGGCACAGAGTGAAATTTCATCCAGAGAAATTTTGATGTGCAAAATCATATACATATATATATGTATATTTTTTGTGTATGTTTCAACACAGAGACACAGAGAAAATATAAAAACATAGAGAAAATTGTTTTTCAACGTAGAAAAAATTCTATTTCAACATAGAGACAAAAATTTCAATGTGCAAAGTCAAAGAAATTTCACTCAGAGACAAAAAAAATTATGTTTCAACACAAAGAAAATTCTATTTCAACACAAAAGCACAGATAGAGAAATTTCGATGTGCAAAGTCAGAGAAATTTCGCTTAAAGACAGAGAGAAAAACAAAGGCATAGATAAATTTTGCTCAGACACATAGAGACACAAATTTTTTATGCTTCAAAAAAAAAAAAAACAGAGACAGAAATTTCGATTTTCAACGTAGAAACATGAAGAAAATAATAGAAAGAGAGAGAAAGATGAGAGATGAAATGACAGAAAAGAGATTTACAATTTTTACATCAGATTTTTGCACAAATCAATGATAATGAAACAAATCAACCGGAAACATACTAGATCTATACATATATTAGAGTGAGATGTTTTCGGTGGCAGATGACGGAGTGTCGATAGATATGGTTGAGAGAGAGAGAGAGAGAAATAGATATTTGGTTAAAGAAAAATTAGGGTTTATAAGATTGAAAGGGCATTTTAGTTCATGTATGTCAAAATTTGTCCTTATCCTTTTACAGTTTTGAATCTTAGGTATCTTAGCTAGCAAACTAATTTTTGTTATCCTTAAACTCTTATACAAAATATATGGAGGACCTCTCCCTAATTTCCCTTATTATTCTCCCTTCCAACAAGAATAAATTATCCCAACAGCTAAACAAACCCATTTTATCAGTGGCCTCACTACCAAACACTACATTTTCTACAATTAATGCCTTCACCAAGACATTCCCATTTTATCTATCTTATCTCTATCTTGTTTGCGGGCGACCCACCCATCTAACCCCACCTCCACCAAAATCAAATGAATCTTCTCTTCCTATTCCTTTTTCATGTAAAGAAGGGTTGCGTGGTCCTTTACTTTTCATAAGGACCCCGAACAAATTCAACACTCATCAAATTTTTTTTTTTCTCTTTTCCTGCTCTGCACTTTACTTTTCACAAGAGTAGCCTTAACTATAACTTCTAATTTATTTACTAGTTTTTCACCTTCGAAGTTGCCAGAAGAACCAAGGTAACACAAGTGTAATTGAATTATTCAGTTAATTAACTACTTCATTTCTGACTTAATCTCCCTCGCTCATATGCTTGGTCATTTATTTAGCTTATTCAATCTCTACTCATATGTGCAAATTCATATTTTTTAACATTCGAACTGCTAAAAAAAAGTCAATAATATAATCATTTAATCATTATATTTAATAAAGCCAACTAAGAGGAATAACAATCAATATGTTTCGTTTGAGTTCTCTGCATTAAGTTTTTTTGAAAATTGAATTTTTTGGCTTTTTGTGTTTTTATTTTATTTTTAGTGAATATTTTAAAATTTTAAGTATTTTTTTTTCTTTTTAGATGCATCTTTCTTAGATGTGTCTAAAAAATAAAATATTTGTGAAAAAATATTTTAAAAAATTAATAAATACACAAAAATATGAAAAATATACTATATTTTTGTATTTTTGGTATTTAATAAATTTTTTAAAGTTTTTTTTCAAAAAAAGTATTTATATTAAATGTGTTTGAAAATAAAAAATAAAAATTTTAAGAAACGCAATCCTAGCAAAGTGAATGTAATTTCATAGATTAGTGTAATTTGAGGAGAGGTGTCAGTAGTATTTAGAAGTGCACAAGGTGTGTGTAATTAGAATCAGCATCCCTTGTATTTCTTTCTTGCAAGTTTCTTACATTTCTTACTTTTAGGATTACAGCCCCGCTGCATACCCCCAGTGGGTTCGCGCCCCCAGTGACGTGGCGTGTCCACACTAGCTGAAGACTCAAAAAATAAAAAAAATAAAAAAACAGTTTGTTTTTTGGGCCAATCCCTCAGTGACACCTCACTGGGGGTCGACCCCCAGTGGGGGTAGGAAGCATTAATCTTTAGGATTATTGGGCCTACTTTTAGATCCAATTTTAATAATTCGAATTGTTCATATTTTAAGATTTGTTCAGTATATCATATCTGTAAAAAATCAAGTTGATCGGATATCAGAAAATATGTGTTTGGAAAACTCGAACTAAAAACTATTTTTTTAAAGAATTTAATAAACAGTTTTCTGAACACATTCTTTCTGATATTCAATCAACTTTATTTTTTACAAGTATAATATACTAAATAAATCTTAAAATATGAATGGTTCGGATTATCAAAATTGAACCTAAAAGTAGGCCCAATAACCCTACAAATAAAAAATAGGCCACGGCTTCTGTCCAGTCCGGATCAGACTGGACCATGCTGTTGGGCCCGTGGGGGCCCACCACGGGTCCCGTTTTGATAATCTGAACCGTTCAATGTGTAAAACTCGTCGAGTACTATATGCCTGTAAAAAATCACGTTGATCGGATATCGATAGCTATGTGAACAAAACAGTTTTTTATCAACCGTTAATTTTTTCACCGTCTATTTTTTTTTATACAAAACTGATTTGATCACATAGCTATCGATATCCAATCAATGTGATTTCTCACAGCATATAGTACTCAATGAGTTCTACACATTGACAGTTCAGAATTTTAAAACGGGATCCATAGTGGGCTCTCATGGACCCAACAGCACGATCCAGTCCGGAGACAGAAGCTGGACCCTAAAAAATATAAGAAAGAAATGTAAGCAGGGATCTTGATTCGTGTAATTTACCATTGTCTATCTATATATATAGTCTTTACATGTGCAATAGCTATACCTAAGAAATACGACAAATATGTCAACATTGCATGGCCCCCACCACACGTGTGCATTGCAGCCAACTCAGAAGTCCTTTTGCTTTTAGTCTGTCTGCCTGCTTTTTCACGTTGGTGTATGTATTTGATGTTTTGTCTTGATTTGTATGGAATAATGGAAGCCCACCCTAGAAAAGTTCCTTTCGGAAAAGCTAAAATTATCATCAGCTCAAATGAAGTTTTTATATTCTCCTTTTGACCCACACTGGCATCCTCTTCTTCATTCTTACAGTAGGGAAGTTGACAATTGAATCAGCCTCAGCTACCCATCTGCATGCATGTACCTCATCAAAATTCAATGCCTTATAACTACTATTTTTCTTCATCAATTTGATTTAAGTCTTTGACAAAGATAAATAAATAAATGAATAAAATCATAAAGCATTTCATTCTCTTGGAGTCATCTTAAGATTCATGTATGTATGAGATAAGAGACAACATGTACATGTGAATCAATCCGGTAAAATTTCGGATACCCTCATTATAAATAAAAAACACAATCACATAAGGCAAGAGAAATTTAGATACCCAATTAAGCATATGATATGGAAACAGTGAAACCCATCAGAATTTATTGTAATATCATGTTTGGTTCAACCTGTAAAATTGTTTAGGTATATATATTTAAATTTACGTTATAATGTTTAATGCAATTTTTGTTTATAATTTATGAGGCAAAAATATAGCCTGTACAAGTCGAAAAAAAAATTAATTATTGAAAAGGAATAAAGAAGTATTTTAATTGGCTATTTATTGTATTATCATGTGTACAATTCTATGACACATTAATAATATTAGCTGAGGTTCATGTTTGGTTCAACTTGTGAAATTATTTATGTATATATATTGAAATTTGTGTTGTAATGTTTAATGTCATTTCTGTTTATAATTTATGAGACAAAAATAGCCTGTACAAGTTGAAAAAAAAAATTAATTATTGAAAAGGAATAAAGAAGTGTTTTAATTGGGTTTGGATGACCAACTTGAGAGGGATTGGTGGACTCATTTTGAGCTAGACTTTAGTGTTCCGATTTTTTTTTTATATTATTTTATTATTTTTTTATGGGATCCAAATTGTTCACTTTTAGGAATTTTTATACAAAAAAATTAAGATTATCAGACATCGGTAACAATATATTTGAATTACATTTGTTTTTTTTTTAAAAGTAGATGACAATTATAATTCAAGAATACTCGTCTATTTTTTTGTGATACTAATGTATGATCATATTAATTTTTTGTATGAATCATGTTCTTAGCGAATCTTAAAAAGTGAATAGTTCGAATCACTAAGGTCAGTCCCAATAAACTCAAATACTCTCTCAAATTGAGATGATCAACTTAAGAGAATCAAAACTTTTTTAATTTTTATTTTTAATTATTAAGTTTTAACTTATAAAATGCGTGACAGAAACGTCCAAGGTTAAGAATGCCTGTGTCCTGCAAAAGTTTAGTCCATCTGTTCCAAAATGAAAAATGAACACAGCAGGAAGGAGCTGGGTGATAGATGCATGTAATTCTTGTCTGGACATGCCATTATTAATCTGGAGAGAGAGAGAGAGAGAACCCACAAAATATTTAATGGTTGACATGAATAGTAAATCAGTTTGGTAAAATGTACAGATCAGAGAGAGTTAGGTCTAGGTTGCAATGAAATGGTTTTGTTATACTTAACCTACTTTGGAAGTCTGTCAAATCTAGTTCACTGCTCACTCCGTCTTTAAGCAAAATTTGGAAATAAACTGAAAGCTCCTTCTAACTCCTTCTCGCATCAAATTAATTAAATCACTAATTTATATATATCCATTTAATAAAGGATAAAATTGAAAATAATTCAATAATTATAATTTTTGAAAATATTTGAGACATCCAAAAAGTTTTCACAATTTGACACACAATAATATACTATGAATGTTGTTAACTTTCTAATAAAATAGGTTCAATTCCTTTTATCACATCATTGTGAATATAAAATTGTAGATTTTCAACCCATATCTATATTTTTATGGAAGTATAAGTAAGAATTGTGTTCTGTCATAATTTTTACTTGCACATTCTTATAGCTAAGGATTATTTAAAGTTATTCTCATTAAAATACACTTTACCCTTAATGAAAAGAAGTGAAGCGACTGTTTTTTAATAATATATCTCTCTTTCTAAAGTAAAGAATGTGATAATATATATATATATATGTTTTGCTTGAGTAACAATTTATAACAATTATGTTGGAGATTTATTTTTGACAAATCAATTATGTTAGAGATGATTTGGGATTGAGGTCATGATCACTGATTTGTTGAGGTTGGCTATAATACTCAGGGTATTTTTCTATTTTGTTGATATAAATTTTGCATGTATATTGTTTTTTTCATCAATAAAACTTTATTTTGCCGATCAGAGGAAAAAAAAAAAAGGAGCACACATGCCTAGGATTTTAGGATTGATTTTTCTATAAAAACCATGCACTGCAATGGTTTAGTTTAAGGGAGCTTGGTGATTAATAAAATTTTGAATTATTTTAAACTTTCTCCAACTCTTCAAGTATTATTATGTGTAAATATATATGGTAACTTTAATCATGGTATTTGTATAAAATCAATAGTTTCAAGAGCAACACTCTTATGTGCACATAAATCAATCATAAAATAATTTATATAATAAGATTTTTCGTTCTAAAAAGGGATTTTGTTTCCAATATTTGTAATTTAAAGAGCATATATAGCATAAAACATTAATTATAAAAGCTGAATTATAGTGGGGGCTAGTTACCTGAATTGAGTAACAAAGTGGTGGAGGAAGATGGAAGCTTCAAGCCTGGCCAAGTCAATCCCAGGACACAGCCTTTGTCCTCCTCCAAATGGAGTGAATATGCTACTATAATTGCTCATCATTTCTCTGTTCTGCAGTGACAGTGAGAGTGAGTGTGAGTGGTCACAACTGACAGTTAATTAGTACAAATTAAGATCAAATTAATAACAATGGAACAGATTAGCAAAACAAATAAAAATCCAAACAAATTAAAGAGTGCTCTTTTTCTTACTTGCCACCTCCATGGATTGAACTGATAAGGGGAGTCATAGAGATTTTGATCGAGATGAATTGACCTAAAATACGTGAAAACACACCATCCCTTGGGAATCAGATACCCTTTTATCTCCACATCTTTCATCGCCTTTCTCATCACTCCTACGATTACGTTTCCCATCCTCAGAGTTTCTGTAATCACCTGTTATAATTATTCAATTAACAATTAACATTTTTTCTAGGATTTAATATATATGCTATATGGGAAAACAATTTTTATTTATTTTTTGATAATTTGTTATTATTAGTTAGATTTTGGTGAATAATAATGAAGAACTTACGGTTTGGGTGAATGGAAGAGATAAATAATCAGTCCAACACAGTGGCTCTCTGAGCTCATCTTTGAGTCTCTTCAGGTTCAAGTTCTCCTCCTGCCAATTATCAACCAAGCATAATGTGAAACTAACAAATAGTTAATTAACAACTATTTCTATTTGTACAAATACTTGAGACATTGTGATTAGAATGGTACTATAAAATTATAGTCCATATCATCTGAGTTATTTCAAAAATAAAATAAAATTTATTTTAAGGATCACTGATTTATAATTGATTATTTATTATTACTATAACAACACAAGTGAGGTGGAGCCCGAGGGCAATTTCAAAATTTGTGGAAAGCTCTGAAAGGACAAAGGAACCCAAAAAAAAAAAAAAAAAAAAAAGACAGTGAAACTGGTCAAAAATTTGAACTGAGATTCGACAAAATAACATTTTAGTACACTTCTTGATAAAATGTAGACAACAAAATAAAATTATTCAACTAAAAAGAACACATTTTTACAACTTTTCAAAAAATTTATCAAAATTTTTTATATATTCACATTGATGTAGACAGTGAAACTGGTCAAAAATTTGAATGTTACAGTGGACAACAATAATAATAACAGCTCAAGTTGGGTCAACAACAAAATCATATTATTTCAAAAAATTATTCAACTAAAAAGAACACATTTTTACAACTTTTTATATATTCACATTGATGAAAAACGGTTAGAAAAAAGAAAAGAAATGGCATACTGTTAATTGTTGGAGAGCGGCCGGGCAATCTGAAAGGTATTTAACGGCAAGAGTGATAAGAACCGGGACTGAATCCTCACCCGGTATCATCAAATCTATCATATTATCTGAAATTATATCGTCATTTAGCTCTTCACTTGCATCATTCAGCAAAACATCTGCTACATCTTTTGCAACTTCTGATCTGCCTCTGTTCTTCCTTTTTGCTTCGATGATTTTATATACTAATTCAACCATTTTCTTCTTTGCCTAAAATAACCCATCTTCAAATTTATTATTAATTTCTCATAATAGTGTAAAATAAGAAAAATAAAGAAATTAATGTGACTATATAGTTAACTTGCCTGTAATGACCTGTGGAGTCTACTTCCAGGTATGTTAATTGGTAAAGACATGAGACCAGCCATGAATTCTTGAAATTGTTTCTTTAAAAACTCCGTGTCATCACCTGGATCCATGCTAACCAATGCCTTCACTAGTACTTGAAAAGCAATCTGAACAAAATATATGACCTTTAGTATAAGTAACATCTTTAAAGGGTTTAGAAACATAATTATTACTCTTAGTAATATATTAATAAGGATTAGGGTTCATCATTACTTTGGACTATTAAGGATGATTATTGTGATAGTTTGTCAGGTAAAATAATTCATGGGAAATCATGTTATTGGTTCCTTGCAAAATTATTAGTTAAAAGCCAGTATATTAGAAATGCTACTTATTCAAAAAAATTACTCAAAAAAATATCAAAATTAAAAATGTATAAATTTGAAATTCATTATAAGTGACTCACATCACATCATTCATCAAAAAAATAAATTTGCACCATCCATTTAAATTATTTTTAATATTTCTGATTAAAAGAATAAACATCAAGAGAAACTAGAGAAATGGCACTCATTAAGAGAGAGAGAGAGAGAGAGAGAGCAAACATTTTTTGCTTCATCTTGGATGTATATGGGGTGATCATCTCTCCAATTCTCCATAGATTGTTGGAGATACTTGTGCATGTCTTGGGTGATCTGAGCTTTGAGATGTGAGGATTTGAAGAAAGACCCTATGAGGCCATGAATTCTCCTTTGCAAGCTTCCAGTGATGAGCAATATAGAAGATTTACCCATCAACTCTGTGAGAGATTTGGGGTAAGAAGGCACAAAAGCCTTGCTATCACTTTGCAAAACAAATCTACTCACTTCTGCATCTGTGGACACAATTATAGGACTTCCAAATAAATGTGACTTGAACACCTTCCCATACCTACAAATAAAAATTTATATCGTAATTCATGTAATCCCCAAACTTGGTTTCATCTTAATCAAGGCATTATGTGGGTTTTGATTCTAGCCGGTATAGTATAAGTTATTATAAGTTAAAAATTGATAATTAAAAAGCAAATTTGTCTATCAGTTTTTAGATAATTAATTTTTTAAAACTTATTTAAACTATTAGTAGAAGTCTAAACAATCTAACATAGATTCTTAAAATAAAAAATAAAGTTATAAACAACTCAAATAAACTGTATCAAACATAGACATACATGTGGCGACGTTGGTCCATGAAGGACTCAGGGTGGTCTGAGTAAGCACAGGAGACGAAGGAGATGGTTTCGCCGAGAAAAGGCCATCCAAGAGTGCCTAATGGAAGTGGGACTGGCGATCTTCTACAACTCCTTCTCTTCCTGTAGAGAAATATGGTGGAGGAAGACAACAAGAAGATTGAGGTCACTAACACTGCAACAATCAAATACGTATTGTCCATTTATTTTTGTTTTTGCTCACTCACACGCTCTATTACTCTAACTATTGTACTAGTATATATATCTTTTTGGCTGGGCTTGCCTCCGTTCCACCATCTAGATTGGAGGGTCCAATCCTGCCCATTGGGCTCATTTTTGATAATCTGAACCGTTCACATTTTAAAATATATTGAGTACATTATTCTTGTAAAAAATCATGTCGATCGGATAACGGATACTATTTATTCGGATCACTTTTTTATGTACCTTTAATTTTCTGATTGTTGTTTTTTTTCATACAAAAGTGATCTGAATACATAGTATCCGTTTTTTGATTGACATGATTTTTTACAGAAATAATGTACTCAACAAATTTTAAAATATGAACGGTTCTGATTATCGAAAAGGAAATCAAAAGTGAACTCAACGAGTCGAACTAGACCAAATTATCCCAAATCTAGACTAGAAACAATCCCGACCCTATGTTTTTTGGCCTTTCAGTGAATTCTATAAGTTGCACTTTAAAAAAGACGTACTTTATTAGAAAAGGTAATTATTTTTATAATAAAAGTTATTATAAATATTTATAATATGTTATGTTATGTAATTTATTAAGTTTTTTTATGAGCCAAACAGAAATCCTTTATTATGGTAACAAAATAATTACATCAATGAATTGCGAAAAGATGAGCTATCCCAATTAGATAAGCACAAAAAAGGATCTTATAATCATAAGCAAATACTTCCAAACAAAAATAATTTGTTACTTTGCAATAAAAATTAGGATATGATGAAATTGTGGTGTGTACATAAAGTTAGAAATCACAAAATTATACTATTTTGTGGTAAAAATTAATTTTTTTTTGTGATTAATAAAAAATTAAATTTTTTAGTGAAAAAAATTATATTATTTTATAGTAAAAATGACGAATTATTATAGTGTTTTTATAAGGTACAAAGCATATATCTGTTCCCATAGAATTCATCCAAAAAAGCATACTAAGAAAATCATTTGTTACAGAAATATATTAAAAAATAATGGGAAAATTATTTAAAAAAATCTAGAGTTTGAGGCTTATAATTACAACAAAATAATTTTTAATATTTGATTTTTTCAATTTAAAGTTTAATCTTTGATTTGTTTTCAATCTAAACTATTTGTCTATTTTCGTAAAGTAAAATTGACCCAAAAATGATATTTTAGTCATTATACTTTATGTGGATGTACAGAATATGTCAAAAATACAAAAAAAATTTATTGAGTTTAATGACCAAAATATTATTTTTCTAATAGTTTTACCTAGGACAAATTACACAGGTGATTCTTACATTTTGCTCTTTGTGTCATTTTGATCCCTCCACTTTCAATTGGCTCAATTTAAAATTATGTGTAAATTTGGTTTAATTGATAATGTTGTTAGTGTTTTTGACGGAAAATAATCACTGAATTGGTAGAGTTTCAACTCAATGAGTTTAGTAAATTTATAATTTTACTCAAAAAAAATATGACACATGTCACTTATACGCATATTTTTCATTAAAAAAAAAATGTTAAGTTGTAATCAATTAGATCAAATTGAAACAAAATCATAAATTCATAATCAAAATCGAGCTAATTGAAATTATAGGAACCAAAATAACACAATGACCAAAGTACATGGACTATCACTACAGCAAATAAGAGTTTTAGAGATTATTAAATGTTTTGGTTTCTAAAAGTGAAAATTTTGTTATAAAAGACATTTAAGAACCAATTTCTATTATCATGAGGATAGTCGCTAAAAGGTCATCCCGAAAAGTCTAAAATAAGGCTTTTAATGACAAAATTTTGAAAATGTCGACAAAATAATTTGGTGTCAAAATTGTTTATTTTTTTAGACAAAAAATTTGATCCCAAAAGGATAATAATTCATCACTAATACCTAATTTTTATTGCTAAAAATATAATAACAGCACTTTTTATAACAAAAATATTTGGACCCTAAAAAATAATTTTGTCCATAAATTTTGAACCTTAATTTTTTATAGTGTATTGTCACAATTTGCCTTTTTACTTAACAAAAATAGACAAACGATTTATATTGAAAATAAATAAAAAAAAATTAAATTTAAATTGACAGAATTAAAAATTCAAAGAATGTTTTGTTAGAAGACTCAAGTCTTAAATTTTTTTTATTATAATTTTTTCAAAAATCATTGTATAACTCAAATTAATTTTATATGTAAACTCCACGATACGTGAATTAAATAGACCGCACAATAACTTTCTAGCCATTTTTTTTTTTTTTTTTTGCAAAAGTTGTCTGCACATATGTTTTATTCCCTTCTCTGAATAATAATACTACAAAATAAAATAAAAAAAAAAAAAAAAACTCAGAAAATCACCCAAAAACAATCAATAATTTACATTGACAATGATTGCGACCCAAATTTCAATGAATAATTTACACCAAAAACACGAAGTAAAACTTCATTTCATCTCTTAAATGTGAATAATCATGAGTGGCAACGGCGGTGACCGCATCTTTGTCGTGCAGAAATGAATATGGGCCACGCGTGCAAAAAAGGTGAGAGAAACAAATATATACATATTATGCGAGTAAGTATTTACGGGTAACCCAAGGTGGTTGGCAATTTAACAAAGGTTTGGGATTAAGTCTTTAAGTTTTAGGTTTAAAATTTCTTTGGGTTAATTAGTCTCAGTATTTGGTGTGAGCTTAATGTTGTTTTGTTGCGTGAATTTTGACTTAAACAGAGCTTGTTTAGGGAGATCGGAACAAATTTATAATTTTTTTATTGACGAGTCTTGACTTAAACGGAATTTGTCTTTGGAGATCGAGATAAGTTCTTACGTTATAGTCTCCTTATTCGAAACGGACAACAGATACTTTGGCGATCTGTGTAAGAGGCAACTACCCTGGAATTGTGGGAGAGTGGGAAGATTTTTCTTTAACTCAAAAAAAAAAAAAAAAAAAAAAAAAAGTATTTACAGGTAATGTTATGATATTTGATTATCATAACTATTATAATTTAATTTTATAAAAATTTTGTTCAAAAAAACAAATATATATATATATATATATATAAATTATAAATAAATATTACTTAAGATATAATTAAAATGATATTATAAATAATCAACATCACAATAGCTTATAATTATAAAATTTTCTAATATTTAAAAGAGAGAGAATTATACGTCTGTATTGGATGAATCATCACATATTGCCTTCAGATAGATTTGCTCAGCAAACAGGTTTAATTTCCTGGATTAATGTCTACTTCAGCACCAATTATCATTGAATTGTGCTAGTTTAAAATAGAAGGAACTATGTAGGTAAGAGTTGAAAAAAAAAATTACAAATATGTAAAGGATATAAGTTTGTTTGTAGTGGGGTGTAAATGAAAGGTTGTAGGGGTACAAGTGTCACTTGTATCGCTCTATATGTTGGTAATTTTTTTTTGAACTCCCACCTGTATGTAATTCCTCCTTAAAATAATAGGAGAATTTCAAAAAACTTAATGGTATACAAAATAATTTTAAGATAATAAAAATATAAGTGGTTCATACATAAATTTATACTGTCATCATTTTGAAATTATTATTTCTACTTTTCACTTTTTTTAAATTCCCCCTTAATTTAGGAAAATTTGAAAAAAAAAAATGGTGTGTATACAAAATAATTTTAAAATAATAAAGATATTAGATAGTGTTTGATAATGTTTACGTTTTGTGTTTATGTTTATAAAAATTTTATAAATTAGTTTTTGTTTATTTTTAGAAAAACATAAACTACAAATGCATTTGGTTTGAACAAAATATTTGAAAAATTTTAAAAACATAAACTAAAAAATATATTTGTTCATTCCTAAAATACTTATATTTATTTTTTATTATTTATGACAATGGGATCATACACATTACAATTGATTTGAAGAAAAAAAATTATTTGAAAAAAAAAATCATTGAAAAAAATTATGTGAAAAAAATTAATTAAAAAAATATTTGAAAAAGAAATTATTTGAAAAAAAAAATTAATTGAAAAAAAAATTGTTAGTCAAATTTTTAAATTCCTGTTTAAAAACCAACGTAAACTCATTTTGTCTTCAAATTTATAAACTGAGACAGCTATTTATAAATCAAAAAAATTATCAAATAAGTTTTTATGACAGTTTTAAAATTTTTTTTAAATATAAACTGAAAATGAAATGATTACTAAACATGCCCTAAGTGATTCATATATAAATTTATGGAAAAAGGTTGAAATCTCATTTTTTTTCTTGACCCCCACCACCCCTAATGTATTGGAATTAACCAATTCTTTGTTTTTTTATTTTTGCTTTTTTTTCCTCCCATTAGTCTCTGACATGTGCCTGTAAGAATTATAGGGGTAAAACAAGGGATCTCTATCATTTGTGATAAATTTATACAATAAAAGGCCATGTAATGATTAAAGTTTTACAACTGATTGGACACACCAAAACATATTTCGAAAGACATGTTTAGGTTATTTGCTGCATATTGTAACTTTTTTATTTATTTATTTATTTTTAAAAAGTTTATATTAGACTCACTACTAGAAATATGAGTTTTTGCGTCTATTTTTTTGCGATTGATTATTTAACCGTCGCAAAAAATCACTTTTTTCCATAACAATCCCGTTTTGCTTAACCCCCAATCGTGTTCTTAACTGAACAAAAAAAATAAAATAAAAAAACCCCCAAATCGTGTAAAACTTGCCCTATCCCTTTCACTCTTATTTCCCAACTCTCTTTCTCTCTCTCACTCTCAAAACCTCACAAATCATACTGGTAATCTCATAAATTCTCCTCTCCCTCACTCGACTCTCCACTCTTTCTCGCTCGACTCCCACTTTGATGAAGACATGAAGATTTTGATCGATTGTTGATGAAGATTTGAAGATTTCGATCTGCTGTTGATGAAGATTTGGATCGATTCATAATCGGTAAGCCTAATTTCTATGTATGAATCCAACTCTTTGTCTCTGTAATCCCTGTGTCATTCTTTCAGCTCCCAAATTCTCTTCGACTCATAGCTTTGTTCGATTTCGAAGATCAACATCAACGGTAACAACATGAATTTTTTCCAATTCAATTTATTTTTATCAATGCGGTGCAGATTCTGATTTCGAAACATCTTTTTGATTCGAAGATTCATTTTATTTTTATTTTTATTTTTTTAGATTATTAAATCTTGATTTGCTTTGGCTTTAAAACTTGATCTGAACATTTCTCTAGATTGTTTGCTAAATTTCATTTAGTTTTTGAACCTCTTGTTTGTATGCTGAGAAAATTTTAGGAACCAACCGAATTTCAAACTTTTAGTATTGTGCTTTTATGTTTGTTTGGCTAGAAAACTGAAGCTCACCTCAATTAAGGTAAAATATATATATATATATATATATATTTGTTTTCCTGTGTCTATGTTACATTTTCTTAGCAACCAAACAGAGCATAATTTGGTTAATCTTTGAATGATTTTTCTAGTTTATAGTCTTGTTGTTCTACTTTGAATTCTTCTTGGTTACATGTTTTAGTCGTAGTTGATTTCTATATTGCTCTGTTTAATTTTGATTTCAAGCTCTCTCTGTAGTTTTCAATTTCAATTTAGTTTGAGGAAGCTCAGAAGTAATTTAGATCTTGAATTAAATGATGAATTACTTGGTACTGATATCTTTCTCTCTCGTTTTTGAATTTGAATTCGATTCATATGGCTAAATGCATAGAGTATTGAATATTTGAATGTGTGTATCTATTGTCTTGCAAACATCTTCGTGTCACAAATAATAGTCATAAATAGGGAGATATTGATGTTTGTGGTTTGTTGAATTGAAATGTTTCACTATAAAGTGATAGATTTGGAATTGGTATAAAAAGCAACAGGTCAAAACTTGGGCCCCAGTGCAAGCTTGGATTTGAGGAACATATATTTTCCGTAGAGAAATCTTTTCTTATTGTTAGTTCTCTTGCATATCTGCATGTGTTTATTCTTCGTAGAGAATTTTTGCATGTGATATTTCTGTAGTTTTCTTGATACCACAACTGTTAAATTTAACTAAAGCTTGTTGAAGTCAATGCTCATACTTGGGCAGATTGATGTTCTGCTTTGGCTTCATTTCTGTGAATATTTTATCTCTAGAAAAATCGTGATAAGTGGACAAAAAGAATGATAGTGAGAATTTATGCTGACTTTGCTTATTTAGAGACCTCTTTTGCCTTAAAGAAACATATATTAGAATTCTTAAATTATATTGAATTCTTCTGTCTTTATCGAATGATAAAATTGTGCCTCAGATTCCTCTTCTAGATTTAATAGCTGCTGGGGTCTATGTTGGATGAGCTAAGTGGATCAGAGCAGCAACTCCACCAACATGTGGACAAGCCATGGAAGTCCCTGACATGACAGTGAAGTTCACTCTTCTAGAATCTTCTGGAAGAGCGATGGGGCCCAAGTTTTGAGGCCAGGCAGCGATGATGTTCACTCCAGGAGCAAGATTGGATTTGAGGAACATATATCTTGATGGTGAGTTTTTTGTACATCTCTTATTTCATATAGGAATGATGTTCACTCCAGAATCCCTATATTTAACATTTTAAACTGATTTTTGGTATCTGAAATCCATACCCACTAAAAAAAATTATCATTTCATGAAGAGAAATTGGCTTCATAATTAAATTGGACAAATAAATAAATAAATAAATACAAATAAGAAAAGATGAATTTGATGACTTGGGAGTGAACATAGCAAAAATTCGTGTTGTTAGTGGGTGACTCCATTGAAGGAGGTGTTGAAGGCTTTTTTGTGAGTGGATTTTGAAATTGGCTCAAAGCTAATGTACCTCTTTATTCGTTTCAACTAACTTTAATATGTAGAAAGCACTTTGATTTCTTCATCTCTGAATCTGTTCTCACTGTTTGGTCTGAACTTGGTCATTGATTTTCCCATCTTATGTGAGTTCACAGTCAATAAATGTGCAGTGGATTTATTCTGTCTTCTCTTATGTTGAGTTCCCACATGGATAATGCAGTTGCAGATAACAGTATTGATCATGTGGCTTGGTAGGTTGTTAAAACAGCATCAGATATGTTTTTGCTTGTCCCTAACATCTTGGTGTATATTTATGAAGGTCTTTAAGATGACTGCTAATGTGATGCTCAATATTGCTAGAGCTGATTGGAGTTAAATTTATCTGATGTAGGACACAATAACTGGATTTTTATTGGCTGGAGTAGGCGATGTGGATTTGCAGAGAAAGACAAATTACCTAATTGTGGACTCAAGTATGCTTTTGAGCTCCAAATGTTGTGAAATTTTAATGTTTTAGGCATTATTGTGTTGGATTTATGTGATTACCTCTTTCATATTAAGGAAGTTGCATTTTTTTTTTTAGTGTATTGTTTGTCTTCTGTTGTTTTTAGTTCTGAAGTGAACATTCCATGCTATCTGAAAGAATATAGTCACCAATAATGTGACTGGCTTTTGATGTTTTTTCCTGTGGTAGTTGTTTTGGGAGTAGTTCTCACTAAAATAACTTGCATATGATGAATTGAAAAGCTATCTCCAATAAATGACTGGACGGTCAACATACTTTAATTTTATGATAAAATCATTAAAGCCTACTAGTTACTCTTGTCATTTAAGCTGTAGATTTTGTTTCTCTGCAACAGAATGAGCAGCTAAGGAGATTCAAATTTTGCTTTAAAATTGTTGAGAGAGAGAGAGAGAGAGAGAGAGAGAGAGAGAACTTGAAACTACATGGGTTTCAGATGCTGTTATACCGCTCCAAATTTTTGTTCTTGCCCTGTATCCTTAGTTATGGAATTAGAATCTGTCCTTTCCCCTGAGTTAATTTCAATTCAATTGAATTTTTGGATATTCTTATTTTGGCTTATAAATGTTCTTTTATTATGGCTTAGAAATAACTGTTGAGCAAATTAAAGAAGCATTCAAGGAGTTTACAACAAGAGAAGACGTTGCAATAGTGATGATCAGCCAATATGTAAGTTTTTATTCTACTCTGTCATATTTTTGATTGATTTTAATGCTCTTCTATGGTATGACTTATGCATATGATTATAGTGCATGCTTATACCCTATCAGATGTATCATGAGCACCCTAAGATGCTTCTTTTTTCTTTTTCTTCTTTATTTAAATTCTATCATGTGAATGAGAGAAAATATTAAAAGTTTATGATGAATGAGTATGGGTCGTGTCACAGATTTAGCATGTTACATTAATGTTTTAGTCAATGGGACTTCATACTTTGGTGCTGAATTTACTAATGCTTCCTAAACTTCAAGTTAAATCTTTATTGCAACATTCATATAAATCACAAAGTCTCACAATTATTATAGTCTGGTAGTAAGAGACGAATGAGTACATTGATTTTGTGGTGGTGTGATTTTTCATTTGTCATTTGATTCTGTGGATAAAACATTGTCTAATGCAACAATGTTCATCTTCAGGTTGCAAACATGATAAAGTTTTTAGTAGATAGCTACAAAAATCCAATTCTAGCAATTTTGGAGATTCCTTCCAAGGACCATCCCTACGATCCAACACATGATTCTGTTCTTTCAAGAGTGAAGTACTTCTTCTCTGATTTTCCCATTTTATGTGTTGTGTGCTTGAATGTTCGTTCTTTCTTTATTTATTTCTAATTTGGATTTGCAGATTCTAACAGTTTGTGGGGTTACTCTCTCTGTCTCTCTATCTCCCCCTTAAAATTTTAATTTCAGTTCAACTTTTACTATTAGATCACCAATTTCAATATTTTAAGCTTACTAGTATTGGGAATGAGTTTTTGAAAGTCTTAAAACATTTTTTCCCCTGAGTCAGTTTAGTGAAAAGGTAGATCTTTTATGCAATTGATTAAGACTACACCATAATGGTAATGGGATAATTTAATCGCCTAGTACGCAGCTTTTAACATTTTTGCTTTATTATCCATCTCACTAGCTGGTGGGGTAACTTGGTATTTTAGTAAAGAGTATATTCCCTTGCGTTAATATGGAAATTTTAGGCGTCACATGATCATTAATTTGTTATTAATGTAACATTTTTCAGGTTTTTATTTTTTTGGTCAAATTGATGAAATCAAATATATGAAGCTTGACACTTCATCTGTCGATTTTGTGTTTCAGATGCTAGTTGATGATATTGGTGATGTAACAATTACTAATGATGGTGCTATAATACTCAAGATGTTATATGTTGAGCATCCTGCTGCAAAGGTGGAAGAATAAAGCATCCATTTGGTTGAGCTTCAAGACCGAGAAGTTGGAAATGGGACAACTTCTGTGGTTATTATATCAGTCAAGTGATCCAGCAGACAATGATGCATGGGAAGATAGTGACCGAGAAGCTTGACACTTTTTTTTTTTCCTAGCCCAGTTGAACGGCTCTAAAGAACATTAAGAGTTTCAAGCACAAGAAATGACAGAAAAAAATTAGAAATTCACTTGGTTGAGTTTATTTTTTAGTTTCTTGTTGATAGAATTCACTTGGATTTAATTTGTTCAATGTAGTCAGATTTTTGAAAAGATCTTAAATCATAACGATGCACTATTTATAAATGTCATTGAAAACTATATGCGATGCTAATAAGATGGTCGCTAATACATTGTAGGTAATTTTTATTCTTTTTTTGCGACGGCAAAACATCAGTTGCTATAAGTAGGTTAGGCGGTCGCAAATAATTTGCGACTGTTGTTTTGCGGTCGCAAAAAGTATTTGCCACCCCCACATTCGCGACCCCCATTTGCCGTCGCATGGGCCGTCGCAAAAAGTATTTTGCGACTGTATTTTTATTATTTGCGACGGTTTGTAACGGTCGCAAAAAGTACTTTTTTTAGTAGTGATATTGGGTGGAGGCAGTGGCGTAATCAAGAATTTAATGGAGAGAGGGTATAAATTAATGATAACATCAGTGTGTTTAGTTTGAGTTTTTTAGATTAAAATTTTTTTAAAATTGAGTTTTTTAGTTTTCGTATTTTTTTTGTTGTTAGTGAATATTTTTAAAATTTTAAATATTTTTTGTACTTTTTTAGATGCACTTTACTTAGATGTATTTAAAAAGTAAAAAATTTGTGAAAAAATATTTTAAAAAATTAATTAATATATAAAAATACAAATAATGTACAAAATTTTCATTTTTTTTGTATTTTTGGTATTTAGTGAATTTTTAAAATGTTTTTTTCACAAATTTTTTACTTTTTAGGTATATTTATGTTAGGTATGTCTAAAAATTAAAAAAATTACTTAAAGTATTAAAAAAATTCAGTAAAAATAAAAAAATACGAAAAACAAGAAAGTAGAATTTTCTGAAAAATGTTTTTGGAAAACTCAAACCAAGCAATTTTTTTTTTCTTCATAATAAACAAGAATGAGATATTACTAAACTTAACTATTAAGAGTCCATTTGGATAAATGTAAATTTTAAATTAAAAGATTTGAGATTAAATTTTATATAAATATTGGGGAGTAACTATTTATAGGTAGATTGGAAAATTAAAAAAGAAGATAAGTTGAGATAGAAATAATATATTTATTTTAGTAGGGAAATTCTATAAAACACACCATAAAAAAAGTGTTTATCATATGTTGCAATTATGATCTTCGTGGTCTTTAGTTATGACACATTATAGTGTTAGATATAATTTAGTTATAACTTCTTGTGGTTGTTATTTTGGTTATGATTATATATCAAGTAATAGTTAGTTATGACTCATTTTGATATTAGTTATAACTTATTGTAATTTTTTTTAAATTTTTTTATAATTGAAGATATGTTGCTTGATTATAATTTATATAGTGGTCATTTTAGTTATGAATAGAAAGAAATATATGGAGGACAAACTCTACATGTCAAATGTACCTAACAATCTAATAAATTTCAAATATCTTCACTGAGGTTAATTATGTTTGCATGTCAATAATGATAGGCATCACCATTATATTGAAATTTTCATAAATAATAATATAACTTATCATAGTCTTTTTACTTTCAATTAAAATAACCATTATTGTTCTCATAATTTTAAAAATATCATTGGCATTTTACTTTAAATAATATTTTTATAAATATTTTTATTTAAAATATTTTCTTTATGTTTAAAAAGAAAAAAAAAATCCAAAAACCCCCGCGGGGGGGGGGGGGGGGGGGGGGTGGCGCGGCGTGACCCCCGGTCTTTGTGTGCCTCCGTCTCTGGGTGGAGGTGTTCTAATCTCATTTTTACATTAATTGTTAGATTACCATATAAGCCAATATTTTTCTATAACCTCGAACATGGAATTTTACTCACAAGGCCAAACTTAACTATTCAGTCTAATTTACAAATGGGCAGCAAATTCTCCTCTTATACTAATATGGTAGATGCTACATCAATCAATAAAAAATGTGTGAAATTTGTTAGTTTATACAGTTGTATAGTTTAGGCCATTTGATAACTTGGCTCTCTATTGTTAAATAGTTAAAAAGTTAAAAAGACATTAAAAAATAGACAAATAGTCAAATAATTTATAATTTTTGATACAATTAAAAAAGAATTATTGTCAAACACATTAATTTTTTTTTTACCTCATAAACAAAAAAAAAAAAACTTTTTAAAAAATAAATAAAATAACAAAGAAAAAAAAATAGAAAACATAAAGAATAATAGAAAATTGTTGAAAAGTCCAATTTAAAAGGGTATAAGACATTATGTCCACTGAATATTTTATTTATTGGTGAGAGATTCACCTTTTTTGAAATAGTTTGGTGACAAGTCTTTTTGTTGGTTTTGAAGGACATTTTGTTTTCAATTTTACTCTTTGTCTATCTGTTGACTTTTTTGCTGACTATCTGTTCAAATTTATATATATCTGTTAAAATTATTTTCTATGTGTTCAAAATTTTCTCTATCTGTTCAATTTTTCTTCTTTATCTATCAAGATTATTTATCTGTTCAATTTTTTCTCTTATCTGTCAAAAGTTCTATTTTTTCCATATTTTTTTTCTTATCTATTTATTTGTTTTTATCTATTCGATGTTTTAATCTATTGGAGGTCTGTTGTATTGGAAAAAATTCAATCTGTTTAAAAAAAATTAAATTTGGTTATTTTTGTCTGTTTATTCTACAGAGAGGAGTCGCTTGGAAGGATGGATTAACAATCTCATATCTCTAGCAGCTTGTAACAATCTCACAGTTCCAGATCTCTTTCTTCTCACACAACCACCGCCTCTCGTCTTTCCTTGCTCTATTTTGCCCTACATCTATCGCCGAAAATCTTTGAACAAGGATCTCATTCAGCAATTGAAATTACTGGATCTTTCAGAATGTGTAATATAGAGATCAAACTTAACATCCTCACATACAAGTTCAACAAAATCAAAACACACATTTACACAATCAAAATATAACCGGGAAAACAAAAAAGCTAAAAGAAAAAATTTAAAGTGTAAAAAAAGTATAAGATTAGATCTAAAAAGAGTCAATCGGAGTGATTGAGACTCAGAATTGAAGGATTGAAAACTGAGAAGAGAGAGAGAAGAGATAGTGGTGAGAGAGAGAATAACTAGATCTAGGGTTCGATCCTGTTCTCCCTGGAGTAGATTTGAGACACCATTCTAGATTCCACATCATTACGCCATTCTCGTTCTCTTACAGGTGGCAGATCGGCAGCGACGGAGGTGGTGGTAGTCTGTCGGTGACGAAGAATATGAAGAGAGGGTGAGAGAGAGAGAGAGAGAGAGAGAGAGAGAGAGAGAGAGAGAGAGAAAGAGGATGACAAGCTTCGTATTAGGAAACCGTGGGTTCATTTTCTTCATCTGTTGAAGGTAGCGCTCTCTAAGGACCTCGATATGATCGAGATCGAGCCGATCTAGGGCGACTTGCTTCTTTATGATCTCGTCATCAATCTTGTCTTCGTAGGCGGCAACAATCTTGTCTCTGTCGGCGGTGAGAAAGATGAAGAGAAAAAATGAGGAGAGAGAAAGAGAGGTCTACCATCACTGACGAGAGTAAAAAAATAGGGCTTCGGATCCGGCGGTGGTAGTTGGTAGTGGAGGTGGAGCGGGAGAGGGATGAGGGGTTGTGGAGGAGGATAGAAGGGGTTTGGTCGAAGATGGAAAGGGGTTCGCCAGAGGCAAAGACAGAGAGAGATGAAAGGATTGGGGATCCCGCCCAAGACCTTATAAAAATCATATCAAGTAGAAAAACACACACCCACACAGAAGGAGACACCATATTTAACGTGGTTCGGCCATAATGCCTACGTCCACGGGAGAGTAACCGTTTATCACTTATAACAATGGAGAGATTACAGAAATATTACAATAGAGGAGAAGCTCACACTATTCTCACTCACCCATTCACCCGTCTCCTTCGCTCACACCGAGGGAGACGGTTTCTCTACCTCACATCTCTCATTCTCTTGGTTGGTTTACTCACATTCTTGCCTATCCAAAACCTCCTCCATTTATACACAAATGAGGGAGGTCCTCATTGGTTGCCACCTACCTTCTTCCATTCTCTAGTGGGTTGGAGTTGGTTAGGCATCTCCACCATTATCTAGTGGGTGCTCCATTGGTTCCTCCATTGATCACCACTTCTCTCTAGTGGGTTAGCCACTCACATGAGATGATCCAACAAATCACCCATCAACCCATGTGAGGTGATCCACTGCACACACTGCTGTTAATCTTGTCACGCCCAAAAACTAACAGAATCTTCATCTCCTTACTGAGACACTGCATCCCTTGAAGTTAGAGATAATACACCAGAGATACAAGATGAGGAGGGAATCCTACATCCTCAACTCAACTCATACCACTCTCTGATTTGGAGAGAGCCTCTGCTCCTATCTCCCACAGATCTCTTCCACGCTTCTTGTCTCGGATGTCTTCACTTGCTATGCTTGAACTTGCGTAACCAAGATATCCTGCACCCCCTGATTGAGATACCCAGCACCCCCTGCCCGAGATGCCTTGCACTCCTTTTGAGTGCTCTGTGACACTGCAGCTCTTTCTTGAAATGGCACTATCCTGCCATGTATCTCCTTGCACGGCCAAAACTGGAGCAACAGAAAACTCTTCATTTGTCTGGTCAACGTTCATGGTTTTCTTCGCTCGGAGTTTCCCTTGAACGATCCTGAACTATCAACATTTGCCCTTTGCACTCTTGAACAACTTCCCAGCGTTTCCACACACTTATTGTTCATGCCTTTTGCAATCCCTGATCTCCAGTTCTGCGATACACGTTACTTGCGTATCTATCACTTGTATTACCAGATGATGGTTGACAGTAGCTCTTTCTTCGAAAGCAACTTCAACAGATCTGTACAAGTCACCAACTATGCAACACCTAGCATAGTACCCACATCCATATTCTTGAGTACTCATCGTGGCTCCATTTCTCCTCCTGCACTCGAGCTCGCTTGAGAGATCAGCAACTACTCTGTTTTATCAAAAGGTGCGTTCGCCGCCACAGAATCAAAAAACCGATACCATAACCCAGGTATCTAACCATTCAGTCAAAACTAAATGCCATCTGCTGTACAAAACACAAGCGCTTTTCCAAAAAACATAGCAGATTCCATTGCTCAAAATCACATTGAGCCAATGTAAAGAACATGCCGAACCAATCGAGCTAGCTCTTCGATTTTCTGCAACTCAAGCTCTACCATAGTGCCAAGTTCCGATTTCTATAGGCGCCAAACAAGTTGTCCTTGACAACTCCAAACAAAACATGGTGAGCAACCCGCTTGAACCAATGCTGAGGAGACTAAACAAGAGAGGCTTCAAATTCTCCGTCAAAGCAACTTCGAAAGCGGTACCAAAAACATCATGTCCGATCAACCATCAAACACAATACTGCTCTCTTCAAGCTCGAATTAATCAAGAGAGCCAAACATATTCTCCAAGAACTGAGGCAAGTTCTCCACCAAACAAAACTGGACTGTGGATGCAGTTAGGCTCTAACCAGTTCGAAAGTATCGGAACAAACTTCAAACGAACTAACAAAATACCAAGAGCCAAAAATTCTGAAGTGTCAAGCAAACTCCAGATTCCTGCAATTCCAACCAGCAGACACAAGATGATGCACTATCTTCACAGCTGCCAAAAACCGCTCAAAGGCGCGTGCACCGTAAATACACAACTCCAACAGTCCCCGCTGACTCCACCGAGTCTGCAAACGATCTATTCCCTCCAAATCCAACGGCAGATTAAGGGATGGATCCCAACACATGAGATTCACAAAATCACCATCTTCACGTTTCTCCGCAACAATCTCTTCCAATCTTCAATGAACACCAACAGTCAGACCCCTTCCAAAGAAGCAAACACTCGGAGTCTGAATCGTCACCCAGACTACCAATAACTGATGTCTTCGAATATGGAACAGATTGCGAAAATGAAAATCCACATGAAGAAGAAGAAACAATCAAGTCTCACAAACCGGAGACACCTCTGGATCTAATCAGACACGATCATAGATCCCAACTGTGATAATGAATCTCATTAAACCATGACTCTGAAAATCGCTAATAATCCGTGAAAGACCGCCAACAATAATGCCTTCAATAGACATTGAACAAGAACGCCAAAGCTCCACCAAGATCTGAAGTACATTGTCACACATTCTTCAAATCGACAAATGCGGAAAAAGCTCCACCAAGATTTGAAGTAGATTGTCACACCTTCTTCAAATCGACAAATGCGGAAAATGCAAGTCTTCCAACAACGATCCATGAAGGATCTTCAACGCCTCCACAGAGGCCAATGCCAATAAAGTACTGCTATTTGGACTTATTACATACGCCAAATCTCCGTAGTACACTCTGCTAATGCTGGTTCTTCTCTATCCCCTAGAGAAAAACCCAATGAACTCTGAAGTTCTGTAACTAACCCAAGAGTCTCCAAATGAACTGATAACTTTTGCAACTGACTCTGAAAGGTCTTCAATTGGCTTCAACCGGGTGAACAAATTTTTTTTACCCCCATCACCCACATGGATGATAAAACACCGTTGTACAAATATGCCTCTATTCCACCGAGCATCCGGAGTGAATTTGTACTTCCTACTTGGAATGTCTTCAACCGCCACACATCATTCTGTATGGCTCGCACCTCTATCATCAGGAATGCTTATACTTTCCTTGTTGAGGTGGCTCCACCTAAACTCTCTGGGTGCCCGTCGCGACTTCACTGCCACGAACCAGATTCAGGACAAAAAAAGAGATCTGCCTCTCACTGGGTGCGCACTGCAGCATCTTATCCATTTCAATTTCTTTGTCTGAAGCTTTTCTTCTGTGAACTAGTTGCTGTTACCAGGCCAAAATCCAGCACACTGCACCTTTGTACGACTCTGTTGCGTACTCTTGCACTGTTGTACGCCAGTACCTTGTACAACATTCCTGCGTGTTCATCTGTGCTATTATAGGTACGTGCTTTTACACCTTATGTGTGCACTACTGTAGCTGTTGCCCTTCCACGTTCACATACTACCAGCACTTCTTGTATTATGTTTGACAGTAGCTCTAACTGCCACAACATTCCCCTAAGCCTGCACTGATTGCCAATCATCATTCTATCGATGAAGTGGACTTTTGATTGAACCAGATCTTCCGATCACATCAACAACCAAGAAAGTTCCTAAGAAAGACTGGTGGGGTCACAACCGGTCCCACTTAAGAACTAGTCTCCTTAGACAGTGTCTTTTTGACAGAACTTTCCTAGACATTATTGATCTTGAGATAATCATGTGCAATTCTCCTGATCGCGCCCTGACCAATCCTGATCTCCATTGATTTGCCATTTGATCAAGCCTGATCTCCTTTGGTCTTCAATGATCTATCTCGATCTGTATCTAGTTGTCCAATCTGGTCAGAATCTGTCCATTCTAACATCTTTAGTGAATCCGCAGCGTTCCACAATATCCGATAACCTTCCTTCGACTATTAAAGATGACAAACTTCCATGTTTTAACAGTCTTTAAAAAATCATTCAGAATTTCACCATTCTGACCTCGCGGTTGCGTCCGGAACGGTCCGATTAGCTAGGACCAACCATCGCTGCATTTCCGGGGACCTCACTGAAAACTTTGTTCAAAACTGGGGCAAAATTGCAAATTTCCCAAACACGGAGACAAAACTATAATTTCACAAACTACAGGGGCCAAAATAAAATTTTCCAAAACCAAATTATAAATTTCTGAAAACTTCAGGGACCAAATTATAATTTACCAAACTTCTAGGGGCCAATATACAATTTCTTGAAACCTCTGGCCAACCTGTAATTTCCAGAAGCGCCAATTTAAACATCTGACCGTACAGATGGGTTCGGAATACTCCAAACAGTTGGAAACAACCATTGGATCATCAGAAACGGGCTCCGAACGGCTCAGATCAGGCCAAAAAAGTTTAGACGCTTCAGATCTGCGGTTGCACCATAGCCGCAGCGCACTGGTTCTTTCCTCTGCCTCTGGTTGACTGGTCAATAGAGGCGCTGACATGGCAGACACGTGGCACTGGGTGATGACGTGGACACCACGTGGTGGTGACGTGGCAGATGACTGGTCTGACAAGTGTCAATGACTGGGCAGATGACACTACAGCCACATGGCCATGGCTGCTGACGTGGCTGATGACTCGGCGCCACGTGGCATACGCGTGGTGCCCACGCGCACGCGCCACTCACCTTCTTTCTTCTTCCACGCGTGTGGCACGTGCACGCGACTGGGTGGACGCGTCGATTGATTGCACGGCGCGTGGGAGCGCGTGCTGCGACTGGGCCTCACGCGCTCTCTTCAGGAGGCGCGTAAGGGCGCGTCCGGTTTCCTTTGGGTTTCTTCTTTGCACTTCTGGACCCCTCTCGTCGAGGCCTTGTTCCTGGTATGCTCAAAACCGGATTTCGAGCAATTTGATTTCTGGACAGTTTCGAAAAATCACACTGTTTTGTTCCGAAAACGTCCGACGAGGCTCTGATACCACTTGTAGGGATCGGGGATCCCGCCCAAGACCTTATAGAAATCATATCAAGCAGAAAAACACACACCCACACAGAAGGAGACGCCATATTTAACGTGGTTCGGCCATAATGCCTACGTCCATGGGAGAGTAATCGTTTATCACTTATAACAATGGAGAGATTACAGAAATATTACAATAGAGGAGAAGCTCACACTATTCTCACTCACCCATTCACCCGTCTCCATCGCTCACACCGAGGGAGACGGTTTCTCTACCTCACATCTCTCACTCTCTTGGTTGGTTTACTCACATTCTTGCCTATCCAAAACCTCCTCCATTTATACACAAATGAGGGAGGTCCTCATTGGTTTCCACCTACCTTCTTCCACTCTCTAGTGGGTTGGAGTTGGCGAGCCACCCCCACCATTATCTAGTGGGTGCTCCATTGGTTCCTCCATTGATCACCACTTCTCTCTAGTGGGTTAACCACTCACATGGGATGATCCAACAAGAAAAAGGCAAAGACGGAGAGAGAAAGGAGAAGAGAGGATAATTTCTCTCTCTAGACCCAATTCAACAGATCAGTCACTATTATATATATATGTGTGTGTGGGTGTCACAATTTAAACAGATAAAACAATAAATCAATTTAAACAAATAATATAAAATGGATAGTTTAGTCATTTCACGTAAGTATATTCTTATTGACGGAATAAGTTCACACATAGACTATTGGATAAAACAAATTCAAAATTAGACTCTCCTATGAACGCCCCAAAAATAATAGATATAGAAAGGGAATTATTCAATATTTTTGGAGTGAACACGTGGTACTCTATAAGATTTTAATTGATAAAAAAGGGTAAGAATTTACGATTTATATTGAGGATATGAAAACAATATGAGAACTAAATAATTAGTGATTGATTTGAAATATGATCACGTAATGTTTTGAGATTATTAAACAATTTCCAATATAGAGGTGCTAATTCTTACCTCCGATTTAAGTAAATAAAGAAAAATAATAAAATAATACGCAACTTGTATTTAATACATTGAAAAATGTTTGGGACCCCCATAAAAGATGACCCTCATGACCCCCACTGATGTATTGGCCATTGATGTGTTTGAATTTTTTTTAAAAATTGTATTTGACAATGACATAAATGACTCAAATTATTTTGAGGATTATGAAAATTATATTTTGTGAGTTCTCTATTATTATGTTAACACATTTTGGATGATTAGCGGTAAGCTTATTTACAACCTGGGCCAACATGAAGTACCTTTTTTGGACTTCTGGGTATTTGTGGATCCTAGTCGTACTCTTTTTTTAACTTTACTCACCGTCCCCGTTAATGGTGTGCGTGGTGAGATTTAGGTGACTTAAGAACAAAATTATAAATTAAATGTTAAATTAATAAATTTTGATTTGGACAGTTTGGATAGATTAATTTTCTTAAACTGATTATTAAGTATTTATATAATATTTAATATCAATTTGTATAATATTTTTTATATATATAACATAAAATAATTTGACATAATATTTTATATATATAACTATTAATTTTTAATAAATTTCACATTTTAAATCTCTTTTACACTTATTTTCACTTTAATATTTCATTTGAAATTAAAAAATATATATATGTATATTATAGCAGAGTGGAGTGATTTCGAAAGAGAATTATAAAATTTAAAATATAATTCACGGTTAGCAAATGCAATGATACGAATTGATATGAATTAGTACACTTTTAACGGATTAGACAATATTTTGCACAATCTTAATCACTGCCACCACAATTTAATTCCTATAAACAAATCATGAAGCTATGTCCTCTCTTTCTTCCCAATCGTGATTGACAATTTGACACTTTTGATTATCAAATTTTTCTTCGGTTGTATTTACATTATAAATTTATATAAGTATTTTAAAAAAAATAATATAAAAAAATATAATTATATTTCATTCACATTTCAGTTATTTTTTTCTTTTATAATTTTGATTTTCGACTTAAATTTTATGATTCAAGCAAAGTTTTATAATCAGTTTGGTTCTGATGATTTCGTAAAAAATAATAAAAATAGAGAAATAATTTGTTTTTCTTCTTATGTTTAATTTATAAGTTAAGTGAGAAATAGCGAGAAACAAAATATTTTATTTTATAGATTTTATTTCTCATTAAAAGTGGTAAGAAACTAATTGATTGGTTGTATATTTTTCATAATACCAATAATCTCATCTTTATCCCTATGTCATATACTTTATTTTCTTATTTATTCAAACGTGATAGTGAGAAAGCGCAACAAATTCTTTTATTTTATTACCTAATGAGATAACACAATAATTTCATTTCTTTTCCAAATGGATTGTGAGTATTATAGTGTGTTATTGTGCTTTATTATGGCTTATATTTATACCACTATCCTCCATATATCATTGTGGGCCTCATTCTAAGTCCATAACGATGATCCGAATCGTTCATATCGTAAACTTCGCAATGAAAACCGTCTATACAAAAATATGTAGCAAATCTTAATAGATGATGCGCTCTCTTAGTAGGCGGATGCTCAATTCGAATCTTATTATTACCCTATGCAATTTTCACATTTTTTCCTTTTATTTTTCCCTTAATTGTTAAAAAACAAAAAAGAAAAAAAAAAAAAAAGGAATAGACCCAAAACAGAAAGAAAGGGGAAAGGATTACACATGGTTAGGAAGAGTGGACTCTCTAAATCTCTAATGATGAGGTCAAGAGACTCTTAGCCAACAAACTTAATTCTTAATGAGATGCATGCATTGATCCTTAACCAACAGATTAACTCAGTAGATTGCTCTAAAGTGATGCCTGTTAGCAGTTAGCTAGATTTGAGGTGCTTTAGTAGGCGTAGTAACACAATTACTGTTTTTTTGGTCACTAATTAGGAAGTAAGAACACTGTCTGACCTTAATATAGGATCGTTCAAGTTGACTTACCAAGAGAGCAATTAGCTAAAATCTATGCTACATATGGACTAGGGTGCAGATGTGAGGTGCGAGTGCATATTTAGAGGTCGGATTTATCAATTCTCAAATTTAAAAATATAAGCAAAAAATGACATATTTTTATATTTTTAATCTATTAAAAAGTGAGATAAAATGGTGCTATATATAACATATAATGTCCAAAAGGTATTTTATAAAAATTATACAACAATATACATGTAAGATGATATTAAATGTAAAGATATAAGCAATGTTTGATGGAAAGTATCGAACATATATCTCACATTCTTGTTCAAGTGTCAGATGTTTGATATGGATATTTGATTTACTTTGAACAGCTTGCCAAACAAAGCTTTATCTAGTCATGCATGCAGATTGTGGTGGGTAAACCAAATCAAACCAAACCAGTGATGGTAATTAGTCCTGAATCAACTAATAAAATTTGATTAGATCAGTGTATGACATATACCTAAACATGAAGTTGGACCCGGCAATCTCAGGTTCATTGAATTTTAATACAACATTATCATGATATATGAAGCATGTTTGGCACATCATTATTATATATATATATATATATATTGCAATTTGCAGACTCATAAAGGAACCCATAATTTGAAACTCGAAATGATCCATAAAAATATGTGTATATTGGAAGGCAAGACAGTCTTAGGACCATGAATGATTCTTGTCTCAACATCCAAATTTTTTTCTTAGGAGACAATGTGTTATGTGGTTTAAGCTAATAATTCTAAAGATATGCATTGCCCATTTTGATTGACAATATATATTGTTTTAGTTCTTGTAATGAAATTATTTGCATATTTGCATTGGAAAAAGTTTAGAAATATATAGAAAGTAATCTTATAACTACATGACTCCCACGTAGGTGTGAGAGTTGTGTGCAGTTCTATGCAAATGATAAAACATAAAAACATGCATATATTTTGGAATAGTGAATCCTACACTGGTTACAATGATTGTTTGCTAGGCTTATCATGTATTTATTACCCTTATTGTTAGGTTTTTATTCTTGGTAATCTCATTTGACAAAATTTCTTTCAGTTGTAATTGTATTCGATCTTTTATTTCAGTGAGGTTATGAGTTTTAGATGCGAATCCAACCCGAATTGTACTTTGCAGAGAAGTTTGTGATGTTAATTCAATCATGTTTGTCACTTCGCTGACTATGTCGAGGATCGAGCTGCCTGGTTAGTTCGCGGGGGGTTCAGGGGGCAGTGCCTCTTGGTGGGTCCGGGGCAGCGTCCAGACGGGGTCGAGGGGCAGCGCCCCCGAAGCAAAATGCAAAAATGCATTCGAAGTTGATTGTTCGCTCGAGCGGAGAATGTTTGGTTCTAGAAGTTTGACCTGTTTGCAAAAGTACTGAAAGTTGGGATTTTACGCTCGAGTGAACTTTCCTGCACTCGAGCGAGGTCCTCTCGAACGGCCATTCCTGTGCTCGAGCGGAGATCGCAAATCAATTTTCTATAAATATACGATTTAGTCAGATTTTAGGGTTATGACTTCTAGATCTTCTTCTTGGATGTTAGAGTTTATATGTGGAACTTCTTTGTTAGTTTCTTTAATGTTTGTTTGAGTTTAAATCTGGTTTGAAAAGTATACATCAAAAGATTGTTTATTTCGTCTAATACAAAAGAGAGTGTTGTTCTTTGGTGAATTCTGTAGAATTCGGTCTTGAACCTTTGGTGGATTCCGGAGTGGCTCATCGTCGTAATTCAATATTGGCGTTGTGGATTCAACGTTGGGTAAGACAATTCCGAGGTGAAGACAGGGCTGGAAGAGGCACATAGGAGTTGATTCAAATCGGACGTGGATTCGCTAAGTAATTGAGAGTACACGTGTAATTCTTTTATGTCTTCTTGGTGGGTTGTTTTGTGACTTTTGTCCGTGATATTTTTTATCACAATTGGAGGCGCTCAAATTGTGATTTTTCCATGTTAAAACCATTGTATTGATTTGTCTTGATTATTTGATTAAGATTGTTATTTACTGTATAAAATTGATATATAATCACAAATCAACATCTAGAAAATTTTTAAATTTTTCACTTATGTTTGTATCAAATTTACCTGCAAGCATTAGTAATTTTTGTTGTTTATTTTGCCATAAACACATTTTTAACAAGCAAGTGGTATATACTAGGCTGGAAAACAAAAGGTTAAATATTGTTTATGTTGGCAGAATTCTTTTGACTTTTATAACTCTATCTGTTGGCAATCCTGCTGTCATGTGCGGGTAGTGGGCACAACTTAATTGACCTTTGGGACTGCACTGCTTTAATTTGATTCAGTTCAGCTGTCAAGATGTTAGTTTAGATTGTTTTTGATTCATGAATTTGAGTAAAGATTTAGAAAAAAAAATAAAAATAAATTATATTAATAATTTTTATATTTTGAGACTTGTGTCATTTTGATTCCTAACTTTTTAATTATAATACATTTAATCATGAATTTTGAATCTTGTTCCAAATAAGGATAATTGAAGATACCATTGCTCAATTTCAAGGGCAAAGTTGTCAATTTGATAAAATATCAACTAATTTAATAAAAATAAATGCCAAAAAAATATTTTTGAATTTTTAAAAATTATTTTTACCCACTAAAGATAAAATTATGTAAAATTGATAAATCTTTTACACATTTATTTATTTTTGGGGCATTTACATACAAGTCTCATTTTGTGAACTTATAATCCATTAAGTCCTAGATAAAATTATTTACTCCTTCAAGTCCCATTAATTTTTAATAGACTAATTTATCCTTCCAAACCTAAATTTGGGAATCAGATGGTCGTCTTCTAATCCACGATCGAGCTCCCCCAGGTCGTCGTCGTCGGCAGCCAAAGCAGCGGCAAATCGAGCGTACTCGAAGCTCTTGTCGGCCGCGATTTCCTCCCCAGGGGTTCCGATACGCCCACTGGTGCTTCAGCTGTTGCAGACCAAGCGGAAGCTCGATGGCTCTGAGGAGGAGTACAGGGAGTTCTTGCACTTGCCTTCCAAGAGGTTCTACGATTTCAATGAAATTCTGAGAGAAATCCAGGTATTCTTTGATTTCATTTACTACTGTGCTTGCTTTGTGTTTGGTTATTGAGAAAGTAGTGATGATTATTACATGACTGATATGGATTATAAGCTTCAAGATTGGCTTACAAATTGTGGTTTCTTATAGAGGTAAAGATTGGGCAATTGACAGCAAAGGAAACTTGGGAAAAGAACTATGGTGTTTTACATTTTATTATTGTGATTGATTGCAATGTCTAGATGAAGAGTTTATGCAGCAATCCATGAATGGAGCGGCTAAGTCTTTTCTCTCTCTCTCTCTCTCTCTCTCAATTGTGTGTGTGGTGTGTGGTGTGCATGTGACACATACGCAGTGTAATTTCGGAGTAAGCGAGTTGTTTAGCTGAGTCTCTTTTTTGAAATTGAGAATATTATCAGTTTATAATATTCTCAATTTTAATTATGAAAAAAAACTTCATTCAGTAATCTAATGTGTTAAGTTCGCAGAATTTTTTTTTTTTTCAATCCCATACTTTTTTCAGAAGCCAAACAGATTGTGATCAAGAAAGAAGAGAACACATATGTCATGACCCGAACCTGCCCCTATGGGTTAAGGACATAACCGGCCAGTAATCCTGAGATTACGTACGGCCTCAAACCTTAACAGACATAATTCATCAGAGTAAAGGGACCAAACGGAAGCAAAAATTTAAAACTTTGTCCATAGAGCCGTGCTTATATGCACTCAAAACAAACCATGCACATGTACGTTAATAACCCACAACAAGTACAGTATCGCAAAATCCTTCACAGACAGGATCATCCAAACTGAGGGGTTGTTTGGGGTGTCTTAAATAAGTGCACTTTTTGTCTTTTTGGACTAAAAAATTGAGGTTGAAAATATGGATGTTTGGGTTAACTTTTTGACTTTTTATGGAAAAATGTGTAATAAAAAATTGTAAAAATTGATTTGTAGGGAAAAATTCGAATTGGGAGTTGTACAGCCGTAATTATTGACTTTTGGTGAATAGTGTTAACTTTTTAACTTTTTGAGTAACTTTTTGGCTTTTTGACTTTTTTACAAGTTCCCAAACTTGGCCTGAGTCAACCCATATCAAAACTATATACAGATGTACACAAAGTCCTTGCCAACAAGACAAAATATAATTACATAACAAAATGGCAAGGATGGGTCTCGTATGTGAGACACAAGGCTGACTCTCCAAAACTCATGTTGTTCCTGGCAGGCTTCACTAGGGCTGGGTTTGGACTTCCCTCGGCTCATCTACAAACACATGAATGAGCGTGAGCGATAGCCCAGTGAATAATATCGAATACATAAGTTACATAAGCAATATGAAGAAAAACATGCTCCGAACGGCCTTGGGCCCAATGCATATTTCTGCTTAACATATATATATTTATACAAAATTCAGATCAAATGACTGTAGTTTCGAACATACTGGCCTTTGGCCCAATCAGAACTCCATTCATGTCAAAACGGCCATCGGCCCATTCATTTATGTCAGAACGGCCTTCGGCCCATTCATTTTTGTCAAAACGGCCTTCGGCTCATTCATTTACATCAAAACAGCCTTCGGCCCACTCATTCATGTCAAAACGACCTTTGGTCCATTCATTTCTATTAAAACGACCTTCGGTCCATTCATTTCTATCAAAACGACCTTTGGTCCATTCATTTTTATCATGTCAAACTTTTGTCCACAATCCCAATTAGCAACTCATAAAGTTTATAAGGGAAATAAACAATTGGACATTGACAAGCTTTCAAATATTGATATTACTCACAGTGATCGGCTTGTGGATTTTCCCTGGAGCTTGACCCTACACATTTCATGAACACAAAGGGGGTCATTAACAGTTCAATCCGTTCTTTGATTCGCATATTCCTCTTTAGGCTTTATTCTTATCTCATTAACTCATTTACAATGCTTAACATATGCCTAAGAGTGCTTACAAGTGAAAGAGAACGGAAAACGAAACATAGAACGAGCATACAAAATTTCAGGGAACAGGGTCCCCGCTAGAGCGTCAACTTCCCCGCTCGAGCGCACCCTTAGGGCCTGCAAAAGTACTGGTTGCATGAAAAATATGCTCGCGCGTGGGATAGAGCGCTCGAGCGGAAGGCCTGTCTACAAAAACTCCCCGCTCGAGCGTGATATATACCGCTCGAGTGGACATCCAACTCTGCAAAAAGTGCTGGGAGCACGATTTTCCCGCTTGAGCGGCTCTTCCCCCGCTCGAGCGGACATAAAAAATCTAGGTTTTCCAGATTGAGTTCTTGAGCTCCAATTCGAATTTCAACCAACAAAACATGCATGTTATGGCTCAAATCTCAAATATAGTTATGCTAACATGCCATAAACACCAAAACACATTACAATGGAGCCCAATTCACAATTAATTCACATGTATGCCCCAATCCCCCATCAACTCATTCTAATACAAACAAAATCATACTTTCAAAGCTCATATCTTACTTATTCAAACATGCATGCTAATCTTGATTTAATTTCCATCCCAAACAATGCAAATGGTGTTCATTCTCATGGAATACAATAAAAGCATACTTGCATGTAAGATTTAACACCTTTATTTCCATGTTCAACTCAATACATGCTAGATTATGCATTTCCACAACAATTATATACATGCGTGCCTTCATTGACCTTCAATTGAACACAAGCAACTCAATTCCCTTACATTCAAACTAATTCATGCTCTTGACCATCTATTAAACTTGAATTCACAAGGTGATGACTATAAATGCATGAATCACTCACCAAGGAGCTTTAATCTCCCCAATTTAGCAATACTTGAGCTCAAACTCCAAAAGGTCCAAGTCTTGAAGCACAAATGCACAATTCTCTCTTCTCTCTCTCTCTCTCTCTAAGAGCCGTCTCTCTCTCAATCTTAATTGTATAACTCAGATTTTGAGTTCAATACAGTTAAAGGAGAGTATAGTGCTAACATACAATAAGCCCCATTAACATATTATTTTAATATAAAATAATTGGGCACTTAATTCATCAATTTAATCAGTTTAAACTAACCCGAATAAATTTTCAATTAAATTTCACCGTAGGCTCTAAAAATTACGCTAATCACAATGGCGTAATCAATTTCGGGTTCTGTGGCCGATAAGGCCTTCAATTTAATTTCCAAAGCAGATTATTCAAACAGATATTCCTACGGTGAACAGATAAAACTTCAAAATCACATATATTCATATAATGGCACATAAAATTATACAAAACACATAATCATACTCAAATTAAGGACCAATTAGCATACTACGGAACAGGGGTATCACAGTCTTCCCCCCTTTAGGAAGTTTGGTCCTCCAAACTTAATTTACCTTTGTCGGGAAACAAATGTGGATAGCGTAGATGCATTTCCTCATTTTTTTCCCATGTAGCATCTGTCCCATAGTGTTCCTTCCATTCCACTTTCACCATCGGGATGGATTTGTTTCTCAATTCTTTCACTTGTCGGTCAACAATTCTTTTCGGCCATTCAGCATATTCCATATTTTCATCAATAGCAACCCGGTGATAATCAATCACATGTAACGGGTCTCGAAGGTAACCCCTCAGCATTGACACATGAAACACATTATGGATTTGCTCGAATCCCGGTGGCAAAGCAACCCTATAAGCAACTAGACCGAGTCTCTCCAAAATCTGGAACGGCCCAATGTAACGGGGCGACAACTTGCCATTTTTCCCAAATCTGACTTGGCCTTTCATCGGAGAAACACGGATGAACATATGGTCACCAACCTCATACTCAAGAGGTCTTCTCCGAACGTCTGCATAATTCTTTTGTCGGTCCTGAGCTGTTTTGAGCCTTTGACGAATAGTCTTGATTTTCTCAGAAGTGTCTTGTACAATTTCTGGCCCAAGCAAAGCTCTATCCCCGACCTCTGTCCAACAGATATGTGATCTACACCTCCTACCATACAAAGCCTCGTATGGTGCCATACCGATGCTGGAGTGGAAGCTGTTATTATAAGCAAATTCTGCAAGTGGCAAATAATCTTCCCAACTTCCCTAAAAATCCAAAGCACACATGCGAAGCATATCTTCCAATGTCTGCATCGTTCGTTCTGACTACCCATTTGTCTGTGGGTGGAATGCAGTACTGAACCTTAGTTCTGTTCCCATAGCTTCCTGCAAACTCTTTCACAATCTAGATACAAATTTCGGATCTCTATCCGACACAATAGATACCGGAACTCCGTGTAAATGGACAATTTCATCAACATAAATAGTAGCCAATCTATAAGCAGTAAATGTAGTTTTGATAGGCAGAAAATGTGCAGATTTAGTCAATCTATCAACTATAACCCAAACAGAATCCATACCTCGAGAAGTCCGAGGTAGGCCAACAACGAAATCCATAGTCACATGTTCCCACTTCCATTCAGGAATAGGGAGAGGTTGAACTAGACCGCCTGGTTTTTGATGTTCAGCCTTAACTTGCTGACACTGAAGGCACTTGGACAAATATTCTGTAATCTCTTTCTTCATTTTAGGCCACCAATAGGTTTGTTTCAAATCCCGATACATTTTATTGTTACCCAGATGCATAGCAAATACGGACTTGTGGGCTTCATCTAAAACCCTCTTCTTTAGTTCAGGGATATCTGGGACACATATTCGGTTCCAGAATTTCAACACTTCATTCTCAATGCTAAATTCTGCTTTTGGACTTGTCTCAAATTCATCAATTACCTTTCTGAGGAACTCATCCTCTTTCTATTTCTGCTTGATTTCATCAACAATTGCCGGCTCGGCTGTAATAGCGGCTATCAATCCGCCCTGTTCACATACTACCACTTCAATTTCAGACTTTTCAAAGTCTTGCAAAATCTCCCTTTGTTCAGTAAGCAAACAAGCCATACTCCCTGTTGATTTTCTGCTCAAGGCATCAGCCACTGTATTAGCTTTCCCGGGATGATACTGAATCTCTAGATCGTAGTCTTTTATCAATTCTAGCCATCTTCTCTGACGCATATTCAACTTTTTCTATGTGAAGAGGTATTTCAGGCTCTTATGATCCGTGTAGACTTCACACTTTGCCCCATACAAATAATGCCGCAAGATTTTCAAAGCAAAAATGACTGCAGCCAATTCTAGGTCATGTGTTGGATAATATTTCTCGTGCGGCCTCAACTGTTTGGAGGCGTAAGCAATAACCTTTCCGTTCTGCATTAACACACAACCCAAACCCTTATAAGATGCATCACTGAAAATCAAAAAAAAATTCGTACCTGAAGGTAGTGTCAAAATTGGTGCAGTGGTCAATCTTATCTTCAATTCATGAAAGGCTGATTCTCTTTCACTATTCCACTCAAATGGTTGTCCTTTACGTGTCAATTGGGTAAGAGGTACTGCTAGTTTCGAAAAGTCCTTCACAAACCTGCTGTAGTACCCAGCTAAGCCCATGAAACTGCGAACTTCTGTCACATTAGTCGGTGTAGGCCAATTCACAGTTGCCTCTATCTCCAGCGGGTCCACTGAAATTTCTTCCTTGTTGATCACATGCCCTAAGAAAACAACCTCATCCAACCAAAACTCACATTTCTTTAATTTAGCAAATAGTTTTCTTTCCCGAAGTATTTGTAAAACAGTCCTCAAATGATGTTCATGTTCAAGTCTATCTCTAGAGTATATCAAAATATCATCGATGAAGACTACAACAAACTCATTAAGGTAGGTTTTAAAAATTCTATTCATTAAGTCCATAAATGCTGCCGGAGCATTAGTTACCCCAAATGGCATAACAAGAAACTCAAAATGACCATACCTTGTTCTGAATGTGGTTTTCTCAACATCCTCTACCTTAACCTTCAGCTGATGATACCTGGATCTCAAATCAATCTTAGAAAACACCTGTGATCCCTGTAACTGGTCAAATAAGTCATCAATACGGGGCAAGGGATATTTGTTCTTTATCGTTACCTTGTTCAATTCCCGGTAATCAATGCACAGGCGCAAAGTACCATCCTTCTTCTTTACAAATAACACTGGTGCACCCCAAGGCGAAGTGCTAGGCCGGATAAACCCTTTATCAAGAAGGTCTTGCAACTGTTCCTTTAATTCTTTCATTTCAGCAATGGCCATTTTGTAGGGAGTTTTAGAAATAGGCTGGGTGCCTGGCACAGTCTCAATAGTAAACTCTATCTCTCTGTCTACTAATTCCCCTGGTAATTCATTCGGAAACACATCCGAAAATTCTCTAACAATAGGAATATTATTCAATTTAACATTCTCAGATTGTTCAGACAGCACATAGCACAAATAACCCTGGCACCATTTCCTGATCAGTTTACATGCTTTCATTGCAGATATCAAATAAGGTGGAGGCACTACCCCATTACCCACAAACACTCTTTCTGTTCTGGTGGGTTAAATACAACCCTTTTTGTCACACAGTCTATGGTGGCACAATACTTGGTCAACCAATCCATGCCCAAAATTACATCGAAATGTTTAAAGTTCAAGGGCAACAAATCTACATATAGGGTAGCATCCTCGATATGCATGTCACAAAACCGATATATATAATCACATAACACAGATTCCCCCGATGGAGCAGACACACATAACAAATATGGCAATAACTCTAGGGGCCTATTTAGTCTAGATGCAAATGTATATGTCACAAATGAGTGCGTTGATCCAGAATCAATTAATACAAAGGCATCTTGATTACATATTGAAATAGTACCTGAGACAACGGCATTGGCATTCCGTGTATTGCTTGGAACAAGTACAAAAACTCTCCCCTGTCTCACTGTATCCCCAGTAGTAACAGATTTCAAAGTGTTTCCCAGCTTCGGGATCGATGCAGTGGAACTAGCTGCTAGTTTCCCACTGTTTTGATTACATTCTCGGGCTATGTGCCCTTGCTTCCCACATTTGAAACAGGCTCCTGACGCACGGTAACAGACTCCACGGTGCCTTTTGCTACAGATATTGCACATGGGAGCTGTGTCTCGGGAAGAATTTGAAGTAGTTGAGGAGCCTGTGTTTTGCTTTTTCAGAAATTTCTTCTTCGAAAAGAAGCCTTGCCTTTTGTTGCCTTTCCATTCTATTACTAGCTTAGCTTGTCTAGCTATGTTAGCCTCTGATATGATGGCCCTGTCTAGCACCCCAATGTAGGTCTCCAGCTTTAGGGCATTCACCCTCTCTAGGATGTCACTGCGGAGTCCACCTTCAAATGTCTTGCCTTCTTATAGTCTGTGTCAATTACATGTGGTGCAAACCTGGCCAATTCAGTGAATTTGGCCACATACTCAGCTACAGTCATGCTGTCTTGCTTGAGTTCCATGAACTCTACCACTTTCCTATCCCGGACACATTGCGGGAAGTACTTGTCATAAAATATTTCTAGAAACTTTATCCAGTCAACATCCTTATGATTTTCTCGCATCAACATCCACCATCTTCTTGCTTCGTCTTCTAGCATAAAAGTGGCTAGAAGCATTTTCTGAGTCTCTGAACAGGGGAACACTTCAAATAATTTCTCTATGCCGAGGACCCACGCTTCGGCTTTCAACGGATCTAATCCCCCGTGAAACTGTGGTGGTTTCATTTTCTTGAATTCCTTGGTGAGAGGTATAATCCGATCATCATTCTGATTATCTGGCACGGGTGGTGCCGGAGGTGGAGGTGGCGAATGTGGTTGCTGCCACTGCTGTTGCCACTCCTGTTGCTGTCTCAAAGCTTCTGCCATTTCCTGTATCAGTTTTTCCATTCTGTCCATTCTGGCAGTTGAGGATTCTTCTATTTCATCTCCTCCTGTACTCACCATCTGATTAAACTTGCATTATATTTCATACAAAAGGTACACAAATATGCACACACTAAGAAGCACATATTCCCAGACAATTTCCAATGCAAGTAGTTCACAACTTACACATATAATTGTCCATATCAAAACATTTAGGCATATAATCAATGCTTCCAAATTCATATTTATCACATGAATGTATCCTAGATCTTATCTAGACGCTTATTGCTCTTTTTGGACAAGTGTGTGAGTTATTAACTCGTGCTTTGATACCACTCTGTCATGACCCGAACCCGCCCCTATGGGTTAAGGACATAACCGGCCAGTAATCCTGAGATTACCTATGGCCTCAAACCTTAACAGACATAACTCATCAAGTAAAGGGGCCAAACGGAAGCAAAAATTTAAAACTTTGTCCATTGAGCCGTGCTTATATGCACTCAAAACAAACCATGCACATGTACGTTAATAACCCACAACAAGTACAGTATCGCAAAATCCTTTACAGACAGGATCATCCAAACTGAGTCAACCCATATCAAAACTATATACAGATGTACACAAAGTCCTTGCCAACAAGACAAAATATAATTACATAACAAAATGGCAAGGATGAGTCTCGTACGTGAGACACAAGGCTGACTCTCCAAAACTCATGTTGTTCCTGGCAGGCTTCACTAGGGCTGGGTTTGGACTTCCCTCGGCTCACCTACAAACACATGAATGAGCGTGAGCGATAGTCCAGTGAATAATATCGAATACATAAGTTACATAAGCAATATGAAGAACAACATGCTCCGAACGGCCTTGGGCCCAATGCATATTTCTGCTTAACATATATATACTTATACAAAATTCAGATCAAATGACTGTAGTTCTAAACATACTGGCCTTTGGCCCAATCAGATCTCCATTCATGTCAAAACGGCCTTCGGCCCATTCATTTATGTCAGAACGGCCTTCGGCCCATTCATTTATGTCAAAACGGCCTTCGGCTCATTCATTTATGTCAAAACGGCCTTCGGCCCATACATTCATGTCTAAACGACCTTAAGTCTATTCACTTATGTCAAAACGGCCTTCGGCCCACTCATTCATGTCAAAACGACCTTCGGTCCATTCATTTCTATCAAAACGACCTTCGGTCCATTCATTTCTATCAAAACGACCTTCGATCCATTCATTTTTATCATGTCAAACTTTTGTCCACAATCCCAATTAGCAACTCACAAAGTTTATAAGGGAAATAAACAAGTGGACATTGATAAGCTTTCAAATATTGATATTACTCACAGTGATCGGCTTGTGGATTTTCCCTCGAGCTTGACCCTACACATTTCATGAACACAAACGGGGTCATTAACAGTTCAATCCGTTCTTTGATTCGCATATTCCTCTTTAGGCTTTATTCTTATCTTATTAACTCATTTACAATGCTTAACATATGCCTAAGAGTGCTTACAAGTGAAAGAGAACGGAAAACGAAACACAGAACGAGCATACAAAATTTCAGGGAACAGGGTCCCCGCTAGAGCGTCAACTTCCCCGCTCGAGCGGACCCTTAGGGCCTGCAAAAGTACTGGTTACATGAAAAATATGCTCGCGCGTGGGATAGAGCGCTCGAGCGGAAGGCCTGTCTACAAAAACTCCCCGCTCGAGCGTGATATATACCACTCGAGCGAACATCCAACTCTGCAAAAAGTGCTGGGAGCACGATTTTCCCGCTCGAGCGGCTCTTCCCCCGCTCGAGCGGACATAAAAAATCTGGGTTTTCCAGACTGAGTTCTTGAGCTCCAATTCGAATTTCAACCAACAAAACATGCATGTTATGGCTCAAATCTCAAATATAGTTATGCTAACATGCCATAAACACCAAAACACATTACAATGGAGCTCAATTCACAATTAATTCACATGTATGCCCCAATCCCCCATTAACTCATTCTAATACAAACAAAATCATACTTTCAAAGCTCATATCTTACTTATTCAAACATGCATGCTAATCTTGATTTAATTTCCATCCCAAATAATGCAAATGGTGTTCATTCTCATGGAATACAACAAAAGCATACTTGCATGTAAGATTTAACACATTTATTTCCATGTTCAACTCAATACATGCTAGATTATGCATTTCCACAACAATTATATACATGTATGCCTTCATTGACCTTCAATTGAACACAAGCAACTCAATTCCCTTACATTCAAACTAATTCATGCTCTTGACCATCTATTAAACTTGAATTCACAAGGTGATGACTATAAATGCATGAATCACTCACCAAGGAGCTTTAATCTCCTCAATTTAGCAATACTTGAGCGCAATCTCCTAAAGGTCCAAGTCCTGAACCACAAATGCACAATTCTCTCTCCTCTCTCTCTCTCTAACAGTCGTCTCTCTCTCAATCTTAATTGTATAACTCAGATTTTGAGTTCAATAGAGTTAAAGAAGAGTACAGTGCTAACATACAACAAGCCCCATTAACATATTATTTTAATATAAAATAATTGGGCACTCAATTCATCAATTTAATCAGTTTAATCTGACCCGAATAAATTTTCAATTAAATTGCACCGTAGGCTCTAAAAATTACGCTAATCACAATGGCGTAATCAATTTCGGGTTCTGTGGCCGATAAGGCCCTCAATTTAATTTCCAAAGCAGATTATTCAAACAGATATTCCTACGGTGAACAGATAAAACTTCAAAATCACATATATTCATATAATGGCACATAAAATTATGCAAACACATAATCATACTCAAATTAAGGACCAATTAGCATACTACGGAACAGGGGTATCACAGTCTTCCCCCCTTTAGGAAGTTTGGTCCTCCAAACTTAATTTACCTTCGTCGGGAAACAAATGTGGATAGCGTATACGCATTTCCTCCTCTTTTCCCCATGTAGCATCTGTCCCATAGTGTTCCTTCCATTCCACTTTCACCATTGAGATGGATTTGTTTCTCAATTCTTTCACTTGTCGGTCAACAATTCTTTCCGGCCATTCAGCATATTCCATATTTTCATCAATAGCAACCCGGTGATAATCAATCACATGTAACGGGTCTCGGAGGTAACCCCTCAGCATTGACACATGAAACACATTATGGATTTGCTCGAATCCTGGTGGCAAAGCAACTCTATAAGCAACTAGACCGAGTCTCTCCAAAATCTGGAACGGCCCAATGTAACGGGGCGACAACTTGCCCTTTTTCCCAAATCTGACTTGGCCTTTCATCGGAGAAACACGGATGAACACATGGTCACCAACCTCATACTCAAGAGGTCTTCTCCGAACGTCTGCATAATTCTTTCGTCGGTCCTGAGCTGTTTTGAGCTTTTGACGAATAGTCTTGATTTTCTCAGAAGTGGCTTGTACAATTTCTGGCCCAAGCAAAGCTCTATCCCCGACCTCTGTCCAACAGATATGTGATCTACACCTCTTACCATAAAAAGCCTCGTATGGTGCCATACCGATGCTGGAGTGGAAGCTGTTATTGTAAGCAAATTCTGCAAGTGGCAAATAATCTTCCCAACTTCCCTGAAAATCTAAAGCACACATGCGAAGCATATCTTCCAATGTCTGCATCGTTCGCTCTGACTGCCCATTTGTCTGTTGGTGGAATACAGTACTGAACCTTAGTTTTGTTCCCATAGCTTCCTGTAAACTCTTCCCAAATCTAGATACAAATTTTGGATCTCTATCCGACACAATAGATACCGGAACTTCGTGTAAATGGATAATTTCATCAACATAAATAGTAGCCAATCTATAAGCAGTAAATGTAGTTTTGACAGGCAGAAAATGTGCAGATTTAGTCAATCTATCAACTATAACCCAAACAGAATCCATACCTCGAGAAGTCCGAGGTAGGCCAACAACGAAATCCATAGTCATATGTTCCCACTTCCATTCAGGAATAGGGAGAGGTTGAAGTAGACCGCCTGGTTTCTGATGTTCATCCTTAACTTGCTGACACTGAAGGCACTTGGACACATATTCTGCAATCTCTTTCTTCATTTTAGGCCACCAATAGGTTTGTTTCAAATCCCGATACAAGTACAGTATCGCAAAATCCTTTACTGACAGGATCATCCAAACTGAGTCAACCCATATGAAAACTATATACAGATGTACACAAAGTCCTTGCCAACAAGACAAAATATAATTACATAACAAAATGGCAAGGATGGGTCTCGTACGTGAGACACAAGGCTGACTCTCCAAAACTTATGTTGTTCCCGGCAGGCTTCACTAGGGCTGGGTTTGGACTTCCCTCGGCTCACCTACAAACACATGAATGAGCGTGAGCGATAGTCCAGTGAATAATATCGAATACATAAGTTACATAAGCAATATGAAGAACAACATGCTCCGAACGACCTTGGGCCCAATGCATATTTCTTCTTAACATATATATACTTATACAAAATTCAGATCAAATGACTGTAGGTCCAAACATACTAGCCTTTGGCCCAATCAGATCTCCATTCATGTCAAAACGGCCTTCGGCCCATTCATTTATGTCAGAACGGCCTTCGGCCCATTCATTTTTGTCAAAACGGCCTTCGGCTCATTCATTTACGTCAAAACGGCCTTCGGCCCATTTATTCGTGTCCAAACGACCTTAGGTCCATTCACTTATGTCAAAACAGCCTTCGACCCACTCATTCTTCTCAAAACGACTTTCGGTCCATTCATTTCTATCAAAACGACCTTCGGTCCATTCATTTCTATCATGTCAAACTTTTGTCCACAATCCCAATTAGCAACTCATAAAGTTTATAAGGGAAATAAACAATTGGACATTGACAAGCTTTCAAATATTAATATTACTCACAGTGATCGGCTTGTGGATTTCTCCTGGAGCTTGACCCTACACATTTCATGAACACAAAGGGGGTCATTAACAGTTCAATCCGTTCTTTGATTCGTATATTCCTCTTTAGGCTTTATTCTTATCTCATTAACTCATTTACAATGCTTAACATATGCCTAAGAGTGCCTACAAGTGAAAGAGAACGGAAAACGAAACACAGAACGAGCATACAAAATTTCAGGGAACAGGGTCCCCGCTCGATCGTCAACTTCCCCGCTTGAGCGGACCCTTAGGGCCTGCAAAAGTACTGGTTGCATGAAAAATACGCTCGCGCATGGGATAGAGCGCTCGAGTGGAAGGCCTGTCTACAAAAACTCCCCGCTCGAGCGTGATATATACCGCTCGAGCGGACATCCAATTCTGCAAAAAGTGCTGGGAGCATGATTTTCCCGCTCGAGCGGCTCTTCCCCCGCTCGAGCGGACATCAAAAATCTAGGTTTTCTAGATTGAGTTCTTGAGCTCCAATTCGAATTTCAACCAACAAAACATGCATGTTATGGCTCAAATCTCAAATATAGTTATGTTAACATGCCATAAACACCAAAACACATTACAATGGAGCCCAATTCATAATTAATTCACATGTATGCCCCAATCCCCCATCAACTCATTCTAATACAAACAAAATCATACTTTCAAAGCTCATATCTTACTTATTCAAACATGCATGCTAATCTTGATTTCATTTCCATCCCAAACAATGCAAATGGTGTTCATTCTCATGGAATACAATAAAAGCATACTTGCATGTAAGATTTAACACCTTTATTTCCATGTTCAACTCAATACATGCTAGATTATGCATTTCCACAACAATTATATACATGCATGCCTTCATTGACCTTCAATTGAACACAAGCAACTCAATTCCCTTACATTCAAACTAATTCATGCTCTTGACCATCTATTAAACTTGAATTCACAAGGTGATGACTATAAATGCATGAATCACTCACCAAGGAGCTTTAATCTCCCAATTTAGCAATACTTGAGCTTAATCTCCAAAAGGTCCAAGTCTTGAACCACAAATGCACAATTCTCTCCTCTCTCTCTCTCTAATAGCCGTCTCTCTCTCAATCTTAATTGTATAACTCAGATTTTGAGTTCAATACAGTTAAAGGAGAGTATAGTGCTAACATACAACAAGCCCCATTAACATATTATTTTAATATAAAATAATTGGGCACTCAATTCATCAATTTAATCAGTTTAATCTGACCCGAATAAATTTTCAATTAAATTGCACCGTAGGCTCTAAAAATTACGCTAATCACAATGGCGTAATCAATTTCGGGTTCTGTGGCCGATAAGGCCCTCAATTTAATTTCCAAAGCAGATTATTCAAACAGATATTCCTACGGTGAACAGATAAAACTTCAAAATCACATATATTCATATAATGGCACATAAAATCATGCTAAACACATAATCATATTCAAATTAAGGACCAATTAGCATACTACGGAACAGGGGTATCACAACCTACCTCTTAGTTCATACTAGGAAAAAAATTGAGAAATTTCTTAGTTTTGAAAATTGAGAACATTCTCATTTTTGAAATTGAAAACATTCTCAGTTTTGGGATTAAAGGGCAAAACGTCTTTTTACCTATAAATGAGACTTATTGGTTCAAAAACTTTTTGACAAGACCTAAGCTACCAACAAATATGTAGACAAAACTTTTTGGTAATTAATCCTTTATTTTTTTACCAATTTAATTTTTATTATGTGTTTGGATGATGATCTTGTAATGGGTGGTTGCTAAAATTTTAATGTGTAATTGATATATTTAATATATGAAATATTTTTAGTTTTGAATTTTTTGATTTAATAGATTGGTTTAATAATGATATCAAAGTTGTCGCCATATTTAACTTTTGAAAAAATAGAAATTAATTTAATGAAAATAAAAACAAACCACCATTACATGATCATCATCCAAACATATAATAAAAATTAATTTGGTAAAATAAATAAATAAATAAATGTGTAAAAGATTTATCAATTTTACATAATTTTATCATTGGTGGGTAGAAATAATTTTTAAAAATTTAAAAATATTTTTTGACATTTGTTTTTATCAAATTAGTTTATATTTTATCAAATTGATGACTTTGCTCTTGAAATTGAGTAATGGTATATTCAATTGTCCTTATTTAAAATAAGATTCAAAATTCATAATCAAATGTATCACAATTAAAAAGTTAAGAACTAAAATAATACAAACCTTAAATTATAGAGACCTTTAATAAAATTCACTCCCCAAAAAAAATAAAAATAAAATATAAATAATATATATTTACATTTCACATACCTTCCACACATTTTTTTTCCCCCTTCTCCTATCTCAATATAAAATTATGAAGCAGACAGAATGTTGGCATCCTCTCAATATTTGTTTCAAACTTTTGTATTTTTCACTTTTTAGGCCACATTCACAGCCTTAATGCTCTCTCTCTCTCTCTCTCTCTCTCTCTCTCTCTCTCTCTCATTCTATTTGTTGGTTGAAATGGGGCCAAACCCAAAGGGGTCCAAATTTCCAATCCCACGTTTGCATTGGACTTTATGAGTTATGTAACGAATTGTAAATTTGGACATTCGAAATTTAATTGTAAGATTGATTAAATACGCATAATTTGTATGTGATTGTGCATACATTCGACTGAAATAGATTTGTCTTCGATGCCGTAGCGTGTATCCAATTGAAGTAGTTTCATATTTTGAAATCCTAAATTGTGAGTTACTAGAAACCTATAATTTAAAATATAAATTTATAGAGGACCTTTTTGCAATTAAAAGAACAAATAACATGCCTTTCATGATTAAAATTATAAATGTGCTTGAGTTAGTTATGTTGAAGATTGGCTGAAGATTCACCTTGCCAACTAGCCATGCAAGGCTGGCCATGTGAAGCCAACACATTGCCAACTAGCAATACAACTTGCCAACCCTTGCCAACCGACAAGTCATAAAGGTTGACGGCCACTTTTGTGAAGGAACAGGCTGGCCATGTGCAAGGCCAACCAACCTCTTTGCCTACTGTTGAGTGTATAAATAAAGAGGCCAAGGGAAGAGTTGTATAGAGAAAAAATACAGTGTGTGAGTGAACAACTATCAGAGAGTGTATTGTTTGTAATTCTTCCATTTATCTCCATATAGTGAAATCCGCTGCCCGTGGACGTAGGCGACTTGCCGAACCACGTTAAAACTCTTGTGTTAGTGCTTGTTTGTGTTTCCTGGTGTGCCCCCGATCCACAACAATTGGTATCAGAGCTCGGGTAGTGAAAAATCGATTTTTTTTCGAAAGTGCCCAGATTTCAAAGTGCTTGAAATCAACTTTTGAGCACACCAGGAGCAAGAACTCCAAGAGATGAGTCCAGAATAGCAAGGACTAGCCCCAGAAGACCAGCTATGCGTCCTCACATGCCATCTGAAGAAAGAGAGTGAAGCCCACTCTCACTACGCGCCCTCACGCACCGGTTGACTGTCGGCACGTTACACTACGCGCATCCACGCGTCACACGCGCGTCTCTAGGGAGAAGACGAGCCACGTCATTGACACGTCAGCCACCACACTAGCAGATTGCTACGTCAGCCGCCACGTCATCAGCCACGTCAGCCGACATGTCATCAAACACGTCAGCAGGATTGCCACGTCATCTGCCACGTGTCCAACACGTCATCGCCAGAGCCATTGACTAAGCCGTTGACCCAGCCAGTCGAGCAGCGCCGCTGAGCAGCCGTTGACCGCGCCGTTCAGGAGTAATTATTCGGTGCATCTCAGACGTACCAGATTCTGCAGATTTGAACCGTCCAAACTGTTTTGGCCAGATCTAAGTCATTCGGAGTCCGTTGTTGACGATCCAATAGTGTTTTCCAACTATTTGGAGTATTCCGGACACATCTGTATAGTTAGTTTTTTGAATTAGAGTTTTTTTTAAAAAATTAGTTTAATGACAGAATCTACAAAGACCAGATCAACCGAGTCCAGATCAACTGAGTCTATAAGTAATCCAGTGACTATAAGCAACTCTAGGCATTGGACCCCGGTGTCCCATGCTAAGTTCGAGGTAGAAAATTTTGATGGAAGCAACAACTTCAGCATGTGGAGATGCGAAGTTAACGATATGCTTGTCCAGATGAACCTGTATTTCACTCTAGGAGACAAACCAGATGACCTGGACGGGATAGAATGGGAGAAGGTGAATCTCTTGGCCTGCAGTCCCATTCAACTTTGCCTTGCAAAAGAGGAGAAGTACGCCTTCACAGAATATGATATTGCGAAGGAGCTTTGGAAGGCGTTGGAAGATAAGGTCATGACAAAGAGCATTGAGAACCGGCTCTACTTGAAGAAGAGGTTATTTTGTTTCAACTACAAGAAAGGTATTTCGATGAACGAACACCTAAACAATTTCAACAAAATTCTCACCGATTTGAAGAACTTGGATGATCATATTGGTGATAAAGATAAAGCACTGTTATTGTTGAATTCCTTGCCGGACTCATATGATCATCTCACTACCACTTTACTGTACAGTAAAGAAAAGATCAAGTATGTTGATGTTGCAAACGCCTTGGTAAATAATGAGTTCAGAAGGAAAGATAAATCTGCAAACAGGGACTCAGTATTCGAGGCATTGACAGTCAGAGGCAGAACAAATAATAGGAGATATACAGGGCGAGGAAAGTCTCGCTCAAAATCCAGAGGGAAATCATCGGATAGAAGGCGTCTTGCAAAAGACGAGTGTGCTGCTTGTCGCCAGAAAGGGCATTGGGCAAAAGATTGTCCCAATAAAGACAAGAAAGAAGAAAAGGCGAACGTTGCACGAGATGGAGATAATGGTGAAGGATTAGCCTTCACAGTTTCATCATATGGCCAGTCTGATGAATGGATTATAGATTTCGGATGTTCCTACCACATGTGTCCGAACAAGCAGTGGTTCTCGAGCTTACGAGAGTTCGATGAATGAGTTGTGCTGATGGGCAATGACCAAGCTTGCCAGACAAAGGGGATTGGAACAATTCGACTGAAGATACATGATGGAACAATTAGAATTCTTGAAGATGTTCGGTATGTACCAGCTTTGACAAAGAATCTCATCTCAGTGAGAGTTTTAGACTCCAAAGGTTACAGAGTAACTATGGAAGGTGAAGTCCGCAAAGTTGTTCGAGGAGTATTTGTTGCAATGAAAGGTATTCGACAGGGAAATTTATATTTCCTAGATGGCTCTACAGTCACAGGGAGAGTGGCTGTCTCCACCACCTCAGAAAATGATGTATCAGACACTTCCAGACTTTGGCACATGCGGCTAGGGCATGTCGGTGAGAAGGCTTTACAAGGGTTGGTAAAGCAAAGCCTGTTGAAAGGCGCCAAAATAGGGAAGCTTGAGTTCTGCAAGCATTGTGTACTGGGCAAGCAAACAAGAATCAAGTTTGGTACTGCTATTTATCGTACCAAAGGGATTCTAGACTTCGTTCACATCGATGTATGGGGTCCTTCCAAGAATGCTTCATTAGGAGGTAAACACTATTTTGTGTCGTTCATTGATGATTTCTCAATAAGAGTTTGGGTTTACACAATGAAGTATAAAGATGAAGTATTAGAAATCTTTCTTATGTGGAAGAAAATGATTGAGACCCAGACAGGCAGAAAGATCAAGAAGCTCAGATCTGACAATGGCGGGGAATACACATCAGATCCCTTCTTTGAGGTCTGCCAGAATGAAGGGACAGTGAGATATTTCATAGTTCCTGGAACACCGCAGCAAAATGGAGTTGCAGAACGCATGAACCGCACTTTGGTGGAGAAAGTCTGGTGTATGCTATCACATTCTGGGTTGAACAAGGCATTTTGGGGCGAGGCATTGAACTATGCTCGTCATCTTGTTAACCGACTATCTACTGCAGCACTAGATGGCAAGACTCCCATGGAGGTATGGTCAGGAGTGCCAACCACTGATTATGATCAGCTACGTATCTTCGGATGTCCAGCCTATTTTCATGTTACAGAATCTAAGTTGGATCCTAGAGCCAAAGAAGCTGTCTTCTTAGGCTTAAGTGACGGTGTCAAGGGATACAGACTCTGGTGCCCTGAATCAAAGAAAGTTGTCACTAGAAGAGACGTTACCTTTGATGAGTCTACAATGCTGAAGCAACCAAATCCTCAAGAAAATGATGAAGCATTGAAGAAGTCAGTGCAGGTGGAGGTTGAAACTCCAGCAAAGACTAGTCAACCAATCAACCATCCTGAAGAAGTCTCAGTGGATAGCTCTAAAGAGAGTTCAGATGAAAATGAAAATCCAGAGGCCCCACAACAATCAGAACCCATTGCAATCAGGAAAGGAAAAAAGGTTACTAAGCAACCCGGTTGGATGACCAATATGGTAGCCTATGCACTTCCAATCATTGAAGACAATGTTCCTTGCACTTTCAAAGAAGCCGTATAGAATGTAGAAAGTGTTAATTGGAAGGAGGCTATGGATGAAGAGATCGGGTCACTTCACAAGAACCAGACTTGGGAGTTGGTGCAACTTCCAAAAGGCAAGAAAGCAATTGGGTGTAAGTGGGTTTACACCAAGAAAGAAGGCATCCTAGGCAAAGACAACATTAGATTCAAAGCTAGATTGGTAGCTAAAGGCTATGCTCAGAAGGAAGGAATAGACTACAATGAGGTATTCTCACCTGTTGTGAAGCACACGTCTATTCGTATCTTGTTAGCTTTGGTTGCACAGTTTGATCTCGAGCTTGCCCAACTCGATGTCAAAACTGCCTTTTTACATAGAGATCTTGAAGAGGAGATATACATGTCCTAGCCAGATGGTTTCAAAGTTGCTAGAAAAGAGAATTGGGCCTGTAAGCTGAACAAATTGTTGTACGGATTGAAGCAATCCTCGAGAGAGTGGTACAAAATATTTGATCGGTTCATGATAGAGAAAGAATACACAAGAAGTCAATTTGATCATTGTGTATATTTCCGTAAGCTTCTAGATGGGTCCTTCATCTATTTGCTCTTATATGTAGATGATATGTTAATTGCATCAAAGAGCAATGAGGAGATTGACAAACTCAAGGCACAGTTAGCAAGAGAGTTTGAAATGAAGGATTTGGGAGAAGCAAAGAAAATTCTTGGCATGGAGATCAAGAGAGACAGGAAGAAGGGCACGGTTCATCTGACACAAATTCAATACTTGAAAAAGGTGTTAGACAGATTTGGCATAAAAGGAAAAACAAAAGCTGTGAGTACACCATTGGCCCCTCATTTCAAGCTTAGTGCTTCGATGTCTCCACGCACAGAAGAAGAACGGAAGCATATGGCACAAGTTCCATATGCAAATGCAGTTGGTGCATTAATGTATGCTATGGTTTGTACAAAGCCTGACATCTCACATGCTGTGAGTATGGTAAGCAGGTATATGCATGATCCAGGAAAAGATCACTGGCAGGCAGTGAAATGGATCCTAAGGTACATACATGGCACGGTTAATCTGGGATTGAAGTTTGAGAGAAATAACCGACTCGGACAGAATTTGGTTGGATATGTGGACTCAGATTATGCTGGTGACTTGGACAAACGCCGATCAACAACAGGGTATTTATTTACGCTTGCTAAAGGGCCGGTGAGTTGGAGGTCAACGCTTTAGTCAACAGTGGCTTTGTCTACTATAGAGGCAAAGTACATGGCAGTGACGGAAGCCTTTAAGGAAGCTATTTGGCTACATGGGTTGATTGAGGACTTGGGTATTGTTCAGAAGCACGTTGAGGTGTACTGTGACAGTCAGAGTGCCATTTGTTTAGCAAAGAAACAGGTTCACCATTCCCGCACCAAGCACATTGATGTCCGTTTCCATTTCATCCGAGAAATTGTGAATGAAAGGGATATTCTGCTTCAAAAGATTAGTACTGCAGATAATTCGGCCGATATGCTCACAAAAGTGGTTTTTGGGATCAAGTTCCAACATTGTTTGGACTTGGTCAACATCTCTCGGAACTGAGCACCTTCAGGTGCAAGGCAGTGTTGATCGATCACTATGTTGGATAAGAGAATCCTCGCTAAGGTGGAGATTTGTTGAAGATTGGCTAAAGATTCACCTTACTAACTAGCCATGCAAGGCTGGCCATGTGAAGCCAACACATTGCCAACTAGCAATACAGCTTGCCAACCCTTGCCAACCGACAAGTTACAAAGGTGGACGGCCACTTTTGTGAAGGAACAGGCTGGCCATGTGCAAGGCCAACCAACCTCTTTGCCTACTGTTGAGCGTATAAATAGAGAGGCCAAGGGAAGAGTTGTATAGAGAAAAAATACAGTGTGTGAGTGAACAACTATCAGAGAATGTATTGTTTGTAATTCTTCCATTTATCTCCATATAGTGAAATTCGCTGCCCGTGGACGTAGGCGACTTGCCAAACCACGTTAAAACTCTTGTGTTGTTACTTGTTTGTGTTTCCTGGGGTGCCCCCGATCCACAACAAGTTATGCTTGTAGTGTTTTAAACTAGTTGAGTTATTTGACCTAGTAGTTTTTGCGATTTGAGATTTGAGATTCAATTCGTATGGAGCAAATTTTAAATTTTTTTTTATGATAATTTATTTTTCCTCCATTATAACGGGGCTTATATAATTAGTGGTGGTTGTGTTGGGTTGGGCGCTAGTTGTTTATCAGTTGTTAGGTTTTGTTTACTTTCTAGCTGTTGTGGGTTTGAAGTCTATTCATGATGTAAATATTTATCATATTTGTAATTACTCCCTTCTCCATTGACCCAAAAAAAAAAAAAAAAAACGGGAGTTGAGTCGAGTATTAAGTTATTTAAACCAATTTGAAAAGTTTCAAAATATGTTTAGATTTTATTTAGATAAAATGTCAATCCTTACCGAGTCAAATACGAGTTGAGTTCGAATAATTTGATTTTTTTTATTTTATTTTGTGTATAAGTTTATCAAGTCAAATAGTAAGTTGTTCAAACTTAATTTGAAAATTTAACGAATTTTAAAATATGTTTAAATTTATCTTATTTACATTAATAGATCGAGCTTAAATGAGATTTTAACAAGTCAAACTAATGTAGTGTAGTTCATTTAATAGTCTTAATCTTGGGTGGCACCTCACTGGGCTGTAAATAATTGGAAGACAACTTAAGATTAATTTTTTAGGAAAAGACTATGGTACACACATCTCAAAAGGTATATTATATGCACTTTATAATTATAGAAAAAAAAGTATAATTTCGTAATTTCTAAGCCATAACTAAAATTAAAAAAAAAAAATTATAACAAAATACAAAAAAGTCGTAACTAAATGTTTCAAAATAATATTATAATTAAGGAAAAAAATTAATCATAAATAAAGAAAAAAAAATATAACTAAAAATATATATAATATGAAATATGTATAATAGAATTCTCTACAGAAGTATGAAATTATTTTATTCACCCATCACCATTACCAAACAAAGTCGGCGTTTAATATCCATTTCTTTCATGCAACTTGGTCAGCAGTTTTCACTTAAAACATGGCTACTTTTGACGGTGCCACTGGTGACAAATAGTGTTGGGCGTGGGTCGGTTGTGATTACGGAACCTTCAATTTACTATTTGTTTGTCAGATTGGTGGATTGGAGAAAATCAATCCGCATCCGTCCGTCAATCCGGCGGATGTGGATGGAGCGGATTGGCGGTTTGGCGAATGGATGCGAATCGGTTTGGCGGTTTAAAATTTTATAAATTTTCAACATAATTCAACTTTTGCACTTCCTAAAAAAAAAAAAGGTATTACAATCAATGACTTAAAAAAATATTACAATCATTGCACGCCTCATCCAAAATAAGAAAGTTTGAAATTTTAGAATATCATAATCACCGCATGCCTCATCCACATAAAGTATTGCAATATGTGGTTCTTAAAATATAAAAACAATTCAAACCACCAAAACCATAAACATAGCAGTAGTAGAGATTGTATGTCTCTGTATTGTTACATCTATATCTGTTTTTGAAAATAAAAACCAACCAGCATATATCATATTTTCTATTTATTATTTTTAGAAATAGATTTAAAAACTAAAAAATATAGATAAATAATACATTTATTTTTTTCAATTCAAAAAAGATATTCAAGTTGAAAACTTTTTTTCAACAGAATATTTAAACTCTTTTTTAATTGAAAACACAAACAGAATATTTAAACAAACTAAAAACACAAAGTTTTATAAATTACTAGGGGTGCTCGCGGTTTGGCGGTTCGGTTGCGGCCAAAGGAATCTCAAATCCGCCATCCATCCGCCAGATTGGTGGATTGGAGAAAATCAATCCGCAACCGTCCGCTCATTATCACGCATCCGTCCAAAATGCGGTGGATCGGTTCGGTTCGGTCAGTTTTGACAAATCGGTACATCTGCTGCTCACCCCTAATGACAAAGTATAAATGAATAGGCCTTTCACCATGTTTGTTTAGCTACATAACTAATCGGTTTAATTAGGTAATTTGACGAGTCTTGCATAAATTATTTTGTGGTTAATAAAAATGTTATGAGATTGAAAGTTTGTGGAACTATGAATCCCACCACATGATAGAATTAATATTCTCATTAAGGATATGTGATTTTAAGGTAGGAGGTGAAAATATTAATTCTACAACTATAAAAAAGTCACTATATATATATATATAAAATAAAGATTTTTTATAGTTTCATAGATTCCCATTTAACTCATGTCACCATACCAATGCAAAAATAAATAGAGAGCCAGTGGCGAAATCAGAAAAATAATTTAGAAGGGACATTTGTTAATTAAAATTTGAAATTTTTTTTTCTCATAATCAATAACAATAGATAATAATTTTTAAATTAATATTACGCACAAAATCTTAAACATTTAATCTAAAATTTTAATTTTAAATATATATATATATATATTTACAATTGACTTTGTGAAAAATCAGAATTGAAAATATATGGTGTTACTTGTAACTAATATATTATAGGCAATGAAAAAGAGTCTTGTATGTCTTATAATAGATTATATAATAAAATATAAATAATAGTGACACCACATTATTATCGATATATGATATCACTAATCAATAGTAAAATAACGTATGGAAAGTCAATCACACTTGTTAAATATAATTAATAATTCAATAATTTCTTATTTTTGTAGTGGGGTTAACTATGTTTACTTGTAAGTGATTATTTGATATCACTGTTACACTAAATTTTTTTAATAATGTGATTTGTTGTAATTTTTTTCATTTTTAATCAAAATAACCATAATTATTTTCGTAATTTGAAAAACGTCATTAAGAAATCATTCTAAATGTTATTTCTATATAAATTTTTTATTGGTTAATTATTTTCCTTATATTCAAAAAAAAAAAAAAATGCAAATCCTGAGAGGGGGCATGTGCCCCCCCTAGTCCCTTCATAGCTCTGCCACTGAAAGGGGCAAACTTCACTTTACACATTTGTGGTTTACGTCGCGTGCGGTTTATCCCTTTAACGTTTGGAAATCACCACATAACCCCCTGTAGTTATTGAATTGAAGTGTATAGTTAGCATTTTCATATAACATAACAATCCGTGCATGACACGCACCTAATGTGCAAATGGCCATGGAAATATGATTTTCCCCTCGAATTAAATGACTAAAATGTCCTCTTCTTCATCTTCAATTTCCAAAGCCTACATTCATCTTCATCATCAATATCCAGACTGTAAACCTACCCAGTCATCCCTCCTCCCCATCTGCCCATACTCAGTGTGTCGAAGAGTTCATCCTCAACTTCCTTGGCGGGATCCTCCATTTGATTGACAAAAACTACAGCATCAAGCTTGCTTATGGCAATTTACGATTCTTTGTCTTCGGCAAGGCGGTAATATCATTGTAGTCCTCGTTCATGTCAAGTGGATGTTGGCCAAGGACATGGCGGCTGTTGAACTCAATGTACCGCATTACTTCTTCTCGTTTTGCGCTCTGAAAGAGAGCGATTCAGATTCGAGTTTTTCAGTGCAGGCGGTTTCGGAGAAGGGAAAGAATGAGGGAGTACTTGATGGAATGGTGGTGATGATGGTTTCGCCGGAGGATTTGAATTCGGAAAAGAAGAAGAAGCAATGGCCATGATGTTGATGAATAGTTTTATGATTCCAGAAATGTGATTCCATAAATTATCATCCATCTCCCATCTAAAATATGATTTCGTAAACATGATGTTGATGAATTCAAAATAATTTCATGATTCCAGCATATATACAATATATAATGAATGTATATATGTTTGTATAATATATATATATATATTGTTCTAAAAATATAATTAAATTTAAATTAGGTTGAAAAATAGGAATTGAATAAATAATTAGGAAGTTAAGGATAATTTGTTAAATTGAAACCCCAAGTTCTTTCAATACGATCCTTGCTCTTCTCAAATACACGATTGTTGAATGAGAAATGGTAAACAGGGGTTATATATATATAAGGACAAAATAATCTTTTTACTTCTGTCATTAACGATATTAACTATTCACTTCAATCTAGTAACCATAAAAGGGTTATGTGGTGATTTTCAGACATCGTGAAGTTTGCCCTAAATGCAATTTATCTTATTTCCAATTTAATACTATCAAACTAATAATTTCATCACTCAATGTTGTCGTACTTATAATCACAGTTAACCTAATATGATAATCAAACATGATTTTATGATCATGTTTGATGATCATCTTAGAGAGTGATATTGGATTAACAAATCCTGTTTGGAAAAAATCATATCTTGCAAATTATTTGGTAGTAAAGGAAGATACGGGACTAAGAATCCATTGGATTGCTTATCATGTTAAGGGGTTGGATTAACATTCTCATGAGGGGGTGAGATTGACAATCTAATTAAAGACCATTTTATCATCATTTTAACAAAGTCATTTTTTTTATAGAATGAGATTTTTTTTTTCTTATATATAATTTCATAAATTTAACCGCAATCAACCAATACTATTATATTAATACATAAACAAACATAATTAACTTTACATTTTTAATCTACAAAAAATGCTTCGTAGCTTGAAATGCTTGAGGCGCGAGTGACCCGAAAAAGTACAAATTTTCTCTCTCTTCTCTATCTCTCTCCGGGCAATGATTGGTAGCCACAAGTTCTGTGGTTCAAATGGCCGAAAATACCAAAATGACGTCGTTTTGGGTACAAAACAATTCCAAAAATATCAAAACGACGTCGTTCTGACGTTTTCGAACCATTTGAGTCACAGAATTTGTGGCGACCAAACATTTTCCATCTCTCTCCTCTCCTCTGCTCTGCTCTCCTCTCCTCTCTATCTCTATTCTCAAAACAAAAAAAAAAGAATTCAAAGTGAATCAGCAAAATCTCTCATCCCTCTTAGCAAAATCTCTCATCACTCTCACCTCTGTTCCCGCTCATCCCTCTCATCTCCTAGATCCCCCTCATCCCAGATCCCTTTCATCCCTCTCATCTTTGTTAAACCTCTCTCTATTAAACCTCGCTCTGATCATTGTTCGACGAACGATTGCAAACGACAGGCGACAAAATACAGAAAAAACCTCTTCAGCTACCGGCAAAGGAAAGTTCTCATTACCTACGAGAAGAAAACGAATCTGAGGTAAACCTAAAATCGCAAAACTAGGGTTTATGTTTTGGCTTTAAGTTCTATACAAATCAGTCGATTGTGGCTGTTTGGGTTTAAATTTTGTTTTCAATTTGTGTTAGGGTTTGGGATTTGTCTTTAATTTGTAGAACATGTGTTTGGGGCTTACGAATATATAATTTGTTAGGGTTTGGGCAATATGGGTTTTGCCTTAAATTTATGATTGTTATTTTGACTTTGATTTTAAATCTGGAACGTCTGAAATTTGTGCATCTGAAATGTGAAAATTTGTTGTTGAAAATACACATTTGTTTGGTTTTTCTTGAAATCTGTAATCTGTTTTGGATTTTAAATCTGTGTTGAAATTTGAATTTTTGGTTTAACTTAGTTGAATATGTTGTTTGGGGAAGCTGGAAATCTGTTAATACGTTCATACATTTGTTTTTGGTTTGCTTTAAATCTGTGTTGAAATTTGGATTTTTGCTTTAACTTAGTTGAAATTGTTGTTTGGGGGTGCTGGAAATCTATTAATAAGTTCATACATCTGTTTTAGGTTTTGCTTTAAATCTGTAAATCTATTATTTTGATTATAAACCAATACTGTTACTGATGACAAACCAAGAAGTTTGTAACAAAGCTTAACAACTTAGAAAAAACTCTAATTCTACATTTTATTTGGAACCTCATATATGCACCTTTCAATTTATGTAATTATTTCATTTTTCTTCCAATGTAGTGCTAAGCCTTATCCATATGGAAGTGAAATTCAGTTTGAAAGTGTAACAATTTAGACGAAACTAAAATTACCCAATCGTTGTACTTGGATCTATCTCACTGTGGAACTTGCAAATAATTTGGAAGAAATTGAAATGCCTTTCGTGTTTTGTATGCAGATAACAAAATGGCTTCTTCTTCTACTAATAATAGCTACATAAGACTAAAACCAAGATTGTGTGATTGTAGGAGAATAGTTACGATGTATATTGTACGAACCAATGAAAATGGAAACCAATGACGTTTGTTCTTTGTTTGCCCATCAAAATATGTGAGTATCTATTATAGAAATTGATCTTTTACTATGTACAAAGTTATTTATGTTATTTGATTAACCAATTCTTTTGCGTTGTAGAGTCATAAAGAACACTATAATTACTTGAAATTCATAGATGATGATGATGACGACACTAGCTCCACAATTCGTTCCAATGTTGGACCTCGGAAGCTATAAGAACAGAAGAATTAAACGATCTAAGGACAAGGCTTTGTGAGATGGATAATGAAATTCATGAGTATGGTAGAAGGCTTCAAAGGATGGAGAAGAATTTCAAGACAATGATTTATGTCATTATTTTTTTGCGTCTTTTTGCACTTTATCATGTAAATGACTGACTTTCTATCGTTCTGGTGAATTTGATGAATGTAATCAAAAACTTATTTTGTATTTTGTGTCTTTTTGTACTTAATCATATAAATGACTGGCTTGTTAGGTTTTGGGGAATTTCATGAATATTTGTCTTGTATTTTTTGTGTTGTCAATGTGGATGAGCTTGGATTGTGAGCTTTCATTGGCTACTAACGAATGTGGATTGGGAATTTCATGAATGTTATCAATACCTTTTGATGGATTATTTATGCATTTGGGATTTTTTCTTAATTTATTAAATTGATTTTGTACATTACTATACCTAAGAAAATCTAACCTTGTGATCAGCTCACAGAGGCCAAGATAGAGTGACTATGAGAGCAAAACTCAAAACTAGAATCAATCCAGAAAACAAGAAACTCAAAAGTAACATACTGTTTGTTGCTGTGAAAGAAAAGATAGAAAATAGTAAGGTTGGCAACACAATTGATTTTGCTTTCATAGCCAAATAATTAGCCAACCATGTAATGAAGAAATTGATCAATCTTCAGAGGCATAAAAGAGAGCTTTATTTTGACATTGCAATACAAAACTTGCTTCATTTACACATTGAGCCACAACTACAATTCAATTCAATTTAACCCCAAAAAAACATAATTGAAATTGTTAAACAAACCCCATACATGCTGAAGTGAAACCAACGTTAACAAATGAAGTCAAACAATAGCCACAAAATGTATCCAAACGAAATAAAACCAAACTGTCTGAAGTTTACAAACAAATGTCATAAAATTACTAGTGCGAAACTTTTAAAAAAAAAATGGGGCATTTGGATCCGCATCTATATTCAAGTTAACAAATTTTGATGCTATTGTCAAACTTTGATTGCTTATATTGTTAACCATTCCTGATTGAGTAGGAGAATGAGTATGAGATGTGCTTCTAATATTGTCCTCCATTTGCATTGGGCTAACCCCTGCCTATAAAAACAAAGTAAATATTACAAATATTGTCCACAAACATATTGACCAATCTAAAATTTAATTCATCATTAAAATATTTGTAGTCATATATTGAACACGTATTGGTACATACATACTGTCTTGTGTGCCATCCATACAAGGAAAATAGTATGGTTGATCTTGCGGTACCTTATGATCAAATAGTAACACATTTCATTAGTAATTAAAAGCATTAAAATAAAAGCCCACAAAAAACATACAAAAAATAGCAACTCCTTCTAACACGTACCGGTTCATAAATAATGTCTTACATGCCTCTCGTACAAGAAAAGTTTAACTTGTGAGGTTCACCTTGGGGCACCTTACTCTATAGTAACACACGTATTGGTGAATATTTTAAGTTTAAAAAATTCTGAAATTTACATATCAAATGAAATTAAAAATTTACCTGTATATGAATAGCCTTCTTATTCTTTCCCTTCAGCCGATTCAATATTTCATCAACTTTGCAACCTTCCGTTTGGTACATAGACGGCCTCGTCGGCGAGCAACCAAATGACTAAGTACCTTGCGAGTGATGCTTGCTTTTGTAATATTGTGACCAAACGGACTTTTCGGCGAAGTATGGGAAGGTGGTACACTAGTAGTAGAAGGTAATACACTACTAGTACAGGACACATTACTCGCACATTCCGGTTGATCTTTTCTCATCAACCCAAGTTGAGTCACTTTGTGTTTATCATTATCATTAGCATCAAGTTCTAGTATCTAATCCAACGTCTAGTGATAGTTATCATGTAACTTTGGATTGAGAGCAACCCCGAAGTTAGTATATGTGGTTGGAATGCATATGTACCCTCTTTCCAAATCTTTTCTCTATCTCGACACAATGTATTTATTTAGCACCTCATATATGGACCTCTTAATGAGCACACTAAGTGAATGGGCACACATAATACCTCTAAACTCAAACAACTGACACATACATTGGAGCTCACATTAAGTTGAATTACAGTACACAAAAAATTTCACTTTCTTCATCCCCTCACCCACAAGAACAACCTCCCTCACATGATAGGCACAAATTGATCCCTCCTCTTTGACAAGATTCGTATGACAGTATACTAGACGCTTCATTTCTGCTTCAACTTCTTTAAATTTTGAATTTGTGTAGGCTGCACGAAATTGCTTCTCAAAATGATAGGCCGTTAAGCAATCATACAATTTGTTATGAGATTTAAAATATGCTTTTGTCTCCTTCTCTACCTTACTTTTCAAAGCATTGTCATACTGCACAACAAATTGCTTTAAAGTAGTATTGGAGTTCACATATCCATAAAAAAATGCATTCATCCTCCTACTTCATTGTGTAGTTGATATGTCAACCCAAAATATATCTTTAACATAAGTAGGAATCCACCTATGTCGCTGTGAGAACCCGCATTTAATTATTCAAAAAAAGAAAATAAATAAATAAATTAATTATACTCAGAGTCTATCTAAATATATATATATATATATATTAGTATATAAGTTAATTTTAAATTAACCCAATTCAATCACTAACAAAGACATTATTAAGAATAATAATTTTGTGGGTATTCAATATTTATTGTTTATAAATTATTTTAATAATGATTCAATATGATAATTATCCTTACTAAATAACTTAGTTAAAAACCTTAGTTTAATGATTTTAAGAAACCAACACAAATATAAATACAAATACAAATAAAAAAAAAAATTCAAATTTCAGCAGATTTGGTGGATGGCACCCAACACTTGGTTTGCATGCATGTTAAGTAGGGTATATGTTTTCATTACAAACCTTGGAATTGGAATATACGATTAGACTAGCAAGAATGATGAAGAGAGAGAGAGAGAGAGGGTCTCAGCATATTGGACCTTTATATATATGTATATGCATGCTGCTCCTTCTCTGATCAGAGAATGGTGAAGTCTGTGAGCAACTAAGCAGTAGGAGAAGAAGAAGAGGAGGAGATTAAGGAAGTTAAAAATTTCTATCATTTCATCATCCTATTTTAATCCTACTATTAAGTAAGAAAACCCTCTCAACCCACTCATTTTTTTAAAGTTAAAATTTGAGATTATGTTCCTAGCAATAATTATAGATAAGATTTTATTTATAGTTATATATAAACTTTGTGATGTGTATATCAAATATTTGAAGATATTGATAATCTTAAAGTCATGGTATTATTGTGGAAATAGCTTACACGTGTAGTTTATACCATAAAAGAGAGGATTGAAGATTTTATTTGGCCCTTCAATCTACCAAATAGGTGTATGGATTTTTAGACAATTTTATGCTCAAAATTTTGAGATGATTTATTCTACAAAATTGTTGAGAATGATGTCTAGTTCACCCAGAAATTTTTGAAACAATTATTGAGTTTTGTATGAATTTATACAAATTTGTAATTGAATCTGGAAGTGCAAGATAGATTTTACTATATGTTGAAAAAATCATTAAAAATTCAATATTAAACCAAATCTGGTAATTTCTAAATCAAAATTGAAACTTGAGAAGTATAATTTTATAATAAATTTTTATATTATCGAATTGATTTATAAATTTAAGAATGGAATTAATTTAAGAAAATGTGATAAATCTGTATCATAAACTTTCTTAGAATTTTTCAGAATTATTTATAATTTATTTTTGGAAGATGCTTTCTGAAAAATGGCCATAACATGTTTATTGAGTATTCTATAGATTTATATGAATTGTTGAGTTGTATAAGTAATTTATTTATAATTTTAATCATGAGATATACATTCTAAAAATTTTTGGCAGACTGAGGAGGAACCAAAATTTTCTCAATTGTTTTATTTGGACTAAAATTTAATATTGTGTTAGTGTAATCTTGTAAATTAAAAATCCATGCATGTGTGTGATTATGGTTCTTTTTTTTTTTTAATCTATATTATCATTTCATACCATGGTTTAAATTAATTGTTTATTCAAATTTTGTACATTGAATTATTATTGTGTGGCATGTGTAATATTTTATGTTGGAAATTTTAGTGAATTGATATAACATTATTGGTGATTGAAATTTTAAATATTTGTGATTAATATAAAGACTAACTGAAATGATTAATGATATATACAAAGTTAATGATCGAGGGTTAATACCGGTAGTTCAGGGTGAACTTTGGTTTTTATTAATTTTTATATAATTGTGTCGCAAAACCCTAAGATGGCAATGACTTATTTGAATCCTTATCGGTATTTGATTTTGGGATAAGGGTGGATGTACAGGTGGCACATAGGGAGGTTACATACTTCTGGCAGACCGTTCTCTTGGGGTAGACCACGGATGCCACGACTTGGGTATGTAACTCTGGGTGTAGACATCCTTGGTAGTTCTTGAATATTTGACCAAGGGGGGGGTTCAAATTAACCGTGGCCATGACTTAGTGGTTGGTAAGAAAATCTCTTTGGTGAGATTTTTAGTGTCACCTAAACTATTAAAATTGTCGAAATTATTGTAATGGTTGTTACATATATCATGCTATTAATTTTTATTATTATTTTAATTGTCATGATCTGATTATTTTCTTTTAAAAAGAATGGTAGGTTGGTTATGTTTTCTTACTGTGTTGCAAAACTCATGGCATATATTTTGTTGCCCTAGCGTTTTATGCCAGATTATGACAAGAAAAGGACTGAAGCCGAAATTGGGGCTGTTGCTAATATAGAACCTTGGCTAACTTGAAGTCAAGAATTTAGCAAAATAAAATTTTATTATCTCTTGTATTAGGAATTAAGAATGTTATAAAGTTGTTATAATGTTGTATACGGACTCGTAATTTTTTTTTTGTTGTTGTTAAACTTTGACTATATGAGAATTTAAATTTCCCTAATTAGATGTTAAAATTTTTATTTAGCAAATTATTTTGTTATTCAAATTTTATGATGTTCCAAAAATTTGGGACATCGCAAATTTGGTATCAGAGCTTAGATTCGAACCTTTGGGCCATGGATAACAATTATATTTCTTTTTACGTTTAAGAAAACCTTATGTTAACTTGTAATTTTCTGTGACTTAACTAAGTTAGAACCTTTTTTTAATTATAGGATGCTAGGGTCATCAGATGTTAACTCTAATGAGGAAGAATCAGTGGGAAACTATGACATAGAATCTGACGCAAATGAGGAAGTGGAGTCGCTTGTAGAAGACTATGAGCCTGAGTCAGAACCCGAAGAAATTGCACTAGTAGAAGACTATGAGCCTGAGCCTGAACCTGAACCTGAAGAATTTGCACCTATGTACAACCCACTAGAGATAATTGTGATTGAGTCTGACATCGAGGAGGAATCCATAGAGGGTAGTACTAACGAAAGTACTGGAGATATATGGGCTATATTTGAGAATTAGGATGTTCGAAATGGGTTGCAAATTGGCTCATTTGTATATGTTAGAATTTATCTGCTAGGAAATTGTGCTTGGAAATCTGAGTTGGGTAGGTGCCTATATCGGACCTGTCCAAATTTTGAGGCAAGAGACTTCCTGGTTATATCAGTTAGGCCCTTTCCCGGATGGCTTTACTGATAGGATGGGCAACCTTTTTGACATTTGGAGCCTTCAATATATCATGCCTGACCCAAACAGAATTGTGAAGAGAGATGGGTCAGTGGACTTCAAAGATTGGAGGATCTATCGGGAGGAGCCAGTGCAACTGCTAGGGCATTGTGTGCAGGAAACTATTGTCTTCGTGAGGGTGCTGTGGAAATTCATGGGGCTTTTCCAAGCCACGTGAGAGTTGGAAGTACTTGTAAGGAGAGACTTTCCTTGGCTGTTTTAGAGGTCTTAAGGGAGTTACAAACTAGGCTAAACAATTGTTTTGTATGCTTACATGTAAAATTGCCTAGTTTAGAATTGTTGGTGTAAGAGTTAACCTGAATTTGTAAAGGCTATCTTTTGGCCATAGTATTTTTTATTTTTATTTTTATTTTTATTTTTTTTGTTTTTTTATTTTTATTTTTTGTATTTTGCTGATTGTAGCTTGTCTGATCCAATTAATGATTTTTTTTCTTTAATTACTATCCTTGCATATAATAATAATAATAAATAAATGAATAAATCATAAATTACTAAAGATCCCATCGTGCAGAATGGCTGGACGAACAAGAAATAGTAACAACGATAATGGTGATGGAGTGTCTGATGGCGATGTTGCTCGAATTATACACGCAATTGTTGATAGGGCAGGTAATATACCATCTCGAAACTAAGATCAAAGCAAATCTGAAATGATAGCAAAATTTGAAAAACTACATCCCACAAATTCCTTGGTGGATCAAACCCCTATGAAGTTGAAGCTTGGTTAAGACAAATTAAGAAGTTGCTAGATACTTCTGACATCCGAAATGAGCAAGATAGAGTGACTATGGCAGCATTTCAGATGGAAGGGGAAACTGATCATTGATGGGAAATGATCAGAAGTACTCGACAAGCAGAGACATTAACTTGGAGACAATTCGAAGACTTATTCATGGAAAATATTTTCCTAACTCGCTAAGACAATAAATGGCTCAAAAGTTCCTTCAACTGAAATAAGGACAAATGTCAGTTACTCAATATACAAACCATTTTGAGGCTCTGTCATGGTATGCTTCAGCAATAGTAGCGAATGAAGAGGATAAGGTTAGACGATTTGAATGGAGTTTGGACACAGACATTAGAGAAAGATTGATCGCAGTGCAACTTTCCACTTATGCTTAAATGATGGATCGAGCTTTAATTGTGGAACGAGAATTAGCTGATTCCGAATGCATTCGAAATCAGCGACCAAGGATGTAACAACTCTCACCTTGTCTCAGTCATGCTTGCATGCATTTGCATGATCTTTGTCTTGCTTAAACTTGCATCTGCAGACTTTGATTTGTTTATCTAAGTGTTGCTTGCGTGTTTTGTTCCTTGCTTAGTGTGTGTTAAGCCAAGGTCACCTTTGAACCTCTTACGCCTAGGACCATCTTGGAACCACTTTGGTTGACCTCCACCTTCACCCTGGTGTCTTGGCCGAGATGTTATCATCTAGGCCGAGATGCTATCATCTAGGCATCCTAGATCTTTGATCCTTGCACCTAGTGATCTTGTTTCTGGACTGGTATGACCTAGACCGAGGTATGCCACAGCTGGGCCAAGTGTTATCCTTCCTAGCCGAGATCATCGAGACCTTCTTGCCGAAGCCTATGTCTTTACCCGAGGTCCTTACCTTGTTAGAGTACCCTTGTCACCATGCTTGTTATACATACTTTGTCATACTCTTGTCTTGTCATTTTGTCACCTTTTTGAGGAGAGCCAACCAGTCATTGCCACGTGTCCCAGTAGAGGGTTAAGTCAGCCAGTAAAGTGAAAAAACATATCATTTGTTATATCTTTGTCCTAGGAAGAGAGAGAAGCTCTAGGAAGAGAGGAAGAAGAGTTCTTAGAGTGAGAATAGATTTCCAAGCTCAATCTTCACACCTTGAGCCGTTAGATCCGTGTTTTGAGGTTTGAATCTTGATATACTCTTGTTGTTCTCCATGTTCATCTAATCACATTGCCTGATCTAGCATTTTCATGAGCCATGCATTGATTTAAAGCTTGTTTTAGAAAGAGAAAATGATGTTATTGTGTTCTTGAAATAAAACCATGTTTAGATCCGAAAGTTTGTATCAAGATCCATGTTTTTGTGTTTGTTTTCATAAGATCTTCAAGTATGGGTACCCAGGTCTATATTTTCAAACTCATCTCATAAAATCTCAGATTTTGAATAAAGAAGTTATGATTTTAGCATTCATGTTCTTCAAAAATAAACCCAGAATTTTTAGACTCCATCTCCCTGAATGTGGTCGTCGGGACCATACCTCGGCCAAGAGGTGTGGGACCTCGGCCAAGACCTGGTTGGTACCCAGCATGTTTTCCCGAGATGAGAAACAGTGTTTTAACTCCCAGCACGTGTTTTGCTTTGCCTTGACTTAGTTTTGAAAGAAATGTCGAGATCATTTACACTCATGCAAAGCTTGTTTTAGGAATGCATTTCATATCCATCTTTGAGCATCTCCTCTAGTCTTCTTGAAATGCATTCAATGGGATTTATTATGTACTTGTAGGCCTTGGATCCTTGCTTGAAATCCCTGCACCCGAAGAGCTATGTGAGTGGTATTTTTAATAAAGTTATGTTATAAAGTTTTGATAAAGCTTTGCTTCGTTTTAGAAAAGTATTTGATCAAGCATGAATGATTGTCCCTAATTTTTTGTATCAAGTATTATGTTCGTTTTGATGACATTCTTGGAAAGTCCTTAGTGCTAGGGGACTATAATGCAACTAGCGCGTTTGTTTGAGATATCTCTTTTGTCTTGCCACCGACGGTTTACCGCGTGGGTTTGTCCGGAATGTCATCCCTTTTATTATATTGATGTTAGTAAGCATCCCTTGAAGTTTTGAAAGATTTGACAGATGAACTTGGTTCATCCCTTGATTTTGTACAAGCTATGATATGTATTGTTTTGATAAAGACCTCGGATATCATTCATTCAAACCTTTATTAATTATATCATTCACTGAGTATCCAAGCTCACCCTCCCCCTTATATATATGTAGGTGACGAGCAAGAAGGCGACGACGCCTAGATGTGTTTTACAAGATGTTTTAGATTCATGTTTTTGCTAGCATCTTGAAGATTATGCTTCTTGGCTTTGTATTGCATGTCTTTTGTATATGTTGGCTTGAGAAGCCTTTTGATCAAGATGTAATATTTAGTTTTAATTCATTTGTATTCAAGTTGTAAAACCGTGTTATGTATGTCATTCCATTTGATCTACGCACACCTCTTATGAACTATTTAGATTTAAATTTATGGCTTCCGCACATGTAAGCCCCATATGTATACTCTGATTGTGTGTGACTTTGTAAGATGGCCTTTGGTAATCTCGGATTACTGGCCATCACGGCACCATTCTACTAGGGGCGGAATGGGGTTGTGACAAAGGAATAATAACCAATCACGCGGAGGAGGTCTAGTTCACAACACCAGAAACCATCCTGTACCAACACCTTATGCCGGAGGGTTGCAGCAACAACAAAGGTAGAATCGAGGAAACCAGCAAGGAGGAAACTTTGTAAATGAGTGGAAAGGAAAGTGTTTCAGATGTGGTCAACAAGGGCATCGTCGAAGTGAGTGTCCTCAAGGTGGGGAATATTTTATGGATCAACGAGGGGTACAACAATACAACAAATGCCAGCCAGGACAAGGTTCTAAACCCACTCAAAATACTTAGACCAACAAGTGGCAGCCACAAGTCTCTAGGAATGCAGGCCGGCCAAGAACACAACCACAAGGAGCTGGAAATGGAAAGAAACCAAGAGGGACTAACCAACAGGTAGTAGGAAGAATGTATGCTCTCCAAGAAGAAGAAGATGCTAGTAACCCATCAGTAATTCAAGGTATGTTAATTTTTATAAATTCTTGGGTTAAAGTATTGTTTGATTCCGGAGCTTCGCATTCTTTTATATCCACTACATGTGTATCAAGTTTGGGTTTGGAGCTAGAAACGTTAGAGATGGCTATGAGTGCCGCTTCACCCTTAGGTGGTCAAACCTGAGTAAATCTAGTATGTAAATCTTCTGAACTAGAAATCTTCGGTTCATATTTGATCTGTGATCTAAGAGTTATGGAGATGTTTGATTTTGACGTCATCCTAGGAATGGACTGATTGTCAGTTTATCGAGCCATTTGTGATTGTTATTGTAAGACGGTGACAACATCCTCCCTTAATGGCACGAAAGTTCAATTTAAAGGAGGTAGAAAAGATTCTTTAACTCCAACATGTCACAAGTTGCGGTGGCATGATCAATTAACGAGATGGTTAGCAAGCTTAATTTTGGAAGACAAAAATCGAAAGGATCCAGGACTACCCCATGTGGTGTGCAAGTACGCTGACGTTTTCCCTGACGAATTACCGGGACTACCCCCAAAACGAGATGTAGATTTCACGATCGAGCTTCAACCTGGGACTTCACCAATTTCTATAGGAGCACATCGTATGGCGCCAGTTGAACTTTGAGAATTGAAGGAGAAATTACGAGAACTGTTGAATAAAAAGTTCATCAGACCAAGTACATCTCCATGGGGAGCGCCAACATTATTCGCGATGAAGAAGGATGGAACCTTAAGATTGGCATTGATTATCGACAATTAAATCTAGTCACCATTAAAAATTGATATCCATTACCAAGAATTGATGACTTGTTCGATCAATTACGATGTTCAAAATGTTTCTCCAAAGTTGACCTTAGGTTGGGATATTACCAACTTCGTGTCAAAGAAGAAAATATACCCAAAACTACGTTTCGAACCCGTTATGGCCACTATGAGTTCGTGGTAATGCCATTTGGTTTGATGAATGCGCCTGGGGTATTCATGAGTTTAATGAACAAAATTTTTACACCTTATTTGGACCAATTTGTGGTAGTATTCATTGACGCTATTTTGATATACTCACGATCAGAGAAAGATCACGAGCAACATCTGAGAACTGTTTTGCAAATTCTAAGGGAGAACCAATTGTACGCTAAAGCTAACAAATGTGAATTTTGGTTGAAGGAAGTAAAATTCTTAGGTCATGTTGTGTCTGAATCGGGAATATCAGTGGATCCTGCTAAAGTAGAAGCAGTAATGGGATGGAAACAACCTAAGAATACATTTAAGATTCGTAGTTTCTTGGGATTAGCAGGTTATTATAGGAGATTCATTCAAGATTTCTCCAAATTAGCCATGTCAATGACAGGCCTAACACAAAAAGGAGTAAAGTTTGAGTGGAATGAAACTTATGAGCAGTCATTTCAAGAACTCAAGAAAAGACTAACAAGCGCTCCTATAATAATCATACCTGAACATGACATCGGGTACACAGTTTATTGTGATGCCTCTAAAGAAGGGTTAGGTAGCGTGTTAATGTAAAATGGGAAGGTAGTAGCTTATGGATCAAGACAATTGAAGAATCATGAGAAAAATTATCATACTCACGATCTAGAGTTAGCGGCTGTGGTCTATGCACTTAAGACTTGGCGACATTACCTTTATGGCGAAAAGTTTGAGATATTTACCGACCACAAAAGCTTGAAGTACTTGTTCACACAAAGACATTTGAACATGAGGTAGAGACGCTGGATGGAGTACCTTGAAGATTACCAATTCACTTTGTCTTATCATCTCGGGAAGGCTAATGTTGTAGCAGATGCACTAAGTCAAGAGACAAAGGATATCATAGTCAGCATATCAATTAAAGAATGGGAAACGATAAATACCGTGAATGAGTTTAAGTTACAACCAGAGACTTAGAATGACAAGGTTAGGTGGTTTGCAATAGCTACAAAACCCCAACTTCTTACCAAAGTGTTGGAAGCCCAAAGATTTGATCAAGAGACCGACTTCATCAAGGCACGATTCGTGTCCGGAGAATCCTCACTGGATTGGACTCTCTATCAAGATGGTAGTTTAAGGTATTTAGGTAGAATTTTTGTGCCAAACATCGAACAATTGAGAGAAGAAGTACTTAAAGAATTTCACCGTTCAGTTTTTGCGGTTCATCCGGGAGGAAACAAGATATACCAGGATCTTAAGCAACAGTATTGGTGGAGTGGAATGAAGAAGGACATTGCTCAATTCGTATCTAAGTGCTTGGCGTGTCAGCAAGTAAAGGCAGAATATCAAAAGCCGATAGGGAAACTCCAACCCTTACCAATACCTAAATGGAAATGGGAACACATAACAATGGATTTTGTAACGAGATTACTCCGGTTGCTGGAAGGCCATGATGCCATTTGGGTTGTGGTTGATCGGTTAACTAAGATGGCACATTTCTTACTAATAGGACCAGTAGACACACTCGAATCATTAAGTCGATTATTTATTCGAGAAATCATTAGGTTGCACGGAGTACCAGTCTCAATAGTGTCAGATTGCGATCCTCGTTTTACGTCACAATTTTGGCAAAGCTTGCAAAAAGCTATGGGTACAGAGTTGTGTTTTAGTACGGCTTTTCACTCTTAAACTGACGGTCAATCGAAAAGAACAATTCAAACTTTAAGAGACATGCTTCGAGCTTGTGTGATCGACTTCAAGGATAGTTGGAAGCGACACTTGCCACTAGTCGAATTCTCGTACAATAACAATTTTCAAGCAAGTATTGGTATGGCACCGTATGAGACTTTGTATGGATGGCCTTGTCGATCACCAATATGTTGGACGGAAATTAAAGAAGCACACATTTTAGGGCCAGAGTTAGTTCAAGAAACTACCGAGAAGGTGAAATTAATTAGACAAAAACTTGAAACCGCTCAAAGTAGGCAGAAAAGTTATGCAGATAAAAGGAGAAGACCTTTAACATTTCATGTTGGAGATCATGTGTTTTTAAAAATACAACCTTGTCGAGGAGTTGTTCGTTTCAGAAAGAAAGGAAAGTTATCACCTCGCTCCATTGGGCCTTTCGAAATTTTGGACAAAGTAGGAGATATGGTGTACTGTTTGGCTCTACCACTTCAACTGGCTGAAGTACATAATGTTTTCCACGTCTCTATGTTGCGGAAATACGTCACATCATCAATTGAGAGGAAATTAAGCTTGATGAAGATGTGATATTTCAAGAAAAGCCTATCAAAATTTTAGAACGTCGCGAGAAGAAATTATGAGGTAAAACTATACCATTGGTTCGAGTTCGCTGGAGACATCATGGGATGGAGGAGTCAACATGGGAATGAGAAGATATGATACGTGCCAATTACCCTCAACTTTTCGAGTCTAAAGGTACGAATTAATTTCGAGGACGGAGTTTCTTTTTAGGGGGTAGATTGTGAAAACCCACATTTAATTATTCAAAAAAAAAGAAAATAAATTAATTAATTAATTATACCCAGAGTCTATCTAAATATATATATATATTAGTGTATAAATTAATTTTAAATTAACCTAATTCAATCACTAACAAAGACATTATAAATAATAATAATTTTGTAGGTATTCAATATTTTTTGTTTATAAATTATTTTAATAAGGATTCAATATGATAATTATTCTTACTAAATAACTTAGTTAAAAACCTTAATTTATTGATTTTAAGAAACCCACAAAAATGCAAATACAAATAAAAAATAAAATAAAATAAAAATTAAAAAAATCAAATTTCGGTAGATTTGGTGGATGGCACCCAATACTTGGTTTGCATGCACGTTAAGTGGGGTATAGGTTTTCATTACAAACCTTGGAATTAGAAGATACGATTAGACTAGAAAGAATGAGAGAGAGAGAGAGAGAGAGAGAGAGAGAGAGAGAGAGAGAGAGAGAGAGAGAGAGAGAGAGAGAGAGTGTGTGTCAGTATAATGGACATTTATATATATATATATATATATATTTATATGCATGCTCCTCCTTCTCTGATCAGAGAAGGGTTAAGTCTATGAGCAGCTAAGCCGTAGGAGAAGAAGAAGACGAGGAAGTTAAGGAAGCTAAAAATTTCTATCATTTCATCATCTTATTTCAATCCTACTATTAAGTAAGAAAATTCACTCATTTTTTTAAAGTTCAAATTTCAGATTGTGTTCCTAGAAATAATTATAGGTAGAATTTTATTTATAGTTGTATATAAACTTTGTGCTCTATATATCAAATATTTGAAGATATTGATAATCTTATAGTCATGGCATTATTGTGGAAATAGCTTGCACGTGTAGTTTATTCCATAAAAGAGAGGATTGAAGATTTTATTTGGCCCTTAAATCTACCAAACAAGTGTACGAATTTTTAGACAATTTTATACTCAAAATTTTGAGATGATTTATTCTACGAAGTTGTTGAAAATGGTGTCTAGTTCATCCAGGAATTTTTGAAACAGTTATTGAGTTTTGTACAAATTTATACAAATTTTTAATTGAATTTGGATTTGTAAGACAGATTTTGCTATATGTTGGAAAAATCATTAAAAATTCTATATTAAACCAAATCTAGTAATTTCTAAATAAAAATTGAAATTTGAGAAGTCTAGTTTCATAATAAAATTTTATATTATGGAATTGATTTATAAATTTAAGTATGGAATTAATTTAAGAAAATGTGATAAATCTATATTATAAACTTTCTTGGAATTTTTCAGAATTATTTATAATTTTTTTTTTGGAAAATGGTTTTTTTGAAAAATGGCCATAACATGTTTTTTTGAAAAATGGCCATAACAAGTTGTATAAGTAATTTATTTATAATTTTAATCACGAGATATACATTCTGAAAATTTCTGGTAGATTAAGGAGCAACCAAAATTTTCTCTTCAATTGTTTTATTTGGACTAAAATTTAATATTGTGCTAGTCTAATCTTGTAAATTAAAAATCCATGCATGTGTGTGATTATGTTCTTTTTTATTTATTTTTATTTTTTTATATCTACATTATCATTTCATATCATCGTTTAAATTAATTGTTTATTTAAATTTTGTACATTGAATTATTATTGTGCGACATGTGTAATATTTTATGTTGGAAATTTTAGTGAATTGGTATGACATTATTGGTGATTGAAATTTTAAATATTTGTGATTAATATAAAGACTAACTGAAATGATTAACGGTATATACAAAGTTAATGATCGAGGGTTAATACCGGTAGTTCAGGTTGAGCCCTGGTTTTTAATAATTTTTATATAATTGTGTCACGAGACCCTAAGATGGTACGAGACTTATTTGAACCCATATCGGTATTTGGTTTTGGGATAAGACTGGATGTGCGGATGGCACGCAGGGAGGTTACATACTGTAGCTCGACTTTCTTCGCACCCCATTTCGGAGTGCTCAAATTGGTCCTACAGTTCGGACTCTTGTCACGGTTCTGAATCTAATCTCATAAAGTGCAATGTGAGACTGATAAACACCAAAGAGTCCAATCCGGCAAATCATTTTGGAAAATCAATTTTGAATCAAATAATGCCAAAATTGGACTACTTTGCCAGATTACAAAGTCGCCACCTAAATATTTTGTTTTTGGGAAATTTAGGAAACCTTAACTTATGCCCAAAGCCACGTGTCCGTCATCACCAAAGTTGCCTCGGCTCGGGAACTTAGGTACGAGAGGGGAAGGTCCTGAAATGAGCACCCCCGCTCGCCCGATCAAAGATCGGCCTCTACTCATGATATGTTGTTTTATAAACACATGTGTTCTTATTCGGTTATTAGCTAACTTTACTACGTGACGCGCGCGCAAGCAAGTATAGACTAAAATCGCAAGTATAGACTAAAATCGCAAGAATTGGAACGAATTCAACTCATGTTTGTTTTCGAAAATGGTTTGAAATTGCCACCCTCAAATGGGCTTAGAAATGCAGATTTGCCACCTCAAGTGGGCTTAAAACATGATTTGCCACTTCGCAAAGTGGGCTTAAAGTTCTCATTCGTTGAATCGTTCCAATTCAAACAATCAAGCCTTCATTCACAGGCATTCATGCAGTTATAGCAATTAAGCACATAACCTCATGGCAAGCATGCTAAACATGGCAATATGGCAATCACACTCATGTAAGTATGCTAAAGCGTAAAAGCTTACCAAGTACTCCAAGCCAAAACAAAAATTAGTTAGAAAAAATGCATGATTCTAACTGTACAGAATGCCTAATGCAACACATGCAATAATGCAACTAAATAGGCTCGGCTACCTAATCATGGTATTTACAACACTTCGATATCATGCTTTTAAACACGTATTCAAATAAGTGTATTGAAATTATAACATAGTTTGTATGATGCGCCGAGTCTCGGTGCATGCAAGACAAACGAATGATGCAAACATGCAAGCATAAGGTATGCTAATTGAAACATGACCCTAAACTAACCATCGAAAGTGGATAAATAAAAAGGAGAAAGACACGGGGTTGGAAGACATGCACACACGCACGCACACACACTTATTACAACATGGCACCCTCGCGAAGGAGTGTCCGAATGAATAAGCTAAGCTATACTAAGCTAAGCCAATTATTACAAACCAAAACTAACTAACTATTCTAGTTAACTAATTATTACAACACAATTGAATAACTAGCTATGCTAAACTAATTAGAATATTACAAGACGAATTGAATAACTAGCTATGCTAAGTTAATTAAAGCAAGTAAGCGGCCTCGAAGGCGAGGGAGACATGCATGCTCGGTTGGCTTCCTCCCGAAAATTCATCGCCTTGCCATCGGTTGCCTCTGTATGCACTTGCTGTGATCTCTGAATATCGTACCAACTTCCAGATTCCCTCTGCTCTAACACAGGAACACATTTGCATGAAAATTCACTGGTGGCTAGTCGGCCACAAAAAGTGGCTGTCGGCCACCTTAACTTGCCGGTTGGCAAGTTTCAGTGGCCGATCGGCTACTTCAAGTGGCCGGTCAGCCACCCCCATTTCTAGACTTCTGTTTTTGTTGCAACAGAGAACAACATAGGCAAAACAAAGCATTTTCAAGGAATGTGTGTACTGCTACACTCCTTATCATTTCTCAAGCTCAAAGGAGTGTAGCTCTTGACTCTCAAGCCATCAACCAAGCATTTTTAATGCATGATGGCCAAAAAACCAAGCTTGTACAAGCTTAATGAATGCATAAATAAGACTCGAAGGACCACCACCCTATCACGCATGATCAAGGGTGACGGTGACCAAGAAAAATGACACGTTTCATCACTTTGAGTATGAAACGTCCCATTTTCCTTGTGTTTGGATTAACGTCCAATCCAAACACATGCAATGCAACACAACATGCTTATCTTGTTGATGTTTTACTTGTCCAATTTTGTTTACACATTTTACATTACCGATTAGTCATTTAACCGATTAAGTCCAAAGAGAGAGTCCTCTAATTGGAAAAAGGGCCTAAGCCACAAGTACCTTGAGCATTAAAGAGGCCTCATGTTGTTGGCTAGTAGAAACCCTCAAGAGAGGATTAAAACCATTAGGCATGAGAGCCTCAATTCCACACTCAAGCCAACAAGGGGATCAAGGCCACATTCAAAACAAAGTAAAAAGTGAAGAATAGAGGGAGGTTGCAAATATCTCACTGCTGAAATGGCACGCAAAATGATACTACAACATGCAAGTAACTCATGCATAACATGCTTAAGAGCCAAAAACATTAAGCTAGTGAAGATCACAACACTATAGGCATGCAATACAAGCTTCAACTGACCAAACCAGCTCTGGACAGAGTTAAAACATGCCAAAACAGTGGCTAAAAAATACTGAGATTGAAGCACAAAAGATTAGAAAAACATGCTCACATTTTAGCTTGCAAACAAGACTCAAGGCACAACTCTCAAAAGCAATGAAAGAGTGAAGTAAATGAGCATGTGACAGAGCTATATACACTAAAATCACATACAAAATGATGCTACAACATGCAATCATTCCAAGCAAAACATGTTTAGAGGCCTAAAATAATGAGCTAGTGAAGGCCATTTGCATTACAACTATACAAGACAAGGGCCACATGACCAAGACAGCCCAAAATAGAGCTAAATCATGCCAAATCAAAGGCAAACACATGCTGGAAACAAGCTAAGATAAGCTACAAAAACATGCTACCATGTGATGCTAACTAGGCATGGAAGTGAGACACAAGGAGGGGAGGCGAACCCCTCCATTTTTGAACTTCAAAACATGATTTTTACCACTGAAATAACTCTAAATTTCAATGGTTTAAAGGACCAAAAAGTTTGACTTTAGCATGCTAAAAGATGGTGCAAAAAGCTATAAAAGCTAAGAAGCAAAAGGGAAAGACAATCCTATAACACAAAATATGCTCAAACTATCATTTTTAGGACTGAAAAACAGAGGTTTTTATAGTTGAAAACCAGGCCAAAAACAATTTGCAAAGGTGGCAAAACAAGTGTGCAAAACAAGCTTAAAGGGTGAGTCTTATACCTCTTGAAGCCAAGCACACTTTAGGCACAAATGAGGCACCAAATCAAGCTAAAATCACCTTCTAAAGCTCAAAGAAGGTCCCAAAGCATCTCAGCCCAAAGATAAGCAACTTTGGTCAAGGATGTATAGGCAAAAGAGAAGTGTATCTACACTTGTATGCACAAAGGTTCAAGAAAGAGAGAAATATAGAGAGAGAGACTCCTCAAAATATTTCACTCCTAAAATGTTTCTAACCTTCAAAACCATAGAGAAGGCTCTCTATATATAGAAGAATGAGGCTTCAGGTCGAAAATATCCCAAAATGGACAGTTGGAACACAAATATCTACAAAAATCTAACTTTTTGCATCAATGGCCGACAAGGGATCATTGATGGCCGGCACATGTCCATTCTTGGCCAGCGAAGATCACTCTTGGATGGCACATGGCCAGAAAAGCCCATTCATGGCCAGCAACCTCCACCTCTGGTTGGCCAGAAAAATCTACTTTTTGTGCCCAACTTCAAATGGACATATCTCCTTCATCTGGACTTCTTTGCAAGTCATTATTGAGCCTAAATTTAAACCCTAGAAGTCTTCTTTCCAATGGCGGCAGCCTCACATCAAAATTCCAAGTGTGCAAGAAGGTATGACTCTTTTAGTGAAGACTGCTTAGTTTCGGTTTAACCGGATTCATGCCTAACTTCTTCTCCAACTTGGTTTCTTCTCTCCACTCCAATTTTCTTCAAATCCAAACCTTTAAATAAGATGTTTTAAATATTTTTTAAAGAGTTCACCTCTCTTCCATTCATTTCCACTTTGTCCTTACTCACTTTACCGAAATACGCAATATTTAACGAAATGCGAGCCTCGGAAATCGTAGGAACTTTTTCAAAAATATTTTGAAAGAGAGGGTTTTAAGGTCTAAAAATCATTGGTCAAAATAGTTTTGGTCCGAAAATGGGGTGTAAGGTTGGGATTTGACACTCTCCTTGCCAAAGAAATCGAACCTTTGCACTGTACAACTTTCATCACCAAGTAAGTATTCAGTGACGCCCAAGTCTTAAGGGCGGTCAAAAATGAGGTGTCTACACATACCCCCAGCAGACTGTTCTCTTGGGGCAGACCATGGATGCCACGACTTGGGTATATAACTCTGGGTGTGGACATCCTTGGTAGTTCTTCAATATTTGACCAAGGGAAGGGGGTTTTAAATTAACCGTGACCATGACTTAGTGGTTGGTAAGAAAATCTCATTGGTGAAATTTTGTGTGTCATCTAAACTATTAAAATTGTCGAAATTATTATAATGGTTATTACATTTATCATGCTATTAATTTTTATTATTATTTTGATTGTCATGATCTGATTATTTTCTCTTAAAAAGAATGGTAGGTTGGTTATGTTTTCTTACTGTATTGTAAAACTCATGGCATATATTTTGTTACCCTAGCGTTTTATGTCAGATTATTACGAGGAAGGGATTGAAGCCGAAATTGGGGCCGCTGCTAATATAGAAGCGTGCCTAACTTGAAGTCAAGAATTTAGCAAAATAAAATTTTATTATCTCTTGTATTAGAAATTAAGAATGTTATAAAGTTGTTGTAATGTTGTATGCAGACTTGTAATATTTTTTTTTTTTTGTTGTTAAACTTTGACTATGTGAGAATTTAAGTTTCCCTTATTAGATGTTAAAATTTTTATTTAGCAGTTATTTTGTTATTTAAATTTTATGATGTTCCAAAATTTTGGGGCGTCACAGTCGTTCACCGTATAATATCCCCCAACCACTCGTTATCATTTAGATTGAATTTTGCAATCATTGCTTGCCAGTCTTCCTTAAATTGATCTTTTGTGAATGAATCATAAACTGCATTTTGCAAAGCAAACCTTATGGATTCATATTGCGAATATCTTCTCAATTTCTCTGGAATTATTTTCATTATATGCCATAAGCACCAACGATGTTGTGGGAAGACAATTTCTATGGTATTTTGCATAGCTCTACTGTAACAACTCTGACCTGTGATTACCTTATAATCCATGATTAAGAATGCCTAATGAGTAATTAAGAAGAAATTCTGAGTTAATTGTATGTGTTTTGTGCTTGTATCTGTCAGCTGTAGGAATATCTGTCGGTAATTCTGCTTGAAGCTGTGAATTGAAGGCCTTATCAGCATTAGAACACGAAATTGAATAGCCCAACGTGTAAATTAGAATTTTTGGAATATTGTGGTAAGTTTAATTAAAATTCATTCGGAATTAAATAATTAGAATAAATAATTACAATTTGATTAGGCTAAGCTAAATTAATTAGTGAAGCTTATATAAGGCTAATGTTAAGCCTTAGAACATTATTTACACTTCCATTTCAACCTTCTTGACCTCAAAAATGTGAGGAAGAGGAAGGGGGGAGAGAGAGAGAGAGAGAGGAAAGAAGTCAACTTGAAAGCTAAGGAATTATAGAGAAGTTGGAAGGAATTGAAGAGAACTTGGAGGATTAAGCTACTATATTTGAAAACTCAAAGCTTTAGGTCAGAATTTAATTTATCCTCTATGAGTTTGAGCTGGCTAACATGAGAATTCAAGAGAATTAAATTGATTAATGTATAATTTGAGCTGGCTAACATGAGAATTCAAGAGAATTAAGTTCATTAATGTATAATTTGAGCTAAGAAAGTAGAATTGGGAAGCAAATCATGCATGCATGCATGCTCATTTCATCATGGTTTGAGTTTATTTTCCAAGAAATTTCTCATGTACGTCATTGTTCATACTTGGTTTTGGAAATTCATCACATTTTACATTATTTTATCTTAATTGATCATGTTTTGGAAGAAATGAACCCATATCAAGTCATGCATGTTTTATATATTGAATTTCAAGTTTTGTTGTGGATAATTGACAATGCTTTTGGGCTTGATTTTGCAAAATGGCTTTCAATTCATGAAACTTTATGAGTTTACAAGTGTTTTCTAAAGTTTTGGCCTAAAAGAATTGTTTCGATGCATTGGAATTTAGTTTTGAAGCTTAGTGAGCAATCTGAAAATTCCAAAATTTGGCATGATCGCTTAAGCGACGGCTCCTTCACTTGAGCGTAAAATGCAAGCTCCCAAAACTTTTGCAAATATGATCGTTGGCTTGAGCGATAGAATATGCACTCCAGTGACCACCTTTTATTCTGAGTACTTGGCTCAAGTGACTGTTGAGCGACCATCGAGTGTAAAAATTGAGCATCTAGTACTTTTGCAAACTTTGTAGACCACTTGAGCGAGCTGCCCTGTTTTTAGAAATTTGATTAAGTGTTTCAAAGTGTATTTTTGGATTCTCATTGCATCTAAGGCAGTGCTAGGACACGTTTAAGCTACAATAATGAGGATAAGAGTTAGAAGCACACACTAAGGAAGAAGAATGATAAGTTAAACACCTTTGAGACGTGTGTCCAATGTGTATCTGTCACGTGTTTGTGTAGGTCACGTGTTATCGCCCGCCTGATCAGTCTGTTCTGTTCAAGTGATCTGTCCTACTACTACTGGAGCTATCTGTGAGTAATAACTCTGTAAAGCTATATTTGATTATATGTATTTTCTGACTGAAATGATATGATATGTTTTCTAAAATGTTATTTTATGAATCTTGAATAAATGTCCATTTTTATGAAATGTATTTGTGCCATCTTTAGTTCACATAGCCCTTACCCGGGGGTAACAATACTGTGTCTTAAGTTCATGTGGCCCTTGCTTGGGAGTAGTAATATCGTGGCAAATATGCACGTAGCCCTTGACCGGGGGTAACAATACTGAGGTCTATGTTCATGTGGCCCTTGCCCGGGGGTAACAATTATGAGGCCTATGTTCACATGGCCTTTGCTTGGGGGTAACAATACCATGGCTATATGTGCACAAAGATGTTGACCCTTATGGTCATCAATACCGACTATACACGTGGGTTTTATGACTAATCTGATCTGTTAGCTAATGGATGTACCACGTATTACTGTTTATGAAATCTGTATAAGTATGTGAATCTGAATCTGTTTCTGACATGAACTCTAATTTCTGAATCTGTTTTGGACTTCATTCATAAACCCTTTACTCTGTTGTTTTTCACTATGCACCAGTTCACTATATTATTTATGTATGTATGTCACGACCCCATTCCGCCCCTAGTAGAATGGTGCCGTGATGGCCAGTAATCCGAGATTACCAAAGGCCAACTTACAAAGATTCACACACAATCAGAGTATACATATGGGGCTTACATGTGCGAAAGTAATAAATTTAAATCTAAGTAGTCCATAAGAGCTGTACATAGATCAAATGAAATGACATACATCTTAACATGGTCTTACAACTTGAATACAAAATAAAATGGAGTACATATTACATCTTGATCAAAAGGCTTCTCAAGCCGACATATACAAAGACATGTAACACAGAGCTAAGAAGCATAATCTTCAAAATGATACAAAACATGAATCCAAAACATCTTGCAAAGCACATCTAGGTGTCACCGCCTTCTTGCTCGTCACCTACATATATATAAGGAGAGAGTGAGCTTGGATACTCAGTGAATGGTATAAGTAATAAAGGTTTGAATGAATAATGTCCGGGATCCTTTCCAAATCAATACATATCATAACTTTACAAATTAAAGGGATGAATCAAGTTCATCTATTAAATCTTTCAAAGCTTCTTGGATGTTAATAACATTTACATAATACTAAAGGATGACATTCCGGACAAACAAACCCACGCGGAAAACCGTTAGTGGCAAAACAAAGGTGCAGTTGCATTATAGTCCCCTGGCACTAAGGACTTTCCCAAAATGTCATCAAAACAAACATAATACATGATACAAAACTAGGGACAATCATTCATGCTTAATCAAATACTTTTTCAAAACGAAACAAAGCTTTATCAAAACTTTATAACATAGTTTTATTAAAAATACCACTCACATAGCTCTTTGGGTGTAGGGATTACAAGCAAGGATCCAAGGCCTACAAGCACATAATAAAGTCTACTGAATGTACCTCAAGAAGACAAGAAGGAATGCTCAAATATGGGTATGAAATGCATTCTTAAAACAAGCTTTTCATGAGTGCAAATGATCTCGGCATTTCTTTCCAAAACCAAGCCAAGACAAAGTAAAATATGCTGGGAGTTAAATCACTGTTTTTCATCTAGGGAAAACATGCTGGGTACCAACCAGGTCTTGGAATGGATGCACAGAAATGATCCAGGCAAAAATGACCTAGCTGGGTGAGCTCAGGAGGTCTTGGCCGAGGTCCCACACCTTTTTGCCGAGGTGTGGTTACCTAGGCTTCGGTGTGCAGCTGCCTACCGAGGTGTTACAAGGTGCTGGCAAGGGTATACCATGGTCGACCTAGGTGTGCAGTGGTTAGCCTAGGTGTGCATGCGAGATAGACTAATGGTGCAAGTGATTATGCAAGGTAGGCCAAGGTGAGATACGATGCTTGGCCTAGGTGTGAGATCTAGGCAAGAGTGGTCTCGGTGACCACACCTAGGGAAATAGTGAAGTCTGGGAATCTGGGTTTCCTCCCTTGAAGAACATGAAGAATATGAACATGAAGAACATGAATACTAAAATCATAACTTCTTTATTCAAAATCTGAGATTTCATGAGATGGGTTTGAAAACATGGATCTGGGTACTCCTACTTGAAGATCTTATGAAAAAAACACAAAAACATGAATCTTAATACAAACTTTCGAATCAAAACATGGTTTTCTTTCAAGAACACAAGAACATCATTTTCTCTTTCTAAAACCGAATTTCAAAGCAATGCATGGCTCATGAATCATGTTAGATCATACAATGTAGTTAGATGAGCATAAAGAATAACAAGAGCAAAATAAGAGTCTAACCTCAAAACACGAATCCAACGGTTCAAATTCTAAGGATCAAGCTTGGAAATCTATTCTCACTCTAAGAACCCTTCTTCCTCTCCTCCTAGAGCTTCTCTCTTTACAAGGCTAGGATATGACAAAGTGATATGGGTTTCTCAGCTAGCACCTGACTTAAACGTCTGCGGGGACACGTGGCGCTACCGGATTGGGTTTCCTCAAAAAGGTGACAGAATGATAAGACAAGTGTAAGGCAAAGTGTATACAACAAGTAAGGTGACATGGACACTCCGGCAGGTAATGACCTCAGATCAAGACATAGGCTTCGGCAAGTAGGGTCTCAATGATCTCGGCTAGGAAGGATAACACTTGGCCTAGCTATGCCACACCTCAGCCTAGATGTGCCACACCGTGGTCTAGGTCATACTAGTCCCGGCGCAAGGTCACTAGGTGCAAGGTTCAAGGATGTCGGATGCCTAGATGATATCATTTCGGCCTAGATGATACACATCTCGGCCAATATGCCAGGGCGAAGGTGGAGGTCAACCGAAGTGGTTCCAAGATGGTTTCAGGTGTAAGAGGTTCGAAGGTGTGACCTAGGCTTAAGATGACCTCGGCTAAACACACACCAAATAAGGAACAAAGCAAGCATGCAACAACACTTAGATAAAACAAAACAGGATTTCATGAATGCAACTTAACAAGACAAAATTATATAAATGCATGTGAGCATGACTAAGGCAAAGTGAGGGTTGTTACAATGTAGGTGATCAGGCACGGAACCAGATCTAAGTTGCTAGTCTGGAGTTCTATTTTGTCAAGCCAGCCATCGTGCTTCCCGAGGTGGTTCCCAAGTGTTTCAAATGTTCAAGTCTAGTGCACGTGATGTCTATCTTAATCTTTTCTTTCTTTTGTTAACCAAGATTTTTGTATAATCTAAATTTAGGGCCAAGTCCCTTTTTGTTTTGTTTAGAAGTGGGTGTCGTAAGACAGTGACTACATATAAATAAGTGAATATAAGTTCTAAATTCTTTTTCCCATATAAGTCTGTATAGCTCTATGGACCTTGTTTTTGTAATATTTGTTTCTGTTAGCCCCTTGTACGTTAATATGTTTTAGAGGCCTTTGGTAATGTTAGGATTACTAGCAGGTTACGATGCTAAACCTATAAGGGCGGGTTTGGGTCGTGACAGAGTGGTATCAGAACACGTGTTATACCACATACATGAGTCCATATGAACTATAGGATATCCTAGAAAAGAATTAGGGATATTGCATCAGTATGCGTGAGTGTGTTAATCGTGTGAACATATTTGAATGAAATGAACATACAAACATGCGTAACATGAATTGAATGAAAATGAATATGAACACTGTGAGAAGATTTATTTGCCTATGTTTATTATCGTTTTGTTTACATATAGCAATGCAAAGAACAAGAAGTGATGATGTATCTAAATCATCTGATGCTCGGATGGAATGAATGAAACAAATGCTTGAGGCCTTAACTGAATTAATGAGACAACAACAAAGACAACATCCTTTGCCTCCTCCACCTTCTCCAATACAATTTGAGCTGATGAACAATGACATTATCGATTTGACTCAGAAATTCAACTAGATGAAGACACCAACTTTTTTGGGTGGCATTGAGCCACTATAGGCTAAGACTTGGATGCTTGAAATCAAAAAATTGTTTGAAGTCTTTCCATGTTCCGAAGTCTAGAAAGTTTTGTTGGCTACATACACTCTAAAAGATGAAGCTCGACATTGGTGGATGTTGATACGAGACAGTAATAGGGTTATGACCTAGAACCAGTTCAAAGAGATCTTTTATGAAAAATACTTCCCTCAGTGTTTTTAGGATCGTAAGGTTTCAAAATTTGAACAGTTAAAACAAGGCTAAAAAATCTTAAAATCCCCGAGATATTGATTTGTGATTACGTATCAATTTTAAATAGTAAATAACAATCTCAATCAAATAATTAAAGACAAATTGACACAACGATTTAACATGGAAAAACCATAATTAGAGTGTCTCCAATTGTGACAAAACCACGGGCAAAATCCACAAAACAATCCATAAAACGTTGAATCCATAATGCTGATATCAAATCCACGATGATGAGCCACTCTAGAATCCACCAAAGCTTTAAGCCCAAGTTCCACGGAATCCACCGAAGAACAACTCTCTCTTTTGTGAATAAACGAAAACAAACAAACCCTTGATAATGTTGATATGAAGTTCACAGATCCATTGATCACTCTTAAATTATCAAGGAAACACTCAATTTCACCATTCAATATAAAACACATTGTATCTTGTTCTTCTATAAAAATATGGCCGGCTAAAACACCAGAAACATTGAACAACACACTTTATAGAAAACATGATCACGCAGACCGCTCGAGCGCACATTTTACCACTCGAGCAGTGTGACTAAAGGCGGTGCAAAACATATAGCTGACCATTCGAGCTCAGCTTTCACTGCTCGAACAGTAAAACTTTCTTCCTAGAAGTTCAAACGCTCTGCAAAAGTACTGGATGATCATTTTCTTCGCTCGAGCGCACAAATGAATGCTCGAGCTATCAAACAACTTTGATCTCTGACATAGTTAGTGAAGTGGCAAACACTAAGGGTGTGTTTGGTAACGTTTACGTTTTCAGTTTATATTTATAAAAATTTTATAAACTGGTTTTTGTTTATTTTTTGTTTATTTTTAGGAAAACATAAATTACAAACGCGTTTGGTAATTGACAAAATGTTTAAAAAAATTTAAAAATATAAAAAAGAGTGAGAAATGACAAGTGACGGCGGAAGACGGTAGTGGAAAGTGGTGACGGTGGGTGGTGGGTAGCTGGTGGTGGTAGCGGGTGGGTGGTGGTGGTTGGTGGGTGGGTGACGGTGGCGGGTGGTGGGTGGTAGTGAGTGGGAGGTGGTGGCGGCGGGTGGTGGGTGGCAGATGGCAGGTGGTGGGTGGTAAGTGGCCGATGGTGGGTGGCTGGTGGTGGTGGTGGTGGTGGTGGGTGGGTGGGTGACGGTGGTGGGTGGTAGCGAGTGGGTGGTGGTGGGGCGGGTGGGTGGCGGATGGCGGATGGCGGGTGGTAGTGGGTGGGTGGGTGGGTGGGTGGTGGTGGTGGTGGCGGCGGCGGCGGCGAGTGGCGGGTGGCGGATGGCGGGTGGTGGTGGGTGGCGGGTAGGTGGTGGGTGGTGAGTGGCCGATGACAGGTGGTGGTGGATAGCGGGTAGGTGGCAGGTGGTGGTGGTGGTGGGTGGGTGGGTGACGGTGGCGGGTGGTGGGTGGTAGGGAGTTGATGGCAGTGGTAGGTGGGTGGCGGATGGCGGGTGGTAGTGGGTGATGGTGGTTGGGTAGGTGGGTAGGTGACGGTGGCGAGTGATGGGTGGTAGCGAGTGGGTGGTGGTGGTGGCGGGTGGTGGTAGCAAGTGGGTGGCGGATGGCGGGTAGGTGACGGGTGGTGGTAGTGGTGGTAGTGGTGGGTGGGTGGGTGACGGTGGCGGGTGGTAGGTGGTAGCGAGTGGGTGGTGGTGGTGGTGGCAGGTGGGTGGTAGGTAGTGGTCGCAGGTGGGTAGTGGGTGGTAAGTGGTAGCAAGTGGGTGGTGGTGGTAGTGGGTGGTGGTGGTAGGTGGGTAGTGGGTGATGGTGGTGGTGGTGGTGGTGGTGGTGGCAGGTGGCTGGTGGTGGTGGATGGCTGGTGGTGGCAGGTGGTGAATGGTGGTGGCAGGTGGGTAGTGAGTGGTGGTGGCAAGTAAGTGGTGGGTGGTGGTGGCGGGCGGTGAATGGTAGTGGCAGGTGGTGGGTGGTGGCGGGTGGATGACAGGTGGGTGGTGGTGGTGGTGGTAGCGAGGGGTGGCTGGTGGTGGCGAGTGGGTGGCGGTGACGGGTGGTGGCTGGTGGTAGCTGGTGGGTGGTGAGTGGTGGTGGCAGGTGGTGGTGGAGGGTGGGTGGTGGGTGGTGGTGGCGGAAGACGGTGGTGGAAAATGGTGGCGGGTGGTGGCTAATGTTGAGTGATAAAAAAAAAAAAACTGAAAACTCAAAATGGAAACACATTTTTTGTGTTTTCATTTTTTGGCCTAATTTATAAACTGAGACCACTGATTTATAAATCAAAAATTTTACCAAACAGGTTTTTATTTGAGTTTTTTAAATTTTTGTAAATATAAACAGAAAACTGAAAACATAAGTGTTACCAAACGACACCTAAAGAATTAAGATCATAAACTCCTCTATAAGGCACAATTCGGGTTGGATTTGCATCTAAAAATTCATAGCCTCGCTGAAATAAAAGATCTAATAAAATTACAACTGAAAGGATTTTTGTCAAACATGATTGCCAATAACAAAAAACCTAACAAAGACAATATGTCAGTGGCCGAGTACGAGGCTAAGTTCACAGAGTTAGCCTAGTTTGCTCCGTATATGGTAGACACGGATTACAAAAAGGCCAAATTTTTTTAAAGAGGCCTCAATCTAGATGTATTTGATCGGGTTGGTGAGTTAAAACTGACTAAGTATGTGGATGTGCTCGATCAAGCCTTGATGTCAGAAGCCAATTTAGCATCCATGAAACAAACCAATGCTCCAACAAATGAATGGAGAGGTAAAAGATCTGGATTTAATTTCAGAAAAGGCCAGCCATTAGCAAAGAAGCAAAATACAGGATCCTCTAGCAGTTTAAGTCAAAGTAGTGGCACAACACCTACTTGCTTAGAATATGGAAGAAAACACAAGGGACCTTGCTATCGATCAACAAGTGCTTGCTTCCGGTGTGGCAAGATTGGCCATATGATAAAAGATTGTCCGCTCATGTCCCAAAATTCCAACCATCCTGTGGCAAGTTCAGCCAGATTTGATTTTGTACCAAGAACAATCGTGAGAACTAATGCTAGAAAAGAAACCTTGAAGCAAGGCAGAGTTTAGACTTCTGCCTGGAGACGTCCAAAATACTAAATCAGTGGTGTCAGGTATAATCCCTATCTGTGCTCAGAATGTTTATGTCTTAATAGATTCTAGATCTACCCACTCATTTGTGTCGCATGCTTTCTTCCGAAAATTGACTAGACCTTTAGAACCTATGAATTATTTGTTGTCCGTAGTGACACCATTTGGGGGTTTTATGTTATGTGCATTTATATATTCTACATGTGATATTATGATTGGAGAAGTACTTTTATATGTTGATTTGCTACCATTGGATATAGATCATTTTGATTGCATATTGGGAATGGATTGGTTGACAAAATATTATGCTATGATTGATTGTGTTGCCAAATCTGTTGTGTTTCGGCCACCAGGGTTGCCTGAATTTGTATTTGCTGGGAATGGTGTAGGTCCTCTCTCGTATTTGATCTCTGCTATGCAAGCAAACAAAGTGCTTAAGAAGGGATGTAAGGGTTATTTGTGTTGTGTTTTGACTGTGTCTACGGATAGTGTTAATATGGAAAACTATTCCTGTAGTCAATGAATTTCCCAATGTGTTTCCAAATGAACTACCCAGTGACTTAGTTGATAGAGAGATTGAATTCACTATTGAAGTAGTACCTGAAACCCAATCAATCTCCAAATCTCTATACCGTCAACTATCGAACTGAAAGAATTGAAAATCCAACTTCAGGAGTTATTAGACCATAAATTTATCCGGTCAAGCACTTCACTTTGGGGTGCTCAAGTGTTGTTTGTTAAGAAGAAAGATGGGACTTTGAGGCTATGTATAGACTATTGAGAGTTGAACAAAGTAACTGTGAAAAATAATTATCCACTGCCCCAAATAGATGATTTGTTTGATCAAGTCCAGGGAGCCCAAGTATTTTCTAAAATTGACCTTAGGTCTGGGTATCACTAGTTAAAAGTTAAGGTAGAAGACATAGATAAAACTGGATTCTGAACTAGATATGGGCACTATGAATTTTTGGTAATGCCGTTTGGGGTAACCAATGCATTTGCCACCTTCATGGACCTAATGAATAAGGTTTTCAAACCATATCTGGATGAATTTGTGGTTTTGTTTATTGATGATGTTCTGATATGTTCTAAAAGTAAGGAAGAGCATGAAAATCATTTGAGAGCTATGTTACAGACTCTGAGTGAAAAGAAATCGTGTGCAAAACTGTTCAAATATGAGTTCTGGCATGATAGTGTAACATTTCTGGGACATGTAATAAACCAAGATGGCATATTAGTTGATCCACAAAAAATAGAAGCTATTGTGAATTGTCCAAGACCGACTACGGTGATAGAAGTTAGAAGTTTTCTAGGTCTTGTTGGCTATTACCGCAGATTTGTGAAAGACTTTTCCAAACTTGCCGTGCCATTGACTCAATTGACATAGAAAAATGTACCATTTGATTGGAATGACCAAAGAGAATCTTCCTTTCAAGAATTAAAGGCCAGATTAGTAACTGCATCAATTTTGACTTTGCCTAATGGTATTGATGGGTTCCAAATCTACAGTGATGCTTCGTACAAGGGCTTGGGATGTGTACTAATACAAAATGGTAAGGTAATTGCTTATGCTTCTTGGTAACTCCGCCCACATGAGAAGAATTACCCGACCTATGACCTTGAACTTGCAACTGTGGTTTTTTCTTTGAAAATCTGGCACCATTATCTGTATGAAGTGACTTGTGACGTGTATATGGACCGTAAAAGTTTGAAATATTTCTTTACTCCAAAAGAATTGAACATGAGACAGAGGAGATGGGTTGAACTGATAAAAGATTATGATTTGCAAATTCTGTATCATCTGTGAAAGGCAAATACAGTTATAGATGCTTTGAGCCAAAAATCCATTAGGACTTTAGCATGTTTGCTTATCGGTCAGAAAGAATTGTTGTATGAGCTAGAAAGAAATGAAATTGAGATTGTCTTGTGTGAACATGGTGGAATTTTAGCCGTTATTTCTGCACAACCAGCCATAATTAAAGAAATTAAAGGAAAACAATTAGAAGATGAATTTCTGAAGAAGATTGTTGATAACATTGATTCAAAACTGAGGCCCAGATTTGTGTTTGAAGGCTATCCTGAAATTTCAAAGAAGACTGTGTATCGGATTGTTTAGAGTTGATAAAGCGTGTTATGATCGAAGCTCACAAGTCTAAATTTACTATGCATCCCGGAAACACAAAAATATACAAACATTTAAAATAGAATTTTTAGTGGCCTGGTATGAAGTAGTGTATTGCTGACTATGTAGCCAAGTGTTTGCACTGCCAACAAGTGAAAACCAAACATCAATAACCCGCTGGACTGCTTCAGTCACTTCCAATACCAGAATGGAAATTGGAGCATATTACGATGGACTTCATTGTTGGACTGCCTTGCTTCTCTCGAGGTATGAGCTCTATCTGGGTTATTGTTGATCGCTTGACTAAATCTGCTCACTTTTTGCCAATGAAAACATTTTATAATATGGATAAATTGGATAACATCTATGTGAATGAAATTGTGATATTGCATAAAGTACCTGTGTTTATTGTATCTGATAGAGACCCAAAATTCACTTTAAGATTCTGGAAAAGTTTGCAACAAGCCTTGGGAACTGAATTAAGACTGAGTAGTGCTTATCACCCACAGACAAATGGCCAATCTAAACGAGCAATTCAAACTTTGGAAGATATGTGGAGAATGTGTGTCTTAGATTTCCAAGGGAATTGGGAGACGTACTTATCTCTGGCCGAATCGTGTATAATAACAGCTATCATTCGAGTACTGGGATGGCTTCTTATGAATCTTTGTACGGAAGAAAATGCCGATCTTCGATTTGTTGGGCTGAAGTAGGAGACAGGCCGTTATTGGGACTGGAACTTGTATAAGAGACGACTGAAAAAGTGAAACTAATACAGCAATGATTGAAAACTGCTCAGAGTCGTTAAAAGAGTTATGCGGATGTTGCAAGAAGAGATAAGGAATATGAAGTCGGTGACCATATGTTCATTAAAGTAACTCTGATGAAATGCCAGAAACGGTTTGGAGTTAAAGGCAAGTTGGCATCGTAGTACATTGGGTCGTATGAAATCATTGAGAAAATTAATCTGGTGACGTATCAAGTGGCCTTACCTCCAGTCATAGACAACATGCACAATGTTTTCCACATTTCTATACTTTAGGACTATTTGCGAGATCCATTTCAGGTCATCGAACCGGCCCATGGACTTTTGAAAGATGATTTTATTTATGAAGAACAGCCAATAAAGATAGTTAACCTCCAAATCGAAAGATCGAGAAACAAAGAAATCCCGTTGGTGAGACTTGACTGGCAAAATCATGGAGAGACGTATGTGACGTGGGAAACCGAAGAAGACATGATGAAGAGATATCCTGATTTGCTCCGTTTAGACCCTGCATTCTTCCAAAATGAAAGTAATTCGAGTTTGGAGGACTAAACTCTTTAAGGGAGGAAGACTATAACAATTTTGACCTGTGATTAGCCTATAATCCATGTTTAAGAATGCCTAATGAGTAATTAAAAAGAAGTTATGAGTTAATTGCTTATGTTTTGTGCTTATATCTGTCAGCTGTAGATATATTTGTCGGTAATTCTGCTTGAAGTTGTGAATTGAAGGCCTAATCGGCATTAGAACACGAAATTGAATAGGCCAATGTGCAAATTAGAATTTTTGGAATATTATGGTAAGTTTAATTAAAATTTATTCGGAATCAAATAATTAGAATTAATAAGTACAATTTGATTAGGTTAAGCTAAATTAATTAGTGAAGCCCATATAAGGCTAATGTTAAGCCTTAGAACATTATATAAACTTCCATTTCAAGCTTCTTGACCTAAAAAACGTGAGGAAGAGGAAAGAGAGAGAGAGAGAGAGAGAGAGAGAGGGAAGAAATCAACTTGATGGCTAAGGAATTATAGAGAAGTTGGAAGGAATTGAAGAGAACTTGGAGGATTAAGTTACTACATTTAAAAACTCGAAGCTTTAGGTAAGGATTTAATTCATCCTTTATGAGTTTGAGCTGGCTAACATGAGAACTCAAGAGAATTAAGTTGATTAATGTATAATTTGAGCTAAGAAAATAGAATTGTGAGGCAAATCATGCATGCATGCTCATTTCATCATAGTTTGAGTTAATTTTTCAAGAAATTCCTCATACATGTCATTGTTCATACTTGGTTTTGGAAATTCATCATATTTTACATTATTTTATCTCAATTGATCATGTTTTGGAAGGAATGAACCTGTATCCAATCATGCATATTTTATATATTGAATTTGAAGTTTTGTTTGGGATAATTGACAATGCTTTTCGGCTTGATTTTGCGAAATGGCTTTCAATTCATGAAGTTCTATGAGTTTACAAGTGTTTTCTTAAGTTTTGGCCCAAAAGAATGTGTTTTGATGCACTGGAATTGAGTTTTGAAGCTTGCTAAGCAATCTAAAAATTCCAGAATTTGGCATGATCGCTCGAGTAACAACTCCTTCTCTTGAGTGTAAAATGCAAGCTTCCAAGACTTTGGCAAATATGAGCCTTAGCTCGAGTGACAAAATTTGTGCTCGATTGACCATCCTTTATTCTCAGTACTTAGCTTGAGCGACTGTCAAGCGATTGTCGAGCATAAAAATTGAGCATCCAATACTTTTACAGACTTTGCAGACCGCTCGAGCGACCAAAGCTTCGCTTAAGCAAACTGCCTTGTTTTTAGAAATTTGGCTACGTGTTTCAAAGTGCATTTTTGCATCCTCATTACATCTAAGGCATTCCTAGGCCATGTATAAGCTACAATAATGAGGAGAAACGCACGCTAAGGAAAAAGAATGATAAGTTAAACTCCTTTGAGACGTGTGTCCAATACGTGTTATCGCCCGCCTAATCAGTCTGTTCTGTTCAAGTGATCTGTCCTACTACTACTAGAGCTATCTGTGAGTAACAACTTTTTAAAGCTATGTTTGATTATATGTATTTTCTAACTGAAATGATATGATCTATTTTCTGAAATGCTATTTTATGAATCATGAATGAATATCTATTTTTTTGAAATGTATTTGCGCCATCCTTAGTTCACATCGCCCTTGCCCAGGAGTAACAATATCGTAGCTTATGTTTACGTGGCCCTCGCTCGTGAGTAATAATACCATTGCCAATATGCACGTGGCCCTTGGCCGGGGATAACAATACCGTGGTCTATGTTCATGTGACCCTTACTCAGGGGTAACAATACCGAGACTTATGTTCACGTGACCCTTATCTGAAGGTAACAATACCATGGCTATATGTGTACAAAGATGTTGACCCTTATGGTCGTCAGTACTGACTATTCACGTGGGTCTTTATGACCAATCTGATCTGTTAGCTAATGGATGTACCACTTATAACTATTTATGAAATCTTTATAAGTATGTGAATCTGAATCTGTTTTTGATATGAATTCTGATTTCTGAATCTATTTTATACATCATTTATAAACCGTATACTCTCTTGTTATCCACTAGGCTCCAACTCACTGTATTATTTATGTATGTAGATGATCAGGCACAAGACCAGGCCTATATTGCTAGCCTGGAGTTCTGTTTTTTCAAGTCAGCCACCGTGCCTCCCGAAGTGGTCCCCAAGTGTTTCAAATGTTTAAGTCTAGTGCACGTGATGTCTGTCTTAATCTTTTCTTTCTTTTGTTAACCAAGATTTTTGTATAATCTGAATTTAGGGTCAAGTCCCTTTTTGTTTTGTTTAGAAGTAGGTGCTGTAAGACAGTGACTACATATAAATATGTGAATGTAAGTTTTAAATTTTCCATCTCATATAAGTCTGCACAGCTATATGGACGTTGTTTTTGTAATATTTGCTTCCGCTAGCCCCTTATTTGTTAATATTAATCAGAGGCTTTCAGTAATCTTAGGATTACTGGCTGATTATAATGTTAAACCTATAGGGATGGATTTGGGTCGTGACATCTGCACCGGTCAATTATTATAGCTTTTGGGGGAGCATCTGACATGCAACTTAACCATTTTTTGAATAGTCAAACAAATGTCTCAGTGTTCTCATTACATAAACAACTCACAACCAAACAAAATTGACTGTCCATTGTGATTAACTCCTACAAATGGAGCAAACGACATATTATATTTGTTTGGTATATAGGTTGTGTCAAATGAGACAACATCCTAAAATGCTTTATAAGCCGCCCTACTCCTTACATTCGCCCAAAACAAGTTTCGTATTCGACCATCTTCATTAAGGTCAACTGCCAAATAGAAGTTTGAATTTTGTTATTTCATTTTGTGAAAATAAAGTGCAACTGATTTAGCATTTCCTACCCCAAATCTCAATCTTCTATCATTCTCAATATTATATTCCCCCACTTCAACAACTATAGAATGAAAATTGCTAGCCACCCCAATCCCTGCTGCATATTTAACTTCTAGTCTCCTCTTCACCTGAGTAAGAATCCTCTTATTCATTGCAAAATGTCGTGAGTCACTAGGAATCAAATCATGAGTGTACTCAAGCATAACTGTGGTTAACTTATATCTTCTATCCTTTTGTAGATTGGCTCTTACCTTTGCTTTACAATCAATTTTTTATGACAAAGATACTTCTAGGGGATTTATTTCTGATCTTTTTGTTCTGTTTCGCACTCGAGTACATTCAATTCCAAAGTATTTTACTTCATCACTTGTTAAATTTTGTGTTCTATAAGCTATAGCAAATCCAAGGTGTTTCGCATATTTTACATAAAACGCATATACTTCTTGCTTCACGGTAAAATACATCCCCTTTTTAGGTTCTTCAACTTCACCACTCGCATTAAATGAAAGATTGTTATCCTGTTCTTCAACTTCTTCACTCCCATTGAAAGAATTATTGTTTGAATCAATATCCATTGTAGCTTCAAAGTGAAATAGAATAGATAATTAGAGAGTTAGTGGACAAAACACTGATGGCCTCCACCATTCTTATCACACAACAACCAACATTATAAGGAAGCAAACAAGAACAATACAAATCGTCCAAAACAACAACAATGACACAAAGAAACTAGTGACTATTTAAACAAATCCAGGAGCATTTCATTTACACTAGGCAAATAACCAATCCAATCTATTATTAGTAGACAAATTAACTATCATATAGAGAGTTCAAAACAACACTGATGACCAAGAAGAATTGTAAAATAAAGGATCAAAGATTCTACTTCAATTTTTTTACCAACACTCAACATAGGCAAATCATCGAACACCTTCAGAGCATAAAATCCAGGGACTTATATTCCAACATTTCATAGGTTGGGTTGAAGAGAAAATTGCAGTTTATCATACCATTTGAGTTCCAATGGCAGTGAAGGCATCGCATATTATCTATAAATTCATAATATATAAGACATGCAAGACAAACATGCAACACAGATAGTAGTCAAGACAAAATTGCAGTTTTTCACACAAATTAAGTTCCAAAATTGCGGCTTTTTCTTCTTCCAGAATTGAGTTACAAATTGCAATTTAACAAACAAACAGAAGAAGGCAGAGAGAGAGCTTGCTGACCCCGTGGGAGATTTTCGATGGCCATCGGTGGTCAACCAGGTTGACGGTCAGCAGCACCACCCTGGTCAGTGTTCAACGGCAACACCTAGATCAGTGCTCATCGGCGGCACACAGGTCGACTTTGTTTCGAGATTTTCGGTGGTAGTAGCACCCTGGTCAATAGCGGCACCCAGATCGGTGCTTAACGGTGGTACACAGGTCGGTGCTCCTCTCTCTACTCTTTGTTTTTTTTTTTTTTTTTTTAAATGAAATGCGTGTGTTCAATTGCACCAAGGATCCTCTAGAATGAAATTTCCCTAAAATTTCCTAGAGTGCTATATTGTGTGGTTGAGATTTACTGGTACACAGGTCGGTGAAATTTCCCTAAAATTTCCTAGAGTGCTATATTGTGTGTGTTCAATTGATGTGACTTGCCAGTAAATCTCAACCACACAATATAGCACTCTAGGAAACTTTAGGGAAAAATCACTCTAGAGGATCCTTGCTCGTTCAATTGAGCAGAAGAGTTGAAAAGTCAAGCCTAATTTATGGGTTTCACACAGCTCATTTTGGGCCATTCAAGCCTCACAGTTTCGAGCAATCTAGCGGGGTTGTTTAATCTAATACCATCACATTAGTAATTAGAACACTCAATTTCACCATACTTACCATTCCAGTCATCTTAATTCAGCTATGAAACATGACCTATGATCCTAGTCACTTGGGTTTAATTTCAATTACATATCTATTAATGTTACGAGGATTAAATTTAAGACGGGCTTGTTGAGTATATCATACTTATAAAAAATCAAATTGATTGGATATCGATAGCCACTTGATTAGATTGCATTTGTGTCTGTAATTTATTTTTAAAATCATAATTGCTGTTGAAATAAATATAATTTATCAATATCAGATCAACGTATTTTTTTTTACAAAATGATACTTAACAAACTTATACATTGAATTATTTGAATTATCGAAATGGGCTTAGAACCGAGCCCACCACAGCCTAATAACACCATCCAATCCAATTCTAGATTGGAGATAAACTGTTATCTAAATTTTTATACCAAAATAACCACAGTTGATCGCTATTATACATAAATGAATAGCAAATTAGTTTATACATAAATTGGATGGTGGAGATCTGTATGTGTCATTTTTTGGGCAATTATATTTTTAGTTTTCAAATTATGTAATTTGTTTTATTTTAATTCCTATTATTTCAATTATTTCAATTTAATCTTTAACGCAAAATGATTTTTTGAATTGGGCTTCCAACCTAACTTATTCAGTAAATTTCGTTCAATTGAATAAAAAAAAAAGTAAATTTCGTTCAAAACAAAAATGTGAAATTAAAAAAGATTACATTTTTATTCCCAAAATCTACGATTTGTGACATTTTGATCTCTAATATGTAAAAAAGTGTTTCAATATGATTCTCAAACTTAATTTCATTCCTTTCTTTATTTGGACTAAGGATAAATTATAAAAATTATAAATACACATCATCTAAAAATGAAAAAAAAAGAGTTAACATCTTTGGTGCGAACTATTTCTGCAACTACAACATTTTTGTAATCCGTTGTGATTGATTTTTGTGTTAATAGAAGAACTTGATGAGCACCGTATCCAAAGTAGTGGCCCCAAATGATCCAATGAAACAATGAGTACGCTAGGCTCTGTTTGGGGAAGCTCTTCAAATACATTTTCACCCATTGATTTCAGTGTAGCATTTGTTTTGAATTTTCAAATTATAATTTCACATCCACTTTTGAAAACCCTTTTCTATGCGGGAAAATTTGGCTAACCCGAACGTCCGGCCGGTTGACCAGAACAATGTTCTATTTTTTTTTTTGGCACCTGTTATTTTTATATTTTAAATAAAAAATATTTCTAGAATTTTTTAAATTTTTTTTATGAGCTTTGAATAAGATTTGGGGTTATGTGTTTAGTTATGAGTTATATGTTTTTGAATTAAATATCATATGTCGCATCATTTATTTAAAACTCTTTTCAAAATTCATAACCAAACAAATTTTTCACACTCAAATCATAATTCTAAAACTCACAAACTCAAAATACAACTTTATTCTCAAATCATATTTAAAAAACTCTACCAAACGCTACCATAGTTTTTCTTCCAAGTGATAGTAGGCATGAAATATTGGTTCGGCTCATAATAAGTTGGGAAACTTTATTTGAACTGAAATAGTAACTTAATATGTTCAATTAAAATTTTAGCTCCTATTATATCTTATTATAAATTTACTAATAAAAACAATACACATTAAACTCGAAAATAAAATATTTTTATTTTCATGACATACCCCCCTTATCACTTATATTCATATCCAAGTCACTTCATCTTCCTTTCTAAATTTTAATTTTTTTTTTTCATCTTCTTGTTTATTCCAAAACTTTAATCCCCGCCAAAACTCATCATTACCATTAACTATAAGCAAACACATGCTCTCTTTTTTTTTTTTTGGATTCATAAGAAATATGATAAAGGTGCTGTCATATAGTATTACAAAACAAAACAAGGGGATCAACTAGTCCCTCCCCAAACTCATTGATCATGTCAGCTACTAATTTTTCTGTTGAAGAGCCTCGAATTAACGCCAAGAATTCGACTTGTAATTGAAACCCTAGCTTGGATTGTTCGTTTGTTCAATCTTTAAACAAGAAAAATACTGTAAATTTTCCCAAGAAAATTAAATAAGAAGAGAGAGAAAGAAAGAGAAAATGTTAGGTTTAAATTATTTGGGCATACCACAAAGTATGATATTATCTTAAAGGGTAATTTGTAAAAAAAAATATAAGGTGTATTAAGAGTAAATTATAACCATAAATAATTTAATAGAGAGTACTTAAAAATTAGACATAATTATTTTTTAGGTGCAAATAATAAGTTCTATTACCATGGTGGGTCATGGTCCATGACACATTCATAAGCATATAATATTAATAAAAATATTTTTGGAATGGCCCTTTAAGTTGGCGTAGGTGTTCCTTTCAATCTCAAATTGAGCATAAATACTAAGCCGCATCTCTGTTAAGCCTCAGACAAAGCACATAAAGATAGCAAGCCATCCTTCGGAAGGAAAATGATATTCTAAACATAACTTTTGGAAAAGGACTAGCATTAGTGGCGGTTCTAGAATTTTTATTTTTATTTTTATTATTATTATTTTGTTGTTGTGACTATGAAGTCTATAACTCTTATCAATATTCATCATTTATTGTTAAGGAATCTTTTTAGTGCAAGTCATATTTTGTAAACAACAATGCTAGGTAGTTCAAAATTTTGTGGCTCAAATGGCTCAAATCTGTCAAAACGACGTCGTTTTGACAGATTTTGAGTATAAAACGACGTCGTTTTGACAAATTTGAGCCATTTGAGCCACAAAATTTTGAGCTACCAAACATTTTTCTTTTGCAAATAACACTTGCATTGCACCTAAAGACTTGCACGAAAAAAAAAATTCATGGATCTGCAATTTGTCCTAACAAAATTGTTCGTATGGTTCACTAGCAAACTCTAAGCCTATATGCTTGTTTGTTCCAAATGAATACTTGCGACATAGCATGAGCAAAATATTCACCTTGAACAGGTTTGTGTTTTTTGGTAGAAACTGTAAACTAAAATATAAAAATTGAAAGTTATCGTATTTGATAATGTTGTTAAATTTATGTTTTTAATTTACATAAAATAAGAAAAAAAGATTAAAAAAAACTTATTTGGTGCCCAATTTTTGAAAATGAAGGAAAAAAAAATATTTGGTGAGTTGCCAAAGTGTTGGCCGGCAAAAAAAGGGTGGTTGGCGGTGGACGGTGGTTGTAATTAGGGAAAATTCTATGACACACCCCTCTAGGGTATGTACCATATGCAAATTATGTCATTTGTGAGTTCGATTGTCACAGATAATATAACTCAATATTATGAAAGTCATAATTTTAAAAAAAAAGAAAAAGAAAAAAGGTTTGAGTTATAACTAAATATAACTAAACAACTTTTATATTATAACTAAAATTTTATCATAATTAATATCACAATATGTCATAACTAACAACATAATAAATCATAACCATTGACTCAAAGGTCATAACCAAAGGTACATATAGTACATACACACTCTATAATATATTCCCATAATTAGGCATCAGAATTGGTGGCTAAAGTGTCACTAGAGTTCACAAGGTTGCTAAAAGGTGGCCAAAAGGTTCCCTAAGGGTGGCTAAAAGTTACGAGGGGTGACTAAAAGGTCGTCAAAGATTACCGAAGGATTGGCTAAAGATCCCCAGAGGTCAATCGATAAGTAATTAGTGGTGGCCGCTGATTGGAGGTGGTGGCCGACAATAGGTAGTTAGCAATTGCATGGTACTTATGGCGTGAAAAGTTATGTAAATAAAAGAAATAACTTTTCTCATTCCTAAAGATTTTGAAATTGATTCCACTTAAAGAAAATGTAAACAACACATCAAACAAAATTTTGTTTCTAGAATTTTTTTTTTTTAAATTAAAAGAAAAACATTACACAAAAAATGAAGCATAATCGAACTACTAAAAATTGAATGCTAAATATGTTAATGTGCCAAACTATAGTATTTATTTAAATTTTAAGTGTTGGATTTAATCAAATTGTTTGATATATAGAAGTCAAAATTTGAGATTTATTAATATTTTAGAATTTCTCTTCCATTCTCTATATTGTGGTGATGATAGACGAATGTGGGTGGTTATAGTAGCGAAGGTAGCTGTGTAGTGATAAGGTGGTGGTGGTGGTGGTGGTGGTGGTGGTGGCGGCGGTGTAATTATTGTGGTGGTGGCAATAGGATAATGGTGTTGGTGGAAGCATAGTTGTTAAGGTAGGAGGTGGTGGTGGTTGTAGCAACAATGACAATAGTGAAGTTATGGTGGCAGTGAACTATTGTGGTCATGGTAGAGTAGATGTGGTGAAAATGATGGTGGGTTGCTAATGAGTGATGGTGGTGGCGGCAGCAAAGACGACAATGATTGTGGTGATACTAGAGTGATGGTGACAAAATCATTTTACTTTTTTCACTGCTAGAAATTTTCTCTCACACAAATAATAATATAGTAGCATTTTTTAAAAAGAATTGAAGGGAGTGATAAAATGAATGTTGAGGAAGGGAGCTTAACATTAAAAATAAATAATGGGTATGTAAGTTGACAACCGTCAAAGATATGCACAATGCGATGGGATTATTGGGCCTTAGAGGAAAGCGTTTTGAGTTCAAATTTTATAATTTTCTTTTGGCATTGTGAGCTTTGATTTATTTTTATTAGTTTGTATTGAAATATAATATGAGAAATTTAAGTAGTTGAATTGTATTTTTTAAAAGATATTTTTATAGTGTTAAATTTATCATTAGAAGTAAAACACTACTTATTGATAAATAATTTCAGTCCATAGGACTGGCTTAAGATTGTCCCTAAAATTTTTAGAACTGAACTAAACCAAACCGCAAATAGCAATTCAATTTCAATTTGATTCCACGGTTTTAGACTAAAAAAATATCACTATATCTAAATTATCTATATTAATAAAAATTGATTTTACAGGTGTGTTCTAAAATTTTCATAAGCATATTTCAAAATTTCAAAATATATTCCAAACTAACTTTTTATAAAATTTAAAACGACAAAAAAAGGTTTTTCATTTATGTAAAGTAATTATTATAAAAATGTATTTTTTTGTAATATAAGAAGTGTAAAAACCATATAAATAGTAAAAAAAAATTAAACATATTTTTTGTACAGAGAAAATGATTTATGAATAAGATAAATGAAGGCCTTGTCAATGTGAAGTGAGATTAACGTTTAAAGAACTGAATGAAAAGATAAGACAGTTGCTTCAGAAAATACTTTATAAATTAAATTTGATAAGAAAAAAAAAATCCAACGGTTTCGATTCAATTTTATTCGGTGTTGAACTAAACTGTAATAAAAAGTTTTTAATCGATTCAAACTAGAATCAAATCGTTCCCTTTAAAAATCAGACCAAAGCATATGATTTGAATCCGTTCAAAATAATTTATGATTTCGTATGTTTGGGTGATCAAATTTGGAGGGTGATTCTACTTACACCACTATTTTACCTCTTTACACTCTCCATATGAGTTTTTTTTTCTTCTCACTTTTATCCATGTGTGAAATTACCTTTAAGGACAAAACAATAAAATTAAATATATTTTATTATCTCCTTACACCCCTTGGTCTTCAATCCCTACTCCGCTTTTCCTTTCTTAATTTTTCTTTTCTCTTACACACCTCTTTTCAAAAAGTGAGAATCGTAGTATTTTGATTATTAAAGAAAGCAATGGATGAAGAAACGGTGGTGAAGAACTATCAAAAAAGTGAAATTGTGAGTTTTTTTAATTTATTTGGTAGGTTTTTGTTTCGTTTTTTTGGATTGGTGTTCGAATTTCGTTCAGTGGTTCGAAATCGAACAAAAAAAAAATAGTCCGGCATTACATTGCCGAACAAAAAACATAAGTCTGGTAACCAACTACCGAATAAAAGATACATTTCTGGTAATCCTAAACCGATTTTTTTTTAATTTTTTTGGCTTCTCATTCCATATATTTTTAGTTTCATTTTTTTATATTTTTTATTTTTTTGCCTGGAAGGATTATATTTATACTCATTGCAACAACGCAAGTACTACAATATTAGTGGACTCTAGTCATGAATTCATTACAGACGAGATTTGTTAAATTTTTTTATGAATACGATTTTTTCTTATTTTTAATTTATATTGAGTTTTATTAATAATTTGACGTATAAATGTATTTATTATCTTTAGATTTTTAGTAGTCATGAAGTATTAATTAAATGGGCTTCTAATGTTGGGAAAAAGACTGAATTTGTCATTGTTATAAATACATCAGACGCGAGAGGTAATGACAGAAAACTAAGACTTACACTTGCTTGCGAAAAAAGTGGTTATTATAGAAACAACAGGAAGATCAATGGGGAACGACTGAGGTTGACATGTTCTAAAAAGTGCGGATGTCTATTTCTATTAAGGGGAAAAAATTACATACAAATTACCAAAACGAATTGTGATAATATGTTTGATTGATGGATGCAAGTAATGATAGATTTTATGGATGCTTTATGGATATTCATACACTTGATATTTTTATGAATAATTTTATGGATACTTTTTATGTATGATTTTATAGATGCTTGACTGATTTATGAATTTTTTTTATTGATGCTTCAAGGAAAAAGTAAATCTTTCAATGTACAGCGACGGAGGCCTAGACAACTCTATTGTAGTTTGGCAACATGACACTAGAGTAATCTCATTTATATAACAATAGCCTCGTTTGGTAGAGCTGTGGAAAAGTGATTATAACTTATAACTTAACAGTTTATAGCTTATAGCTGTGAACATAAGCTGATTTTTGACTTATAAATTAACCTTCTCCTCCCCCACTCAAAGAATAAGTTGATTTTTGACTTACGAAAAGCTATAAGTTGTATTGTTAAGCTGAACCAAACACATCAAAATAGCTTAAATTAAGCTAAAAGCTGAAATAAGCTCTACCAAACAAGGTTAATGTATCACTGAACATGCACTTCACAAGTGGCCCAAATGAATTTCTTGTTATCATCTAATTGGACAGCAACATAATGCTGGAAAAAAAATATATTGTTCAGTAACATGGTACTGGAGTAATTCAAATTAATTAGCGTTGTGTTACCGAACAGGCCTACCACAAATTAAAAAATCATTTTTTGAAAGAAAGTGGCTCTGTAAATGTATAGCAACAAAATGTTGGAGAAATTTTATTTTTTCCGCAGCAAAACACCGGAATAATGTAAATTATTTAGCACTATGTTACCAAAATTAGTGGTGTAAAGAGATGAAATAATTAATTTAGGGTTAGTTTTGGTAATATATTGGAGGTGTAATGAGAATTACATTTTTTTTAGTGGTGTAATGAGATAGAGGGTGTAAAAAGGTTAAATAGTGATGTAAGTAGAATCACCCAATTTGGAAGCAATGTGACATTTTATTAGGGTAAATTACAAGTACACCCTTTGGGATTTTCTTAAAATACGAATTGCTTTAAGTGATTTGGAAAACTACAACTCCCTTGACAAAAAATTTTATTTGACAAAATTAACTAAAAAAAATAAAATTCTTAACTATACTCGTATACAATAATAAAATTACTTAAATTATTAATTGAAATAAATTTTTGATATCGTTAAAAACTGTTAATTAATTTGTTAATTTATTAATAAAAAATATCATTTTTTTATGAAATTGAAAACTTCAAGGAGCGGAATATAATTTTTATAAACACGGGAGATAAATCGTATTTTAAGCAAATATCAAAGGATGTATTTGTAATTGAACACTTATTTTTATTTTTTATTTTTTTTACAATGTATGGAGGGAATATGAGATTTATTATATATTAAGGGCCTATTTGTTTTGGATGATAGAGGAGGAGAATAGACTCAAATAGATGTGAGACCCATTATAATGGTGTTTGTTTGCAAAATAGAGAAGGGGATTCAGTCCCTTAAGATTATGATAGGCCTTCGAGGAGGGGATTAGCAAAGGCCTCCGAAGGTTAGGTTTCAAAACTAGTGAGGGGATTAATTTGAAAAAAACTATTTTACCCATGTTGTGTGTGTGTTCTTTTTTTTTTTTTGGAGTATCATGTCATTATATATATATATATATATATTAAAATAATATAGCACAAGAAAATATTTATAAAATATTTTTTAATATTAAAATATATCAAAAACATCTAAGGGTATTTATGGTATTTCATATAGTTAATCTCCTCACTAAAATATATCACAAATAAATACAATTTTCTTAATCCCTTTACTAACAATCCCCACACTAATAATCCCCTCACATTGCATTGTATTGTATATAGTTAATCCCCATATTTTTTTTCCGTAGTTTGCCTCTCTTTTCTTGCTTTCTATAGCTTGCATATATTTGGAACCTTGTGGATGTAGTTGGATATAGAAAGTAGCCACTCATTCACAAGTTTGATATGTAGAGGAAATTATTTTCTCTGACACATTTTCTTCTCACATATCTCATCATCCAAGCATGTTGGCCCATATGTTTCACCACATGCTCAATCTTGATGAGTAGTCGTGGTTGGTACATAAGGCTAATTGGATGATACTTGGGATTTGATGTTGAAAAGGTTGTTTTTTTCCATTTCATTGATTTTTGGAAATAAAGTACGAGATTTTATGTCAAAAGTATTAAAATTTCACTTCTCAATCATTTGTGAATATGGAAAGGAGTTGAAACATCCTTGTTCTATAAAATAGAAAGGGAGTTCTGATTGGCTTTTGAAGAATTTCTTACTTTAAAACCCAAGTCAAACTTCCACTAAGATATAATGGCCATTAATCTACTCTCTCCAATTGATAGTATGAATTTGGGTACTAACATACCCTTATTCACAAAGAGATGATGTACATTCCCATCTAGTTTTTAGGCTAGAATTTCTTCTTGCTTTATTTCATTTAATTTGTTGAATTATTGCAAAATATCTGTTGTATATAGCCATCCTATATTTTTGTTAAGGGTGGAGGCTCATCTACCCATTTATCCAGTGTTTTTTTGTAAGCAGAAGAGGTAGAAGGGATGGGCACCCCTTGGAAGATGTGCTTTGTTTCTGTTCTGAACCTTTCAGCACCAAACTGAGTTTTTCCCAGAGGATATGTTCGGCCGGTTATATTTGTAGTAAGTTGGACAATTTTGTGTATGGCCGGATGATTTTTCCCAGAATAGAACAATCAGCTTTTGGAAAGTGCTCTCCCATGTGTTTCTAGAGCTGATGGTTAAATTCATTTGTTTATATCGTATGATTTGTTAAATTCAGTAGTAGTTGGCTTAAATCTATTCATTATTGTAATAATTCCTCTAACCCTACGTCTTTTTCTTTATTATTATTTATTCAAATATTGTAATAATTTCCCTCTTTCCCCGGTCTTTCTTTCATTTTATTCAAATTGTTATAATAATCTTCTAACCCCACGTCTTTCTATCTCTTTTATTTACATGCTTTCCATATGACATCATGTCTTATCAATCATATTCATGACTTGCATACATTTTTCATGCATTCAGGTTCCACTCATCTACATTTGTGGATTTTATCCTTTCTAAAATTGATTATGTGTGTTATCGCATGACTCGAGATGATTCACCTGTTATATGTTAGTAAGCTGGACCCTTAGATTCATTTTATGCATGCACTGCATTAGTTACTTGTATATAGGATCATGCATATATTCTAATACGTTCTTTTGGCTTTCCCAGAGTATTAGGTGAGTATTTTTGTCTTAATATGTTCTGTGTGTATGTTATTCATCATACCCATTGATATACCATGAGGCTAGATGCTTAAATCAAATATCTGTATGAATGTCAATGGGTGGAGGTTGTATTGCTTGTGTTAGAATGTGATTAATTCTTATACTTCTAAGTTTGTACAAAAAGGCTTTTCAAAATGCATGAAATCAAAGCATAACCAAAACTAGTGACACAGTTTATATTTGTATGTCTCAGATAGTAATATTGGCAATATTAAGATCAGAATGTGAGCATATATCAACTATAAAAACCACATTATGACTTAGTAGAGATCGATCTTTTAATCGGCCTAGCAGAGGTGCTCAATTAATGGCATTCCCTCCTCATACATAAGTTCTCGAGCTAAGACACTATGGTTATAACGGACAGTAGCCTTTGGCACGAGTCACGGGTTTTCTAATTTTCCCAAAGGATTGGGTGGTGACTCTGAGATCTAGTGATGTAGTCTATTTTCAACAAATGTTTTGCAATAAAATGAATTTTCTACAAAAGTTGATGGATTTGGACTCTCATTTTTTGTTTCGCATCGCATTGCATTGGTGAGAATAGATCAGGAGATTGAGAGTTTGAATTGTGGGTCACGCTCGACAACCCTGAAAGCATCCTACAGATGTGCACTAACTTTTATCCTCAAGAACTAAGGATATATTTAAGTAAATGAAATGCAAGTTTGAAATTCTCAACAATGAAGGAAAGTAAGAAAGAGAGATAGAGAGGGACGGTGAGAGAGAGAGAGAGGAGTGAGAAAAAGTAAGGAAAAAATAGAGAGTTTCTATTTATAGTGGCGGGACAAAATAATTGATGGGGCCCAAGAATATATATAAAATAAGTAGATCAAAATCCCCAAAATGAATTCCTAAAAACATAACAAAATTCTTTGACTAACTGTCAAGTGTCAACACCTCAAGGAGGGGTGTTGACACCCATGTGTAATGGCGCGAAGGGATGAGTTTAAACAAGCAGAGTGCCAACCCTACTGTGTCAGGTGTCAACACTTCCAAGAAGTGTGCACCTGGGTCACTTCCAAACTAGACGGTGTCGACACTAGAAGAAAAAAGTATCAACACCCAAAAACAGCAAGCTAAATAAAGAAGAAAGAAAGACAAGTGTTGAAACCCAAGAGCTTAGTGCCAACACCTAGAACATGATTTCAAGGTTCTAAAGTATATTTCTGACAGATCTAAATGTAATTAAACATCCTAATCGAAGTATAGATCAAATTTCTCACTCAACCAACACCAAGACACATCAACTAAAGGATTTTAAATAACGAAAATAATGGAATTAAATGAATCCAAATGATTTATTAAGCACAAGTGTTACATTAAGAAATTTTTTTCTTACATCGAACTCTGTTGGGAACCACAATAACTGATGCATGGTTAATAGAACAACCTACATTGTATGAAGCCATGGTTTCCCAAGAATCGCGTTGTAAAGCGATAGGGTATCAATCATGGTGAACTTAGGACAATTTTGCGACTTTTGCAATAAACGAAATCATGTTAGTTTTTGGATTTGTTGGTCTTAGAGCATAGTTTATTCTTTCTCCGTGCACTTATTTAGTTGCTTATTTTCCCTCCACTCTGTCATCATCACCTTCATGCCTGCTTGCACATTCAAACTCACGACCCCTAAAGGATATGTTAGCGTCCCATTTAATCCAACCATTGGACTGTCAGAGGGTTCCAGATCGTCTTTCCTAAGAATTGCCTTGATCAATTAGTAGCTTCTTCACTTTGCACCCTCTGACGAACAAAGTAACTACTAGTGCATCGTTATACGGTTGTTGAACAATCTCTATGTCCTCATCTGTGAAAGATATCATTAGGCCATGATATTTTGCTGGCCGAGGATGAGGTCTTCTAAATGCTATTTTAAAGACCGACATCCCTCAGTTATGTGCCCATTCTCATCATGATATGCGTATGACGTATTTTGGAATCTCTCCATGGACACTCCATGAATCTTTTGGAATCTTATAGGGATTTTGAAGAAACTACTGACTTCTTGCATAGATTTCAACCTTGGCTTTCTAGTAATGTTACTTATTTCGTTTCTCCTTGGCGATTGGTTCTTGGAACACCTATAGAGTTGTGGATCGTTTCCACCTTATAAAGACATTGCATTAAGATAAAGATCAACATGAAAATTGAGATCACATTTACCGTCGTATATGTGAAACTTTGGCATAGAAAATCTTGTAATACCCCAAATTCTACTCTAAGGGTTGAGGTCAAGGCAATGTCACTAATTAGTCCTTTGGTCAATAACTAGGTAAGATCCCAAGAAGATCAAAAGAGTCAATGTAGTCTCCCTTCAAAATCCAACCACCTTAGATAGCGAAGCTACATTTTTTACAGATCTTAACAAGGTATTAACACAAGGGCTACATAAGTTGACAAAAGGATAAAGATATGTATATATATAAGTAACAATAATTACAAAAGTTGAAATTTAGTTACAAACCAAATTTCCATCCATGTTACATTCCCAAAAGATTAAAAGAAAAAAATATATATATATATACAAATGGACTTTAAACAAATTTGCTTCTAACTTCATCTAGAATAACCAACAATCTTCAAAATTTTTTGGTTCTCTGTCGTCTACGTAGGTTTCTTTGGTACCTAGCATGAAATGTCATGAGCTTAGAATACCCAATAACACACACACACACACCCTTCCTTTTTTTCTTAGTTCAATATACATTCATAATTGTAATAAACATTTAAGCAAGATGAACAAGTAAGCAAGGAAACAAGTAGAGGGTTATAAAGCTAGGTGTTAGTAATCTAGAAATTGCCTAAAGAGATTTCATCCTCCTAACTACAAGAATTTGACTTAGATTATTCGGTATACCCCCTATTTTGCTTATTTGCAGACCTTACCTCGAATGCCAACAACAGTTATATACTGCATAGCGCCAACCAAGGACCTTAAAAGCAAGGGTAACAATAAGGGCCTTACCCATAACCTCCTCCCACCTCCCACCTCCCATCTTATCACACTAAAACCACCTAGGGTTCAAATATAACCAATCTATTCAAGGGTTTCAAAACAACCACTTGCGCAAGACTTTACTTTCAATAGGGAACACATCCCGCCAACCAATACATGAAATTATCACAATCCTTATCTCATAACATCATTCAAGAGATCGAAAACCCATTACCACCTTTATTAAATTTCCCGTTAGTTTAGGTGCTTTAATCAAGATTAGCACAAGCAACTGAAATAATAATCTCTACAAAACGATGAACATTCATGGCATAAGATTAAGGTAATATAACCACAAACATATGTAGATGTCATAGTAAAGCTTGAACAACCAATTAGAAGCACATTCAAGAAATTAAAAGCATGAAATCAACAACAAAATGAATTTCCAAATTAGATATACTTTGAAGATCACAATCTAAGAGATATTTCAAGATTTTTCTCAAACTTTACCTTTCTAAGGTTGGTATAGAATTTTATCTAATTTTCAGATCATTTTTTGGAAGTGGGATAGCTTTCCTAGATTTTTAGTTATTAAAGAAATATTCCAGCACTGTCCAAATTCGTCGACTATTATGAAAAATGGATTTTCTCTTAAACAACTCAATCTTTTTCAATAAAACCATTTTTACTTGAAAGCTAACACTTCAAGGAAAGTTTTGATATATAAATGTGTTAAAGAAGAGTTTTCTACATTTTTCTAGAATTTTTGAAAATAGGCTAAAAATATTGGTCTTTCTTGCACAAAACTTGAAATAAGAAAAGTAATAGAAAAAGAGGATTGTGTTGTGGATTATTTTATGCCTAGTTGAAGTGTTGCACAAGGGTTCTTTTCTTTTCCTCTCCTCCACCATCAAAGATCAGTCTCTTCCTCTCCTCTCTTCCTCAGTCGTGGATGTGTATTCGAGTTGTATGGGTGAATTGTGTGCTAAAAAATGTGGAGCGGGGTGGTGTATTTAAAAAATTGGTGCAAAAAGTCCAAAATGCCCTTGGTTTCAAATGAATGGAAAAAGTTGGGATTTAATTGGAGTGTAATGGAATTAGGGGTGATTAAGGACTCTAATTACACCTCGAAACATGATCTAGCTAAGGTTAGGACTTAAGAAAATTAGGTTGGTTACAAGTACAAGCTATATATCAATATATATACAGATTGGTACCTTAGGGCATCTCCAAAGGTTGTTGTTATAATACCATTGCTATTGCTATAATTTGACAATGAATAGTGCTATTTTGCCAAATTATAGCAATAGTACTTCAATGGTCATTTGTTATTTTGACAATTGTGAACTTTCCCTCTAAGTTTGTAAGTATTGTTTAAATATGGGTTTGATTTTTTTTTTTTTTTTTTTTTGTCTTTTGTGACATTTTTTTAACTATTTGTAAGAAAATATATATATATATATATATATATTTATATTATTCCCGACTAGACAAATATAAAAAATGAAAAAAAAAATGGAAAATTGGAAAAAAAAATTAAATATAATTCACCCCACCAAAAAACATATCAAATTTTTTTTTTTTTAACTACATATAAAAAATAAACAATCACCAACAATCTTCCATCATTCACCCAACATTCATTCACCAACAACCACCCATCCAACAACCATCCATTATTCATCCACCATTCACATACTAACTGTAGGAGAGGGTTCAAGGAAAATTCGAAGATCTTCGAAGATCATTGAAGAACAACTTCGAATTCTCTAGAATATGATGAGAGGCTTAGATTCTTCAATAATCTCAACTTAGAAACACAACAACAAAGGAGATGATGGAGATAAGAGATTGGATGAAGAAGAAGGCAAAATGGCTAGAGAATAGAATAATGGCAAGGCTCTCCCATGGATCTCCCACTTTCACTCTCAAGGTTGATAATGGAGAAGGAAAATTAGTTCTTTCCCAAGAGTTAAAAATCTCCAAAATCTATCCCTTGTAAAGCTATGGGTGGGTGCTATTTATAGGCACCTCATGATGTAGGATGGAGCCCATGTGCAAGGCACATGGGGGATATTCTCTCTAACCACCTTGTCCGAGGAGGTGACCTCTCCGAGGAGGTGACTTCTCCGAGGATGAGAAAACCCCGAAGAGGAGATCAATCCCTCGGCGAACCCTTCTTCTTAGCCACACCTAACCAATGATCCCCAATCATCCCAAAGGGTCAGCGGTAGTCCCAGAGGACGTCCTGCCGCAAAATATTGCCGAGTCTCATGGACCTCCCGAGGTCGTGCCACCTTGACCCGGGTATAGGCTAGTTTAACCGAAGAGTGAATTTGTCTCCACTCACCGTCCTCGGGATCGGGTCCTTTGTTCGAACTCCATTACGCCCATGGTTCTGGTGCGTAGATCCCGGAAAGCTCCGAGCCCGCAAGTGTTCTGGGACTCATTAACGGAGCGACTTCTAGATTGCGTCTGAATCCGTTCGAAGCCAAGTATTTCGGACCTCTAGGTTCGTGGATCCGAACCCTTTCGAGTCCGAGTGCCTCGGATCTCTAGGCTTGCCTAATACCCTTTCGAGTCCGGGCCCGAGTAAGTCTCTAAGTTCGTGGATCCGAACCCTTTCTAGGCTTAGAGCCATTCAGCCCGTTTGATGGCGATAAATCTGGGCCCGCCAGTCTTGGACTTGCGATAAATTTGGGCCCATCAACCTTAGATTATTGGGCCTAATTAATTTAGTGGGCTTAAACTTAACTCCTCTTACACTAACAACCATCTACCAACAACCATCTATTATTCACACAACATTCATCCACCAACAAACACCCGCCAACAATCATCCATCATTCATCTAACATTCATTCACTAATAACCACCCACCAATAACCATTCATTATTCACCCAGCATTCATTTACCAACAACCACCCACCAACAACCATCCATTATTCACCAAGCATTCATTCACCAACAACCACCCACCCAACAACTATCCATTATTCACCTAGCATTTATTAACCAACAATCATCCATCATTCACCCAACATTCATTCACCAACAAACACCCACCCAACAACCATCCACTATTCATCCACAATTTATCTTGATGGTATAACAATTTTTTTTTGAAGCATCTGTATCAATAAAATATTAGATTAATTAATTAGTTAATTTTTATATGATACCAAAATAAGAAACTAAATATAATAACTGAAGATGAAATCTTACTATATCAACTTAAGACATCCCACTTGGGTGAAGATTTTCGACTTACGCTAAACACCCTCGAAATTTGTTGGAACATTTCATAATTATACCCCATTGAGATTGGATAGACACTTGTGTTCTTAACTGATCATTCTAAATAAAGCAATAATTTTCGTAAATTCTCCCTAAAAAGTGAGCATACGATTGCGAATTGCCAACAATTGGGTCTTCAAAAATGTGACACCAAGATTTACAAATTACCACCTCTTCATCAATGGTAAATGATTTTCCTCTATTTGTTTTGATGAACCTTCCACAGTGATTGTGTGAAAATACTAAAAAGAAAATAATTTTGGAGGTTTGATGTGAAATGAAATTCAGATAAAGAGAGGAGAAAATAAAAATGATATTTGAAGTGTTTGCTATGAAATGATATTGAGATGGAGGGTTTCCATTTATAGAAACACAAATATTACCGTTTGAAGATAATAGCCATTGAAGATGACTGTTTGAAGATAGTTGTTGTTTGTTTGTTTGTTTTTTTTTTTTTTTTTAAAGGAAAACAGAGCACGACGACTCTTTTCAATTCCAAGACAGATCCTCACCGTCTACATACCCTCAACCAACGGTTGAGATGATCTCTCTAGAATTATCCAACCATTCCAAGACATACAATGGCTGTCTTCACTCTCTCACTCTCACTCTCCTCTTCCCTCAACCTCCTCTATCATCGAAACTTCTCTCTCTCTCCTTCTCTCTCTCTCTCTCTCTCTTCACTCTCTCTTTCACTATCCTTTTCTATTTTCCTCATCCATCATGGAAACGTCTCTCTCTCTCTCTCTCTCTCTCTCTCTCTTCACTCTCTCTTTCACTATCCTTTTCTATTTTCCTCCTCCATCATGGAAACGTCTCTGTGTGTGTGTGTGTGTGTGTTTGAGCTTAAGAGCAGTCAGCACTACCGATCTGTCTTCGATCTGTCTACGGTCGCCGATCTGTCTCTCTCTCTGTCCTCAAACCTCTCTGACTTCTCTCTCTCTCTCTCCTCAAACCAGTATACTCTTCGATCTATCTCTCTGTGTGTCCTCAAACCGATCACCAATTTTCGATCTCCAAAACCAGTCTAGTCGACTGAAGAAGATGATCAATTCCAATCAAGTCCTCAAACCCATTCTAGGTATTTATCGGTTAAAATCGTTTATGAAATTTACATCAATTTGTGAAATTGAATCTAAAATTTGCTGTGTGATTTCGACATTAATTCTCAAATTGAAATTTGTGTGATTCTGAAATTGATTTTGAAATTTGTGTGATTCTAAAATTCTCAAATTTATTATGAAATTTGTGAAATTTATTATGAAATCCTAAAATTTATTCTAAAATTATTTTGAAATTGTGAGATTTATTCTAAAATTGTGAAATTTATTATGAAATTTGTGAATTTGGCAACTCCTTTGAAATTTGGGTTTGATTTTGAAATTTGGGAGGTGTTTTACTGTTTCAATTCTATTTTTTCAACTGAATTTGGCACAAAAAACCTGCTCATATTTGCTAATATAGCATGTTTGGCAGCTGCTATTCAACCTATCAAATTTGAGAACAAAAATGGCATCTGCTATCTTTGGCAAATAGAATAGCAGGCCATTGGAGACCCTCTTTTCGTCACTCTTGCCAAATTATAGCTTTGGCAGCTAGTTTGACAGGTCCATTGGAGATGCTCTTAGGTCAAACTTTCTTCCTTAAATCATGCAATTTGTTCCCAACAAGATATCATATATATAGATGGCCAACCATTGTACTCAAGATTGAGGGGATTTCCTTGATTTTGTGTGTGTGTGTGTGTGTGTGTACTAATTCAATATATTTTGAAGATATTTTGTGTACAATATTATTTATTTAAGAAAGGTACAAGTATATATATATAATGGTACTAGTTAGGGATCAATGTGTAAATCTTATAAAATGTGAGGGCTAAGGCTTAATTTATGAATTATAATATCTATTTAAATGTAGATTTTAATTAAATTAGGGCTAGTGAAAAACAATTTGGTTTAGGTTTTTCATTTTTCACTTAAAAGTTTATCAACTGAACGAAAATAAGAAAAATCACAAACCTAGGGTTTTGATGTAAATCTATAATTAGGGAGTTAATTAATTATTATTAAGGTATTAGAAATGATTTTTAAGTTATTGAGATCAGTTAGGGTTTGCATGGTTCCGATCGGCATGCATTTTTTATTCTAGGGTTAAAATTGTAAGTAAACGCGGAATCGATGGTCTTCATTAAAATAGTTCAAAAATAAGAGCCTTAATGGAAATATAAAATTCAGGGGCCTCACAAACCTCTTCGTAGTTTCAAAGACTTTGAGTTTTTTTAAAAAATGGCGTCCTTAGCCTAGTAAGTGAAGTAACCTCAATCGAGTTGTAACACTTCAAAAATTTTCCCTCCACTTGAGCATAAGAGTTGACGCTCGAGCGGACTTGTGAGGCTCCTAGTACTTTTGTAGTCTGTCCGAAAATTCTGAGAGTTGTGAATTCCCGCTCGAGCGCAGGAGTGTTCGCTCGAGCGGTCGGTTTTGTTAGCTTGTTCGCTCAAGCTCAAGATTAGATGCTCGAGCAGTCTGCCTGGTTGAGTCTGAATTTTTGGGACTACTGGGATTGTTTTTGACCTTTTATTATTGTGTTTGGAGCCTCCTTGTTTTATTTTGGGACATTGATCGAAGTGATAACATGATGGTAAAGGAAGATTATACCAAAAACTTTGATTCAAATAATTTTTCTTTGAACAACCATCACTCTTTTGCCCTTTTCTTTTTCCAGACTTTGAATTTGGCTATAAGGCTAGAACAATTGGAAATCTTATTTCCGGTGGTTTGATTTGGACACAAGAACGACCTAAAACGGAGTCCGGGTGAGAGAGTTATGTCCGTTTGAAGTTTTGGTATTTGTGCTGGAAGCAAGTGCGCTCGAGCGCAGAAAGTGGTGCTCGAATGGACTGCGTGAATTCAATTTCCCTCTTCCTTCCCCTCATCCTAGGTTCGAAAACCCTTGATTTCTTGACCCAAATAACTTCCATTTCTCAAAGACATGGCCAAGATTTCTTACCAAAAAGTGAAGAATACATGAAGCTCAACATTTTCAACCGATTGGATTTTGGATTTTCGAAAGGATGCTCTTGATATAGCTTCTTTGCTTGGTCTTTGAGGTAGGGGTTTCTAGATCTTCTTCAATACTCTCATTTATCGATAGATTTGTGGTATTTTCCTTATATAAATTCAAAATTTATGTTTTTAAGCATATTGTGATAAATCATGAGATTTGGAGGTCTAGGATTGGAAGTGTTAGGGTTTATTTGTTGGGTTATGATTTTGGGTTATGAAATTGGATGTATAATCAATAGGAGAATTAGAATAAAAATGTGTTTTTATGAAAAGCTCTAATTTCTCTTAAAACCCTAGAATGGTTCATGAAGATAGATGATGGTTTTGCTTAAATTGAAAGTAGTATCATGAAATTAAGGTATTAAATTGCACATATATAAGTTTAATTGAATTTTGGGAGTGTTTGGAAATTATGTAAAAGTTATGATTGAACCCGTATTGTTGATATTTTAAATCATGTGATAATATGAAACAAAATTTAGGAGAAGAAATTGTTAATGCTATGGATGATACGGAATTTGTGATAAGGTGATGCAGTGAAGATTTAAGAATTTTATTGTGTAGTTAGAAAGTGATTTTATACCTCAAAACTAAAAGCCCAAATTTATGCTTCACTTTAGTTATGAAGTTTATTTTTGGAAAATGAAGAATACTTTAATTAACATTAAATTTATGAAATTAAGTCTATGTTGGGTTAAGATGAGTGTGAACAATGATAATGAGAGATTGTAAGATATGAAAGTGTTATATGAAGGAGTTGTATCAAAGAAATTAAATGTTAGAGATTTAATTTATAACCTTGAGTAGTAATTGTTAATCAATATGTTGTAAAAATTGAATTGAAGACTTGATATTATTATGGAAAAGTAAAGAAATAGTTTGAATCCAAGAGTTTTGTACCTCTTTAAAGATGAACATATATGCTTCTATGGATGTGTTGTTATATTCTTGTAACGAAAACAATGAATGATTTGATGGATAATGGATAACGTGTTGGAATATATTGTGTACTTGTTATGTAAATGGAATTTTAATATATGGTGGATGTGTATTGAACTAATATGTTGCCGAAATAATGGAAGATGTGTTGGCATTGCCCACTAATTATAATGATTGATTGTGATGTTACCTTGGGGTCTGTTTCCGGCCGTATTTTGAGTCAGCAAAGCGTGGCGTTTGAAATAGGTTCTGCCTTCCTTCCGAAGTAACGCCCGATAAAGCGAGTGGTATGTTGAGGTTCCGCGTTCCTTCCAGCTTGTGACCGGTAAAGCGTGAGGTTTCGCATTTCTTGTGACCGGTATAGCTTGTGACTCATGGAGATGACTTGTTATTGGATCCGGTATTTGATATGAAATTAATTGAAAGAATGAAAAATGAAATGGTAATTGGATTAGGGATTGGTGATGATGAACTCAATGGATTGCTTGTGACTATAAGGGAAGGTTATGAGTTTTGTTTTGTAAATAATTGAGAAATTGAATTAAAAAGGGTTAGTTATTCTTGTGTTATGTTTGAACTCTAATCCTTTGGATTTTGATGTTATGGAGTCCATGTATCTTTTATGTATAATTTCATCGTAGATGTAAAAGGAATGAATATTGTACATTGACATTTGTAATTATTGATTTGTAGCTCCGCAGTGGATGCTTGGCATTTAGTATTGTTATTATTGTATTCATTGAGAGAGAGAACATGTATTATTATGTTTCTATTACTCAAGGGTAATGGGTATTTGTTTAAAAAAAAAAAAATGGACCTAAGTTACAGGCTTTGGTGATGTTTCCGAGTAATTAAAATTTGGGGCGTGACATGAGTTCCTCTTCTTCTGCAGGAGGTTGCGTAGATCCTCCTTGGATCGTCATCATCCAAGTGCTCTATTATTCACTGATTTCAATCTCTTCGGTGCACTACTCCCACTACTGGGGTTTGGCCTTTCAGATACATTAAGGTACAATGTCTTTTCGGCATGATGATCTTGTCCGTTCTCCCGCCCTGATACTCCAGCATGCGATGTTACATGTCTTTTAGAATCATCTCCACTGGCATTATCGTTACACTGAGAAGAGCATTCCATTCGTCTGCCATTACATTGTGGCAAGGTCTGTACTCCGTTGGTAGCACCATTATTAACAACGGGTGCCGATACTGGTTATTAGACCTGATTCTACACCAGGAGTTTCATCATGGTCTACAAGTGCACTACTTTGTTGTCCAAATCCTTCATTTCGGCATCTCGGCGTGACACTTGATCTTTCCAGACCTGGGCATCAATCTTGTTATAGTACTCTTCTCAGGGACGTTCTTGCGTCTTCCCGTTGCCTCTCCTCAGACCGTCCTCTACCCTTGGATTTTGGTCGTTGGTGGCATTATTCGCTACGTCCTTGTCCACTTGGTTCTCTCAACTTATCTGCTCATCACCTATGCTTAGGTCGATGCGCTCTCTTTCCTCACTATAGTTATCGTCTCCAACCCGTTAGTTTTGCTGACCGTGCACAATGTTACCCATCTATTCTGATTAAGTTTTCACAAACGGCGCCAAATTGTGGGTATTGAAATATGACCTCACAACTAGATCAAATATCTTTTCCAAGATTTTGGGAACTAAGTTGTAGAGCACGTACAAGAATAAAGAAGCCCAACACCTATACATAGAAACCCACCTGGGGGAACTTCGATGATCACGTCAATAATCTATGTCTCAAAGATATCGACTAAACAAATAACTCTCAAGAAAACAATGTACCTTAGACCCACGGGGGTGCCTTCTTTATGTAGTCAATGGCGCTCACTTTCTCCTATAAGTTTTACTTCATAAGACTCTATCCCTTACATAGATATCACTCATCTAGGTTTCCTCTAATTTGGAATAAGATTAACTCTCTCAAGAGTCTCACATTTATCCAAATAGAAAGCCTGTTATCATCTAGGACTCTAATCTCTCATCCGAATATATCAAGTTTAGATGTGATCTGATCATACCTCACTAATTAGAATCACCTATGTGGCACCTCAGTTAACCACATAAGCCACGTGAAAAACTCAAAATTATGTACCCACAGTTCACATAACCAATCACATCTAGCTTTTGATTGGTATGATATAGACGAGTTATCTAGTGCTCTCATTATCTAAATGTGGGCATACCCATTCCAATCAAAAGGAGGTCTATGATCTTGGTGAAAGGAAATGAATTTTAAGTGAGGAAGAAAAGAAAATTAAGCTTTGAATTCAACGTTGAAATGTGTTGCTTTGCATGATGAAACTCTTTTGTGTATGTAAAAAAGTGGGCTACCAAGGGCGAAGAGTGAGATAAATAATTGTAAGCAGTTAGTTAGGCACTCTCTTCATGTGAGTCAATCATATGCCATAATTTAGCTTACTTTGGGAACTCAAAGACGAGTAAACAGAAGCATGCCCAATGGGCATTTGTTTCATGGGATTGAAGTATGAGATTGGATCTCCATTTCTAATAAATTTACTAGTCAATTGTTTGGTGAGAAAAGTAAAGATCGAACTAACAATTAAATGCATATCATTTTTAACTAAATAGTCTAAACACTATTTATTTTAAGACTAATAGTTGATTACATTCCAATTCCCCTTATACCATTTGCCTGTCCAGACAAACAAAGAACCCTATTAAGGCTCCGTTTGGGAAGAAAAAAGCCAGGCTTTTTTGGCTAAAATAGCCACAAAAAACAAAATAGACTATTTTAGCCACAAAAAATAAAACATCAAATCCAACCCATAATCATTACTGTAACGCCCTCAAAAAACAACATTAAGCCCATCAATATAGACATGCATTGATATATAAAAGTTTCACATTCTTCCATTTATCAGAGTTTCATTACAAAAGTATTACATGTTAACGACAAAAGCAAATACACTAAAGGCTTACAGCTTTCCAAGTTAACACTTGGTTACAACAAAAGAGTACTAACTCATTTACACATTAAGCCCTTGGCTTGAATCTACATGTAATACATAAAAAATAAAGCGACAAAATGTGTCCGCCACTAGCCTCCCAAGCTATGTCCTTGGAAGTGGCATGCTACCTGTACCTGAAAATGATATTCCCATATAGGGTGAGCCACGGCCCAGTAGAAATACACTAAACCAAATATGAACAATGACTAAAAGATTAGCAGTAGATAGATGGCCAACACTGATACTTTCTTTTATCACACTTTACAGTTTCATGACATGCAAGTCCATGTTACAATTCATTTTCCAGTTCCTTTCAATTCTCATTTTATAACCATGGCTCAGAACCTGGCCAAACAACTCATATGAGACAATAACTCATATCAAGCACTTCCCCATTTCATAATAGATAAGCATACTAGCTATATCACAAACCAACAGATAAGCATACAAGCTATATCATCAATTCCACAGATATGCATATGAGCACTATCACACTTCCAATGACAAGCATATGAGCTCTGTCAATACATCACTAGATAAGCATATGAGCTCTATCTACGGAGTCCATCCCCTATCTCCTCCCAACAACATCCGGTTTAGAGGTCCATCCCCTATCTTCCCCTAAACCGTGGAGTACATCCCCTATCTCCTCCAACACAACACAATGCATATAAACAGTAATTATATACATCATCACACAACACATAAATTTAACGTGTTCTTTCAATCATCATACTCAATGACTCATTCCAGTGATTAGTTTCCGTTTGCCTAATCATCATGCATTGTCTACAACAATCACGACTATCCTCCACCGATAGCCCAAAGCAGTTATTTCTATACAGAAAGTAAATGCAACAATGGATATATAATCAACATTTCAACTAGGTGAGTGATAAATAATCCAACTACACCCTTTAACCCCTTCCCTTTCCAATTTCCACATTCTCAATTCAATTCCTCATTCCCAACAATTAATTATACAAATTAATCAATCAATGTAATTAGGGCATTTTTCATAATTAACATTACAACCCTTAGGTTCCATTTTCATTAATATTTTAACATTAATTTCACTTTTTCTATGCGAAACATGCATCTAGGCTTTATTTAGCTAAAACCCCAACCTTTGTAAATTTACACAAAAGCCCCAAATTTTCACCAAATTACCAAACCAACCCCAACATCTCAAAATACTAAAATTTAAAGACAAAACTCATAGAAAGGAGTAGGATATCCCTACCTCAAAGTTTGAGCTCCAATGGAGATGAAGACCAAAACCAAAATGCTTCAAATTCTGAAATTTTCAAATTAAAATGTAGCCCTTGACGATCAACACAACTTTCGTAAAGACCAAAAATGAGCAAACAACTCCTACTAGATCAAATCTAAGAGAGAAGGGCCGGTTTTAGAGTGAGAAGCTCTGGAAATGGCTTTTTGAAAAAGTAAGAGAGAGAAAAGATCTTGAAAAAAGTGATCCAAAAGTCGGATCTCGGATTTATATAAAAGTCGCCCCGCTCGAGCGTCAAACTCCCCGCTCGAGCGGCACTCACAGACTCCCGCTCGAGCGGACAATCCCCCGCTCGAGCTCCGGATGCACACTCCCAGAACTTTTGCAGACAGGTCTCCCGCTCGAGCGTCCAACTCTCCGCTCGAGCGGCACTCACACAACCCTGCTCGAGCGACCAATCCTACGCTCGAGCATCCAACACTTCACAAGAAATACTGGATGGGTGAAATTCCCGCTCGAGCGCCAAAACCCCCGCTCGAGCGGACAGGTCAAAATCTAGGCAACTAGTTTTGGTTTCTAAACTCAACCAACCTGTAACAAACCTGCCCAACACATCCTATAACTCAAATACAAAGTAAGAAAGGATGTACACCAGGTAATAATCAACTACTATCATCCACGGACACATGTCCGGATCACTGTACAACAAGGGTAAACCCGGGATCGCTATAACAATCCTCTCTCACAAAAAAGGCCAAAAAAGCCAAAAAGCCAAAAAGCCATTCCCAAACCAGGCTAAAATAGCCCAGGCTAAAAAAGCCAAAAAGCGAAAAAGCCAACCCACTTCCCAAACGGAGGCTAAGGTCTGTTTGGCATGAAAGTTTGTGTTGTGTTGGGTTGGGTTGGGGTTATTTTAGTCACAAAAGGATAAAATAGATTTTTTTATCTTAATAAGACAAAATGTCATATCCAAATCATAAGCTTCTCATTTTTTCTCTCATAAAAGTCAAAAAGTCAAAAAATTCATCCCAAATAAGTCTTTTTAATCCCAAATTAAAATAGCTAAAAAGTGAAAAAGACCAACCCACATCCAAGCAGAAGCATAAATAGGGAATTGAGTGGTTGAGGTAATTATAGATAGGGCTGCAAATGAACAGAGCCGTTCATGAACAAACTCGAGCTCGGCTCGGTAAAAGCTCGTTCGAACTCGGTTCGTTAATTTTTTTTACTGTTCGAGCTCGAGTTCGAGCTCGTTAAATTTTTAATAAACAAGCCAAACAATCTAAAGCTCGGCTCGTAAGCTCGACTCGTTAGTTAGCTCGTTTAATATTTATTATTTATATATTAAATAATATAAAATTATGTATAAAAAATAAAGAGAAATATGCTATTTATATATTTAAAAAATATAAATAATATTTAACTATAGATAGCATATTTATATAATAGTAGTAGTAGATATTATTATTTTAGTAAAATATGGACTTTTTTTTAGTATGTTTATATATATTGTATATATAATTGTATAATCAAAGTTTTAATTGTAACTTTAGTCTCACATGCAAGTATGAATTTATAAATTTTTTGACTCGTTAAGGTTCGTGAACAGGCTCGAACTCGAGTCGAGCCTAAGCCAACTCGGCTCGAGCTCGGTTCGTTAAATTTTTATTCAGCTCGAGCTCGAGCTCGAGCTCGTTAAAATCTTAATAAACAAGTCCAAACACACTAAAGCTCGGCTCAGCTCGGCTCATTTACAGCCCTAATTATAGACAAGTAGTGTACTCCCATACTACCTTATTTGTAATCATGTGATTGGTTCTATAAACCAATCCTATACCATAAACTACCAATAGGTCTCAATAGTTTGACTTAATTCTCATCAAGTCCTATTGAAAATAAATCTTGGTAAAATTGTCGTTAAAAATAATTTTTTTGTAACAATTTTTTATATATGTCGTTAAAAAATAACAATTAGTGACTTTTTTTGTCATGATTTTTGTAAATTGTCACTAGAACTTACAATTAGTGACTTTTTTTATGACAAATTTTTTTTCCATAGGACCTATTAGACAATAAGTTCGCTTAAGGGGTACTTACGTATATAAGTAGACTTATTGTCTAATAAGCTCTATGGAAAAAATTTGCTATATAAAGTCACTAATTGTAAATTTTAGGGACAATTTATAAAAATCATGACAAAAAAAAGTCACTAATTATCAATTTTTAGCGACATATATAAAAAATTGTCACAAAAAAATTATTTTTAGCGACAATTTTACCTAAAAATAATTTTTTTGTGACAATTTTTATGTCATTAAAAATTGACAATTAGTGACTTTTTTTATGACAAATTTTTTTCCATAGAACCTATTAGACAATAAATCCACTTATTAAAATTTACATGTAAGTATTCCAAGAAATTAATTATTAATGGATTACATCAAAATATAAATCTCAACAAAGTTGAAGTTGAAGTTAAAATCGGAGTAATTATCGGATCTGTTTAGTATAATTTATTATAAATTAAAAGTTAATAATTAAAAAGTGAAAGTAAAAAATATTATTCTTCTAGTTGAGATAATAAAAAAAAATTATTTATGTTATTTATGCCTAATAAACTAAAATTATACCAATCAGTCACTACTAAAAAAAGTACTTTTTGCGACCGTTACAAACCGTCGCAAATAATAAAAATACAGTCGCAAAATACTTTTTGCGACGGCCCATGCGACGGCAAATGGGGGTCGCGAATGTGGGGGTGGCAAATACTTTTTGCGACCGCAAAACAACAGTCGCAAATTATTTGCGACCGCCTAACCTACTTATAGCAACTGATGTTTTGCCGTCGCAAAAAAAGAATAAAAATTACCTACAATGTATTAGCGACCATCTTATTAGCATCGCATATAGTTTTCAATGACATTTATAAATAGTGCATCGTTATGATTTAAGATCTTTTCAAAAATCTGACTACATTGAACAAATTAAATCCAAGTGAATTCTATCAACAAGAAACTAAAAAACAAACTCAACCAAGTGAATTTCTAATTTTTTTCTGTCATTTCTTGTGCTTGAAACTCTTAATGTTCTTTAGAGCCGTTCAACTGGGCTAGGAAAAAAAAAAAGTGTCAAGCTTCTCGGTCACTATCTTCCCATGCATCATTGTCTGCTGGATCACTTGACTGATATAATAACCACAGAAGTTGTCCCATTTCCAACTTCTCGGTCTTGAAGCTCAACCAAATGGATGCTTTATTCTTCCACCTTTGCAGTAGGATGCTCAACATATAACATCTTGAGTATTATAGCACCATCATTAGTAATTGTTACATCACCAATATCATCAACTAGCATCTGAAACACAAAATCGACAGATGAAGTGTCAAGCTTCATATATTTGATTTCATCAATTTGACCAAAAAAATAAAAACCTGAAAAATGTTACATTAATAACAAATTAATGATCATGTGACGTCTAAAATTTCCATATTAACGCAAGGGAATATACTCTTTACTAAAATACCAAGTTACCCCACCAGCTAGTGAGATGGATAATAAAGCAAAAATGTTAAAAGCTGCGTACTAGGCGATTAAATTATCCCATTACCATTATGGTGTAGTCTTAATCAATTGCATAAAAGATCTACCTTTTCACTAAACTGACTCAGGGGAAAAAATGTTTTAAGACTTTCAAAAACTCATTCCCAATACTAGTAAGCTTAAAATATTGAAATTGGTGATCTAATAGTAAAAGTTGAACTGAAATTAAAATTTTAAGGGGGAGATAGAGAGACAGAGAGAGTAACCCCACAAACTGTTAGAATCTGCAAATCCAAATTAGAAATAAATAAAGAAAGAACGAACATTCAAGCACACAACACATAAAATGGGAAAATCAGAGAAGAAGTACTTCACTCTTGAAAGAACAGAATCATGTGTTGGATCGTAGGGATGGTCCTTGGAAGGAATCTCCAAAATTGCTAGAATTGGATTTTTGTAGCTATCTACTAAAAACTTTATCATGTTTGCAACCTGAAGATGAACATTGTTGCATTAGACAATGTTTTATCCACAGAATCAAATGACAAATGAACAATCACACCACCACAAAATCAATGTACTCATTCGTCTCTTACTACCAGACTATAATAATTGTGAGACTTTGTGATTTATATGAATGTTGCAATAAAGATTTAACTTGAAGTTTAGGAAGCATTAGTAAATTCAGCACCAAAGTATGAAGTCCCATTGACTAAAACATTAATGTAACATGCTAAATCTGTGACACGACCCATACTCATTCATCATAAACTTTTAATATTTTCTCTCATTCACATGATAGAATTTAAATAAAGAAGAAAAAGAAAAAAGAAGCATCTTAGGGTGCTCATGATACATCTGATAGGGTATAAGCATGCACTATAATCATATGCATAAGTCATACCATAGAAGAGCATTAAAATCAATCAAAAATATGACAGAGTAGAATAAAAACTTACATATTGGCTGATCATCACTATTGCAACGTCTTCTCTTGTTGTAAACTCCTTGAATGCTTCTTTAATTTGCTCAACAGTTATTTCTAAGCCATAATAAAAGAACATTTATAAGCCAAAATAAGAATATCCAAAAATTCAATTGAATTGAAATTAACTCAGGGGAAAGGACAGATTCTAATTCCATAACTAAGGATACAGGGCAAGAACAAAAATTTGGAGCGGTATAACAGCATCTGAAACCCATGTAGTTTCAAGTTCTCTCTCTCTCTCTCTCTCTCTCTCTCTCTCTCTCTCTCTCTCTCTCTCTCAACAATTTTAAAGCAAAATTTGAATCTCCTTAGCTGCTCATTCTGTTGCAGAGAAACAAAATCTACAGCTTAAATGACAAGAGTAACTAGTAGGCTTTAATGATTTTATCATAAAATTAAAGTATGTTGACCGTCCAGTCATTTATTGGAGATAGCTTTTCAATTCATCATATGCAAGTTATTTTAGTGAGAACTACTCCCAAAACAACTACCACAGGAAAAAACATCAAAAGCCAGTCACATTATTGGTGACTATATTCTTTCAGATAGCATGGAATGTTCACTTCAGAACTAAAAACAACAGAAGACAAACAATACACTAAAAAAAAAAAATGCAACTTCCTTAATATGAAAGAGGTAATCACATAAATCCAACACAATAATGCCTAAAACATTAAAATTTCACAACATTTGGAGCTCAAAAGCATACTTGAGTCCACAATTAGGTAATTTGTCTTTCTCTGCAAATCCACATCGCCTACTCCAGCCAATAAAAATACAGTTATTGTGTCCTACATCAGATAAATTTAACTCCAATCAGCTCTAGCAATATTGAGCATCACATTAGCAGTCATCTTAAAGACCTTCATAAATATACACCAAGATGTCAGGGACAAGCAAAAACATATCTGATGCTGTTTTAACAACCTACCAAGCCACATGATCAATACTGTTATCTGCAACTGCATTATCCATGTGGGAACTCAACATAAGAGAAGACAGAATAAATCCACTGCACATTTATTGACTGTGAACTCACATAAGATGGGAAAATCAATGACCAAGTTCAGACCAAACAGTGAGAACAGATTCAGAGATGAAGAAATCAAAGTGCTTTCTACATATTAAAGTTAGTTGAAACGAATAAAGAGGTACATTAGCTTTGAGCCAATTTCAAAATCCACTCACAAAAAAGCCTTCAACACCTCCTTCAATGGAGTCACCCACTAACAACACGAATTTTTGCTATGTTCACTCCCAAGTCATCAAATTCATCTTTTCTTATTTGTATTTATTTATTTATTTATTTGTCCAATTTAATTATGAAGCCAATTTCTCTTCATGAAATGATAATTTTTTTTAGTGGGTATGGATTTCAGATACCAAAAATCAGTTTAAAATGTTAAATATAGGGATTCTGGGGTGAACATCATTCCTATATGAAATAAGAGATGTACAAAAAACTCACCATCAAGATATATGTTCCTCAAATCCAATCTTGCTCCTGGAGTGAACATCATCGCTGCCTGGCCTCAAAACTTGGGCCCCATCGCTCTTCCAGAAGATTCTAGAAGAGTGAACTTCACTGTCATGTCAGGGACTTCCATGGCTTGTCCACATGTTGGTGGAATTGCTGCTCTGATCCACTTAGCTCATCCAACATAGACCCCAGCAGCTATTAAATCTAGAAGAGGAATCTGAGGCACAATTTTATCATTCGATAAAGACAGAAGAATTCAATATAATTTAAGAATTCTAATATATGTTTCTTTAAGGCAAAAGAGGTCTCTAAATAAGCAAGTCAGCATAAATTCTCACTATCATTCTTTTTGTCCACTTATCACGATTTTTCTAGAGATAAAATATTCACAGAAATGAAGCCAAAGCAGAACATCAATCTGCCCAAGTATGAGCATTGACTTCAACAAGCTTTAGTTAAATTTAACAGTTGTGGTATCAAGAAAACTACAGAAATATCACATGCAAAAATTCTCTACGAAGAATAAACACATGCAGATATGCAAGAGAACTAACAATAAGAAAAGATTTCTCTACGGAAAATATATGTTCCTCAAATCCAAGCTTGCACTGGGGGCCAAGTTTTGACCTGTTGCTTTTTATACCAATTCCAAATCTATCACTTTATAGTGAAACATTTCAATTCAACAAACCACAAACATCAATATCTCCCTATTTATGACTATTATTTGTGACACGAAGATGTTTGCAAGACAATAGATACACACATTCAAATATTCAATACTCTATGCATTTAGCCATATGAATCGAATTCAAATTCAAAAACGAGAGAGAAAGATATCAGTACCAAGTAATTCATCATTTAATTCAAGATCTAAATTACTTCTGAGCTTCCTCAAACTAAATTGAAATTGAAAACTACAGAGAGAGCTTGAAATCAAAATTAAACAGAGCAATATAGAAATCAACTACGACTAAAACATGTAACCAAGAAGAATTCAAAGTAGAACAACAAGACTATAAACTAGAAAAATCATTCAAAGATTAACCAAATTATGCTCTGTTTGGTTGCTAAGAAAATGTAACATAGACACAGGAAAACAAATATATATATATATATATATATTTTACCTTAATTGAGGTGAGCTTCAGTTTTCTAGCCAAACAAACATAAAAGCATAATACTAAAAGTTTGAAATTCGGTTGGTTCCTAAAATTTTCTCAGCATACAAACAAGAGGTTCAAAAACTAAATGAAATTTAGCAAACAATCTAGAGAAATGTTCAGATCAAGTTTTAAAGCCAAAGCAAATCAAGATTTAATAATCTAAAAAAATAAAAATAAAAATAAAATGAATCTTCGAATCAAAAAGATGTTTCGAAATCAGAATCTGCACCGCATTGATAAAAATAAATTGAATTGGAAAAAATTCATGTTGTTACCGTTGATGTTGATCTTCGAAATCGAACAAAGCTATGAGTCGAAGAGAATTTGGGAGCTGAAAGAATGACACAGGGATTACAGAGACAAAGAGTTGGATTCATACATAGAAATTAGGCTTACCGATTATGAATCGATCCAAATCTTCATCAACAGCAGATCGAAATCTTCAAATCTTCATCAACAATCGATCAAAATCTTCATGTCTTCATCAAAGTGGGAGTCGAGCGAGAAAGAGTGGAGAGTCGAGTGAGGGAGAGGAGAATTTATGAGATTACCAGTATGATTTGTGAGGTTTTGAGAGTGAGAGAGAGAAAGAGAGTTGGGAAATAAGAGTGAAAGGGATAGGGCAAGTTTTACACGATTTGGGGGTTTTTTTATTTTATTTTTTTTGTTCAGTTAAGAACACGATTGGGGGTTAAGCAAAACGGGATTGTTATGGAAAAAAGTGATTTTTTGCGACGGTTAAATAATCAGTCGCAAAAAAATAGACGCAAAAACTCATATTTCTAGTAGTGTATGTTAGTTCCAATGTGGTGGTCCAATGGCTCAATTCTAACTGCAAGAGTGAGCTCCAACCGGTGTGTCACCTTTGCATGTCAATTTTGATATGCTTCCATTTCATGACTTCTTTTTTGTTTTTCTTCTTTTCTTTAATAAAAGAAGAAATCGAATAGTAATACGTCAACAGTAATTTCACCATTGTAAATAAAAGATTTTTCAATTATATTTTATTTTATTTTATCAACTATAAATTTGGAGTTGGGTAATATTTTTTTGATCATTCACACCATGAATTCACCATACTCAATTTCAATATTTTTCCATCCAACACTCAATTTTCTAGTGTAGTGTTTGAAAATCCTAGTGATGAATTCCAAAAATAAAATACGTGTGGTGCTTGCTTCAAGGTACAAGAAGATCGACTTCTCATTAGTTCATAGCTTGACATTATTTTTAGTAATTTTTTAGTTTTTTATAAAAAGATGTATAGAAAAATAGAAAGAATGATGTAATAATTTATAATAATTTTTTAATTTTTTTACTAAAATATATAATTGACAAACGAGACATAAGTGTTACACATGGAAATGAGCAAAAATTCGGAACTTGCAATAGAATTGAGAGATTTCATTTAAAATTACTTGTACATTCATGATAGAGGATCACATTCACAACTCCAAAAAGATTTGGTTAAACATCCGAGCAACCGTAGCATCTGATTTATTATGATATTTATGTATTGTTATTTATTTATTTTTAAAATATGTATAGTACTCTAATTTTTCTTTTGAGTTAATTATCTAAAAGTCATATTTACAAATATTATGGTAGTTTAAGTTTTATCTAAAAATTTTTGAACCAATAAGTCTTATTTAGTAAAACTGATAATATTGTCAAATTTTTTCCAATTTTTAAAACTAAGAACATTATCAATTTTGCATATTAGTATTCCAGATAATTGTTTTACTAACTGATGAAAACATAGAGCATGAGATTAAACGTTTTTTTCCTTCTACTTATTGATTTGATTCAACTACTTAATAAAACCGAGAACATTATCAGTTTTTCATTTTTAAAGTTTTTTTTTTTTCAGTTTTCACATCAATGTTTCATCATCATGATTCTTTATAAATACAAATTTTTATTTTTGCACAAAAACATAATTTAACCTTTTCAAAAAAAAAAAGAGTAAGTTTTGCACAGGCCAAGATAGTTGGTGAGAAACCAACCGAAAAAAGAGAGCGAAAAATCAAGCAAATAGCAAACCCCAATAGACACAACAAACAACAATCCCCAAAAAACACCCCATCACTAGAAGTTCCTCTGTTACACCTCCTTATCACATTAGCAACTTCACCAAGCAAACTGAAACACAAATCTGCAGTAGCACGTAGCCTTTCATTTTGAGTGATCAATGCAGCCACTACCCCAACAACATTGACACATTGGAACAACAATAATGTAACTGATTGCTTTGGAGCTTTGGTAATTTCATAGAAGCCCAAAAAACCACACCATATTTTATTAGGTCCAGAATTTCATCCCAATTTGGTTGCACACTGTTAAACAAGCATTAGTCCTCAATCCCCATATCAACCATAAAACAACAAAAGGAATGATTTCCTGAACTACCTTCTTTGCTTTCCTATGTTTTCATCCCAGCCACCATTCCAACATAGCCTTTGTTGAGCTTGGAACCATCCACAACATCCCCCACCAATTCAGGATTGCAGTCCAAATTCTCCACACGTTTTCACACCAAATCAGACCATGCCCCATCGATTCCACCTCATTACCGCAGAAACGACAAAGCCCCTCATCCTGGTTAATTATGATCCCCACCCTAATGAGCCTTTTGGCAGTCTTAACCCTGCCACATGTGACAAACCAATCATTCATGCATGACATATATCATATTATTTTTGCATTCATGCCTTGTTTTATATGATTATGTAAATTAAGGCTTGCTACATGTGACAAACCAATCATTCATGCATGACGTATATCATATTATTCTTGCATTCATGCCTTGTGTTATATGCTTATGTGAATTAAGGCTTGCTAGGAATTAGCGAAGAAGAAGTTAGCTTTGAAAACTTTAAAGTTGTGTTTGGTTGGGGAATTTAGAAAGAGATTTAGAAAAGGAAAGAGAAAAGATATGTGAAATTAGGTAAAATATAGGTATATTTTATTCACACTTCGCTTATATTTTCCATTTTTCTTTTCAAATCTATCCCCGAATCCTCCAACCAAATACAACATAAGTGTAAAATTTATGTCAAGTGGTATCGAGCTAGACTTATATAGGCTCTAATTTATATACATTCAAGATGAATGGTGGTTGAATTCCTGTGATCAGAAGGAGGGTGGTAGGAAATCAGGATGGTTTTTGCAAGAAGACAGAGGTGATTACCATTTTTGTGGACAACATCCCTGAGTCCATGGATGCTAAAGGATTATTCAGTCTTTTTAGAAAGTTTGGCGTGGTCAAGGATGCGTTCATACCAGGGAAGAGGAGAAGAGTTTTAGGTTCCAGATTTGGTTTTGTGCAATACGATTGTGAGCTGGCGGCAGCGATGGCGATTGAGAAGGCTGATGGTTTGTGGTGTGATAACAAGGCGCTGAGAGTTAAAAGAGCAGAGTTTCAAAAACCTCATGCACTGGGTTATCGAGAAAGGGGGATGCTAAACAGAAGGGATGAAGGCAGAGTGATGCATCAGCGGCCTCAAAGGCAGCAATGGCAGGATAATGGGGTTAAGCAGTCATATGCAGAAGCATTAGTAAGAGGAGGAGTACGTGACAATGGGAAGGTGGTGATCAGAGCTTATGAAGAAGGAAACGGATGGCTTTATGAAAGTTTAGTGGTGAAGTTGAGTAGCTTCTTAGCTGTGGAAGTGTTCAAAGTAGAACTACATAATAGGGGAATGGGGGATGTTATTGTTAGGGACAATGGAGGAAGAATAGTATTGCTAACTTTTAATTTTGTTCAACAGATAAAGAAATGGAAGGAACAAATAGACAAGTGGGGTAAGAAGTGGTGCGATTCAGTTGATGAGTGGGAGAAGAGCCAGTTTGAGAAGCAAGAGAGATGTGTCTAGTTAAATTGCTTTGGCATACCAATTAATCTTTGGAGTGTGACAACTTTTAGAAGCATTGGTAGCTATTGGGGGACTGTTGTTCAATTCCAAGAGGATATTACTAGCCTACAAAATTTCCGCCATGGAAGAGTACGAGTAATCACAAGATGTATGGAGTTGATTAATTCGGTAGTCTTTTTGGAATTCGAAGGTAAATCTATACCAGTAAGGATCTGTGAAGAACTACCAAAGTGTTTGTTTCCTACTTCCAGTGAAAGCTGAGTGAAGGAGATGATGCAGTTGAAATCTAAAGGTTGTGAGACTGTGGAGGTGGATCAGGTGTCTGGCAATGGTGGGAGGACAAGGTGCGATTACAGAGGTACTGTAGCAAGGGAGAAGGAGGTGGTTGGTGAAGATGATGAGGTCAGCAGGGTTCAGGAAACAGTGGCTGGTAGATCAGATGTGATACATAGGGGTTATGATGGGAAGTATGCACCAGATGAAGCTATGGTGGGTATGGAAAAGGGTAAGGTAGGCGCTGGGTCCAAAGAAGAGGGTATGAATCAGGGAGTCAATTCACAGCAGATAATGATGACCAAAATTCAAAAATTGGATGGGGCTGTTGACAATACTGGACTTCCAAGTGCAGTGAATAGGCCAGAGGGGGTCACACCAAATATAAATTTGGAAGTAATTCTTGAAGGCCTACAGGTTGGGCCTCAGCCTAGCAGATTACAAGTTGGGTTAGGCTCGGATTTGAGTGACTGTGTGGCCCAAACACAACTCAAACCATCTGAGGCCCATGTCTCTCATTTATCACATTCCAGTATGGTTAAAAGGGCTAGGAAAAATTCAAGGAACAAGGCAGCAGTTGGTACTAAAAGTAATATATCACGGTAGAAAGACATAAGGATAAAGAAAGGCTTCTGCTCTGTAGGCGGCCTTAGCAAACAAAGAAGCATGGTTGGAAGGCTTGGTTTTCAAAGAAGGGCACTTTCAGAGCTTCAGTAGTAGCAGCTGCAGCTGCTACTTCTTTGTCTTCGTCTGAGAGTCATGCAACACAAAAGAGGAAAAATTTAATAGAGGAAGCACAAGCAACAGTGAAGATTGGAAAACTGTTGGGTTTGCAATGTCAAGGTAAAGAGGATGAGCTAGTCAACAAGATAGTAGAACTTGAAGAAAATGATTTACAAAGAATTGCAGGTGAGGAAGGGGCAGTCAGACCTTAACAGGTTGTTAAGTAGGGGACTAAGGAGAAAATATAAGTTTATTATGCAGATGTTATCTTGGAATGTTAGAGGGCTGAAAAGGTCACAAAAGAGGGGCAAAATAAAGAATTTGGCGAATGATAGAAGAGTGGATGTCTTACTTTTACAAGAAACCAAAAGGAATTCAATGGAGGAGCATTTTATGAGATCCATGTGGCCTTTTGAAGAGATGGGTTATATGATGGTGGATTCAGGAGGAAGTGCAGGAGGGTTGCTGTGTATTTGGAGGCCACAAGTGTTTGAGCTAAAAGACTGCTGCAGTAGTAAGCACTTCATTCTACTCTCAGGTACCTTGGCTCAACATTTTGATTGTGTGATTGTTAATATATATGCTCCAAATGAGGTGTTAGGAAGGAAGAAGCTATGGGATTCCCTTGTGTGCTTACAACCCCATTTTCCAAATCCCTGGTGTGTGGGTGGTGATTTTAATGAAATCAGATTATTGAGTGAGAAGAAAGGGTGTTCAAGAAGAGAGAAGGGGATGAAGGAGTTCAATGAGTTTGTGGAACAGTTGGAGTTGTCTGATTTGCGTATGTTAGGCAGAAAATTTACTTGGTGTAATGCATCAGAAGGGGATAGGTGGAGTAGGATAGATCGTTTTTTATTAGACTCCCTTTGGCAGGAAAATTTTTCATTTAATCAATGGGGATAACCTAGAACAATTTCAAACCGTTCTCCAATTTTGTTGAAGGAAGATGATAGGGATTGGGGTCCTAAGCCATTCAAATTCATTAATGCTTGGACATCATATCCTATATTCTTGACTGAAATCAAGCACATTTGGGAGGTCACACAGGTTTCAAGATGGGCAGGGTACAGATTAATGAGGAAGCTATCCTCTTTAAGGGGTCACTTAAGGGTGTGGAATAGGGAGGTGTTTCATAATATTGATACTATGTTGAGGTCAGCAGAACAAGAACTACATGAATGGGATTTGAAGGCAGAAATTAGATCTCTGGATGTGCTGGAAACAATAAGAAGGAGAGAGGTTAGAAGTCAGGTATGAAAGCTTAGTAGGGATAAGGAAAGAATATGGCATCAAAAGTCTAGATTGTTGTGGACTAGGTGTGGTGTCAGAAATACTAGATTTTTCCATCTTATGGCAAGTAGTAGGCAGAGAGTGAACTTGATAGATTCTGTGACAGTGGAGGAAGTGAGACATGAGGATCCAACTCAGGTGAAACAAGCAGTGCTTAGTCATTTCAGAAACCATTTTGTTCAAAGTTGGACTTCTAGGCCACAAATTTCTGGACCTTTTGTTACAATTTCTCTGGAGGTGGCAGTGGGTTTAGAAGCAATGTTTACTGAAGAAGAGATCTGAGCAGCTATTCAGGATTGTGATGGGAACAAGGCTCTTGGCCCAGATGGTTTTAACTTAGCTTGCATTAAAAAATGTTGGGGAATAATGAAAGGTGATATATTGCAGATGATGTATGAGTTTCACATAAATGGGAAGCTGGCAAGGGGTGTTAACAGTTCTTTCATGGTGCTCATATCCAAGAAGGACAATCCCATAGGCTTGGGGAACTATAGACCCATCAGCTTGGTTACCTCAGTGTATAAGATTTTGGCCAAGGTGCTATCTAGAAGATTAAAGAAGGCCCCTCCCTCTGTGATAGATGAAGTGCAGTCAACTTTTGTCAGTGGTAGATATATCTTAGATGGGGTGTTAATAGCAAATGAAGTTGTGGATTGGTGGAAAAAGTCTAAGAAGAAAGGCATTATCTTAAAATTGGATTTTGAGAAAGCCTATGATTCAATAAATTGGGAATTCTTGTTGGCAATGATGAGAAATTTTGGATTTTGTGTCAAATGGATTAAGTGGATGAAAGCTTGTATCTCTACAACTATGGTTCCAGTTCTTGTCAATGGTGCACCTACAGAGGAGTTCCAGCCACAAAAGGGGTTAAGGCAACGGGATCCCCTTTCTCCATTCTTGTTCATTATTGCTGCAAAAGGGCTTAATTTGCTACTTGCTAGGGCTAAAGTACTGGGTTTATGTAGGTGTGGGCTTCCAAGAAGATCAATCTAAGGAGTTTGCTAGGGTTTTGAATTGCTTAACTAAGAAATTACCCTTTTCTTTCCTTGGTCTCCCTTTATGGGCTAATCCTAAGAAACAGAGTACTTGGGACCCAGTTGTGCAGAAGGTCAAGAAAAAGTTGACCTCTTGGAAGAGGAAGCTTCTTTCATATGCTGGGAGATTAACCTTGATCAAGTCAGTCCTTGCTAATTTGCCAATCTATTTTCTTTCTCTCTTTAGAATGCCTAAGGGTGTTGTTAAAGCCTTAGTCAAGTTGAAGTCATCTTTTTTGTGGGGAGAGAATGTTAATAAAAGAAAAGTGCACTTGGTCAAATGGAAGGAGATCACAAGAAGTAAAAGTCAAGGAGGTTTGGGTGTGAGAGACTTAGGAGAGGTGAATGAATGCTTGCTATTGAAGTGGTGGTGGAGGTATGGTAATGAAGATTCAGCTTTGTGGAAAACTGTGGTTTGTTCAAGGTATGGTAGAAATGGAGGAGGTTGGCTTCCAGATCTAAACTCTTCAGGTGGGATGTCCATAGTCTGGTTGGACATTGTGAAATTGCTCTCAGAAAATCAGCAATTGGGGGATTTCTATGGTGAGCATTTTAGAATTAAGGTTGGAAATGGAAGGAGAATCTTGTTTTGGCAGTATAAATGGCTTAACAATAGTGACCTGAAGATTCAATTCCCTAGGCTTTATAGTCTATCCACTGAGAAAGAGGAGACCCTTCAGCAAATCAGTGCTAAGAAGAGTAATATGGGGCAGTGGCAGCTTAAATTTAGAAATCAGTTATTTGTATGAGAAGCTGAGGAGCTGCAGAGATTGATGGAGTTGTTGGATACATCTACAGTGCTGAGGTTTGATTGTGTTGACTCTTCCTTTTGGTTAGCAAATAGTTCAGGCCTTTTTTCTGTCTCTTTGGTGAGAAGATGGTGGGATGCCCAAATAGGGACTGGTCAGGTTGTGCCTAAAGGGGTATGGGTTGGTTTAGCTCCGCCAAAAATGCAGTTCTTTTGTTGGTTGGCTTGGAGAGGCAGAATAAACACTGCAACTTTCCTTCAGAGGATTGGGGTGCTACCTATTTCAGCAAATAATATGTGTGTGTTTTGCCAAGCTGAGGTGGAATCCTTGAATCATGTGCTTATGTTTTGTCCACTGGTGTGGAAATGTTGGTCTCAAATGACAAGTTGGAGGGGTCAGGTTTGGGCAATCCCTGGATCAGTTCAGGACTTGTTACAGTGGTGGTCTGCTGGTAAGAGTAAGCATTGGGTCTCTAGATTATGGGAGATAGTTCCAGCTGTTATGTTATGGTCAGTTTGGAGATTGTGAAATGAATGTATGTTCAAAGGGCTACAACCCATTTTTGATGAATTTTGTGATAAAGTGAAGGTACAAGTTGCTCTGTGGGTAAAATGGAGCTTGGAGGTTGAATATTCAGTTGATAATATTGTTTGTCATTTCAATCAGATCAGGTTGTCTGTTCAAACCGTTTGCAATTCTTCTTCAGGTCCTCTGCTGTAGGGTGCCTGATTCAGCTACTTCAATGTGTGAATGGTCTGGTTTGGTCTGGTCTGGACTGGTCTGGTTTGATTCTGCTTCAGGTCCTCTGTTATGCTGATTGTTGTTACTGCTTTGATTCTGCTTTGGTGAAAGTCTGTTGTTGCTCTTCTGCTGCTCTGCATCTGATATGGTCTGCTGATCTGTGGATGCTTCAATGAGATGAAGGTCAATGTGTTAGGTGGTTATTTAGGCTGTATATTGATCTGCACTGCTGCTCCAATTTCTACTACTGGTTTAGCTTGGTTCTAATCAGTTTTGGTTATTGGAGTCTTCATTCAGGAAATATGCTACAGAGGGTAGAGGTGTAGTCATTTGGATGCAGGGGAGCTGTGCCAAGTGTTGTGTAGTCTGGGGTCTTGATGACTTCTTTCAATGAGGACTGCAACTGGTTTTTTGGGTGGTTTGCTGCTAGGTAGTTCCTTTCTGGTCTATATCTGAGTTAGTTTGTTGCTAGTGGCTGATTTGCATCTGGTTGGTCTATTTTAGTAGCTAGGAGGTTGGAGCATGTCTATCTGCTGCTGATTTTGGAAATCAATTATGAAGTGTCGAAATTGATCCGTTGTTGTTTGTCTATCTGTTGCTGCTATTGCCTATTTGTCATTTAGGTGTTGCTTATGCTTTGTTTTGTGTTGTTGGTTTCTCACCAACTTGGAGGTTAAAGCTTTTTCCAATTCCAAGCTCCTCTTTATTGATATTTTGCCTTTCATATGTAATTTATATGTGGTTCATCAATAAAGACTTCTTTTGCCGATCAAAAAAAAAAAAATTGTAAAATTTATGTGTTTTGTCCCTTGAGTTAGGAGATGACTTTAGACTTGATTTGTGAATGCTAGGATGTGCTTATGCACCAATTAAGAAACTTAAAGATTTTAGACTATTGTGCTTCTCATTTTGATGTTATGTGAAATTTTGCTAGTCGGAATTAATGTTAATTATGATCAATTAGTCTTAATTACGATTAAGTTAAACCTAGATTAATTAGTACAAACATTGGTTAATTAGACTAAGTAAGCAAATTTGACAAATTAAGCAAGGACATAGGTGAAGCATACGCCTCCCTACTTTTCTTTTCTTTTTTTTTTTGGGGGGGCATTCTATTTAACCTTTTGTTTTATTTGTTAGATAAAACCAAGTAGGAAGAAGAAAATCTACTGTAGCAAACAAAAACTAGAAGAAAGGAGCAAAAAAAAAAAAAAAAAAAAAAGACGGAAGAAAAAGAGAGAAAAGGAAACCCTATGGAAAACTTAGCTCAAATCCATCCTAGAATGTGTTCTAAGGTAAGATTTGATTCAAATTCTTGTAGTAAACCTCCCTACTTTTAAGATTGAAAAGAAGTTAAAATTAATTTGAGTTAGAGATGAAGAAATAAAGAAAAGAATGAAGATAAGAGAAATAAGTTGAAGAAGAAATTAGATGGTTTAAATTCTTATTGTTATGATCATGTTCTTGATGTTCTTACTTCAAAACAAGTTTTGTTCTCATTGTTTCAATAAGTTTCAAGAGTTTTACAAGTTGAATGCATGTTTTGGAGTGAAAAAGAAGAGTTTGAATAAAAACTAGAATTGAGGAATTCTTTCACAAATTTTGAGTTTTAACCTTTGAATCTTGAAAACAACCATGTATTGATCTTGCAACATTGAAAATAACTTTGTTTCTATGTTTTTCCTCAAAGTTTTAAGTGTTTTTCAAGGTCCTAAATCATAGAGAAGAAAAGAGGAAGCTTGAAATAAGAAAGAATTTTCGAACAGCCTGAAGCAGCCATCTCCGCACATGTAGAAGTGACTCCTACACGTGCGGCCCAACCCTTTAGAACCCATTTTTCATTCTAAAATAACCACATGTGCGGCCCATGAACCCCGCAAGTGCGACATCCCTGCTCCTAGCCCATTTCATGTTTTTCAAGCCTTGTTTGCTTAGGACCCACTAATGCTTGCATTTGACACTTGATATATATTTGTTTGAGACTCTAATTAAACCTAGTGTAGCACTCCATATTTCTTGGTATAATGTAATTATATTTGACTCTTTGATAATTATAATTAAGAACCTTCCCAATCAATATTTGAGCCTTGGTTAAGGCGTTACCATAATGGTTGGGCGAGATTGGATCAAAAACTCCAAATTTGAATAATTGTTCTTGAGTAGTCTTCACTCTTTTATTATGTTCTCTCTCTACACTTTGAATCTCAATTTGAGGCTAGAACCATTAGAAAACTTAATTCAGAGGCTTCGATTTAGACATAAGAACGACCCAAAACAGAGTTCGAACGAAAGAGTTATGGCTATTTGAAATTTGGGTACCTGAGCTGTGTGTATAGTGCGCTCAAGCGAACTTTTTACTGCTCGAGTGGTCAGTTTGAGATTCAGAGATTCTAAGACCTTAATTTCAGCGCTCGAACCAACTTTTGACCACTTGAGTGGTCTATTCGAAATCAGCCACTTTAAAAGTCACTTTTGGCCCACTTTTCCTCACTTTTCCAAATCTTTATCTCTTCTCTATCTCTTTCTGCCATTTTTGAGCTTCCAAGCTCTTTAACCCTTGATTTCATCTATTTGTAAACATCTTTGACCCCTAGTTCTATACACTAAAATAAAGAGCTTGGCGAGAGCTTCCTTTTGATGTGAGCTGATCGTCGTTTCATCACAGATGGATTTTTGGGTTTTTTCTTCTCTTCTCTTCAAGAGGTAGAGATTTATTTGCTTCTCTTTAATTCATTACCATAGACAGACTTGTGGTACTTTTCTATTGCATTAAATCATAGTTTGGAAAGAAGATTTGTGAAAAGCATGTAGATTTGGATTAGGGCTTTCAATCCAAGGAAGGAATCTTATGTTTTTATGTTGATTATGATAAAATGCTGATAATAGAACATGATTATGATGATTAAATTGAAAATCCCTAATTTTCTTTATTCAATCTTTAATGAAAAATAATATGATTTGCTAAATTCATGGAATTGAACTACATTAATCATTATGAAAAGAGATGTGATATGAAAAGAGGAATGAGAAATGGATTAGGTTATGGAATTAACATGATAGTGGATATTTATGTTATGTGATGGTGTGTTGTTGAAAGGGTAGATGATGGAATAATATGGTAGTTGTGGGAATTTTATGAGACTTTTATTTATTTTCATTTCATGAGAATTGTGCTAGATATTGTTAGAGTCTTATCAGTGGCCATCAGTGGAGGATGGTGTTAATTGTTATTGGATAGGCTATATGTGTATTTCCTCATTATTGATTTAGTTGCGAAAATATAGAATATTGTGATGATATATGAGAGATACGAAGGGTTTGTTTCTTTCCGGCTTGTTACCAGTAAAGTGTGGTTAGAGGTTCCGCATTCTTTCCGGATAATGACCGATAAAGCATATCGCATGGAGATAGCGTTCGCTTACCTTCCGGCTTGGACCCGGTAAAGCATGTGAATTGTTTGGGCTACATGGAGGTTCCACTTTCCTTCTGACTAGCCACCAGTAAAGCGTGACACATTGAGATAGGTTATGATACCTTCCGATTAGCGCCCAGTAAATCATGTTGTGTTTTTGGTGACTTGTTATAGTTGGTGTTGTAGTATTAGATTGATAGGTGCCTAATTGTCCTTTTGTGCCGAGGCCAATAAATGTGGGAGTATTTGAAGGTGTTTATCATTGAATGACTCGATGGATATAATTGTACATGTTAATCTAAACAGTTATTTAATTTTGTAGAATGGTAAATAAATGGAAGTGAATGAGAAATTAACTATACGTGAAATCGTTTTTGTGAAACTAATGGAATTGAGAAAATGGTCTCTTTTGAAATATGAGAAATGGTTTGTAAGAATGAAGAAAAAGAATCAAGATTTCTTGGTTATTAAAAACGGATCATTTTTTTAAATGTATAGGTATGAACGTGTATTTTGAGCATAAAATGACACCCTATGTATATACTTATAATATCGAGTATCATGATCATTTTTGTCTATGAAGTGTTATTGTTTAGAATCATTGTGAATCCCTACTAGACCTTTGTGTTCATCCCATGTTGCTTAACCATTTTTCAAGTACAGAGTCGGTTGCGTCATTCGAAGATCAAGAGTTTATTTATTTTGTTAAGGATAAATTCCTTATAGATTGTGGGTGAATGATTAATGTGTTGTGGAAATGACTTTGTTCTTGCATTGTAATTATTTACTTTGTAATACTTGATGTAAGCCTAAGGGCATAGATTGTAAATTGTGGTATTGTAAGTTCCATCATTTATATTGTATAAGAGAGAACACTTTCTATTTATTTATTTGTACTCTTATTTTCGTATTGTATTATGTAATTGGACTTTAATGAGAAATTAGGTAATATATCTGAGTAAATAAAATTAGGAGCGTTACAACTTATATCAAAGCGAACCGAGTTTGAAAACCTTGAACTCGTAGGAAGCGGTGTTTACCACAATAGGTTTTGCTTCACTTGGCGAGGACATTGCATGTAAATAAACTAGGTACTAGGACATTATGTGTTGCATTTAAGTGATCATAGGGCTAAATTTGATGGATAATGCTTGTAGCCGGTTGACTTGCTTTGAGGTCTCATTATAAACGCATCTGATTAACGTGGTTTTGAGTGAGAATTTTTTGAGAGTTCCAAGACAAGTGGTCATTCTTGTGGACTTGACTCGATTATATGGCTAAGTGTTTAATTTGTTTATGTGCTCAAAACATAACCAAAATTGATGACACAGTCTACACTTGATTGCCTTAGATAGTAATATTAGCATTAATAAAAACTGGAATATAAATATCTGTTGATTATAAAAACCACATCATGACTTAATAGAGGCTGATATTTTGATCAGGTGAGCGGGGGACTCAATTAATGACCTTCCCTCTTCATACCTAAATTCTTGAGACAGACAATGGCCTTTGGCACGAGTCACGGGTTTCCTAATTTTCCCAAAAGATTAGGTGGAATCTTTGGAATCTGGTGAGGTAGTCTATTTTCAGCAAATATTTGCAATAAAATAGGTTTTTACAAAAGTTGCTAGATTTGGACTCTTGTCTTTGTTTCACATTGCACTGGTGAGACTAAATCAGGAGATTGAGAGTCTGAACTGTTGAACGCGCTTGATAACCCCAAAAGCATCCTACAATTGGGTTGCATTCACCAAAGCCTTTTCGGCCAAGTACTTTTCTTTTTCTGCTCGGCAAAGATTGAGGAAACAGTTTGTGGAGTTGCGCTAAGGTATCACTTTTTTAGCACAATTTGAGGCAAGATTCACCAGTTTGTCTAGGTTCGCTTCAGAGTTGATAGCAACGGAAGGGTGTCGTTGTATTGAGTTTAAGGAAAGGTCATGTGATGATATTCGATGAAAGGTTGTTGGATGCATACATAAGAACTATTACACACTTGTAGAGGCTGCTGCTCATATGGAAGCCACCAACCTAGGTGTAGGTTGGGATGAAGAAGAGGAAAAAGAACCTGTACAAGTATTTTCCATTGTTCGAGGAGGCACTAGGCCTGGTAAGAGGTAGAAGAGAGTAGAATCTCAGTTGCAGGTGCAGTTTCAACCTTAATCTACATCTGTGTTATCAGACTCGTCCCTTGGGAGGTCCAACCAAACATAGTCATCGGCCCAATCACTTAATAAGAGACGGCCTACTTGTTCCAAGTGTAAACAGTCGGGCCATGTCAGGAGTGTTGTCCCTATCGTAGGGTTCCACATTAGTAAGGTGGCTCTTGTGTTTCGTTGTTATAGTGTTACTTTATTATGTCAACGGGCATTATGCTTACTTATGTCTTGTATGTATATCAATTTGTTTATTCAACAAGTCGGACATAATTAATTATGAATTTCCTTGAATTGAAAAGTTGTTGAAATTGATAATCCTAGTATTGTTGTAGATATGTTTGTCATTCCATGAGTTGAACATATGATGATTCATGAACTTTCTTTTGATTAAGGATTTAGTTATTGGAGCTAGAAATTCATGTGTTGAGGTCACTAGATTTTGATGTGCTTGAGAATTGGGTTACGCTATCTGTAAATAGGAGGTTTGGGGTATCATGTTCTATTGAGTTTTATAGGAGTGGTAAGGACCTCTTGATAAGTGTTTGGAACCGTTCCTTGATGAGAGGATGAGGCTTGTGTCCTTAGGAGATGAGAGTAATGTTGTTCTAACTAGTTGATATGTTCAGGTTGGTGTGAGTAAGCGGTTTGTTGTTGACCTTAACGGTCCCTTTGTGAGTGGTGTGAAGTGTTTAATTGCCACATAGGAAAAATTATTCTGGTGAGTCGACTTGGGAATGTGAATTATGTAGCTGAGTTTCAAACGATGGGAATATTTGAGAGGAGTGGTCATAGTGTGATTAATTTAAAGGAGTCTGACATAGACTCATAGGACGTTGTAGCATGCTTTTCGTGCTCCTTTCGAATATGATTAGCCTTATAGTTCGGACTCCCATGGTTTTAAATCTGGTTTCACAAGTGCAATGTGAAATAGATAAACACTAATGAGTCCAAATTTGGCAATTCCTTTGGAAAATCGATTTTAAATCAAAATGTCAAAAATAGACTACATTACCAGATCCAGAGTCGCCACCTAATATATTTTTAAGAAATTTATGAAACCTAGGACTCATGCCAAAGGCCACTTATCCGTCATCACCAAGAGTGCCTTGGCTCGAGACCTTAGGTATGAGAGGGAAAGGTCATGAATTAAGCACCCCACTCACCTAATCAGAGATCGGCCTCTACTAATCATGATGTGATTCTTGTTTGCATTATATGCTCTTGTTCCGATTATTAGGCTATAAATACTATGTGTTGCACACAAGTATAGACTAATTTGTAAAATTTGGAACACTTTGATTCCATGCTTGTTTTAAAAAGTGTTTTGAGTATGTACCACTTAAAAACGCGACATCACATGTACATTAATCAAAATTCTTCCAATTTAAGCAATTAGCCTTCATCCATAGGTATTCAAGAGATAGATCAAGTAAGCACTTAACCTCATGGTAATCATGCTTGACATGGCAACAATCACACGCATGCAATATGCTAAAGCAATAAGTGCTCACCTAGTACTCTAAGGCAAGTTAAAAGAAATAAAAGAGTTAGAAAAAATGCATGATCCTACGGATACAAAATGACTGATGCAATGCATGCAATATGCAATTATTAGGCCCAGCTATTAACATGACATGTAAATCAATTTTGATAGCATGCGACTTTAAGCACGTATTCAAGGAAGTAATAAAGAACAGTGCTTTGTTAGAATGGTGAACCGAGCCTTATGCATGCAAGACAAATGGATGCTAGCATGGGAAATGCTAAATGAAATATGATGCTCTACGCTATCCATTATAAGCGGGTAAATAAAAGGGAGAAAGAAATAGGGCTAGAAGACATACACATTATTACATTTTGCCCTCGCACAAGAGAGTCTGAATGAATGTCCTAGCTACTTAAGCTATTTATTACAACACCACAAATTAACTAACTACTCTAGCTAATTAATTAAGCACAACACAAAAACTAACTAGCTACTTTAACTAATACTAATTAGTTACAATACAAAATTTAATGAACTAAGTAATTAACTATTACGGGTCCCAAGAAACGAGGGGTGACTCATGCATGCACGCGGATTTCCACCCGAAAATGCCTCTGTTTGGCTGCCAAAATGTTTTTGTTTTGCAGTCAGAAAATTGTACTATTTTTCACTTCAACCTCTGCTCTGTGGCATGAATTGCATGAATTTCGCATTTGTGGCATCGCCGAACAAAACCAATACAATCATCCTCCATGGTAAACCAATAATAACCATGCCTGAGAATCTTCCAGGCTAACATTATTACTCCATTCATGTGCGCTCCGAACTCTCCCCAATGGATGGCCTCCATCAGGTGCTTTAACTCCTCTTCTTCGACACACAACTTGTGCATTCCCAGATGACCTCTCTTGTATAGTTTACCTCCGCAAATGAAAAATTGGACGGCCATCCGCCGTATTGCCCTTTTGTCCTTGGCATTTGCCCCTGGTGGATAAATCTCCTTTTCCAAGAAGTTCCAGATATCGTAATACCAAGGGTTTTGATTTTGCGCTTCATCTATTGCGGCGATAGTCTCATAGGTTGGCGTGTATCTCTGCTCAACGATGATCGAACGCATCCGGACTCCAAGCGAGATATCTATTATGGAAGATAGAGTTGATAAGACGTCAGCGAACCTATTGTTCTCTCTTAGTAGATGCGTGAAAGTCAGCTTTTCAAAACTAGGAATTAGAACATCCAGGGTTTGGTGGTAAACCTTTATCTTTTCTTCCTTGACTTTCCAGTCTCCATTTGCTTGAGAAACAACTAGCTTCGAGTCCCCGATAACATCTAACCTTTTTGCCCCTATTTTCAGGGCGGCTTCCAAATCGGCGATACACGCCTCATATTCTGCTTCGTTGTTGGACACCTTGAACTGGAGTTTTATCACGACCCAAACCCGTCCCTATGGGTTTAGCACCATAACCGGCCAGTAATCCGAGATGACCGAAAGCCTGCTTAACAGTAATACAGTAATATAGAGTACAGGGGCTGGCGGAAGCCAAAACAGTAAATAAACAATGTCCAATGAGCTGTGACAGTCTGCATGCCAAAAAGACTTTTCATACATATGTATGTAACGTAAACAGTACAGAACAGTATGTACAATATTTACATGCATTCAGAATAGGGACTCAATCCCTTAGAGTAGTACAGTACAGTGCTATCAGTCTATACAGTTCACAAAATAGATACAGAGACAGAAAGGGGAAATAAAATACCCCTAAGCCATAGCATGGCAGGCTCGGAACCTCGCATTGAGGCACATAGGTTGGCTCGACAAAACTGGAGTTTACCCCGACGCTTCTAGCTGCGGTCTGGTCCTGTACACTTACATATATATATGAGCAGTGAGCTAAAGCCCAGTGGATAACACAATGCGTAAAGGGGTTAAGAATGAATGTCCTTACAGTAATGAAAACAGTTCATTGAATCAGTATTCCAGTCGTTCAGTCAGTGCAGTCATATGTGGCACATCCATTAGCATAACAGTACAGTAAACAGTAGGTCTTAAAAGACCGAGCAGTAAATGATGGCCATCAGTCAGTAACAGTAGTGGTTCCAACGAGGAAACCGATAAAGATCTCTGTAACAGTAACAATAAGCAGTAGTTGCTAAGGATGCCACAATACAGTTCAGAATATAGGATATACATTCATTCAATTAACAGTAACAGTTCAGAAGGCAGTACAGTTCAATTGTTCAGAAAATAATCATTTCGAACATATCTTTACACAGTTGTTACTCATAGAGTTCTGGGCTACAGTAAGCTAGAGCATCTCCTCAGAAAGCCAAACCTACACAGTTACAGATTAACACACACTAAGCTACCTAGTTGGGAAAATAATAACTTAATCCTTAATTTGCCTCGGTGTGTTCTACATCTATATCCTCATTAAGATGCCTTAAACTAGGCCTAAGAATGCCTAGAATGGGATGAGGATGCAAAGATGTACTTTAAAAGCATGTTCGGAAAACAGGGGATCCGCTCGAGCGCAGGTTACTCCGCTCGAGCGGACATGCAAACAAAGGTTTCCGCTCGGGCGTAGACTTACCCGCTCGAGCGTTCTATAAAACAGAGCAAAAATGCTGGATAGGCGAAAATCACGCTCGATTGAGCGCTCGACACCCGCTCGAGCATGAGACACAAAGTCCCGCTCGAGCGTCAATTATTCCGCTCGAGCGGACTTCAAAACAGAATAAAAATGCTGGGAGCATGATTTCCACGCTCGAGCGCCAGCCACTCCGCTCGAGCGTGAGTCCAAAATCTGGAAATTCCAGATTCGAACCTCAAGCTCAAAACCAAGTTTTAAAATATAAATTTCGATCCTCTTGGGCCAATTTTCCAGAAAACACATCAAAACTCATAGTTTAACATGATTCAAAGCTCATTTTAAGAAATCAAGGCCCAAAGGTAGTTCAATTCAAACTCAATTTCAAATCAATTTCATGAACAAGATGAACATGCAAACATGCATGAGCTTAACTCAATTCAAAGCTTCAATTTCATGCTCTAAGGAGCCAATTCCTTTCAAAACAAGATGATTTCATGAACTACTCTCAAAACATGGACATGCATGTGAGGAATTATGAACTACAACCTCAAAACTTCAATATATGTAAAACTTCAATATATGTACATGCATGCAACAATTAAGCTTCAACACAACAATTTGAGCCATAAGCTGGCTCTAGACTTCAACTTAGCTCTAAACCATGCAAGAATCAACTCAAAACATAAACAAGAAGACAATGGAGCTACCTTAAGTCTTGTAGTTCAAGAAGGGAGCTCAAATATGCAATCTCTTCGACAATTTCTTTGATTTCCAAGCAATTCACAAGATAGAACTCAATTTCTCTACCTCTCCCTCTCTTGGTCGATTAAGTCTAAGGAATGAGCTGATGAAATGTGTATGTATGAGTGTAATGAGGCTCAAAGATGATCCAAGTAGTGGGCCACTTAAGTGGCATTAAGGTAATTAAGTCAAATTATGCAATTTACCACCATTTAGCCTAATTTAATCATACCACATCGATTTTCAAATAATTACCCCATTAAATCACATAAATTCTACTGATCATGAAACACTAATCAATTCCTGGTTCGGCCGCCGATAAGGCCTTCAATTTTTGCAGTTAAACATAAAAGCATGAACAGATAATTAATCAGGTAAAAGATAGGAGTGCAATTCAAACAGATAGAAATTGCATTTAAACAGATACCGTCAATCAATCAATTCCGAATTCCAGTCAGTCAGGTCAGTATTTCAATTGATTCATTACTTATCATAATCAGTCTCCGTTTTCAATATTCGGTAGGGAATCGGTAATCAGTGGTGAGGGTTATTACAAGTTTGAAGGCTAAAAGGTATACGAGAATTGTCGAGTGCTATCAGCATATTCAACTGCTTCATCCCCTTCTACTGGGTGATCTTCCAGGAACTCCGCTACAGCTCTCCCCTTAACCGACTTACGAGTTATATACTTAAGATCGAATTCGGAGAGAAGAAGCAACCAACGGGCTAGCCTACCCGTAAACGCTGGTTTCTCAAAGAGATATTTGATGGGATCTAATCTCGAAATCAGAATTACGGAGTGAACTAACAAGTAGTGCCTCAACTTCTTGGTAGCTCATACCAAGCCTAGGCAAGCTTTCTTCAACGGAGTATAGCGGGCCTCGTATTCCAGCATTTTCTTGGTCAAGTAATAGATGGCTTCCTCTACTCTATCCTCAGATTCCTGAGCAAGCATGCATCTCATCATTGTGTCTATCACTGATAGATGCATAATCAAAGGCTTCCTTAGCTCTGCCGACGACAACATAGGCAGATTCTAAAAGTACTACTAAATCTGCTCAAAAATGACTTGACATCGATCATCCCATCGGAATTTCTTTCCTTTTTCAAAAGACCAAAAAGTGGTTCAAAAGTCAAGGTTAATTTGAAAATAAATCGCCTTATGAATTGCACTTTACCCAGAAAGCCTCGCACCTCCTTTTCAGTCCTTGGTGGTGGCATTCCTAGAATGGCCTTGATGTTGAAAGGATCTACCTCGATGCCCCTTTGTGTGATCAATAAGCCTAACATTTTCCTTGTTGTTACACCGAAGGTACATTTCTGTGGATTCAACTTCGGTTTGTATTCTCTGATTCATTCAAAGAATTTTGTCATGGCAGTATAATGGCCCTCTCTTTCTTTGGACTTGACAATCATGTCGTCCACGTACACCTCAACCTCTTTATGGATCATATCATGCAGAATGGTGGTTGTAGCCCATTGATAGGTAGCCCCGGCATTCTTCAGCCCAAACGGTATCACCCTGTTGTCGTAGGTTCCCTACGGTGTAGTGAAGGCGGTTTTCTCTCTGTCCTTGGGCACCATCAGAATTTGGTAATAACTGGAAATCCATCCACAAAGGAGAGAAATGCATGTCCCGCGGTGAAGTCTACCAACTCATCAATATTGGCAGGGGAAAATCATCCTTCGGACTAGCCTTATTCAGATCCCTGAAGTCGACACAGACTCTGATTCTACCATCCTTCTTTAGGACTGGAACAATGTTGACCAACCACGTTGGATACTCAGACACAAGCAAGAACCCTACCTCAATTTGTTTGGTAACTTATTCCTTAATTTTCAAAGCCTAATCCAGACGTATTCTCCGCAACTTCTGTTTGACGGGTCGGGCCTCGGGGTCAAGAGGGATCCGATAATGTACAATCTCAGGATCGATTTCAGACATGTCTTTGTAGGACCACGTGAAAACATCTTTGAAATCTTTTAATAAAGCGACTAAGCGCTCGCGCTTCTCCGAAGACAACGTGGACCTAATCTAGACCAGATGCGGACCCTTCTCAGTACCCACGTTACAAGCAATGATTTCATCAGCAAGGGGTTTTGCAAACCTCTACTCCTCTCGATTAATCAAAATTTTCAAAACCAGAGGAATTCCTTCCTCATTGTTTTCATTAAAATTTTGAAAATCCTGGTCAATGCAATAAACAAGCAGCACAGAGAAATACTCAGAATCAGCAACGGCATTCTTATTCATAAAGTTAAGCTCATCCAGCTCTTCGGTTACAACCAACTCAAAAGGAAAAAAAAAAGGACCTGCACAAGACCTTGGCATTCAGGTTATCACTCCTAGGAATACCGGACTCAGACTTAAAAAAACTGAAATCTGATTCCGACTTCACAGACTCTGTGGAATCCGATTCTGGCTCACTATCCGACTCAAAACTAGACAAGTAGCCCTCATCCAGGTGCCAAACGAGAGATGGTGCTTCAGATGCATCCAAAATGCTACTAGATAAGTTCACACCCAGTTGGTCCGCGATCATGGAGATGGTCAGGTTATCCCCCAAGCTCTCTGAGTTGGCCAAAGGATTTGAAAGGAGACATGCCAGTGCTGCCCCTACTCTGAGCTCGCTGTTATCCGAGTCACTTTCTATGCCCTGTTCAACTTCAGTAGTTGGCTCAGCCTTTTCCGTGGCATCACTGTCTTACAAATGTAGGTCGAAGAAGATTTCGAAGCCGGGGACACGTTACTTCGTAGAATTCATCCAGGGCTCAGGAAAGTCGCAAAATGGGAAGTCTTTTCCCTTCCAAACAAAATGACCATTGAGCGTTCCGCAGATCCGCCTGTGAACAAGCTCATAGTGTTTCCCAGCCCGCTTAGCTCTAGCTCTTCCTGCTATCTCTTCTCTTTTCCCGACCCAATCCTCTTTGGTGGGCATATAACCAAGACCAAAGGCATGCAAATTATGCAGCACATCGGCCAATGCTGTGACGCCTTTCTGGCCACTTCTTTCAAGTCCCATTCCTGGCATGTGTTGGAGTTTGTTCATGAAATACACAGACTGGGCACTGACATACATGCCCTCATCCGCTGCCAAGATATTCTGCACCACTCGGACCTCAGCTAGAGTAAACCTTGAAAGGAATACATCCTCCTTGTCATGAACGATCTCCAGCACTGGTGTAGTTACCTCTGGCGGAGGATGTATGGACGAATTCCCGAACACAATAGCCACTCCCTCTCCGTTAGGGTAATTCAGCATTTGGTGGAGGGTAAATGAGACTGCTTTCACAAGGTCCAACCAGGGCCTCCCTAGCAGTAAGTTGAAAGTGGCCGGCACATTTAGGACATAGAACTTGACATCCTGTTGCGCTGGGCCCACCTGAACTCGGATTTGTACTGTGCCATCACCTCCTTGCTTGTGTTATCATATGCCCGAATCACTTGGGCTATGGGTACGAAATCTGCTGGTTTTAGACCGATGGCATAAGTTGTACGAGACGGACAGACATTGATAGATGACCCAGTATCGACCAACACCACCGGCACCCATTTTTCTCTGCACTCAACACATATGTACAAAGGCTTGTTGTGAGCTAAGCCTTCTAGCGGCAGTTCTTTCTTGGAAAAGGTCAAGATTAGGCTAGCAACACCTGGGAAAACTAATCCCACAGGCTGTTCAGCAGTTCTTGTATAAACTGCTTCAACGCAGCTTCCTGTTCTGTATCCACTGTACTCATAGTGCCCAATTCTTTAGCTGAAATGTTCACACCAGTGTTCTCCGGTAGTTTCTCATTTTCATCGGACATTCCGGCCACCACAACAATTCTTGCTTCCTTTTTCTTCCAGTTTAGTCTCAATTTCTTCTTCCCTGTCCGGTTCATCACTCAACTACCAGAGTTGTCTGTCGACCCATTCAAATTGAACCAATCAATATGCACATCCACTTGATCTTGTTTGTCATAGAACTGTAGATTGTCTAAGTTCTCCTCAAACTCCGCCAGATCATCCAAACCTTAGCTCAGGCCATCCCCTCTAACCACACTGACCTCCACTGCTGTTGGCAATACCACTTCTGCCCTAACTTGATCAATCGGCACAATGTAGCAGCTCGGATCATACTCTTCCTTAGAAAAATCCTCAGAGCACTCAGGCAGCGAACTCGTACTCTCCTCTAAGGCCAGCATCCTTTCTTCTACCACTGTCACCATCACGAGTTCAGGTTGAAGTGTGGACGTGTCCATCATGCACAAATCTGTGCTTTCAGGAATGAACAACGTCGGTTTGGATAGGTGGAAAGGAGTAATATATATGCTGGGGTAATAGAGGAGGGCCAATGTATGGATTAGATTTAGATTATAAGGTGGGGGAACCTGGTTGTAGGCCGGGAAAGGGTTGGTAGTTACATTTGGCTTCTGGGGTGATGCAATCACCTTGTTGTCAATGAGGTCTTGAATCTCATAACGCAGCCTAAAGCATTGGTCGGTGTTGTGACCATATTGTTGGTAAAACGCACAGTACTTGGTTGGATTTTGTTTCAGTGGGAGAGGATCGGGTACTGGGTAGGGCTCTAAACCGGAAGACATTGGGCCCTGTTTCAGCTGTTCAAATTCAGTCACTTTTCTATCCCTGACACACTGAGGGAAGTACTTTTCAAAGAAGGACTCCTTGAACTGAGCCCAAGTCAAAACAGTGCTTGTATCGCGGACCAACATCCACCACCTTCTAGCTTCTTCTTGTAGGGTGAAGGTAGCTAGCAATACCTTATTCGCTTCCGAGCACGGAAACACTTCAAATAATTTTTCTGTTTCAAGCACCCAAGCTTCAGCCTTTAACGGTTCGAGGCCTCCCTGAAAGGATGGCGGTTTCATCTTGCTGAATTTATGGGTGAGAGCAATAATATCCCCATCATCCACATTCGCATTAGGTTCCGGCTGTACCGGAGGAGGAGGAGGCTGTTGGTTCTGTTGTTCAAGTCTAGCAGTTATCAGTTCCATCATTCTTTCCATTCTTTCCATTCTTGCCTCAGTAGATGAGGACTCAGGTTCATTTGCATTGTCCATTTCACTATAAGCAGTTATAACAGTTTTAAACATAAGCAGTCATTTGTTTAACAGTTTACCACATTAGTATGTATTCAGTCATAACATAACCACACACTTATCATGCTCATGAGATGCCCTAATCACTTTTCTAGGACACCCTATAGCTCATTTGGACACGTGTGTGCGGTATAACTCGTGGGAAGTATCGCTCTGATACCACTCTGTCACGACCCAAACCCGGTCCTATGGGTTTAGCACCGTAACCGGCCAGTAATCCGAGATTACCGAAGGCCTGCTTAACAGTAATACAGTAAAACAGAGTACAGGGCCTGGTGGAAGCCAATACAGTAATTAAACAATGTCCAATGAGTTGTGACAGTCTGTATGCCAAAAAGATTTTTCATGCATTCATACATACACAAACAGTACAGTCTATACAGAATTTACAATCACACAGTACAGGGACCTAATCCCTTGATAACAGTACAGTTAGCAACTGACAGTCTATACAGTAATCCAAACAGTATGGAGACAGACGGGGGAAACGAACAAAACACCCCAAAGCCATAGCATGGCAACTCGGAACCTCGCAGTGAGGCACAAAGGCTGGCTTGACAAAACTGGAGTCTAACCCACGCTCCTAGCTCCGATCTGGTGGCTGAGCACCTACATATATATATAAACAGTGAGCTAAAGCCCAGTGAATAACATAATGCGTAAAGAGGTTTAGAATGAATGTCCTTACGGTAATGAAAACAGTTCAATTCAATCAGTATTTCAGTTGTTCAGTACAGTAAACAGTCATATGTGGTACATCCATTAGCATAACAGTAACAGTAGGTCTTAAAAGACCGAACAGTAATGATGGCCATCAGTCAGTAAACAGTAGTGGCTCCACGAGGGAACCGACAGAGATCTCTGTAACAGTAACAGTAACAGTAAATAGTAGGTACTAAGGATGCCACAGTACAGTTCAGAAATAAAGGACATACATTCATTCAGTAATACCAGTTCAGTAAACAGTTCAGTTCAGTATTCAAAAGATATCAGTTGAACATATCTTTACACAATTGTTACTCACAGAGTTTGGGCTACGGTATGCTAGAGCGTGTCTCCCCAGTCGCCAACCCTACACAGTTAACAGATTGAACACACTAAGCTACACAGTTGGGAACGGTAATAACTTAATTCCTAATGCCTCGGTGTGTTCTACATCTATATCCTCAACAAGATGCCTTAAACTAGGCCTAAGAATGCCTAGAATGGGATGAGGATGCAAAGATGTACATTAAAAGCATTTTCAGAAAAACAGAGTCCCGCTCGAGCGCAAGTTTCCCCGCTCGAGCGGTCATGCAACAAAGGTACACGCTCGAGCGTAAACTTACCCGCTCGAGCGTACTGTAAAAGTACTGGATGGGTGAAATCTCCGCTCGACGCCCGCTCGAGCTTGAGACAAGACTCCGCTCGAGCGCCCAATCCTCCGCTCGAGCGGACTGTAAAACAGTGCAGAGAGATGCTGGATGCTCGGATTCCACGCTCGAGCGGCATTTCCCCCGCTCGAGCGGAAGTGCGAAATCTGGAAAACCCAGATTGCACCTCCAAGCTCAAAACCAAGTTCAAAAGCATCAAAACTTGACCTCTTGGGCTAAATTTCCAAAAAACACATGTAAACTCATAGTTAAACATGATTCAAAACTCAATTTGAGAAATCAAAGCCCAAGGGTTTTTAATTCAAACCCAATTTCAAACCATTTTCCAAGAACAATCCTCAAACATGACATGCAAACATGCATGAATTCAAATCATTTCAAAGCTTCAATTTGATGCTCTAAGGAGCCAATTCTTTTCAAAACATGGTGAAATCATGGACTTAAACATGATTATGAACATACATGTAACCTTTTGCCATGAAAACAACTCAAACATCTACAATACAAACATGCATGCATGAAATGAGCTTCAAATCAACAACAATGAGCCAAAATATGACTTAGTTCTACAATGAAGCATGACTCATGCAAGAACTAGCTCAATGGCAACAACAAGAAGGTGAGTTTCCTACCTTAGTCTTGTATTCAAGGTTTAGGGGCTCAAATGTGAAATCTACACTTCAATCCAAGCAATTCTTCAAAATAAATTCCAAGTTCTCTCACTCTCTCCCTCTCTTGGTCGGCTAGAGCAAGAAAATGGCTGAGCAAAATGTTGCCTAAGTGTATATTGAGGCTCAAATATGTTATATTGAGTGGGCCACTAAGGGTGGCAAAATGGTAATTAAGTCCAACTCTTTAATTAGCTTAATTTAATCTAATTTAATCATACCTAATCAGTTTTCAGATAATTATACCATAAAATCATATTAAATATGACAATCATAATACACTAACCCATTTCCGGTTCGGCCGCCGATAAGGCCTTCAATTAATAGTTTAAACATAAAACACGAACAGATCGAACAAACAGTCAACAGATAAAATGCAATTAGCTAACATATACTCAATCAATTCGGTTCCCAATTTTAGTCAGTCAGTTCAGTACTTTAATCAGTTCAATTATCAGTCATAATCAATTCAGTTTAACGATAATCGATGGTTATCGGTAATCAATCAGTCATAAGTCGATAAACAGTATGAGGGTTGTTACATTTATATACCATATGGCGGCTATACCAGACAGGGTTCGGCCAAAGAATGAGAGCTTCTACAATCTGGTCAGGCACATCGGCCGCAGAATATCTGAAAATAGCCGAAGATGAACCATGGGGTCTCTAGAGCCATTAAACCGATCGATGTGTGGAATTTTGAATCGGTCTGGCAATGTCACTGCAGAGTCGGTATACCCGTCTTCTATGTCAGGAATAGAGTTCACACCCTGCGCTCTCTTGAAGAACTTCTCCAACTTGTTGACTTAAAGTACGGTCGGGTCAACCTTAAATTCGAATGGAGCCTCGGTTTGAAACATGGGTGCTTTAGAGGCTTGTGGTGGGATCAGCTCTGTCGGGTTGCCCTAATTCTCTACCCGGTCATTAGCGGTATGGACTGTGGCTCCAAGTGCTGGGATACCTACGGGAGGTGCATGAGAAGTGAAAGCCGCTACCGGCTATGGCTATTATTGTTGCAGCCTATTGATGACCTCAGCCTAGCGTGCTGTGACCTCGGTTTGACGAGCAGCGTCTTGCTGCATGGTTTCAACTATTTGTTGAAGGTGGTGGATCAGGCCCTCCATGCTTACTAGGGGATATTGTGCCATCGGAATGGGTGAATGATCTCGTACTAGACTGGATGTAGAAGACTGAGCTTGACTCGATGAAGGTGATTGCTGGACTGGTGAATTGTGCCTAACTCTTCTCTGTCTGGTAAACGGTGAGATCAAAGCAAACACAGGTTGTCCCCTAACAAGATCTCTAAATTTGGAAAGCCTCCTAACACGGGTCCAGAGCGCTTAGGAGATGTCCGAACTATCCGAAGCAATGATGTTATACTACCTAGCAAAAAGAAAGTAGTAATCAGAAACCGCACAACACCTCAGCTTAGATGTTAACAACACATAGATATAATCAAAGCTGCAAGACTGCACTCAACATTGAATTCTGCCCCAAAACGGATACCCAACTTGCAACTGATATGCACGTTCCTGTACAGTTTCACTGTAAAGCACATACCAGTTAAGTAAGAGCCAAAACACCCCTATGAGGGGGTAAGGTTACCCTGTCCTAGTTTCGTTAGGAACTAGGGTTCACTATTCAAACAATGCAGTTTCAAGCAATCCTGCATTCGGGTAAGCATCATGTCCTAGTTTGGAACAGTCTCTATGGCTTTCAAAATACAACTAGGCCAAATGGTCAAAAGGGTATCTCAGCAAGACTACCTAATATACCTCTCACACCGATCGTTGAGAAGTGAAAGGAGGATCAAATGGTCCAGATCCAAGAATTGTGTCCCCATCATGATGGAGCTCGTGACCGGTCAACCTTTTGGCAAGCTTTTCAAGCAAATCGTCTAGGAATAGCGGATGGCAAACACAGTGACTTAAGTGCACCAATGCAAATGCAATGTAAAGAAACATATAAGTGTAGATAAAATTTCATATCATGAGTTTGAGTCAAGTTCTCTAAATCCCCAGCAAAGTCGCCAGAAACTATAGCTCGGCTTTTTCGCACCCCCTTTCAGAAGTTTGAAATATAAGCCCTACAATTCAGACTCTCACGGTTCTGGATCTAATCTCACAAGTGCAATGTGAAATTGATAAACACCAAAGAGTCCAAATTTGGCAAATTTTTTGAAAAATTGATTTTGAATCAAATTGTCAAAAATGGACTGCTTTGCTAGATACAAAGTTGCCATCTAAATATTTTATTTTTGGGAACTTTAGGAGACCCGTAACTCGTGCCAAAGGCCACGTGTCCATCATCACTAAGATTATCTCAGCTCGGGAACTTAGGTACGAAAGGGGAAGGTCATGAATTAAGCATCCCACTAGCCCGATCAAAGATCGACCTCTACTAATCATGATATGAATCTTATCAACATCATATGCACTTATTCCAATTTATTAGGCTAGTATTACTATGTGATGCGCACACACAACTATAGACTAACTTTGCAAGAATTATAACACTTGATTCATGTTCGTTTTGAAAATTGTTTCGAAATATGTACCACTTGAAAAAGTGATCGCATATAAACATTACTCAAATTATTTCAATTCAAGCAATAAGCCTTCATTTACAGGCATACAAGCAGTTATAGCACTTAAGCAATTAGCCTCATAGAAAACATACTAAACATGGTAACATCAACACTCATGCGATTATGCTAAAGCAAGTAAAGGCTCACCTAGTACTCCAAGCTGAAATAAACAAAAGAGTTAGAAAAAATGCATGATCCTAACTATGCAAGATGGCTAATGCAACACATGCGACATGTAACTAAATAAGCTAGGCTACTTAACATGGCATATGAATCAATGAAATTGCATGCGGTCTAAGCACGTATTCAAAGAAATATTGAAACGATAATGCAGTTAGAATGATGAACCAAGCCTCGGTGAATGCAATACAAATAGATGCAAACATGGTGAATGCTAAACGAAACGTGATGTCCCTAAACTAGCCATCATAAACTAGTAAATAAAAGAGAGAAAGACGTAGGATTGGAAGACATGCACATTATTACATTGCGCTCTTACGAAGAAGAGTCCGAATGAATCAACTAGCTAACTAAGCTAAGCTAATTAAGCTAACTAATTAGACTAAAGCTAATTTAAGCTAATTATTACAACACTTGAATTAACAAACTAGTTACCTAACTAATTGAATAATTACAACACATGAATCAACTAACTATTCTAGTTAATTAAGTTACAACACTTGAACAAAATTAATTAGCTACAACTAATTAATTACAACAAATATTTAATCTAAATGTTTAAACTTTAAATAAGCTTGGAATGCGAAGGATGCTTATGTACATGCTCGATTTCTACCCAAAAAGCCATTGTTTTGCTTCTGAATGCCTCTGTTTGCATAGAGAACACATACACTGCTGCCCATTCTGCTCTGCCTTACAAACTCACTACTGAACTTTGCATCAGTGGCCAGTCGGCCAGTGGTGAGGATTGCCGGCCACCAGTGATGGTTGGCCTGCCATCAATGGTAGTCTACCGGCCACTACTGTACAGGCTGCAACAGAGGACAAACATAGCATATACAAGGCATTTCAAAGGTATGTTTGCACAACTCACCCCTCGTTTTCATGAGCAAATCAAAAGAGTAGCGAGTTCAAGTCACAAGCCATCAACTCAAGCAATTTCATTGCATGATGGCTTGTGAACCAAAGTGTGCAAGTTCAATAAATGCAAAATAAGACACAAACCTCCTCCCTTTCATGAATGATCAAGGGTAGAAGTTGACCTTAGAGACTTGAATCATTTCATCACTAGTAAGTGTGAAATGGTTCAAGCTTTCATGTGTTCAATTAACGTCCGATTGAACACAACCAAATTATTATCTTGTACCATTTTAGTTCCACTTTTAGTTACTTCATTTTAGTTACCTTTCCATCCTTTAATCAATTGAGTCCAAAAGGGTGAGATTAAGTCCTCTAGTGGAAAGAGGGCTCATAACACAAGTTGCTTTAGGTATGAAAGAAGCATCATACCATTGGTAAGTTTAAACCTCAATTTCATACTTGGGCAAACAAGTGACTTGAAATCACTTTCAAAGCAAAATAAAAAGCCAAGAATAAAGGGAGATTGCGGAGATTATTAGTGCTGAAATGAAGTACGAAAAGCCCAAAAAAAGTGTTATCAACTCAAATAAGCGATGTATAGAAGCATGCAAAACAAAGCTAAAATGCAAACAACAGCCTAAAATAGTGCTAAAACAGTCTAAAATAACTCCTAAAACATGCTAGAATTGAGCTAAAAAAGTCTAGATTAAAATGCTAAAACATGGCACCAACTAGGCTAGTAAGCAAGACATAAGGGAGGAGGCTAACCTCTCCAAATTTGGACTTCAAAATATGATTTTGGCCATTGAAAAAGCTCTAAAAACCAGTGTTTAAAAGTTTGGAAAAAGATAGTAAAAGGGTAGAAAACATAAGGGCAAACACAGAGTTTTGACAGCCCAAAATAGAGAAAGCAAGCAAATAAGTAAAGCCTTATACCTCTTGAAGAGAAGAAGTAATTCCAAGCAACAAAACCAAGTAAACACACCCTCTAGAGCTTAAGCCAAACTCAAAAGTACCTCAACTCAAAGGTGAGAAGATTTGGTTAAGGATGTGTTGGTAAAGGTTAAAGAATTGTAGGCAAAAGTGTAGAGATTTGGTAGAGAGAGAGAGAATTGTAGAGAAAGAGGAAAATTTTTAAGCTCAAAATTTTCTAACCTTAAAACAAGAGAGAGGGGCCCCCTATATGTAGAAAACATGAAATTTCCTTAAGGAGATCCAGCCCTACACGTGGGGATAGATGCATGCATCTGTGCAAACAGCTGGCATAAAATATCTACAAAATACACTAGTGGCCGGCAGCCCAAAAGTGATGGTCGGCAACCTCGAAAAGTGGCCGGCAGGCCACCAAAAGCTGCAGGCTTGAAGAACCAAGGCTTGGTCCAAAAATGAGGCAACAAGGGTGGAGGGTTTGAAAGGCTTAAAGTTGTGGCATTCCGCTGAGAACTTCGAGCACTTGGCAAGCAAATAAACTCATCATCGGGTGTGCATGAAATGGTGTCCAAGTTGTCAGGGCCGTCAAAAATGGGGTGTCTATAGAAAGTTATAGTTCCTTTTGTGTTTGTTTGCCTTAAGTCTTGATGTAACCTTTATTTCGGAAACAAAATTTCCTAAGGTGGGGAGGTTGTAGCACTCCGTATTTTTTGATATAATGAAATTATATTCGACTCTTTGATTATCATAATTGAGAACCTTAAAAGTCAATATTTGAGCCTTAGTTAAGGCGTTACCATAATAGTTGGGCGAGATTGGATCAAATACTCTAAATTCAAATAGTTATTTTGTAGTAGTCTTCACTCTTTTATCATTTTCTCTCTCTAAACATTAAACCTTGATGTGAGACTAGAATCATTAGAAAGTTTATTTCTAGGGCTTCAATTTAGATAAACACAGGAATAACCCAAAACGGAGTTCAAACGAGAGTGTTATGCCTGTTTGAAATTTGTATACCTAAGTTATGTGCATAGTCTGCTCGAGCGAACTTTTGACCGGTTGAGTAGTTTGTTCGAAGTCAACCACTTTAAAAGTCACTTTTGGCCCATTTTTCCTCACTTTTTCAAATCTCTCTCTTTCTGCCATTTTTGAGCTTCCAAGCTCTTTAACCCTTGATTTCATCTACTTCTAAACATCTTTGACTCCTAGTTCCACATACCAAAATGAAGAGCTCAGCGAAACCTTCCTTTTGATCTAAGAAGATTGTCATTTCGTCGCCAGTGGATTTTTGGATTTTATTTTCTTTTCTTCTCTTCTCTTCAAAAGGTAGGGATTTCTTTGCTTTTATTCAATACATTAACATAGATAGACTTGTAGTACTTTTCTATTGCATTAAATCATAGTTTGGAAATAAGATTTGTGAAAAGCCTGTAGATTTGTATTAGGGTAAGGAAGGAATCTTATGTTTTTATGTTGATTATGATAAAATGGTGATAATAGAACATGATTATGATTATTAAATTGAAAATTCCTAATTTGCTTTATTTAATCTTGAATGAAAAATAAGATGATTTGTCAAATTCATGGAATTGAACTATATTAATCATTATGAAAAGAGTTGTGATATGAATGATGATAGATATTTATGTTATGTGATGGTGTGTTGTTGAAAAGGTAGATGATGGAATAATGTGGTAGTTGTGAGAACTATACGAGACTTTCATTTATTTTCATTTCATGAGAATTGTACTAGATATTATTAGAGTCTTGTCGTTAGCCATCGGTAGAGGATGGTGTTAATTGTTGTTGAATAGGCTATATGTGTATTTCCTCATTATTTATTTTGTTGTGAAAATTTAGATTGTTGTGATGAAATATAAGAGATGCAAAGGGTCTGTTTTCTTTCGGTTTGTGACCGATAAAGCATGGCGCATTGACAAAGGTTACGCACTCTTTCCAGTTTGTGCCCGATAAAGCGTGGCGCATTGACAAAGGTTTTGTATTCCTTCCAGATAATGACTAGTAAAGCATGGCGCGTGGAGATAAGGTTTGCTTACCTTATGGCTTGTGCTCGATAAAGTATGTGAATTTTTAGGGCTATATAGAGGTTCTGCTTTCCTTCTGGCTAGCCACCAATAAAGCGTGGCGCGTTGAGATAGGTTATGATACCTTTTGGTTAGCGCTCGGTAAACCATGTTATTTTTTTGGTGACTTGTTATAGTCGGTGTTATGGTATTGGATTGATAAGTGCCCAATTGCCCTTCCGTGCTAAAGCCAATAAATGTGGAAGTATTTAACGGTGTTTATCATTGAATGACTTGATGGATATATTGTATGTGTTAATCTAAACGGTTATTTAATTTTGTGGAATGGTAAATAGGTGGAAGTGAGTGTGAAATTAACTATACATGAAATCGTTTTTGTGAAACTAAATGGAATTGAGGAAATGGTCTCTTTTGAAATATGAGAAATGGTTCATAAGAATTAGGAAAAAGAAATTAGATTTCTTGGTTATTAAAAACGAATCATTTTTTAAATACATAAGTATGTACATTTATTTTGTGTATCAAACGACACTCTATGTATATACTTATAACATTGAGCATCATGATCATTTTTATCTATGAAGTGTTGTTGTTTAAAATCATCGCAAATTCCTACTGAACCTCTGTATTCATCCCATGTTTCTTAACTATTTTTCAAGTACGGAGTTAGTTGCATCATTCAAAGATCAAAAGTTTATTTATTTTGTTGAAGAGTAATTCCTTATAGATCGTTGTTGAATGATTAATGTGTTGTGGAAATGACTTTATTCTTGCGTTGTCATTATTTACTTTGCAATACTTGAAGGGCATGGATTGTAAATTGTGGTAGTGTAAGTTCCATCATTTATATTATACGAAAAAGAACACTTTCTATTTATTTATATGTACTTTAACAAGAAATTAGATAATATATTCGAGTAAACAAAATTGGGGATGTTACATCTAGAATAACACTTAACACTTGAGAGAAGTTTAGGAAAACACTAAGCACAATTTGAGTGCTCAGTTTGTTTTATTCTTGTAATTTAAGTTAGATACTTCAGCGTTTTGTTCTTGGTCATTGTAAGTTAAATTTGGAAGAGTTTTACTCTTTGTTCAAGGAGCCATTTGTAAGTAGTAGTGTTGTAAAGTTATGTTTAATAAGCTATGTTTCAAATGCAAACTTATGCTATGTTTATGAAAGTTAAGCTATTATTTTGCCATGAATGAACATCTTATAGTTTTGTATTATATATTAAGATGGCAACTTGGATCTTGTCTTTGTTACTGGAAAATCATGCTAATAACCTCTTTTTAACTGAACTCCTCTTGCCACCATTGTGTGGGTCTTGTTATCTTCTAAGCCCTTGGAATGTTCATCACTATGTATATGTTTGCAAGTTAAGTTTTGTTCTATCATGATCAAATTATGCTATGTTTAAACTATGATCTTGTGCTTTGTTTTGTTAAATATCATCAGTGTTCATTCATTACCACTTTACTATATTACTATTCACTAGGCTGTGGCTCGCCTCTCTCCCCTATATGTATGTAGGCAATAAAGAAGAGCATGGTCAAGAAGAGAAGTCAATCTAGAAGTCCTTTTCTTTTCTTTTTGTTTTGCACTTTTGAGGTCGTATCTTAAGAGGATAGTCTTGTATATGAGTTTTGATTTTGTAAGCTTGTATTATGGATGATGTACCTTTCTTTTTGTTGTTTGGACTCGTAAATATCAAAATATTAATACGAGAAGTATGCTTGTTTTGTGTTCATACGACTTGTGCACATGCTCTGAATGGACTTCCGGTAATTAATGTGCAAATGATTCCGCATAAGTCCCAAGTATTGTTAGTCCAGTCTTGTCTTGTCTTGTCTTGTTAGGCCTTTGGTAGTTGAGAACTACTGGCCGGTCACAGTGTTATCCTTTTTGGGGAGAGATGGGGTCGTGACAACACGCCACGACAGCTCCCAAAAAACTTTATTATAGGAGGAGCTGTACTCCTCCAAATTAGCCTTAATACCTCTTCATGTGATCCTATGACATTTCGAAGCAATTATACAGAGATGCTATTGAAAACATTCAGCTTTGATCAGCTTTCCATCTTACGGAGTTCACCTCCCTTTGCCTCACCGTTGGGGCTTCATTTAGTAGATTATACAATCTAACCATCTTCTCTTCTTTCCTAGCAAACAAGTTTCTTCTGAAGTCAATCTTCCAACCTGTTTCAGCAATCCTAGTATCCACAAATTCAACCACACTTCCTTTCTTGTTTGTACTTAGATGATAGTCTTGGGAATATATTTTGCAACACAACACCTTTCTCCAGCCATTCATTCTTCCAAAACAATAATCTACTCCCATTTCCTAGAATAAATTTGACATTTTTTTTTGGGGAAAAAAAGTTTTGAATGTTCCAAGGCTCCTATCCTTGATCATTGTATTATCCGTCCACACTCTTGGTGCATTAATGGCTGGAACTAGTAACCAACATCTTTCATTAATTTTGTGAATGCCACAGATGATTCTTCTCTAAAGACTTTCATTTCGACACCAAATCTCTACCACCATTTTAAAAGAAGGGCCATATTCATCACTCTAATCTTCTTGGCCTAGCTCTTTTCCCTTTGTAGCATCTTCTCAATTTACCAAATGCAGCTTCTTACCCTGAATTGTGACATCCCAAATTTTGGGAACATCGGTAATATAATACAACAATACACGGGGGTTTAACTTATGGGTACACAACATTACACAAATAATTAAGTACAAAATATAAATAATTACACTAAAAGAAAATATTAATAATAGTTACAGATAAAATTCTTCAAGTTATTAAATACAAATCAGTTTCTTGATACAAAAAAATTATCCAAAATAAAAGAAATATAAAATCTAATCTCTAAGACAGTCATGGTTTCTCAAAGCTTTTAGAGATTCCGTTCTCGGTGTAAAATTCACCTTCACATGGCATAAAACGCCATGAGCTTGGAATGTCCACTAAACACACACACCCCGTCCCTTTTCCCATTCCAAATACACAAGTAAAATAATGGCACGATCATAACATGCAACGAAAGCAATAATTAAGCAAAGCTTATAATGAAATTTTGATTCTCAAGAATAACAGTCAATTAAGTTATATCTAGGCAACTCCCCGTGGAATGTCGTGCCTACCCAACCACTAACACTAGCCACGGGCAATTTTGATTACCCCTTGGTTAATAAAATACCAATGTGTCGCTTACCGTATAACCACCCGTACGTCACTTACTGCACAATTACCAATGATGCCCAAGCACCTAGGTTACATACCTGAGTGGTGACATCACGATTTGCCCCAAGGGAACGGGATTCCAGGAATACTCTCCCTGTGTGAGACCCTCACTGTCACCCTTATGCCTTCCAATTCCGTTAAGCAGCCAAAATACCTCTCGTGCCATGTTAGGGTTTGAGAATACACTTGAGTAAGACTTCACAAAAATGGAACACATTCCACTATATTATACTCTTGAATCCATCGTTCATCATGTCATAAAATTTACTACAATGATCATAACCCTTTACCGCCCCATTTGATTTCCCATTTATTAAGTGCATTATGTTCTCGGTTATAGCAAAGCATGGTCAAGATAATTCCGAATCCAAACTAAACATAAAGTAATTTATGCATGGTAAAACAAATTCATAATTTATTGTAGTTTACATATTGAGACTTAAACATTCAAGAAACATAACATAAGAGTAGCAAACCAATTCAGAGCACATTAACACAAATTTCCAGAATTTCATATTTGAACCAGTTAGAAAATAATTATGGAAAAAATACTTTTATCATCCCTAAGTATCTGGCCTCATGTGAGTTTGTAGATAAATGACTCTAGTTTTAAACTCAATTTACAAAAGTAGGATAGGTATTTTAGATTTTACGATAATTTAGAATTATCAAGATTTATCCAAATTCGTTGACTATTACACAAATCGATTTTTCTCTCAAACCTCTCACTCTCTTGAGTTCAAACAAAATTCAGTTGGAATATAACACAAAGATTAAGATTTTGACATAAAAGTGGACTCACGATTATTTTTTTGAAATTTTCTAAAAATAGAAAAAGTTGACTGTTTTTCTAATTATGTGAGTAACAAACTTAGAAAAATTGTTTAGGTTATAAAAATACATCCTTAGGTCCTACCAAAAGTATCACATACTCTAGACATACCAAATATTACTCCATAAAAATAGATTTTGAGTTTATGGAACTTTGATCGGAAAATAAATTCAAGAGAAGTGAAAGAATTGCTGCTAGAAATTTAAAAAAGAAAGAGAAGCACACCATTTCTTGATTAATACAGATTTATACAAGAGTGTAGGCCTAGACTACAACATATATATACAAATAGCATGTATTAGGAGAGGAAAAACAAGTGGTAAAAGAACTTGAGAGAAAAGGTGATGTAGGTTTACTTTTGTTGTACAAGACTCAACGTAATTCTTCTTTTTCTTCTTCTCTTCTCTTCTCTCTCTCTCTCTCTCTCTCTCTTTCTCTCTCTCTTTCCAAGATCACTCTCTCTCACTCCTCTAATGCATGTCTGAAAATGTGTAAAATGAGGGGGAGAAGTGTGCATATATATAGGGAAAGGATTTGAAGGTTTCTTAGGGACTAAGTTTTATATGTGCAAATTTATAAAAGTAGTCCATCAAAGACATCAAGGCCATTTCATCCATCACATGACCAACTACTTGGGCTCCAAGAAAGATATATATATATATATATATATATATGTATGGGAGATATTGACACAAGTACATTAATTAATAAAATATTACAATTAAGATTTGGAATAACATAAAATAGAAGTATATAGGGACCAAGTCTAAATTCGGGTCCGTTAAATTAAAGCGCAAAAAAAGGCAAGAAACCGAGTGAAAACGGTGTTACCAGGAATTAAGATTTTAAAGTGATTAATCTATAATTATAAGATCTAATAATTAATACTAAGGTTTTCATTATTAATCTACCGAGATCAATTAGGATTTACTCGGATTAATCCGCGATTCTTTCTGATTCAAGGATTTAAAACTCAATTAAGTGAATATTCAAGGGCTTTATTAAAAGAAACTCAAGATTAGGGATTTAAAGATAATTACAAAAATTAAGGTCTCTACATCACTATCACCCCATAGGAACCCACTTTGAATCTTAGTTATCTCCTTTGCCACACACAGAGAAATTAAAAATTGACAGATAATAAATTGGTAAGGCACTAAGGACAGATTTGATCAAAGTGAGTCTTCTTCCAAAGGACAAAAACCTCTTCTTTCATGAAGATAGCTTCATCTTAATTTTCTATACAACCGGTTGCCATGTTTTCTTCAATTTAGTATTAGCACCTAGATGAAGACCCAAATATTTCATCGAAAATTTCTAAGTTTTCTTATCAAATTGACAAATGTCAATTTGTCATTCAAGACTTTAAAAAAATTTGACATACTAAATTTTAAAAGTTTGAGTGGAGATAGTTCTTAGGGTTCAAATAATATATGAAATTCTTTTTTGTTTTTTACCATGAATCCAACACAACTAGGTATGGATTTGGGACAACCATTCATCAATAGGCACATGAACCACTGTCTGTAAAAAAAGTGATATACACTGATCTTTTCAGTGTATGGGTTTTGACTTTTATACTTCACGTTGGACCCAAACATGATCTGTTTTAACCTATCATAAATTTTCTGCAATGTAAATTGTTATCGAAATTACTGGCTTTGGTCCAATCCAACAACGGACTGGACCGTGCTGTTGAGCCCGTTGGGGGCCACCACGGGTCCCGTTTTGAAAATCTGAACCGTTCAATGTGTAGAACTCGTCGAGTACTATATGCTTGTAAAAAATCACGTTAATCGGATATCGATAGCTATGTGATCAAATTCGTTTTGTATATAAAAAAAAATGGACGGTAAATAAATTAACGGTCGATAAAAAATTGTTTTGATCACATAGCTATCGATATCCGATCAATGTGATTTTTCACGGGCATATAATACTCAACGAGTTCTACACATCGAACGGTTCAAATTTTCAAAATGGGACCCGTGGTGGGCCCCCACGGGCCCAACAGCACGGTCCAGTCCGATGTGGACTGGACCAAAGCCAGACCCATATATATCTAAGCGGTGCTTTTTCCATGGTGGCTTGTATTTCGCTTTTTCCATTTTGCCCTTCTGCTTTGCATTATTTACAAATGATAAACTAATGTATTTTATAGTTCACATCTTGCCTTTCTTTTTTGTAATATTTATCAATCTTGGTGGTAATATTTTACATGAAGAATTTTTTTGTAATTATGCAAAGATTTTTATTAGTTATGAAATTATTTTATTTTTGAGAAATTAAAAATAAACTCCTGGTATTTGTTTAAAATATAAATTGTCCCTATAATATTAAAAATTATAATCATCCCTTGTTTGAATTTTAAATTTAACAGAATAATCAAGAAAAAAAAATTTAACTACTTTTTTATGCAACAATAAAATTATCAAAATTATTCATTGAAAGATATTTCTCATATCATTAAAACTATTATTTGATTTAATGATTTATTTAATAACATGAATAATCATTTGTTATGGATTCATGATTTATTTATTAACAAATAAATAAATAAAATTTGAAAAAGTTCATTAAAAATAAATAAAAATCCGAACAAAATGCACACAGATTTTTATTCAGATTTTTATTTACTTTTACTTTTTTGGGAATTTAAGGCCTATCATCTTACTTTTTCATAATAAAAAAGAAAACTGCTTGTAGACACCCCATTTTTGACCGTCCTCGGGACTTGGTTGTGCTTGCAGGTACACCCAACAACTAGTTCGACTGCTCGCTGAGTACTCGACTGTCGCAGCAGAACGTCACCGGTTCAAGCTTCCCGGACCTTGTATCATTTCTGCCCCATTTTTGGACCTTGGCTAGGTCCTTTCAGAGTGACCATTTTGGTGCACTGCCGGCCATGGCATGGAACTGCCGGCCATTGCCTTGTTCCTGCCGGCCACTGGTGAAGCCCTGTCGGCCATCAGTGAGCCACTACCGGCCATTGATGATGGCCGGCACCCCTCTGTCTCTGGTGGTTTTCCTCCAAATCTTTTGAGCTAGTCGGTTTTTTGTTTGCTCCCCTCCATACACGTGTATGGAGGGATGAAGCCCTTGTAAAGCTTCTTGAAGAAGCTTTGGCTTTGCACTCCTCTATATAAGCAAGAGGCCTCCCTCTTTGCCAGAGGTTCTGAGTTTTGGAAGGGCAAAACCTCTCTTTCTCTCTATATTGCTTGAGTTTTGTGCTTAGAGATTGGATTTCCTTGCACTTTTACACTACAACACCTAGATATACACCACCACCATTGAACCAAGCTTCTTGGGAGGTCTTCTTGAGGTCTGAAAGCAAGCTTCCACCCCCTGAAATTGCTGGTTTCGAAGAGGGTCTTCAAGGGTGAGCATTTCCCCCATTTTTGTACTTTCTTGCACCTTGCTTTAGCCCTCTTTGCATATTGATTTAGGCTTTGCTTATTACTAAAAAAAAGTCTTGTTTTTAAGTGCTTTTTAAGTTTGGTTAAGGTCATTTTGCTGTTTGGGGTGTGTAACCCCCTTGCATGCTTTGTTTGGCTTTGTTTTAAGCCATATCTTGAGGCCTCCGAGCTAGCCTTGGTTTGGCCTTCCTACCACTGAAATCCAATGGATTTTCAGTGGTAAAGGTGTGGTTTTGAGATCCTAAATCAGAGGAGGTAGTCCCCTCTCTTTGTGTTCCTCTTTACTTGCATTTTTGGCCTTCCAAAGAACCATCCCTCTAGGTATTTTTGAGGCTTGGTTCAGGCCTATTTTTGTGACTTTTAGGACCTTCCTTGGCCCTGTCCAAGGTTGGTTTGGTCATATCTTGCATGCATATGGTATGTGTAGTGTAACTCCATCCATAGCTCATCAAAGTAGCATGTGTGCTTAGCTTGTGTTGAGTCCATTTCAGTGGATTTTTGGTGCTGTTTTACCATGCCATGAACCTGTTTTAGGTTGGTTTTGTTACCCCATGCTTACATGATGCACTTGTAGTGTAAATCCCCTAAACTAGCTTCATATGCTCCATGACATGCCATGTCATTTTAGCTTGTTTGGTTTATGTTCCAGCATGTATTTGGCCATCATTTGGTATGTTACGACCCTATCCATAGTTGGTTTGATCACCCTTTGCATGCTCCATATAGGTGTAGAACAAATCATGTTTACTAGCCATTTGTGCATGATGTTTTGACTCATCATACTAGAATATTTTGGCTTCGCTCAAACTTGATTTTATGCTTATTTTGAAGTGTTCTAGGACTATTTTGGGTTGCCCTTGCCATATCCTTCATGCTTCGTATAGCTGTAGTGTAATTGGCCTTGCAAGCTTCGTGTTTCGGTGATTCGCGCATGCTATCCTTGAGCTATTTAAATGATTTGGCATCATTTATCATCTCATTTCAGTGCATATAATGTTGTTACGCTTGCACATTTGTCACTTCTTAGGCACTTTTGAGAGTTGCCCTTTTAGGCCCCTTTGATGAACCTTTCGCATTTCGCATGCTTGAGTGTGTTGTTTGGCTTAATTCATCGCTTTGGCTACTGATTTGGACCTAGTTGAGAGCTGTCCATCTTTGGTGTAAGCCCATCTTACCATGTTGTCGCATGCTTGTTTCATTTCGTATGTTGTCGCATACTAGTTTAGCATGTTCATGTTGCATTTTGTCATGTTGTCCAAGGTCATCACCTCACATCATGCTTATATGCTTGTTGCATGCTTGGTTTAGTTGCATGTTTGCACATTTAGGTCATGTTGCATGTTTGCCATGCTTATGTGTTGCATTGCTTGGATTAAGTGTTAATCCGAGCACGAGGAACGAGGAGCGTTTCATACTTCAAGTGATGGAATGTGTCTCAATTCTCAGTCGCCGAAGCTCTTGATGATTCATGATAGAGTTCTAGGCTTTACTTGCTTTATTTGTGCATTTATTTTCATATTGATTTGCACAAGTTGGATCTTTGGCCATCATGCATCGGGATGCGTGATTAATGGTCGTGGATCCGACTAGGCCTCTCCCTTGATGTTTTGAGGTGATTTGGAGTGCTATGGTGCATACATGTCTTTGGGAGACCCTCCATTTCCTCTATTTGTGCTTCGTTGCAGTTTGGTGTCACAGCACACCAGTGGCCGGCAGCCTGTCACTGATGGCCGGCAGTGTGCCACCCTTGGCCGGCAATGGACCACCTTTGGCCGGCAGTGATCCTTCCATGGCTGGCAGGCCACTGGTGACTTCCCCTGCAGTGTTTTGGTAAGGTCCAGCAACAAGCACTGGAAGACACCCTGCAAACAAAGCCTCTAAAGAGCAACCGGAAGGCTTTTCGAGGCGAAGAACCGAAGCGAGCATGCATGCCTCCCTTCTTCAAATAGAGCTGGATAGCACCGTTTACTGCTTTCCCTACCTGCTTGTTGTCATTCATTAATTAATTAAGTTGTGTAATAATTAGTTGTACCTAGTTATTCAATTTGGTTCTGTAATAATTAATTAGCTTGTGAGTTAGTTAATTAGGTGGCTTGTTTTATTTATTCGGTCCCTCCGAGCGAGGACGCAATTGTAATAGGTGTGGGTGTGTGTGTGCATGTCTTCCAACCCCATTTCTTTCTCCCTTTTATTTAGCCGCTTACAATGGTTAGATTTAGGCCATATTTCAATTAGCATACCTTATGCTTGCATGTTTGCATCATTCATCTGTATTGCATGCACCGGGCTCGGCGCATCATACTAACTACATAGTATTTCAAATCTAACTTGAATACGTGTTATCTGTTGCATTTCACATGCCGTCCTACGATTAGCCGAGCCTATTCTAGACTGCATTCTGTATGCGATACATTAGGCACTTAACATGGACTTGGATCATGCATGATTGCTAACGAGTTCTCTGTTTTGGCGCGGAGTACGATGTAAGTATTTATGCTTTAGCATCTCGCATGAGTGTGATTGTTAACATGACAGCATGCTTACCATGTGGCTATATGCTTATGTGATATACCTGCCTGAATGCCTGTGGGTGAAAGTTGGATTACTTGAATTGGGATAATTTATTGAAATCTGTATTTTAGCCTACTTGCGAGTAGCAAACCGTTTTCAAATAGACAAACGGATATGCAATGTTTTGTTCTAATTCAGGCGATCCAGTCTATACTTGTATGCTGTGCGCATCACATAGTAAATCTAGGCTAATAACCGGAATAAGAACGCATAATGTTTTCAAAACTCGATATCATGGTTAGTGGAGGCCGATCTTTGATCGGGCGAGCGGGGGTGCTCACGAAGTGACCTTCCCCAATCGTACCCAAGTTCCCGAGCCGAGGCAACTTTGGTGATGACGGACACATGGCCTTAGGCAACGAGTCAGGGTTTCCTAAATTTTCCAAAATAAAATATTTAGGTGGCGACTCTGTATCTGGCAAAGCAGTCCATGTTTGGCACTTCTTTCAAAAAAATCTATTTTCAAAATGATTTGCCAGATTTGGACTCTTTGATGATTCATCGGTCTTGCATTGCACTCTGCGAGATTAGATACAGGACCGTGACTTTGAGTCCTGAACTGTAGTGAGCCCAATGAACAAAACGGGGAGGGATTTCCCTCCCGGGACGTTCAGGGACGTCTACACTGCCGCATACGGTATAATAATCTATTAAATATTAATGAATTTATACAAAAATATATATATATATATATATATTAAATATTCTTTAAAAATATTATGTGACATTATTTCTATAGTACTCTCGATTAATGAAAATTATAAAACATACTAATTGAGTCACATTTATCTCTTAATTACCTAATAAAAGTGAATTTAGCGTATCTCACCCATAAAAAATATGGATACATAATTAGTTTAAACTAGGGAAACTAAGGTGCCTCTTCCACTTTTAGTGATGGAAGAAATCCACAATATTATTTTGTGATGTCTATGGTCCCTAAATCCTACACCCATATATCTAGAGAAATTTCAGTCTCTCGTTTTCTCCTTCTATACACATGAACACATTTCTAAGCTTTTCGACACAATGCGAACATGTATAAACGAGGATTATAGGATATTAACAAATTTTAATATATACTTTCTACAGTATCTCCATGTGTCTATATGTATATACACGAGCTGGGTTGTACCACTTCATTGCCAAGTCCACCGTCGAAGAGACGTCGCGCGGAGAGATCTTTGTTCGCTCAAATTGAAGTAGAGAAGGTTATTACCAGCAAAGTATGGTCAATCGAAGCCGTCCTTTCTGCATCATGTCTGACCGGAAGTATGACTTTCTACAGGCACAGTACGGCGTTCTGGTGGCTGCCCTTTGCTAGTATATAGTATGGTGAAGATGTGAAGGCATTCATTGGTCATGTATATGTATATATATATATATATATAATGTAATGTAAAGGCTTCATTGCATTTTTTCCCCTCTGTATTTATCTTCTTGATGTATACAAAGCTGCCCATGATGTTAAGCAGAGAAATTTCCCTCTATCTCTGGCATCCCAATCACAGAAAATGGAATTTCTCTGGGTTGGGGAAGAAGAATTTCTCTGGTTTAGGTTGCAGGGGGAGAATTTCTCTGGATTAAGTTTATTTCAAATTTCAAATCTTTATAGCTTCTTCACTCAAACCCAGAGAAAAATATACTCTATTCACTAGTCTTAAAGGGAGAGAATGGAGTACTTTGTTTCTTCAGGTGATAAAGAGAAGACAATTGACCAAAAGAAGAAAATCCCAGTTACTTGGCATTTCGGTTTCTGGGTCTGCAAATCAAAAGAACCCTCTAACTTGGGGGGTTTAATTTGTCTTTCTCTTGTATGTTTATTTGAGATAAAAACATAGGATAGAAGAAAGAAACAGAGAAATTCAAAGCGTAACGAACAGAGAGGGACAACACTGATCCGTGAAAGTAATACTAGTAGAGTCTGATATGTTTTTTAGAACAAGACAATGAAGGAGACAAAGAAAAAGAGAGAGAGAGAGTGGGGGGGTGGTTGAGAACTACACTTTCAAGAAAGGTATCTAATCCTTTCTCAATCAATGCATTCATAAAGAACACATTAGGCTATCTTATGGTTTCAATACTCCTCTCCGATTTTCTATTTTTTTCTTGTTTTTTCTCTTTCTGTTTTAAACTGTTGAACTATTTATCTTTTAATCAGCTTTTGACTTCTTAGTTGCATCAACAACGGTCATTTTGGCAGGTATTTCTCTGGGTTCATTTTGACCAATTTTCTCTGGATTTTCAAATTTCTCTAAATTCATTTTGACCAATTGAAGGCTAGTGAAGTTAGAGAAATTTTCAAATTTCTCTGGAGTGTTGAGTCCAAGAGAGGCAGGGAGGGCAGAGAAATTTAAAATTTCTCTGGAGATGTAATTTTGTGGAAAGGCAGAGAAATTTCTCTGGAAGAGTGGGAAGTATATGGAAGGCAGAGAAATTTGGAGAAAGAGAGGGCAAAGAAATTTATTGTGGAAAGTTTATGGAAGGTCAGAGGAATTTTCAAAATTTCTCTGGACCAAATTTCTCTGTGACGTGAATTTTCTCTGGATGAACTTGAGGGACCTTAGACATTATTAAAATATTGAATGTCCTTTATGCTATAAAATCTTAATACTAGGGACCTTAAAAAAAATCCTCCCACTTTTAATAATGGAAGAGATCCACAATGTTATTTTATGATGTCTAAGGTCCTTCAACCCCAAACCTATATATCACAGAGAAATTTAAGAAGAAACGAAAGGCTTCAAAAACTAAGTTTGGTCCCTCTCTCTCTCTCTCTTTCTCTTACATCAATGGCAGCTGGGTTGGTATCCAACGGCGATTTCTTTGCTGCAAAGTCTTCAGTCGTTAACTAGCCATGTTGCCTCTGTTTACAGCGAGGTTCAAGGTCGTCTATGGCCTCCTAGCTTCGCCGGTGATGACCCCAACTCTTTCGCCTGCCCCGTCTACTTCACCGCCACTGCTTCTATCTCCTCTCACCTCACCAAACCTCCCTTTACTTCCATCATCAAGCCCTTTGTTGAATCTCTTTTTACTGAACAAGATCATAGTTCACAAAGCATCACAACATGGCAAACCATGCTTTCATGGTGGGAAAGAAGCTCTGGGTATGATAACCCAGTACTAAGACGGAGTGCAAATTTCTTCAGTTATCTCTACTACTTTCTTTCTTTTTGTGTGTGTGTGTAGTTTGCTACCTATAGATAAACTTGGAAATTGTCCAGGTGATAAGAATGAAGAGAAGGAAAAGGAGATGAGGCAGGAGTTTGGCCAAACTTGTGACTGGATCAAGAAAAGGTTGGGTGACAAAGTTGCTAGTGTTCAAATCTCAAATCGTCTGAGCACGTCACCTTGTGTTTTTGTGTCTGGGAAGTTTGGTTGGTCGACAAATATGGAGAGGTGAAGTGGATTATTCATGCTTCATAGGTGTTATAGTTTTAACAGTTTCTTCTGACATTCTTGACACAGAATTGAATTCCTTGCAGGCTGATGAAGGCCCAAACAGTTGGTGGCCTGGAATTCATGAGAGGAAGAAGGGTGTTTGAGATCAATCCTCAACACCCAATCATTAACACCTTAAATGTATGACGATTTGGTCAATAATTAGAAAATTCCCATTTTCATTCTGCGTTGTACCACTATAACTCCAGCTAATTGCAAGCTTTTTTTTTTTTCACTTTCTATTTGTGAATGATGGAGGCTGCATTCAAGAGTGACCCAAATGATGAAGAAGCTTTGAGAGCTATTGATCTTTTGTATGACACAGCTTTAATTTCTAGTGGTTTCACTGTAAGTGACTTGTTCTGTATCTTTTACATTATATGTCTACATCAGATTGGCATTCAGTAGTTATGAATTTAGTGGGAACAGCCCTTTCGGGAATTTCTCTGGAAAAGGCCAGAGAAATTTCCATAATTTGCTTGACACCAAGAGTGAAGGCAAGCAAAGCATGTTGCTCAGGCGTCTAACCATCCTTGGAAATACCGGTTTCAAAACTACCAGTGGTGGAGTTGATGAAATCACAATGGCCAAGAGCATCAATGACAATGCAGTAGTATTTGGTGGTCTCAAAATTCCACAAAGAAATTTCAATATACACTGAGAAAATTGTGAACAAATCATAGAGATATTTGTGAGCAAATTAAAGAAAATTCAATCCCAGAGAAATTTCAAAGCAAAGAAAACAAAAAAATTGAACAAACCAGAGAAATGGTTTGAAATTTCTCTAGATGGAAATTTCTCTGGGTTGACTGCAGCGGAGGCGTTGGTGAAGTTGGCATTGATAGAGAGAGATTTATTGATGGAGTTTAAGGTGTCTTGTTTGAAGGCAGTTGATGTTAGAAATTTTGATAAGATTTGAATTCATTTTGAGTTTTTAGATTATGGATTTGGTTACTTGAAATTGTGGATTGAAATTGAATGTGTGATTTGATCACAGTAGGAGAATGTGATTTGGCCAGAGAAAATCAACAAATTTCTCTGGCCATTACACAGAAAAAATTAACACAGAAAAGTAACAGACACAATTTTCTCTGGTTTGGTTAAAACATAGAGAAAATTATAAGTAAATCAGAGAATATTAGTCAAATACACAAAGAAAATTGTGAACAAATCACAGAGTTATTTGTGAGCAAATTAGAGAAAATTCAATCCTAGAGAAATTTCAAAACATAGAAAATCAAAAAAATTGAACAAATCAGAGAAATTTAATTTCTCTGGTTTGAAATTTCTCTGGATGGAAATTTCTCTGGGTCGAAATTTCTCTGGATCGATTTGAGGGATCTTAGACATTATGAAAATATTGAATGTCCTTTATGCTATAAAATCTTAATATCAGAGACCCTAAAAAAAAATCCCCTTTAAACTATGATTGTAACAACATGTAAAATGATCATGTAATTTATCTCCAAATTTGGAACAACATGTAATTTATCACACTATGATTGTAAATGTGTGCAAAATATATTAAATATGGTATAAAATGATCATGCATGTTTGGCAAATGACTAAAATAACTATTAAAAAAAAAAAATACATCAAAAAACCTAAAAAAATTAGGGGAAAAAAAAAAGTATGGTATAACTTTGAAAAAAACAATAAAGATAAAATTCGGTAAAAAGGTTATTTTTTTAGTTAATAAGCTAACTTTTTTAACACGTACTTAATTTATAGTATTTATATAATCTTTTCATTTTATTATTTGACCATGCCTTGTAAGGGCCTTTTCTACCTAGTATATATATATATATATATATATAACATTAGCTTACTATCATTTGCAATTTATCAAACAAATGAAAATGAATCTTCTTTATCTGGGTATATAGTATAACACAAGTAGTTTCTCTCTTTCAATGGGCTGAACGTGAGATTTGAACTTTTTTTTTTAATATTAGCAAAATAAAAATTATATTGATGAATTAAATGGTACAATAAAATCACATAAATAAATGAGGATTAGGAAAACAAAATTGGCATATTAATCAAACTAATTAAATGGGAATCACCAAGCCAAACAAGATTGGCAAGACACACCACTAAAATCCCTAGAAATAAAGGGATACATGACTCTAGCAACCAAACAGCACCTTATCACCTCTATCATCATATTCTTCTTTAACCAAAAAAACATATAACAAAGTCCATATGATACACACTGGAGAGGTGTGTATCATAATATTTCACTTTTTTACATGCGTAAAAGGTTCTGTATTAAAATTTTGCTTTGAGCTCCATAAAAAATCAGGGCCCACCCCACCTCTCTTTTCTGTCTAGGTTGTTCATTAATTTTTCGTTGATGGTTGTTATTTATCTAACTTTTATCACTAAAATTGAAAATAGGCCTAGTTTAGGAACAGACTTTTTTAGTAATTTTTTAATTTTTTAGTTAAAATATAATATAAAAAATTAATATATTTAGAATAATTTTTTGATTTTTTATGAAAAATGTGAAAAAGGAAATTTTTAACCTTTTGATATAGGTTGTTGGCTTTATAATTTTCTTAGCGATTTTTTGGCTTTTAGGGTAAAAAATGATGTTGCCAAATGAAGCCTTAGAATTCGACAAATCCAGGGGACTTACATATAGGTCTTAACAGAAGGACTTATTATCCAATAGGTTATGTGAGAATTAATGACTTTTTTCATTAAACACTATAAAAAAAAGTCGCTAATTGTTAATTTTCAGTGATAGTTTGAAAATTTTCCCACAAAAAATGTCACTAAGTATAAGTTTTAGTTACAATTTAAAAAAATCATTCCAAAAAAATGTGACTAATTTTTCAACTTTCAACGACAATTTGAAAATTTTATCATAGAAAAACATCACTAATTGTAAGTTTTAGCGACAATTTATAAAAATCGTGACAAAAAAAAAATTAATTATCAATTTTAGTGACGTACAAAAAATCGTCACAAAAAATTATTTTTAGCGATAAACTTATTAAAACTTATTTTTAATAGGATTTCATAAAAATTAAACCTAACTATTAAGACTTATTGATAATTTATCCCAAATCTATACTCTCCCAGTCACACCGGCATAAAATTTATTTATGCAGTTGATGATGGTGTTTGCTTTTTATTTAGCTGGTGGTGCTCAAAAATGCAGTTGGCAGGCAGTTAGTTCTAAAAATCATTTTGACATTGCCGAAAGCAACATCTTACATCCACTGTCTCTCTCTGCATGGTAGTGGGTGGTTGGGGGAAGAAAGGAAAAAAAACAGCTTGATCCCATTATTATACTACTCAAAATCATTATACCAATGTAATACTAATTACTACAATAATGTGAAGATGCATTAACATCAAATAAGTTTCTGTGGTGTAAAACTTGGATAATGTAAAATGAATGATAAAAAAATTGAAACTTATAACATTTGATCATTTGACCATTTAATCATTCATTTAATAGAAAATTTGAAATCTAGAACATTTTCTGTAAAATTTGTTTATGAAAGACTGCACAGTTGTCTAAGTGGTCATTATAAAAGACACTTGTGTTAATGAAGGAGTCTTAAGTTCAAGTTATTGATTTAACTCAAATACATTAATTTATTTTAAATAGTAACAATCTTTAATTTATTTTTATTTTTCACTTGTATCTTTTATAAATTAATTGTATATAATATACATAATTATTGCCGTAAATCATAATTATTGAAATACATTTTAAACATTTTCGATTGTTAACACTATTAGTTTATTCACACTTTTTCTTGACATAGTAAATTAAAGTGTAAAATTTAATTAATTTCAACTTTAAAAAAACTTATTTCTCTAGAAGCAATTGTAACTCGTAATTGTCAAATAATATTCTATAAATAATTTATGCATTTAGCAAGTAACCATCCATTATATTTAAATAATTCACCAGTTCAATTATTTGTTTAAACCTTCATTTTTAAACTACAAATACTATAATATAGTGTTTGGTTCACTTAAATAAAATTGAATGGAATGAAATGATCATTCCTTAATCTGTTTATAAAATTATTATTCTCTCACGATGGTAAATAACGACTTCATTTGTAATCTTTTTTAACAAATCAAACGTGAAAATGGACATTATAATAGAATGATTACTCTATTCAACTTTATTTTAATAAACCAAACATAACTTAAAACCAAAATAATTAACCAAACAAAACTTAAGATCGAAATTATTTCGAGACTCTGTTTTTTAGACAAAATTTGAAGGCTCGAGACAGCAGCGTTGCCGCCTTACCTCAATCTTTCATAAATAAGTTTTACACCACAGAAACTTATTTGATGGTAATGCATCTTCAGTAGTGTTTGGTTCACTTAAATAAAATTAAATGGAATAGAATGATTATTCATTAATCTCTTTATAAGTTTATTATTCTTTCACAGTGGTAAATAACAATTTCATTTGTAATCTCTTTTAGTAAATCGAACGTGAAAATGGACATTATAATGGAATGATTACTCTATTCAACTTTATTTTAATAAACCAAATATAACTTAAAACCAAAATAATTAACCAAACAAAGCTTAAGATCAAAATTATTTCGAGGCCCTATTTTTTAGACAAAATTTGAAGGCTTGAGATGTCGGCCTTGCCTGCCTTACCTCAGGACCAGCCCTGATAGTCATCTTAGCGTGTGGCTTAAAAAAAAAACTAAAAACAAAGCAAAACAAAACAAAAACCCAAAAAAAAAAAAAAAAAAAAAAACTTATTTACGACGATAACGTACTTTGAAATTAGTGAGTGTTTTTGAACCATAGTTCTAAAAACCAGCCGATACGCTACATATCGGCCGGTTCATATCGGAAAAATAGGGCACTGCGGTATACTGCCGAGATTAAAAGTCGTAGGAGAATCGGCCGAGTCCCAATATTTGTTGGTCTATAACCGTTACACAAGCTATTACACAAATCGCGACGGACTAATACTCACCGGTTCGGACTAGTACGAGAAAAAAAGAGCTAAAAAACCTGTGAAAGAATTTTAAAATTTTTACCGCCGCGACACCCGATTCCCGATACGTGCCGACCGATACTACCGATACCGATGCTTCGCGATCGATACCGTTGTGTTACCCGATACCGCGATTTAGAACCATGTTTTGAACTTTGCATATTATTTTGAAAACTCAAAATCAAAAACAAAAAATAAAAATGAAGAAAATAAAAACAAAAACAAAAGCAGAAACAAGCATGCCCTAGATTTTAGATATAAAAGGATAAAGAGTACAATGCTAGAAGCCATACCAGTGTAGTACTATCCCAAAAAAAAAATTGTATAAGATTTTTATACTGATTAATGTGATCTTTTGTAATTTTATTTTTATTTTCAATCAAAGCACCTGTATTATAGTTTATAATTACAAAAATTTCAATTGTCAATTCATTATGTATATTAGTTTTCCAAATAAAACAAAACCTTTTTGTGGATCATGTTTAGTTTGCTATATAGTATATTGTATGAAGGTGAAAAACCCTTTCATTTGGAAAGTGGGAAGCTGATAGATCCCTTTGCTAACCAGAGGAGTGTGGTGATTGCAATTCCCTTCAGGTGGAAACAAAGTTAATTTTTTGAATTGCTTTTGACAGTCACTTTTCACAGAAATTTGTAATATGTTAACTTTTTTTTTTCAAATGTTTTTTTTTTTTTTTTCCAATTAAAAGCTTTAACAAACACAGGACAGGACCACTGGGGCACCAGCTTTAAATTTCAACATTACAGTCACTTTCTTTTTATTTTTTGGGTCCTCCAACCAACCCAAAACTCCTACTTCAATTAGCATTTTCAACTAACACGCGATTCATCTTCAATAAGAACCCTATGGCTCTCACCAGCCTATTGAGTGTAAATTTATCCACCACTTCTTTATGTTTTGAACACATGAAACCTAGCTTTAACTGTCGATGATATATTGTTGAGGTTATTATTAGATGCATTAAAGTCGCCTACACAGAATTTGTATATAGAAATATACTCAGAAAAAATAATGTGTTGTCAAGATTCAACTTTCTTTTATAGTAGAATTCACATCTTAAATCAATCTAAACGATACATTAAATATGAATATGTACATAGATGAGAGGCTAAGTGACTTATTTAGTAGTTACATAGAACTACCTCATCACTTCAATTTGTTTTTTTCAAGGAAATAACTGTACAGTGGTACAGTGAAAAACAAATTATAAAATCATAAAAAAATATAACATTTATTATTAAAATGTATAAACTCCGACACTGAGTTATAACTATCTTTTTCCTGTTACCACTGATCAGCAATTCCGCACTTTTTCAAACCAAAAACCAACAGTATAGTAGTCAAAAAAAACAATAAGAACAATAGTCACAGATAGGAGGAGTTAATTTGAACCACCTTAAACTTAACAGCAATACTAGGTATCATGAAAAACCTTTTATGAAAATAATCATAAAAGCTTTGTGACCCTTGGATTACACTTAGAATAAAACACCACACACTAATCAAAATAATCCAAAGATCATAAATATTTCATGATCATTTTCATGAAAAAATTTTCATGATCTCTAATTTTTCCCTAAACTTGGTAGTATGGGTGAGAGATTCATTCCTATTTGCGGAGTCTCGTCAATGGGTCATTTGGAAACTTGATTTTTTAGCTACAAAAATTAGAGTCATATACATCAATCATTTATGATTTTCCATACAACTGAAAAAGGGGTCATTTTCAAACACGAATATAAACTTTTTTTCTTTTATTAAAAAAGTCAAAAAATTAAAAAATCACTAAAATATCAAATCCCAAATGAGACTCAAGAGTAATGGATATACAAACACAAAAAAATGTGACAGATTGTGATTTTTTTTTATATATTATTTAAAAAAGAATGCCCGTCAATATGAGTATAATTTACAAGTATGCTACTTTCAGTCACTCATGTAGTAAATCCTATATAAAAATTCTGGTATTAGTTTAATATTTTTTAACAATAATTTTAGATCTTGATCGGTTTCAAGTGTCTTTCCCATTTTCTAATCACTTACATAATCAGATCACTTGAGCATTAATTATTCAAGAATCTTGATGCTTTCAGTGTCTTCCCTTTCTATTTTTATTTTTTTATTTTGTTTTTATTTATCCAAATTACTGACCAAAGCCAACTTAAGAAAATCTAAGTGTCCAATGCATTGTGAGTTGTTCCAAAATTTCATCATTATCTAGGAATAACAATAATTGCATGTTGAAAAACAAAGAAGATATCATTATTATGTTTTCATATGACAGAACAAATCAGGCCTAATCTTCATTGTTTATTATCTTTTGAATTTCCAATTATCATATAATATATAAACAGTTTACATTTTGATTTGATCTCTATTTTTCGCACCGTTGAGTGGATAGAAAAATTAATTAATTTCTTCACCAACACTTTCATTTCCTATATATATATTGGGGTCATGCTCATACAACTTCAGGCCAAAAATTATTATGCATGATATACATTTGAATCCTAATTAAAATTTTCTATTATCTGTGCAACTTTATTAATTTATTGTTTTTTTAGTTCCCATTAATAAGGGTTGATGCAGCGAGATGTCAGATATACTCTTTTATCATACAAAACCAAGATTTTATATGTTTTGTATTTTATTTTATTTTTATTTTTTTTTTGGATTTGGTGGTGCGGGACTCATATCCATTAATTTTGGATCACTGACACACTGTTTCTTTGCCACTATGTTCTCTATTGAACTGAGTCATTGAACTTGTCTTCTACAAGTACTTGGTAGTTCTGGTAGGAGCGTAACTTAAGCGGGTTCAACTTAAATAATTTGAATTTAGTCAGAATTTTTTTAGAGTTTGAACAATATATTTTTAAATTTGGTACGAATTTGAGCAAAAATTCAGAATCCGAATTAAATTTGGACGGATTTGGACAAAAACGTCAAGCAACCCGAGCAATCTGAAACTCGAATTATACATATATAGATATATAAAAATATTAAATATACATATAAATTATTAGTCATTACATGATATTAAAGTAATTTAGATTATTAAATCATATTGAATATATATTATATATACAAATAACATAAAATCTTACTTCTTTTTTTTATTTTCACTCATAAATTGTAAAGACTACTATAGCAACATCTCTCTTTTATATTAAATAAATTATTTGTTTTGATAATTGTTAGAAATTGGGCGCCCATGTGGCATGACCCTTAGAACCTTTTGAACCTCATCCAAATGGGTTTTGAATTTGAATTCAAACCTATTTGGATAGTCACTCAGGATATATATCTATCATATCATGATATGGATAGATGATATAGATATCAGATATTATCTCATTTAACAAATGGATAAATGAGATAAATAAATTATATATCTGATATATGGGATATGGGTGATTAAGTGGAAAAACAACGTATGTTTGTTTTTTTTTTCAAGATACTGACTCTCTCCTAAAATAACGATCAAAGCCATTTGCACTGTGGTTTGTGTGGGTGATATTCAATATTGTAATATCACTTCACTGCTGGGTTGATTGACTAGATTCAGGAAGCACGTGATTTATCCACGAGGTTTTAGATCAAAGAAAATGTATGATCTAAACATTTTATTCCGCTGCATGTTTTGTGTTTTGATTTACATTGGTATCAGAGCCATTGATGGATATTTTCGTGTTTCTTTTTAATCATGTGTATATTTTTACATGTGTATGTTTACATTATATACATGAATGTTTGTAAAGGAGAAAAAAAATCTACTTTGATTAGATTAAGAGCATAAATATTTTTTTATGTTCATTAATGTCTTTTTTCATACCATAAACGGTTTTATTTTGAAAAAAGCAGTCCGGCAGTATAAAAATCGGACCAGTCAGTACCCTGGAAGGCGGCGTGTGGAATGCACGCGCCACCACGCCGCAGCCACGCGCCCACACGCGCTTCCACGCGCCCACACGCGCCAGACGCCCTACAGACGCGCCTGCACGCGCCATCACGCGCGCGTCAGCGGCGCTGTCCACGCGCACGCCGTCCGCGCCTCGCACGCGCGCCGCGTACTGGAGCCGAGCGCCGAGCCGCGGCTGAGCCGCGCACCGAGCCGAGCCGTTTTTCACGCCTGGCTTGGTTGTAAGGCTCTGTTTGTTTGTTTTTAATTCTGAATTGCGTTAATTGGCCATAATTTATTCGTTATAGCTTTGTTTTAAGCATGGTTGGTACCGTTAGACTCAGAATTAATTTTTCTACATTCTGAAAAATTTTGAAAATTTTATGAAAATAAAAAATATTTTTCCTGAAATAATAATGCATTATTTTTGCTTTAAAATGCATCTGGTGTTGCATGATTAAATTTCTGGAGCTGAATTTTTTATTGTAGACTATTGATATAGTTTACTATTTACTGGTATAGTTATAGCATTTTATCAGATTCTGGAATATTTATTTCTGATTTTATGTGTGTTTATTAGTTATTTAAAATTCCAGAAAATTCCAGAAAATTCCAGGATGATGTACTTTCTGTTATGGCATAATTTAAATATTTAATACAGCATATTTTTTTTTAGAATTTGTAATATGTTGTAATTAGAGGAGCATGATTATTTATTTATTTATTTATTAGAATTCCATTATTAAATGACTATAGCATGAGTTATTTGTAAATTTACATTAAGATGCTATTGTATGGAATTTATCATGCTTTGTATATGCCATAGTCAGTGGGAGGTTATTCGGTTGAGAGAAATCTTTGTAGATTAACTCCCGAAAATCAATATTTTGCGCATAAATTAAATTAAATTTTGGATAATTGTCACCTGTGGCGCAAGAGATGATTACGAGCATAGCGGATTTTCGATCTTGCGACTTGTGTAATATTGTCACAATTTAATTTAGTTTTTTGCGGCAAAATTATATTATGCTAATCAAATTAATCCCAATGCAAATTTCTCTCTAAATTGATTTAACTTATGGAAGTTAATTTGATTGACCTAGACTTAGTAGAGATGTTCAAATGTGAACAAACTAATCCCATTCTTTAGATGAGCAAAAGCCTTAGAGACTTTAGGTCAAACCTTAATTGAGCCAAAGTAAGGAAACATGACTCAAAGTCGCCGTGGTTTTGTTGCCTTGTTTGGCACAATAAAAACTAATGTGTGCGCTATGGTTAGCGGCATACTACGTAGTTTTTCTTTGGTTGGCGAGTTTTGGAGTTATGAAATTAGTAAGCCCTCAATAGATCAGTATATGATCTTGACTAATGAGCTGCGCGGATTGACTTTGTAATTTGATTTGTAAATAATGTTACATCATTGGATGAAGTAACATTCAAGAGTCACGTCATCCAAGAAATGCGAGCTTAAATAAATTAGTCATTAAGTGTAAGACGAGTAGCCAGTATGAGCAGTGTTTTGCTCTCTACCCAATTATTGGGAGTTGGATGGAGCAAAATTTCATACACTATAATAGTGTGCGTTGAAATATCACGTGAAGTTAAAAGATTAGCGCTTAGAAGCTGCAAAATCTATTAACACTAAGTGAAAAGATTAGCGCTTAGTAGCTGCAAAATCTATTAACACTAAGTGAAAAGATTAGCGCTTAGTGGCTACAAAATCTATTAGCATTGCCAACTTGTCTAAGTCTGGACACTTACTGTTTCCACACTTGAGTGTGAGACATGAGGAGGGGCTTCTTTGTACAATTCCTTAGCTAAGCTAACGTTTTTTTTAATAACGTTTAACACTAAGCGCAAACGTTGCGGCATAGTGATGAAAAGGTCAAGGCCGACAAGGTTGTTATGACTCTAAGAATTTGACGCATCACTTGTGAGAGCATTGTGTTGAATTAGACTCTTTAGCCTAATTCGCGCTTAAGTTACTTTGGAGCTGTCATAGTTGATAGCTTATTCTCTCCTTCTTGTGGATAGTAGAATTAATTGCAAGTAACTATGAAGCGAGAAATAGATATGGCAAGATGAGTATCGTCATCTTTCAACTAGATGTAGTAAAGTGTATGGAAAATAAAATTGGCTTGAAGGTGCAGGGGATTAGCACTTACTAGTTAAATTTGCGACTTAGGCGCACTTGATATCTCCATGACATCCCTTTTATGATCTAGTGAATATGACTTTGTCGTGAGTCATTACCTAGTTGGGCCTAAACCTTTAAAACTTGTCTTTGAGAACTCACACATTAAGATGATTGGAATTAGTTTATGACATTGGTCATGAACCAGTGGCTTATTATACTTAATCACATTAATGAGATGATGACACGATGGTTTGAGTAGGCCTTCTCGAGCCCACTCGCTTGTGACATCCTGCTCTCATGTGAATGTGTAACTTTGTTCGCAATGGGTGCGCACAAGTAAGTAGGAAAGCCGTAGAAGGTCATTTGTATTGGCGCATTTAGTCCACTATGATATTTGTGACTAGATATGTGTGAGGGTATGATAGCTAAGCCTCAATCTCGACACATTTATAGATTACGATACGCATCTGAGTCAAGACTATTTGATCTCCCATAAGTCAAACGTTTTGAGATGATTTTTGACATTGCACATATGAGGTTGAGATCAATTAGATAACAGCTTTCATGCTTTTAGTTTTGACCAAGGTGGCGAGTATCTATTTGAGTTATTTTTTAGAAAACTCTATGAAGAGAGATGGGTGCTTAGAAAATTGATTATTCCTAGTACTCAACAACACAATGGTGTAGTAGAGAATAAGGAATTAAATATTGTTAATGTTAGGTGGATAATGGCGCAAAATGTTTCCCAATTGGAAATTGCACTAGTTTGTTGCCTATATCCCTAACTAAGAGCCCTCTATATCAGATTTTACACTCCAATTTTGAGTAATGGGTTAGCGGAGAGCCATCTATGGGCGATCTGTAACCGTTAAGCAGCTTATCTTTATTTTACTTCTCATAAGATTGCGAAGTTCAGACCTAGGGTTCTATAGCGCATTACTGTATGCTGTCTTGTAAACACAAAGGGTCGTGTGGCGCATTATTGTATGCGGTCATGCAAACCCTCCGGGTCATGTGCATATAGGTAAGCAGCTTTGTGGTAGTGTAACTAAGTCACATAAAGTTTTATTAGTAAAGGTGACGTGAATAGAGTTTTTGGAACTCTATAAGATGGAGAATTCCAAGCATAGCGCTCTATGTAGCCTAGTTGAGAATGGAAAGAAATTTCTAATATCCTAGGGACAGTGGGAGCGATGTGCCTACTAATGGATTACTCCATTAGAGCAGAATACTCTATATTCTTAGTTACGTGGTAGCAAATGTGAAAATTTTTCACGTCATCACTGGGTGATTGAGAGGGAAACATTCATGATTGCTCCGCAAGATGATAAAGAGCCTAGGATAATGCCAAAGGCTCTAGTCCCCTGTTTTTAGAAAGTGGATCAATGTTGCGCAGTTTAAGACAAAGTCTTTAAGGATTAACCATTTTTATAATTTGGTTGACTTTCCATTATGACGCAAAACTGTTATAAAGTTATGCGTAATTTTGATAGTCATTGTTGAGGCATAAGGCTCGCTAGATACCGAATGGTCGCACCATCGAGGAAAGTGTAGACCATGAGAAGACTTCCTCCTAGGGAGTGAGGTTATTTTGACTTAGGCTATGATTGACATAAGTTCGAAACATTGATTTGTGGACATTGTGACCCGTTTTTTCATTAGAGAATTGGATAAGTAGATCCGTAAGGATTTACCTTCTGCTTTTATGGTGAAAAGTTAGGAGCGCAAAAAGGTTGCTGGTTCCAATAAATCTTTTACAACCTAAAGCAGTTATCCAAACAGTGGTTCTTAGATTTCGTCAAGCCATGATAGGCCAACGATGATCAATGAAGACCACTGAGGCATGATCAATGGTCCAAAAGAAGTTTTTTCCTTACTTAGTCATTATGAGCCAGGAATTTAAAAGGTTGTCGCCACCTAGGGTGGGCAGTCCTCCATTTTAGATATGATGGACATGGGTGATGTAATTCATATGCTCGGATGTACGATCCTTAGGGATTGTTTTAGGAAAATTCTCGGTTTGTCTTCGATGACTTACATAAGGAATATCCTAGAACGATTCTAGATGCAAAATTGCAAACCCATTGACTTACCTATTGGTAAAAGCTAGAGCCTTAGCTATTGAGTGAATCCTCAGATTGTCTTTGGGAGAAACAGATGACCTATATTCCTTGATCTTTTCTTTGTTGTGGGAGCCTAAAGTACGCTATGTGGGCGTATTCGGCATGATAAGTGTTATCTTTGATAAATGGTTAACTGAGTTGTTTAGACATTGACCTTGCTCATTAGACTGTGGATAAAATGCTTTATTAGAAGCATATTAATTTGCTCCTTGTAAAATTCAATACGCTAGTTGGGCGCATCTGCGCTAGTTGGGCGCATTAAGAATGAACGCAAATTGGTCACCAAAAAATATCTTTAGAGAGGTTATTGCGCAAGAGGTAGTGATCTTAAATCATTTCATGTGAGGCGCACATGGTGGATTCCGTTGTATATACTTATCGCAAGAGGTGCTGATAAGGCTTATGTTTGGAATCTATAATTGCACAAGCTGTGGTCAATTTTTTTTAAAACGATCACTTATTTTGAGATGATGGGATGTTGACACTATTATGGTTTGTGTCATAACGATTAGCAGATGATGATGTCAGCAGGCAAGATTGGCTCACTCACACGAGCAATCGCCCTTGGCGCTTGGGAGCGAGCAAGGATGAGACTGGTGGTTTATTTTTATTTGGAGCCAAGAAATGCTTAAATCATCCACTATGTATGTCGCCTTGGTTATAACCAAGATGAGGTCGTGTTAAGGACCAAACATGGATGTTAGTACCCACTTTCCATGTTGTGCCTGTTATGATTAGCCAGATTGCGAGATCTCATTTGGCGCCTAGAAGGCGAGCAAATAGAGAATTCGGGTTAGGCGCTAGAAAGCGACTAGACTAATATCCGTACGATGTATCGAGTATGACGTCACTCTTTATGGAAGAGTTACTCCACCGTAGCATGTATTCATACTATATGTGCTTGGCGACCAAGTAATGAGGTGAGAGAATGGATCCCTGCTTCCTCACCGTGTGAGTCTTACGTGTCATTATTGATATGACTTTCATTTATGTACCCTTTTGTGACTTTTGACTATGTCATAAGGTAAGGGGTTGATGTTCTGCTACTTTGGTATGTTGCCTGCGGTCATGCATGATTCGGCCTTAAGGGACATCACTGGGAAAGCGGTCAATCCTAAACTAAATGGCATGAGTGCAAAGGGAAGATCATCTAGTATTACACCACTGTTGTATATTCACTGCCGGCAACTCATATCGCTCTGTATGAGAGGCGAATTGAGTGTGAATATATTGCAAGAATTGAGAGGGTCAAACATGCTCTTTTTTTTTAGGGATTAGAGATGTTTTTTGGACCGGTGTAATTAGATGGGTCTGGGGTATATGAGACACTATTTCTTTTCTTTTTGGGTTGATGTCTTTATGCTTGCTCATTTTGAGTTTCTAGTATAGAGCTCCCACATGCAGGTGTTCTCAGCAGTCGCACGGTGCAGTGGCTAGTATGAGATTGTTTATTTTTGGGGAGATTGAGATTGAGATGTAGCAGTGTCATGCCAACTCATGTCTGAGTGGGAGATGTTAGAAATTAGGCGCCCATGTGGCATGACCCTTAGAACCTTTTGAACCTCATCCAAATGGGTTTTGAATTTGAATTCAAACCTATTTGGATAGCCACTCAGGATATATATCTATCATATCATGATATGGATAGATGATATAGATATCAGATATTATCTCATTTAACAAATGGATAAATGAGATAAATAGATTATATATCTGATATATGGGATATGGGTGATTAAGTGGAAAAACAACGTATGTTTGTTTTTTTTTTCAAGATACTGACTCTCTCCTAAAATAACGATCAAAGTCATTTGCACTGTGGTTTGTGTGGGTGATATTCAATATTGTAATATCACTTCACTGCTGGGTTGATTGACTAGATTCAGGAAGCACGTGATTTATCCACGAGGTTTTAGATCAAAGAAAAGGTATGATCTAAACATTTTATTCCGCTGCATGTTTTGTGTTTTGATTTACAATAATATTAATAATTTTCTATAAATAAAAAAAATGTAAATAGAATAAAACTTTAATAATTTAATAATGTAGCTGCAAAAATAAATAAATAAATAAAATTACAATTCGAGTAACTCAAGCAATTCGGGTTTAACTAGGGTCAGGCTTGGGCAGGCAACCTTGAGTTACAATTCGGGCTTGGACAGGCCTGGACAAGTCTCAGCACAACTTGAGTTGGACTTGAACAACCTCCCAACTCGATCAAACCCGCTCGAGTTACACCTCTAATTCCGGCTAGACACCTCCTATGCGAAAAAATATTAAGTGTAATGGTTAGACATTATGATCACATTCACCAAGTATGGATTGTCGCGGTTGCCCTCCTTATTCTCTTATAATGAAAAAATAAATATATATATAATTAAAAAAAAAAAAGTGGAAGGGGCATAATGGGCATTTGCGTGTGATTAGAGGAGGTGGAGTGCACATAATCATAAGATAATTGAGGGGTTGTTTTTCCAAATCAGTGCATTAGCGTAATCTACTAAAATAATGTACTAATTGGACAAGTTTTCATTGATTTGGTCATTAAAAACAAAATCAATACATTGGTGGTGGAGGAGGAGTGCATGCAATGCAAAGGTTTCTTTACTACTCTTTTTTTTTTTCTTTTTTTTTAAGTTTCTTTGCTTTGTTTAAGGGACTCTTGACAACACAAATTGGAACACATTGCATAACCTAGCCTTTTTCTGTTGCATTTCTTTTCTTTCCCATTCTCTTTCTCCTTCCGGCAAGTAAACTATTTATATTCCTTACTTCGATTTCTGAAAGTGAAAGGCTCTCCATTTTCATGATTTCTTAACACAGATTTTCTTTCCAACACGAATGTGCATTGTTATTATTATTATTTAGAGAAAGAGATAGAAAAGAGAAATCATTTTGATTGCAGGCTTAACATGTGGGGAAAAACAAATAGTAACTTTTTCGCCATATTTGGTAGGGTTGTACCAAAAAAGTCGTCAATTCATCGATCTACACATGGTTTGACAGAGTTGATGGAGCGGGTTGGGCAGTTAGAGGATTAAATTCTACAAATCAATTGATTGATGTGGTTCAGAATGTTCAACCTATCCCAAATTTTGTGGTTACCCCTATATTTGATAACTTGTGTTTACTTTTTTTTTTTTATTTTTTATGTTTTCAAAATGGTTAATTACATTCATTTTCTTTAAAATTTAAGAGAAATATATAGTAACTTCTATAAATTTGGAATTTTTACCCTTTTAAAAAATTATAAACTATAAACAAAAATATGTTTGGCGCTTATTCAATTTTAAATATTAAAAAAAGAATTTTTTTTTTTTAATATATAGCATTTTTAAGAAACAAAAAACAATGTTTTCATTATTTTTAAGACATATGCGCATTACATTCTCTCTCTCCAATCACCTCCAGCCATAACCTCATATAGCCACCACCTTCAGCCATGCCCTCTTATGGCCGCCACCTTTCATTACTCCCATTCACCGGCCACCATACCTGACAACCTCCAACCTTTTGACCATTACCTCCAGTAAATCCTATTATCTAACCACCATGTCTTGTGACCCTTCCACCAGCTGACCACCACTTCTAATAATCCCTACCATTTAGCCACTATGTTTGGCAACCCTCCACCCTACAACCGCCAACTCCAATGAACCCTACCATCCAGTTACTCATTCCATCAATTCAGTGCATGTTTTTTTTAATGTGCGTAGTAAATATATATTTTTTTAGCAAAAAAAAAAATTTATTAGGATAAATTACACTTACTTCCCCTGAAGTTTAATAAAATTACAAAAACCTCCCCGGATGTTTCTGAACCTCAATTTTCAATTGCACTAACCTCTTCAGAGGTTAAATAAAATGTACCTCCCATATGATTTATGAAATAACAGAAACCTCCTTTGAGGTTTAATAAAATTGTAGAAACCTCCCCTAAGGTTTTCAAAATGACAAAAACATCCCTTGAGGTTTACTTTTTTATTATAGATTTTTTTTTTTTTTTTGGTTACTTTATCGTAAAAAAATAACATGAAGTACTAACATTATTAAATAATTTAATTATCTTTTTTAATTTACCTTTTAAAATTGTGTCTGATTATAAAGAAATAATATATATATAATTTCTATTGGGATTTTGGATAAAGGAAGCATACATGATCAACAGTAACTACAAGCATAACAAAGAGAAAAAAATAATATTTATATTTATTTTTTTAATTGGACACAATTTTAAAAGGTAAAACTAGAAATGTAATTAAATTATTTAATGATATCAATATTTTCTTTATTTATTTTTCTTTTTTATGATGCTATGGAGTTTTTGATGAATGAGGCACACAGTCAACAGTAATTAAAAGCATAATAAAGAGATAAAACAAAAATTATATATACCTTTATTTATTTGTAATCATACATGGTGGGTAAATTAAAAATATAATTAAATTATTCAATAATGTCAGCATTTTCTATTATTTTTCACGATAAAGTAACAGAAAAAAGAATTTATAATACAAAACTAAACCTCAAGGGATGTTTTTGTCACTTTAGAAACTTTAGGGGAGGTTTTTGCAATTTTATTAAACCTCAGGGAAGGTTTTTTCAATTTTATTAAACCTCAGGGAAGGTTAGTGTAATCGAAAACTAAACCTCAAGGGAGGTTTTTGTCATTTCAAAAACCTTAAGAGAGGTTTTAAGTCATTTCAAAAATCTTAGGAGAGATTTTTGCAATTTCACCAAACCTTAGGGGAGATCAATGTAATTTACCCAAATTATTAACATTACCAAACACCATCTAAAGAATTCCTTATAATTTGCAAATCAAATTCACCATCTAAAATTATTTTTTTGTTATAAGTAAATAACAAATTAAAATAATGAAATAAAATTTGCGGTGCCCAGGCCATGGGTCCAAATTTGAATTTCATTCGTCTGGAGGTCTACGCGAAACTACTAAGTCCATGAGGAGTTTTGATATCCATACAATATAAACACATTCATTTTCTCACAAACCCATCTCTCTCTCTCTCTCTCTTTCTCTGTCTCACACACACACACTACTATGACTCTTTTTCTTCTCTCTTACAAACCCACTTCTCTCTTCATCTCCTTTCTCTCTCTTTAACGTCGAAGAGATGAACCAAACAAAGTTCAAGTTGACGACGACAGCGCTAGAGGTTCAAATTGAGTCCAATTGTAACGCTCTCAAAATAATATAAGATAAACTCACATTCTTGACATGCATAGACATAAGAGGATAAAGCATATTTCTATTTATCAGAGTATTCATTACAAAAGAATTATACGTTGACATCAAAAGTAAATTGTCCTACAGCTTACACCTTTCTAAGCCAACACTTGGTTACAAAGAAGAGAGTACTAACTCAAAACGCAAAATAAGCCCTTGGCTTGATTTACACACAAAATAATCATAAAAGGAAGCATTCAGCTTCGACAACCTCCCAAGCTACATCCTTGGAGGTGGCATATCACCTGGACCTGAACATGATGTCCCATATAGGGTGAGTCAACGCCCAGTAGAGATATGCTAAACATAATATGAGCAATAACTAAAACATTGGCATTTTGATAAATGTTTAACTCATATAAACCAACATACAGCACAATCCAAATCCATGACAAGTATGTCCATGATCCTTTCCAATATCAACAATTTAAATGAGATTATAACTCATAATAAAACACTTCCATACTTCACAATTCTCACAATTCTCATGAGATAACAACTCATATTAAAACACTTCATACTTCATAAATGATACACAGATTTGCTGTATCAATGGAGTCCATCCCCTATCTCCTCCCAAACCGTGGAGTACATCCCCTATCTCCTCCCACACAATACGATGTATATAAACAATTATCATATACACGATCAATCAATACACAAATTCGATGTATTATTCCAACCGTCATATTCAATGACATATTCAACCGATTAGTTTTATTTCACCTAATCATCATGCAGTGTCTACAACAATCAATAAGCTCATTTTAGACCCAAGATATACATATATTGGTCAAAATAACAAAACCCCTCTTTATTCAAGTTAAAACCCTAACACCCAAAATCACCTAACTTCAACATTAAATCAAAATAACCAAAAGTTTTTGTCAAAGATCATAAAAATGAGTAGTTATCCCTATCTCAAATGGAGAGACCAAATGGAGTAGATGAAGGATTTCGAAGGCGCTCTAAACTCAATAATTTTCGAATGAAAATGAAGAGCAAGCCATCCCTTCCTCTTCTTCTCAAGCTTTCTCTTTTGTTCTCCTTCTTCTCCTTTAGTCGAATGTGTGTGTGTGAGAGTGTTACTAGTGTTTGCCATGCTAGGGAATGGTGATATTTATAGGCAAATCTGGTGTAACATGGCATAGGAGCCCACTGGCTAGAATTGAAAAGTCAAGTTACGATTTATTGGTTCATTAAAGCCCACTAATAAATACTAGTTGGATTATGAAAAGACACTAGTTGTCATTAAATAAATACTAGTTGGATTACGAAAAGACACTAATTGTCATTAAATGAACACTGATAAGGATATTAAATGAACCACTAATAAGGATGTTAAATGAACAAGTTTGTCATAAAAGCCTACTAATTAGAATTTGAACGGACAAGTTTGAATATGAATGGACCATTATGAAAATTTAATGGACACTAACCCTTGGTTTCCAACCGGATGAAAACAGGAATAAGACAACAACACATCCACAGAACCGAGTCCGAAATACAATTAAACAATGAAGGGAAAACTGGGATCGCTATAACCAATCATAGGAAAGCGACGGGGACGAAAAAGCCGATATCGATCACTAGCAATAGTTCAGATCCGGTGAAGGAGAGTAACGACAAAGCAGATCTGGCGGACGGGAAGCTAAGGATGAAAACGCGTCATTAGCAGCGGAAATGATAATGTGCGTGGATCGGTGGTGTCTACGATTAGGGTTTTCTTTATCTCTCATCTCCTCTGTCTCTATATATGTTTGTATAGGTTGTAAGTTTTCATCTATATAAGGTATGAGTTTTGATGTAACAGTTTGTCCGCAGGGGTGACCGGAACCCTTCATTCTTGCTTTGGGGAGTCATCGGGCACTTTTTCCTTCTTCTTAGGCTGTTTCTTACTTCTATTTGTATCATATTTCACTTCTCTTACGTCTTTTAATTTGAGTTTCGGTTGTTAGGGCATGGCCCATCTGTTGGGTTTTTTTGCTTTCTTTAGAGGTAACCACTTCCCAATTGTTCTCCTCGTTGAGATCAGGACCTAAAGTATCGAAAAGGCAAGGACTCCACAAGCCTGAGGTCAAGAACAACGAGCTCAAGATCAGGAGCCAAAGCGAACCAAGAGAGAATGAAGGCTTGGAGGGGTACATTTGTCTTAATGGGCATAGCCTTAGAATCGATCTCCTCACTAGCCCTGGTTTGGCGCCTGTTGATGCTTTTAATCCAATAATAGAAGAGGATGGCCTCTGCAAATAGCGAGACTTCTTTTTTCATGCTCTCGATATGATCGCTCACTCTATTGATGCTACCACTGAAGTGACATATGGGATAGATGTTGGCATTTCTGCTCTTGAAGGACGGAGTAAAGCAAGGAATTGACAGCATTTTGTTCTGCTTTTGATTCCGCGGACTCAGATGCATCAGTTTAGGCTTCGGTGTCGGCCTAGGCTTCTTTATACGTTAGATTATTATAGAAAAAGATATCTTTCTTTATATCATTTTACAAAAAGCTAATAAACTAGGTGGAAACGTAAAAGATATTCTTTTTTTTTCCATAACTTTGCCGTGTATAAAAAAAATATTGTGACATTTCCTTTCTTACATCATTTTCAAATCGATTGTTTTTTATGTATCACAATGGTTGATTCCATCAATTATAATTTAAAAGAAAAGTTACAAAGGGTTTTTCAAACCAGAAGAGTTCTATATTTTTATCTTCAATTATTCTTAACTTCGAATTTTCTAGATTCCCATCCAGATAAGAAACTTCATAAATTCATATTGTCTTTGTGAAAGGCGAGTTCCCTATAGCACTCGACGTACATTATGTCACAGGAACTACCTTAGTCAATCAATATCCTCCTTACCTGATGTCCTCTGATCATGAGGGTAACCACCAATCCATCATTATGTGAATACTAAACAATTTCCAAGTCCTCATCTATAAGAAAAGATCATCAGTCCCCGACATCCCTCAGTCCGAGGTTTCTTCTGTTGAACTTGAAACACGTGCTATAAATGTTTCATTTTCTAGGTCTTTCCCTTGATCTCGTTTGCGCTCACTTTGGAATGGATCACGTTGATGACCCAAGATTTTTCAACCCGAGGTGCTATAGGTGGTACTCTTGCTAGTGCCTGAGTCAACTTGGTTTGTTCTTCTCTTGTTTTCTCTTCATCAATCAAATCTCTCAAATATCCTTATCTGACAAGGTCCTACTGATGTTTCAAAGCCCGACATCCTTAGGTCATATGCCTACTCTCATAGTGATAGGCACACAACTTGGTGTGGAACCTTTCCATAGATTTCCCTAGGACCCTTTACAGTAGTCAGTAGTAGGGTCGATTTTTAATCCTCTCCAAGATCCTATAAATCGAGATCTTGAAGACAGTGCTGATAGCCTGCATCACCTTCAACGTCGGCTCCCCATTATTATTGCCAGTTCCATTCCAGTTTCTCTTGGGTGAGCTATTCTTCTTCTCTTGCTTAGTTACACTCCCTTTTTTTTATCTTCTATCATCATCTGCCCTTGCGTACTTCTCAATCCTTAACATCAAATCCTTTATTATTTTTAGAAGGGTCTTCACCAAGGATTGTCGCAGTGAGTAGTCGTCTTCCAAGTCGTTTTTAAATGAAACAACGGCGAGCTCTCCTAGTTACACCCCAAAATTTGGTTGTAAACCTCATAATATCTCTTGGCTCAGGTCCTCAGGCTTTAACTATCGTCAATCTTCAAGGCCAATAGTGAATCAACCCTTAGTGGTTGTATGTTGTTGGTGACAAACCAAGCAACAGACATCTCGACCAAGCCATTCTAGTTCTTGACTAACGCCTTAGGTAAATTAAGGAACCAATCTGATTTTATGTCCCCCAACGTCGATGGGAATGCCTTACATAACAGCAGGTCGTTTCGCTCTGTAAAGACATAGCATTGAGGTACAAGCCGATGTAAAAGTTGGAATCGAACTTGCCATCATGTATCTGGAACCTGGGCATCGTAAATCTCTATGGTGCTTCAAAAGCGTCCAACTCTACATAAAATGGTGACTTCAGATGGGTAATGGAAGTGACCTCATTGTTATTCCTCTTCATTTATAGGTAGTCGTGTAAGTCTTCCTTCGATCTTTCTACCGCTTTGCTGTTGATCGACTTCAACCTCTTCAGCACACTACTCCCTGTACTTGGATGCATCCTCTTGGATCTGTTAAAATCCAACGTCTTCTCCACATGTTGCTCATATTCATTTATCTAGTGTAATCCTTTAATCTGCGACACTCCACCCTCTGAGGCTTTACTCTCCCGACGTGTTGAGATCGTCATGGTGATTTCACAGTCTTCCTCCCTTTATGTTGCACCGCAGTTTGTCCTGCCTACTGGGCTCCTAAATCTGCAACAATCGACAGTGCTGCCAGCAACGACAATGCTGGCTACATTACCTTGCTTGACATCATAAAATTCACCATTGTCTGTAAGTCTGTCAATTTAGCTACCAATTCTTTCACTTTGTTATCTCTTCGTATACACTAATCCTTCCAAATCAGGAGATCACTCTCATTGTGGTACTCTTCTGAGGCCTGGTTCTTCTTGACCACATTGCCCTTCATCAGGCCATTATAACCCTTGGTAGCATTGTTCGCTTCTGGGTTCTCCTCTTGTACTTCCTCGCCATCATCGTCTCCTCTACCGACATGACTAGCGTGCTCTTCTTTGTCGCTTTGTATATCGTCTCCGACTTGATCTCCTTGTTCGATGTTAGCCATATATTCTTACTAAGTCCCCATAGACGGCGCCAAATTGTAGATGTTGATTTTTGACCTCACAACCAAACTAGATTTTCTAACTAATATCTAAGGAACTTAGCCGTAGAGCACATAGGAAAATAAAGAGGCTCAACACCTGCATACAAAAAGGTAACAAACACCGGTAGCTCATCCACCCGGGAGTACTCCGACAATCAAGTCAATCAACTTATCTCTAAAAAAAATAACAACTCAATCATAGTACTTACAAAGTTAAACATACCTTAGACCTACGGGGGTGCCTTACTTTTATAGTCAGTAGTGCTCTCATTTCCTAGAAATATCATTTCATAAGACTTTATCATTTACAAGGATACCATCTATCACAACTCACACTATTCAGATTAAGGTAGATCTCATCAAAAGTCCAATTTTCATCCAAACAGGTAACTTGATATCATTTAGGACTCTTGTCCTCTGTCCCAATACTTCGAATTCCAATATAATAGCACTATATGTTGGCAACTCGATCCATCCATGTGACACATCGACCAACAATTTTGACCACATGAACAATATTAAAAATATGTCCCCACAATACAATACAAAACTAAAACCGAACTAGGACCTTGAGAAACGCATTATTCAAAGGCTAATGTAATGCCCACCAAACGCGTCCTTATTGCATATGACTTGCACTTCTGATGGTATCATACTATGCATGTATATTATTTGAAATTTTAGGATTCGTTTGGGATGTGATTGGTTTTTTAGCTTTTTGACTTTTTGATTATTTTAACTTGTGGCGAAAAAGTCTCGTTTATGATAGACTTTTTGGTTTTTTTTTATTTTTGTAAGAGAAAAAATAAAATGATTATTATTTAGATGTGACATTTTGTCTTATTAAGTTAAAAAGCCTATTTTGTATTTTTATAATTATTTTAAGTAAAAAATTTCATTTTAACTTACGCCAAATGAAGGCTTACTAGCTGAAAATTTGTTAAACACGTAGGGTGTGTTTGGTTTGGTTTGGTTTGATTTGGTTTTGAGAGATAAATTTTCAAAAAAGATTTTGGGAAGAGCATTTTAAAAAAAATTGATTTGTTTGGTTATATATTTTGGAAATAGTTTTAGAGTTTGGGATGATTTGATGTTTTGTTGTCATTGAGTAGATGCGTGTGAGAAAAAAAATGATTGAGAATGAGAGAGGAAAGAGAAAAAGTAATTAATTAATATGTAGGAAAGAGAAAATAATTTTAAAATTTTTTCAAAATCACAAAACCAAACAAAATTTTAAAAAAAAAAATTAAAATTTATTTTTCAAAAACAAACCAAACAAGCCGTAATGCATGTATGACTCGCTATCACTACGTTGGCGTATGGCGATTAAAATAATACAAAAAAACGAACATTACCACATATCCCCCATTAAGAGAGTCCAGATTCTCTCCTTGAGCTCCCTCCTTCATTCCCTCCTTGCAGGGGCCTTCGGGTCCACTTTGAGGCCCAGTTTTGATAATCCGAACCGTTCATATTTTTAGATTTATTCAGTATATTATACCTGTAAAAAATCAAGTTGATTGGATATCAGAAAGTATGCGTTCAGAAAATTGGGACTACAAACTATTTTTTAATAAACAGTTTTCCGAACACATACTTTATGATATTCGATCAACTTGATTTTTTACAGGTATGATATACTGAATAAATCTAAAAATATGAACGATTCGGATTATCAAAACTGGGCCTCAAAGTAGACCCGAAGGCCCCTACAAGGAGGGAATGAAGGAGGGGGCTCAAGGGGAGGATCCCAATTCCCATTAAGAAGGAACCACACCAACCGTATTGGGATGTGTAAGGAATCTTTGTGCATCATCATCATCCTTATCATCAACAACAGAGACACAGAAAACGCGTTAAAAATATCTTTCTTCACAACACCCAAACAGTCCTTTAAATTTTTATTAATAGAGTTATTACGTAGCTTTATTTAATTTACTAAAATGAAATAGAATAATATAATTATTTTATTAATTCTTTTATAGAATGATCATTTTCTTGTAAAATGAATATTAATTCTATTTTTAATATATTTTTCATAATTTTTTTAATCAAATCAATCATAGGTTATTCACTCAAAAAAATCAAACATGATAATCAAATTTTTAATTAAATGATTATTTCATTTTATTTCATTTCAGTGAACAAAACGTTACCTTAGGGTTAGTTTGGGATTTGCTTATTTAGTAAATTTTTAATATTTTACGAAAAGATGTCTAACAAAATAGAAAGGTGATTAACAAGTTGTATCAAAAAAAGTAAATATGCTGCTTATTTAGCTTGTCTCCAAACCAACCCTTAGAACATCACCAACCTACTAAGCATAATGTAATATAATTTATGTTTTTTTAGCTCTAATGTTTATGTATATAATTAGACATTTTATTTCTACTCACATTTATTAATTAACTAACATTTAAAGGCTAAGCAAAATTTATTTTACCTTTATCAGTAACGATTTTAGGAATTTTTTTCAAGGTATTCACAGTAAGTACTCCAGAAATTTTTTTCAAGGTAGAGATAATTTAATTTTTTAGACTTTTCAAATTACACACAAATAAATAAAATAAAATAAAATTCTAATATATTGATATCATTATTTCAAAAAAAAAATGTAGATAGAAAAATTTACATAATTATATTTTGTTTTTATCCCTAGCATGAAAAAAAAATGAGAAAAACTCATTTAATTCAAATTGGGATAAGCTATAAAATTGTTAATCAATATTAACATTCAAGTGGTATACTAAGTTGGGAATTGCAAAATCACATAATTTTGTTAACGAAGTATTTTGTACAGGCTGAGAAAGAAAAACTTCAAAACATGCTGAGTGTCAAAAGCATATATATTCATTAAAGGGTTATGGGGTTGGAATGGTTGCTCAAGAAAGTGGGTTTGGTGGGTGTTCAGGAAAGTGAATTCGGATGTTCAATATAAAATTTGGAACTGAATTATATATATATAATAAAAAAAAAAATTGAGGTGTTCAATACACTGGCTGTAGAGTTGCCCCTGACCTTTAGGGGTGGTTTGAGATAATATAATAAGCTTCCGTTTGGGAAGTGGGTTAATTTTTTGATTTTTTGGCTTTTTTGACAATATGAGCCTGGGCTCAAAAGCTTAGTTTGGAAAGGACTTTTGGCTTTTTGGCTTTTTTGATTTTTTTTTTAGAGAAGAGTGTAATGATTATGGGGTTGGATGGGATGTTTTGTCTGTTGTGACTCATGAGCCTATATATTCTGTCTTTTATGGTTCATTGAGGCAAAAAAAGCCCAATGAGCCCTTGCCAAACCAACCCTTAAGTGTACTTTTTGACTTTTTATGAATAGATTGGGTTTAAAGTGATGTAATAGAGAGGTGATGTAACTTAAATAAGATGATGTGGCTTAAATAGAATAGTGACTTTTTGACTTTTAAATTTTTTAAAACACCCCAAACAAGGCCTTAATGATCTTTTTCCTCTATTTTGTTGCTAATGTGACCTTTCATAAAATGAGTACTATATGAATAGCCAAAATAAAAAGGCAAAGTTAGAGTGAAAATATGAAAAAGTAGATTGAAAATATAAAAATACATATATATATATATATATATATTATAGTAATTTTTAAGGAGGTAAAATACTTGGTAGCATTGGAAATGCCCTTAAAGCTGTTAATAATATATATACACAATAACATAGGAGTAAAAATATTTATAATTTTAATAGGAGCAGCTTCCCTCAAGACTATATCCTTTCCATACCTCTTAAAATTTCACTTTGTGAGTTTTAGGGGTTCACTACAGTGATTCAAACTATTCATTTTATAGGTCCTATAGAAAAAAAATAGATATGCAAAAAATTAATTTGATCCAATATTGATAGACATAAATGTATTTTATTTTATAAAATGAACGATTTTAATTTAAAATTAAATTTACCATCAATTTCATAAAACAAAACACGATTAGTTAATGCATTTATCAATTTTCGATCAAATTAATTTTGTTGCATATATATTCTTTTTCAGACCTACGAGATGCAGAATTTAAATCACCTTCGTAGATTCTGTGGAGGCCACGAAGTGGAGTATTGAAGGGTGTGAAGAAGATGGAGGCTCCTTATATATGCCAAAATAATTTACATTATTTAATACTCCCTGCGTTCTTTTCTTTTTCTTTCTTTTTTTTCTTTTCTTTTTTCGGTCCTGCTGAGGAGAGACCCCAGCACCCCCTCCACGTGGGGGTCTGGTAATGGCTGAAAAAAAAAAAAAAAAAAAAAAAAAAAACAGTTTTTTGGGCCAATAGGAGCCGACCCCAGCACCCCAGCTGGGGGTCTAAGGCATTTTTCTTCTTTTTTTTGTCCGCTTTTCTATTTTGGTCCTTCCCAAAATATTTGTCCACTTTTTGTTTTGAATATTGACATTTTTTAAAATTTTTAAAATTATCCATTTTACACAAGTATAAGCACATTTTAATATTTAAAATCAAAGGGTATTATGATAAAAATACTTTAAATTTTGAATTGATGTATAATGATTGGGAAATTCTATTTTCACACACCAAATTATCTCTGTGTATATCTTTTTTCAATCCACACATTTAGGTACCATTTGGTAACACTTACATTTTCAGTTTATATTTACAAAAATTTAAAAAACTCAAATAAAAACATGTTTGGTAAATTTTTGATTTATAAATCAGTGGTTTCAATTTATAAATTTGGCTAAAAAATGTAAATTTAAAAAATGTGTTTCCATTTTGAGTTTTGTGTTTTGAGTTTTTTTTTTTTACAACCCAACACTAGCCACCACCTGCCACCATTTTCCACCACCGTCTTCCGCCACCACCACCCACCCCCCACCACCACCTGCCACTACCACTCACCACCCACCTGCCACCACCACCCGCCACCCACCAACCGCCACCCACTTGCCATCACCACCTACCTGCTACCTACCAGCCACCACCACCACCCACCACCCACCCGCCACTACCCACCTGTCATCACCACCCACCACCCGCCACCACTACCACTACCACCACCCACCACCCACCACCCGCCACCACCACCACTACCGCCATTACCCACCACCACTACCCACCTGCCACCCGCCACCATCACCACTACCACCACCCACCACCTGCTACCGTCACCCACCCACCCACCACCACCACCACCCTCCCACCTGCCACCTACCCGCCACCATCACCCGCCCGTCACCGCTTTCCACCACCGTCTTCTGCCGCCACCACCCGCCACTTGCCACCACTTTCCACCACCGTCTTCCGCCACCACCAGCCACCCACCCGCCACTTGCTACCTCTTTCCACCACCGTCTTCTGGCACCATTACCCACCACCTGCCACCATTTTCCGCCACTGTCTTCCGCTACCACCATCCGCCATCATTTTCCACTACCATCTTCCGCCGCCACCACTCGTCACTACCCGCCACCACTTGCCATTTCTCACTCTTTTTTATATTTTTAAATTTTTTAAAACATTTTGTCTAAACCAAACGCGTTTGTAGTTTACGTTTTTTTAAAAATAAACAAAAACTAGTTTATAAAATTTTTATAAATATAAACTGAAAACGTAAACGTTACCAAACAGGCCCTTAGTATTTTGATTTTTTACTTCTTTATCTCAGTCCATACATTTCACATTCCAAATATACCCTCACATTCTCTGTGCACATCCTCTCTTTCTATCATTTCTCACTCCAAAAACCTTGACCCTAACTACACCAGCTACCGGTGACGGCAGCAACGACGACATCAACCACTGCCCCTTCCCAACCTCTCAGCCATTCTCACACAGCCCCTTATGCTACCATCAGCTCCATCACAATCATTGCCAGTTGCCGTCACCTCTACGATCCACCTCCCTACCCCTCCATCATAGATCACACAAAGTTATCATATTCTTTTAGAAGGCTTTAATGTCCATTCTTGTTCGTATTTTTCAGGTTGATTACTTCAGTTTGATGAGAATAAAGTCTGGACTAGAGTCTCTGAACAGATTGGCAAGTTCTAAACCAGAGGAGCTATGTACGTACTCAGCATCATCTTCTTCTTCAGCAAAGACGACGATTTCAAAAAACAGGGCATTCAAATTCTTAGTAGCATACACAAATCAAAACCCACATCAGGAAAAAGAAGATTGATCAGAGAATGTCGAGACAAGTTGAGAGAAATTGTTAGGATAATCTGGGTAGTGAACACACTAGCTAAAAAACAGAGATCCAGTACTTGTTGTGTGATACGAGACAACGATGATGATCGACACGAGAGATTAGGAAGAAGAAGAAGAAGAGGGTGGGAGAGTGACGATGAAAATGATGATGATGAAGTTGAATGTGATGGTTGTCGATACGATCTAGAAGTTGATTCTGTTTGTAACATTTTACCTCGTGCTTAATTTGATTTGTTTGTTTTGTTCCTGAGTTAACTGATTTTGTTTTTTGTTGGTGTTTGTTGATAAATTATGGGTCAATGTTAGTGATTAAATTTAATGTTTTTGTAGAGCTATATATATAATGTAAAGTTTGAAGTTAGTAATGTAAAGAGTGGGGAAAGTGATAGGAAATGTTATTTATGGTTGAGGTTTGGGCATAGGAGGTGATGACTAGCAGTGGTCAGCGGTGAAATGACTGGTGAGATGGTGGTGGATGAGATGTGTATGGAGAAATTGTGAGATGTGTGGATAAGATGGTGGTCGGTGATATGATAATTTTGTTAAAGGATAAAATTGTGATTCTGAAAAAATTCATTAAGTATGTGAAATAAGAAAACTTAGGGTAATTCTATTTACCCATCACAATCCTCTTAGTACACATTATTTACTCAGTATACACCACACACAAATTAAATATGTTGATTTTATCTCAATACACACCCCCAATTTTCATATAATACCATATTACCATCATCTTCTCCAACAAACCCTAACCACAATCCTTGGCCAGTGTCCATCGCCGTCCGCCGATTGCCGTTCATGGCAGTGGGCTTATCCTTCCACCGTGCTGCTCTGTTTGTGCTCCATGACGATGTTCTCATCATTCATGGGAGTTGTTGAGTTTTTGTGCTTTACTGGTAGCTTTCCAGGTCTCCGTCGCTTCCGTAGTGGTGGGGGTATTTTGAACCTTTGGTTCGCTGGTGTAGAGAGATCACCGTCGATGGTGGGGTGCGCCGTATGGAGCTGTTGGTGAAGTGTTGCCAGAGTTTCCGTAATTGTTCTCCACCGGTGGTGTGTTGGTTTTTGTTCAGTGCTAGGTGTTGTCTCCACCGGCGTTACCATGGCCAGCGGTGATCAAAGCCCTCGCCTCCTCTGATGGAGAGAGATAGAGACAGTGAAGATCTAGGAAGAAAGAGAGGGGATTTGAGAGAGAGAGACGCGCGCATGATTTAATATATAGGTATTTTGGTATTTTTATTTTAGGATAAAAATGTAATATAAAAATAATTCATTAAGTGTGTGGATTGAGGGAATATGATGTGTGGAAATAGAATTTCCCGAAAACTTAGTGCGTGGAAATTATTTTTAAATAAGTTAAATTCTCTAAAATAGACAAATAAATTGGGACGGAAGGAGTATAATTTTTAATACTAACAACAGCTTTAAAAATTACTTTTAACATTCACTTTATAAGTATTCTAATATAAAAACTATTTATTCATCGAAAATATTAAATAAAAATTTTAAAAATAATTTGAACAATCTAGGAGCTAAGCGTTCAACATCGAAGTTGAACAATGAGCAAGGATTGCAAGCGTAAGTTGAGTTGATTGGAAACGTATTAAGTTGAGTTGAGGTTTTGTTCGGCTCAAATTCGAGCTCCGTTTGATAACTAGTGCAATTCGACTTCGGCTTAATTTGTTAATATTAATTACGACAATGCTACGTAACTCAAATTTTGTGACTCAAAAGTGGCTCAAATGACCAAAACGACGTCGTTTTGAGTACAGAACAACATAAAAATGGCCAAAACGACGTCGTTTTGGCCATTTGAGCCACTTTTGAGCCACAAAATTTGAGTTACAAGACATTTTCCTATTAATTAAGTTTGAATTATGTTCAAAACTTGATAATAAAATTTTCTTTTACAATCATTTATATTATTTAAATACATAAATAATAAATAAGTTCGAGCTTAACTCGTTTAATAAACAAACTTACAAATCTAAAGCAAACTCGTTTATTTACTTAGAATATATTTTGTAACATTTATATTTATTAGTGGTTGAGTACATACGTTATACATGACACGTGATTTTTTATCAACCGTTAATATTGTAATTATGCATATCTCTTAAATTAGTATGTGATATATATATATATATATATAAAATATGGAGACTTGTACGGATAAATTTATCTGTATCCAAAATACAACTAAACAAGAAATGAATACATACTCGGCTGAATAATTTAAATGAGAAATGAGAAATTTTAAAAACATAAATATTAATTTATAGTTAAATTATTGATATCACAATCTTATATTAAATAATAAATATAAACAGGTCATTTAAATATATAGTATTATACAATTTTTTTTTTTTTTTTTATCAATTTGACACTTTAATTTTTCATAATTCATACATATAATACAATTGAAGGTTTGAAATTAATTACACAATTTTGTTTAATAATTTATCTCATAATACAATTCATTGAAACCACTATTGCATATTATTTGCATACTATTAATGTATGAATGCATTAATATTAATATGTAACATATTTTTATACATAAAGAGTTGTTGAATCTCGTTCCCTGTGCCATGAATATCTTACATGATGAAAAATATAATGTTAGTTATTAATATACAATTGTCGTGAAAAAATAAATATAAAAAATACATAGGTGTTTTGCAAAGTCTTAGTTTGTTATTGAAAGTGTTTGTTGTGAATACTTGTTTGTATGACATATATGTAAATATGTGTTGAATATAAGTTGATAGGAGGATAATACATAATTCCGCAATTTTTTCCTAGCAAATATAACTATAGGACTAAAGCGACACATGTTAGAAGATTAAAGTACCCGATGGTAATACAGATAATAATGTATGAATATAGTAACATATATAAATTTACATTTATATTTATATTTTTTTATTTTTATATGTAGACATTGACACATATAAGATATCACAAAAGTAATACGTAAAATCTTTTACAACAATATAATACAGGTAATAATGAGAAATTAATTATTTATAATTAAATAGTTGGTTATAATGCAGATATTTTAGTGTTACATTTTTATGTATATGCACCATTTTTTAATTAGATTATTAAGTGCACATAAAAATTGAAAAGAATTTGTGTAAAATTAGAGATTAGTGAAAAAAGATTTTAAAAAAAAAGAAGTTTATAGTATTTGGTTTGGTTTGTTTTGTTTTTTCAAACTTTTGTTTTAAATTTTTTGATTTTTATGTTTTTTGTCTTTGACATTGTTTTTTTTAAAAACCATTTTATTTGCTTTTCAGATTCACTTGATTTAACATTTTTTATTTTTTAATTTTACTATTAGAAAATAATTTGTTGTATATTCTTTTTGGAAAAAAAAATATTAATATTAAATAATAATAATAACAATATTAAATAATAATAATAACAATAAAAATAATAATAATAACAAAAAATATAATAATAAAAAATTAATACATATTTGAATTTATAAAGAATGCTGCTATTAGTACCCCATCAATTATTTTGGACTCCCGTTTTTTAGCTTTTTTTTATTACAATAATAACCTCAAATGGAATTACTAAAAAGGATATCAATAATTTTGGGATACCCTATCTCACAATTAAGCCTGTACACCCATTACATCATGAGTTAAGATTTATGAGAGCACCCACCTCCATCACCACCCATCCATCTTCTCCAAATCTCACATTTAAAACCTATTCACCCTCAAAACCATGAAACCCTTTGGCAATAATATTCCGACAATAACGATGGCAATCATTTGATTAACTACACTTCTCTAGCAATGACAATAAGTGAAAAAAAATTTGACAACCACAACTCCATGAGACGAGAAGAGTATAATAATAAAAGTTCTGAAAAAGGTTCATAGCTTTGATGGTGTTTTTAGCTCAGATGAAATTGGCATTGTAATGGTAAGTTTATTGAAAAAAATTTACAAAAATAATAAAAATTGTTCATCATTTTTTCAGGACTAAACTCCCGAACATATGGCCGAAATTCAAGAACACAAGCCCAAATATTGTTTTTTTGTTCGGAAACAAGTAACCGAACATTTCTTAGTTGTTCGAGAACAAATAACTAAGCATTATTAATAAACTTTCTCAAACTTTAAAATTACAAAAACCCATATAAGATAAGGAATAAGAGTTGAAATTATCAGAGAACTCAAAGAAACCCATTTGAGAGATCACAAATCCAAACTCATGGGGATTGTATAACCCACAAAAAGGGGATTTTGAATCAACAACAACAACAACAAAAAATCCTATATTTATTTTCTCAGGTCATGAACAAGTATGTGGAGATGAAGTAGTAATCACTTTCATAGGTTTTGTTAGGATTTTTGGAAGAGAGGTTTTGTAACAACCCCGACTTGTAATTAATGTTAAACCATGTTTAATTATGCTTAATAAGTGATTAAAGTGAAAATTTGCATCATATGTTGCCTTATTTGTGTTTATATATGTTTAACGTAGAAAGATCTATTCGTGTTTTCGTTTCGATTTGCGAATTGAAGGCTTTATCGGCATCCGATTCAGAAATTGAATTGGTTTTAGTGTTTATTAGAATTTTTAAAATTTTATGGTAGGTTTAATTAAAATTCAATTCAGAACAATTAAATTAGAATAATTTAATGTACAATTGATTAGTTGATCAACAAATTAATTAGGTCATTAGCTAAGCCTATATAAGGCTTCCATATGTGCCTTCACTTATTCTTTTCTCTATCAAATGACACATTTGAGCTCACACACACAAGCAAAACGTGGGAGAGAGAGAGAAATAGAAGAAAATTGAGATCAAAAGTTAGAAAATGAGAGAATTGCTAGGAATCGTTGGAGGTTTGCAAATAATTTGGGAATTGAAGCTTGTTCACTTGTGCAATTTAGACTCTAGGTAAGAATTTTAGTCTTTGACCTTGTAATGTAGTTGATTAATGCATGAAAACAAGTGAATTAGGTGAATTCATATGGGAATTGAGCTAGAATTGAAGAAAGTTAAGTCATTCCATACATGTATGCATATTTATAGCATTTTGAAGTTCTTTTCAAAGATTTCCTCCTATGCATGTTGTAATTCTAGTATGAGTTGGAGAATTCTTAACATTTCTCACCATTGGATCTCATTTGATCATGTTTTGGAAGCCATGAACTCAAGTGAATACATGCATGTCATGTTTATATCATGTTTTTACATTTCAAGTTGAATTTTGGTCAATTGACATGCTTTTGGGCCTTGATTTTATGAAATGATTTTCAATTCTTTAAGTTTTCCAAGTTTAGACTTGTTTTCTTAATTTTTAGGGCCCAAAGGTTGAGTTATATTTGAATTCGAGTTTTGAGCTTGGGAGTGCAATCTGGAAATTTCAGATTCTGCACTTCCGCTTAAGCGTCAAAATCAGCGCTCGAGCGCCCACTCTGTGATCTTACACTTCCGCTCGAGCGACTTGAAGTACGCTCGAGCGTGAAATGCATGCTCCCAAAAGTTTGCATGTTTTGCAGACCGTTCGAGCGGAGAAAGTTGTGCTTGAGCGAGGGCATGAGTCTCACGCTCGAGCGAAAATCGAGCAACCATCGAGTGGAAATTTCACACAACTAGTACTTTTGCAGATCGCTCGATCGGGGGAATTCAAGGTCAAGCATCCTCTCACATGTTTGCATATTTGCTCAAGCGAGGGAAGTTGCGCTTGAGCGAGACCCCTGTTTTCAACAAGCTTTGTTAAATGTGTTCAATTGCATTTTAGCATCCTCATTGCATCCTAGGCACTCCTAGGCCATGTTTAAGACTCATTAAGAAGAGATTAAGACCTAGAAACACACTATGAATGAAATGAAAGAAATTAAGTGCCAACCGAGTGTGTGTTTCATTATGTGTTTCTGCTATGTATGTGTAGGTCACGCGCCTCAAGTCATTTGATTTTCATGTTCTACAAGTGAGGCCATTTGTGAGTAATAACTTAGTAAAGTTATGTTTAACTTTAATTATGTTTTGAATGATATGAATAAAAATTTGTTTTATGAAATGTTATATTCTGTGCGATGAATGATTGTCCAAGTTTCTAAAATGTATTTGTGGCATCCTTAGCACAAGGCTCTTGCTCGGGGATAACAATACCGTGCCTTATAAGCAAGGCTCTTTGCCCAGGGGTAATAATACCGTGGTCTCATGGCCCTTGCTTGGGGATAACAATACCGTGGTTCAAGCAAGTTACAAGTTTTTCTCGGTACCGGAGGTTCCAAATGGAACTACCAAGCAAGTTAATGCTAATGGATGTACCATGTATAACGAAGCATGAACTCAAATTGCTATATGTAGTTGAACAAGAACATGAATATATCTGCTTCTCTTATAAATTCTAATTTCGGTACCTATTATGGATATCATTCATTTACAACCCATTTACTCTGTTATTATTTACTGGGCTCCAGCTCACTATTTATATTATGTATGTAGGTGAGCAGGCATGTAACCAGGCTTAGAGTTGAGGACTTGGCGTCTCAGTTTTGTCAGCCACCCATCTGTGTCTCCCAGAGAGGTTCTCTTTTTGAGAAGTTTAGTTTTGTAATCCTCTTACAAATGTTTTTACTTGTTTGTCCATCTGTACATTGGGCTAAGTTCCCTTTGGTTTCATTTTGATGAATGGGTGACGCATAATTAATGTATTTATGACGTTATACATATATGTACAAGTTTGTTTGAAGATTTCTGTCTCATATATGTCAATACAGTTCTATGGACATTGTACATTCTTTTTATTTGCTTCCGCAGCCTCTTTACCATATGTTGTTCCGTCAGGAGGCCTTTGGTAATCCCAAGTTTACTGGCCAGTTAAACCTATAGGGGTGGGTTTGAGTCGTGACAGGCTTTTTAGGGTGTGAGGGTGTACATTCAATTGAATGGATGGAATATTTTTACAATGATAATTTTGATATTATTTGGAGGAAGAAAAGAAATTTTAAGGGTTTTAGAATTTATAAGTGGGGGTCCAAAATAATTGATAGGGTGCTAATATATAGCAGCACTTTTTATAAAAAATTTTACCAACATTTTACTTTTAAATTCTATTTAGATTATTAGATATTAGATTTTCGTAAAAGTATAATTTAAATATAAAATATGAAGAAATTTCAGTATCTTTAATTATTAAAATTGAGAAAATATGAAAAAACAAAAACTGAAAAACAAAATTAAAAAATAAAACCAACAAAAATAGTTCTTATTTAGAATTTTGAGATTCGAACGAATGCATACAACTTTAAGAGTCAACGAAAATTATTCACAGTGATTTGATCTATGATGGACAATTGTAAATATTATATATATCAGTATAGAAGCAGATATAGGAAATAATTAAGAAAGAGTAATTATTTTTTGTTCTTCAATCATCATCAATGTAAAAAATAGGGAGATGATATCTTTTTCTTTTTTCTTTTTTTTTTGATAAGAATGGAGACGGTTTTTTATATTTATATAGAACTCTTGGAAGCAAAAGAGTATATTATTTTTGAGTGATTAACTCCAAAAATAAAAAGATAGTTAGTTATATAGGACTCTTCATGACTTTTAAAAAATATATATAGTAGATTTGAGAGTGTAAAATTGGGATTTAAAAAAAGTAGAAAATATGGCAGATTTTTCACACTTTTATAATAGTAGTAGATAAATAGTAGGTGATAAGAAGGGAAATGATTTATTTATATATATATATATAGGACTCTTAGAAGAAGATATATTATTTTTGAGTGTTTAATTCCAAAAATAAAAAGATAGTTAGTTTATATAAGACTGTTCACGACTTTTAGAAAATATATATAGTAGATTTGAAAAGGTAAAATTGAGATTTTAAAAAGTAAAAAATATGACAGACTTTTCACACTTTTATAAATATAATAATAATAGTAGTAGATAGTAAATGATAAGAAGGGAGATGTTATATATATATATATATATATATAGGACTCTTAGAAGAAGATATGTTATTTTTGAATGTTTAACTACAAAAATAAAGAGATAGTTAGTTCATATAGGACTCTTTATGACTTTTAAAAAATATATATAGTAGATTTGAGAGGGTAAAATTGAGATTTAAAAAAGTAGAAAATATGGTAGACTTTTCACACTTTTATAATTATAACAATAATAGTAGTAAATAGATAGTAGATGATAAGAAGGGAGACAATTTATTTTATATATATATGTATACGACTTTTGGAAGTAGATAAATTGTTTTTGATTTTTTAACTCCAAAAATAAAAAGATAGTTGATTTATATAGGATTTTTCATAACTTTTTAAATATATATATATATATATATAGTAGATTTGAGAGAGTAAAATTGAGATTTTAAAAAAGTAAAAAATATAGCAATCTCTTCACACTTTTATAAAAGTAGTAGGTAGATAATTTCTTATTTATATTTATAAGATTTTTAAAAATTGTAAACAAAACTCTATTAGTTTCTATTTTCATTTTCAATAAGTTTTACTCTCTCCATCCCAAAATATTTGTCTATTATTCCATTTTTTATTATTCCAAAATATTAGTCCCTTTTCAAAAATCAATGAATAAAATAATATGAATTTATTATTTTACCCTTCTTTTAAATTCATTAATAACACAAAAAGTACAATTATAACAATTGATATTTTCAAAACAATGTACTGTCAAAGGATCATTTTGAAAAATTAATATTTTAAAAATGTAATAATTGTACTATTAAAAAAAGTTAGATTCCCTAAAATGGACTATTATTTTGGGACAAATGGAGTAAATAGTTTCAAGCCTAAATTTCATACTTGTTTATTTATTTTTTGATTTCTCCCACCCTTCTCATCCACCATTAATTGCTCATCACTACCATCAACTATGATTGCCAATGGCTTCCTCCACCAAACCACCTTCAATATATTGACACTAATTACCTTCGGCTACACTTCTTATGGTTGTTAACCACTTTCCACCTATGGCAACCAACTTTGGCCATCACTTCTAGTGGCCGACAATCACCTTAGGCGGCCAGTAACCACCTTGAGCCACCATCTCCAACTATCAATAACCACCTCCTACAACCACCTCTTCCACTTATTTTCAAAACAAAGTTTTAAAATACATGGATGTTAAACAATTTTTTTATATTTTATTTTTATCCAAACTAAATATAAATATATTTAATATTTTTTGGAAATTAAAAATAATAAACATTACCAAACTGCACCTTAACGAACCAAGTTGAACCGAACCCTAACCGAGTTGAGCTCGCTAATAACTCGATTTATTTGCAACTCTAACTATGAGATAATTTATGAAAATCTTGTGTTTATCTTAGAGTTCAATCACGCATATAATTTGTTGGAAATGGTTATAAATTCTGGGTAAAACTAGAATTTTATCCTAAGTTTGGTCTATTTTTTAGGTGGGCCCCGTGCGTCGTTTTTCACGGGTCAAAGTGGTAACGTATTCTATGCCGCGTTGTGATTCACGTGGTATATTTGGTTGCTCAAAACCATTACCGAGTGAATGGAAAATTGAAGCCAAAGTGTGCTCCATAGAAATGGAGTTTTGGTGGAAACTCCTTAAGGTTGTAAAATGGTTTGTCCCACATTGATTTGATTTGAAGTTTTGAATGAGTTTATAAGGCTTGGGTTTGGTACTTGGGGTGTGCCCCAAGGGGTACCCAAGTGTTTTAGAGGGAGAGGTTATGGGCAAAATGGGCTAGACCCATTGGACCCAAAAATCACCACACGCGTGCGCACCGCCGTCCGTCCGATCGGGCGGGCTGGGCTATGGTTGGGCTTGTTCGGCCCAATATTAATCTTTTTGGACCAAAAACATATGAATTTAATTTTATTTTTGGTAAAATAAAATTCAGAATTCAAAATTAAACTGTTTTGGTTTTACTGTACATCCAAACAGGGCCTTTCCCGATTTTAAACCGAAATTAAACTGGTCTGGATTTACTGTACACCCAAACAGGGCCCTTCCCATTTTTGTTATCTGTTTGAATTGTAATCCAACAGATTCAAATCTATTTGAATTCAAAACTAACAGGTTTCATACCTATTCAATTCAAAACCTACAGACACCATTACATCTATAAATAGGACAGCCCTTATTTGGATTTTGGAACTCTAATTTTCGTCCTTCATAATTCTGCAAACATCCTCTTCATTTTGCTACATCATTTTCTTGTCAGAGAGAGTATAAACACTTAATGTGTTCGTTAGGCAAACAATTTGTAGTGCTGCTATTGTTTGTAGTAGATCATTTTATCCTGAGAGATAGACATCCAAATTCTGAAAGCACCGTGGAGAGAACGAATCTATCCTAAGGACACAGTGTCAAACACTGGACTTGATCAGATAATTATTTAAAAAAATTAATCAAGTAAGTTGTTTAATTTATTTTCAGTGTTATTGTTATTTATTTAAATCAGATTTTAATTTTGTTTTTGTAACAAAATAAAATCTATTTTTTATTTATTTATTTTTTATTTCGAGTTTGATTTTTTGTAATCAAACAAATTCTCTCATTTCCTTTATTTCTTTATATTCTGGTTGTTGTTTAGTACACAACAGAATTTAATTTATTTAAATACAGTGAAGATTGTCCTACAATCTTAAGACAGACTCTTATTTTGTTTTTGGTATCTTCATTGTATTTAATTTTCTGTGTTTTCAAAGTAATATTCTGGTTGGAAAAACAAATAGTGATTTATGCTATTTGACAGATAGTAGTAATATACTGTTTCTTTTCTTTGACAACTAGTAGTAATATACTGGTGTCATTAACAATTGCAGAATATTATTTGGTGTTACAGAAAATTATTTTGGTATTTTATTTTTCTAGTTTTAGTAACAAGGAAAATAAAATTATATTATTTTCTAGTTTTAGTAACAAAGAAAATAAAATTATTTTGTGTTTTAATTTATTTTCTGGTTTTGGTAACTAGAAAATTATTTTGTGTTTTTTCTGATTTTTGTAATCAGATAGTTTTGTGATATTTTATTTTTTAGTTTCAGTAACAAGGAAAATAAAATTACAGTATTTTCTAGTTTTAGTAACAAGAAAAATAAAATAATTTTGTGTTATAATTTATTTTCTGGTTTTAGTAACTAGAAATTTAATTTGTGGTTTGTTTTTCTGATTTTTTGTAATCAGATATTATTTCGGTATTTTATTTTACTAGTTTAAATAACAAGGAAAATAAAATTATTTTATATTATAATTTATTTTCTGATTTTAGTAACTAGAAAATTAATTTTGTTAATTTATCATAGTTCTTTTGACTTTATCGTAGTACATGAGAGAATTTGTTTCTGGAGTAAAATATTAATTTACAAACAAATTTCATTTTTATTACAAAGAAACCTTTGTGGCAAGTTTAGTTTCTTTATTGGTTTTTTGAATCATTTTTAAATTTCTGTGTGTGGATCTGTAATCGTGAATAGTTTCTGCATATGAGTCGGAATAATATATATATATATATATTCACAAGGACTTTTGCATGCATATTTAATTAGTTTATTTATGTACAAATCAAACTTATTAAATGAAGGTATGTTTTGTCATTTTGGAGTTTAAAATTCAAAACGCATTGAATTTTATTTATGAGTTGAGAATCTTTTTATTTCATGATGCAAATTTTGGGATCATGCATGATTAATTTATTTTGTTAATTCATTATTTTTAGTTGATGCGTTTGATATGCATGTATGATGTCAACTCAAGTTATTTCTTAACAAAAATTTCATGTGATTTGGAATGTTAAATTGATATGTTGATTAATTTGAGTTTTTTCAATCAATTTTGGATGGGTGTTTAAACACCAGAGAAATTTAAAAATGAAGATGTATGTAGTTATATCGTTCCATTTAATTGGAAAGTAAATTTAAGAAATCTTTTATGTTTATTTTTAGTTTATTTTGAATTATGTGACATGAGATGTCATTAATAATTATTTTACTTGCGTAGTAGAATTTGTTAAACCATGAACCATTTTATTAATATGGGAGTGTATCTCTTGCATTAGTTGAGATAATTTAATTTTCTTCTGTCACAAATATTTTTATGACAGTGACATTTATTTGTTATTGAGTTGCAAGAATGTATACAATCAATTGGGTTTTTTGAATTGTTTGATTCTTAGGCAAAATTTTTATGAGGATATGATTTTGTCAAAACTTTAATTCTGATTTGTGTAGTCATAAATATTTTGGATTTTTCATTTGAAATTTATGAATCATGATTTGAAATTTCTAAATCCAGCACATCATAGACAACAAATGATGAATGTCATGTTACTAAATTCAGGCTTACCACAGAACTTGTGGGGGGAAGCAATATTGTCTGCTAATTTTGTTCTTCACAGAATACCCCATAAGGAAACCAACAGCACTCCTTATGAATTGTGGAAAAGTCGACCGCCTTCCTACAAATACTTAAAAGTGTGGGGGTGTTTGGCAAAAGTTGAAGTTCCTGTTCCTAAAAAGACTAAGATTGGACCAAAAACAGTAGATTGCGTGTTTATTGGTTATGCTCAGAATAGTAATGCATATCGGTTTCTGACTTATAAATCAGAAATACCTTATATAAATGTTAACACTATTATAGAGTCAAGGAATGCTGTGTTTTTTGAACATACCTTTCCTCACAAGAAAGGACAGGAATTAAATTCGCAGAAAAGAACTTATGATTGTACACAAAGTCAAGAGACTGATGACAATCAAACACAAGAGACTAGTAATAGTCTCGACCAACATGATTTAATTGATGATGAACCAAGACGAAATAAGAGAGCGAGAACATCAAAATCCTTTGGTCCAGATTTTCTGACATGCTTGTTAGAAAATGAACCTCAAAGCTTTAAGGCAGCAATGACAAATCCTGAAGTACCTTTGTGGAAAGAAGCTGTTAATAATTAAATTGAATCCATTATGCAAAATCATACTTGGGAATTGGTAGATCTTCCACCAGGTTCTAAACCTCTTGGATATAAATGGATATTCAAGAGAAAAATGAAAGAAGATGGTTCAATAGACAAGTATAAAACAAGACTTGTTGTTAAAGGTTACAGACAAAAGGAAGGTTTGGATTATTTTGACACAAATTCCCCTGTGACAAGAATAACATCCATTCGCATGCTAATTTCTATAGCAGCGTTGTTTAATTTAGAAATACATCAAATGGATGTTAAGACAGCTTTCTTAAATGGTGATCTAAATAAAGAGATCTATATGGAAAAACCCGAAGGGTTTGTAGTATCAGGGCAAGAAAAGAAAGTTTGTCGACTTGTAAAATCCCTTTATGGATTAAAACAAGCACCTAAGCAATGGCATGAAAAATTTGATCATGCAATGCTTGCTAATGGGTTTAAGATAAACGAATGTAACAAATGCATCTATGTTAAAAACACTGACCAAGGATATGTCATAGTTTGTCTTTATGTGGATGACATGCTTATCATTGGAAGCAGTCAAAACATGATCAAATCAACTAAGCAAATGTTTAACAAAAGATTTGATATGAAAGATATGGGGGTCGCAGATGTTATATTAGGAATGAAAATTACTAAAACATCTGACGGATATGCATTATCTTAATCACATTATATTGAGAAAATTCTTGGTAAATTTATCAAGGATGGTTTGAATTTAGCTAGAACACCTGTAGATATCAATCTTTATTTATCGAAAAATAAAGATGATGCAGTGTCTCAGTTAAAATACTCCCAAATCATTAGAAGCCTAATGTACCTAATGAATTGTACTCGTCCTGATATAGCTTATGCTATCAGTAAATTGAGTAGGTACACTAGTAATCCCGGAGAAGACCATTGGAAAGCGATCATTCGGGTTCTTAGATATCTAAGATTTACCCGTGATCATGGTTTGAACTTTACTCGATATCCAGCAGTACTTGAAGGTTATTGTGATACCAATTGGATATCAGATACTAAAGATTCAAAATCCACTAGTGGATATGTCTTTACTCTAGGAGGCGTTGCTGTTTCTTGGAAGCCCACGAAACAAACATGCATCGCATGATCCACAATGGAATCCGAGTTCATTGCTTTAGACAAAGCAGGAGAAGAAGCAGAATGGCTTCGTCACTTCTTAGAAGACATTCCAATGTGGCCAAAACTTGTGCCAGCTATTTGCATTTATTGTGATAGTCAATCTGCAATAGGCAGGGCATATAATCATATCTATAACGGTAAGTCACAACATATTCGTCGTCGACATAATACCGTAAGGCAATTGTTGTCAAACGGAATAATTTCAATAGATTATATAAAATCTAAAGAGAATATTACGGATCCGTTAACAAAAGGTTTGATAAAAGAGCTATTGTATAGTTCATCGAAGGGGATGAGATTAAAGCTTATTACATAAGAGTCGTTATAATGGTAACCTTACTTATATGACTGGAGATCCCAAGAACTAAGTTCAAAGGGACAACTAAGTTATGTATGGCTCGCCAGAAATCACCAAAGGATTAAAATTCTTACCCATTCCTATGGTGAGAGTGATATCTGCAACATATGTTATCTACAGGGGTATAAGGATAAGCTTTGCTTTTAATGATTACTTATATCTTGATTAAGGCATAAAATCAAGATGAGTATAAGGAGATACTCACAATAAGAATCACCTATATGAGTGTTGAACTGGAGCCGGTTCTATGAGAATGAAAGAGGCTACATTCTCTAGTAACACTCATGAAAACCAGGAGCGTTCAAGGCCGAAATGAACACAATAGTGAGAACCACGATGTGTTAGAAGATATTTTGTGTGAAATCTATTGTCTTGGCTTACACAAACGACTGAACAATTCAAGGCATCGCGTCCATTGGTTAGCTAGTAAGTCCGATAGGTTATCACTAGGGAAGGTTCAAGGCCGAAAACTACCTATCCTGATGCAAGATACTTTCGACTTATACTCTTTCGATAAATCTGCATATTGTTGCATTTCCGTTGTCATCAAATTCCATTCATGTGGGGGATTGTTGGAAATGGTTATAAATTCTGGGTAAAACCAGAATTTTATCCTAAGTTTGGTTTATTTTTTAGGTGGGCCCTGTGCGTCGTTTTTCACGGGTCAAAGTGGTAACGCATTCTATGCCGCGTTGTGATTCACGTGGTATATTTGGTTACTCAAAACCATTACCGAGTGAATGGGAAATTGAAGCCAAAGTGTGCTCCATGGAAATGGAGTTTTGATGGAAATTCCTTTAAGGTTGTAAAATGGCTTGTCCCACATTGATTTGATGAGAAGTTTTAAATGGGTTTATGAGGCTTGGATTTGGTACTTGGGGTGTGCCCCAAGGGGTACCCAAGTGTTTTAGAGGGAGAGGTTATGAGCAAAATGGGCTAGACCCATTGGACCCAAAAATCACCACACGCGCGCGCGCCGCCGCCGTCGTCCGTCCGGTCGGGCGGGCTGGGCTGGGCCTAGGCTTGGTTGCGTGGTGTGTGGTTGGGTTGGGCTTGTTCGGCCCAATATTAATCTTTTTTGGCCAAAAATATTTGAATTTAATTTTATTTTTGGTAAAATAAAATCCAGAATTCAAAATTAAACTGGTTTGGTTTTACTGTACATCCAAACAGGGCCCTTCCCGGTTTTAAACCGGAATTAAACTGGTCCGGATTTACTGTACACCCAAACAGGGCCCTTCCTATTTTTGTTATCTGTTTGAATTGTAATCCAACAGATTCAAATCTGTTTGAATTCAAAACCAATAGGTTTCATACCTATTCAATTCAAAACCTACAGCCACCATTACATCTATAAATAGGACAGCCCTCTTTTGGATTTTGGAACTCTAATTTTCGTCCTTCATAATTCTGCAAACATCCTCTTCATTTTGCTGCATCATTTTCTTGTTAGAGAGAGTATAAACACTTAGTGTGTTCGTTAGACAAACAATTTGTAGTGCTGCTATTGTTTGTAGTAGATCATTTTATCTTGGGAGATAGACGTCCAAATTCTGAAAGCACCGTGGAGAGGACGAATCTGTCTTAAGGACACAGTGTCAAATACTGGACTTGATCAGATAATTATGTAAATAAATTAATCAAGTAAATTGTTTAATTTATTTTCAGTGTTATTGTTATTTATTTAAATCAAATTTTAATTTTGTTTTTGTAACAAAATAAAATCTGTTATTTATTTATTTATTTTTTATTTCGAGTTTGATTTTTTGTAATCAAACAAATTCTCTCATTTCCTTTATTTCTTTATATTCTGGTTGTTGTTTAGTACACAACAGAATTTAATTTATTTAAATACAGTGAAGATTGTCCTACATAATTTGCATACAATTTACTTTTGTTTAAAAAAAATAAAATTAAACACTTGAAAGAAGTGACTGGACTTTCTATAGTTGGTTTATAGCGATCCCGGTTTCGATCATTCTTTCATGTTTTGCCGCTTCGATTGGGCAGGTCGGGGATTGAGCTGTTCGGTTAGCTTGCGGGGGTCGAGGGGGTAGCGTCCCTTGGCGAGTCCGAGGGCAACGCCCTGGCGGGGTCGAGGGGCAGCGCTCCCAAAGCAAAAATACAAAATGCATTCGAAGTTGCTTGTTGGCTCGAGCGGCCGTTTTTGCGCTCGAGCGGAGAATGTTTGGTTCTAGAAATTTGACATATCTACAAAAGCATTAGGAATGTGTATTCAACGCTCGAGCGGGGCTTTCCACGCTCGAGCGGACCATGTTATATCAGTTCGTAAATCTGATATTTTAAATCACTTTTATATATCTCTCTCTCTAAAAACATTTCATCTCCCTTCTCTCTGCTTTTCCCTATGCCAAATTGGATCAAAACCTTGATTTCTTAAGATCCATTAGTGTTCTGCCATATGTTCTTCATCAAAGTTGGTTAACTTTTCGAGAGCTTCGTTGTGTGTGGTGAAGATCGAGTTTCGACACTGTTGATTTTGGGGGTTTCATTTCATTTCTTCTTCAAAACTTTATATAGGGATTTTCTTAGAGTTATATATGTGCTTTTGCAAGATCTATATGATTTTCAAAATCATCTTTCGATAGTTTTGAAAATTTATTGTTGATTCAAGAAGTTGAGCGATTTTGAAAGTGGGTTTGTATCTTGTTCTTTTAAAATGATTTTATGGGTTTTGATCTTCGTTGATTCAAGAAAAGATGATTTTGGAGAGTTTTCTTTCAAAAGATTTGAGTTGTATAGTTTTGGTGAGAAAACTTAAAATTTGAGATTGTTTTTTAAGAGACTGAAAACCCATGAATAATATTGTTATATTTATTTTGTGTGTCAAAATAAATAGATGTTTGAAAATTTTCTTATTTATATTTATATAAATGATGAATTTCAGGGAATATAAATGATGAATTTCAGGGAATATGAGAATTATTGTTCATTTTGAAAATTATTGTTCAAAACGTTGAAATAGTATTGAAATGACTAATTGTTGAGAATACTTGAGAAGAGGGAATTGTATTATTCCTTGAATAATGAATTGAAATAAAAGTATTTATATTCATCTTATGTTATTGGCATAGAAATTCATTTGATTACATTAAACTTCGAAAGTTGATTTGAAAACTTGCAATGAAAAAAGAATGTTGAGAAACAAGTTTTCATGGAATGGTTTTGGGGTAAATACGTTGGTAAGTGTTGATAGGTAATGTAGATGATATTGAATAAGTTGGCCTGAGAGTCCGGGGTGAAAGGCTGAAAACCCGTACGGATAGGTGTCGAGCCTTTCGGTTAATACCGGTCAAAATAACAAATTGGTAGTACTTGTATAGTCTACTTGCAGACACCGACCTAGGGATTACTAAAGTCATATTTATCGCTCTTGAAATGAATTGTTAAGTTTTGAAGAATTGAAATTGCATGACATCATTGAGCATGAGAGTTTTCAAGGATGAAAATGTGATTTTCTTTCAAAAGAGCATAGCATGGGATGTGCATTTCATCTCTTGAGACTTGTATAAAATATATATACTTTGTTAAGAATTTCTTACAGGGCTTTATGCTCACCCTACGAGATTTTTGTGCAGAAAAAGATGTGGTGATGCCGCCTAACTAAAGACGAGAAAATGTGTGTTGAGAGTACGAGACTCTCATTTTGGCGTGACTTTGTGTGTAAGCCAAGGGCTGTATGTGTGTGGGTTTGAATAACCGTTTTGTATAACCAGGCTCAAGCCTTGGAAACTTGTAAACCCTTGGGGGTATTTATTTGTTTATTTACTTGTTGTTGGATTAATGTATTATTGCATGAAGAACTATTGTATCATGTAATGTAAGTTTGGAGACTTGTATTCGATTTTCCTTCAAAGAGTCATGATTGCTGTATTATCATTTGGGCTAGATATTTGGGGCGTTACAACTTGGTATCAGAGCTACCGGGTTTGAATACTCAGAGCTACCGGGTTTGAATACTTAGAGCTCATGGGAAGTGGTTGTTTAACCAATACAAGAATGAAGTTAGCTAACCTTGAGATTACTCATTATTAAATTACCCTCTTATCAGAAAATCCATTGAAACGTGAACAAAATTGCAAATCACCCAACTCATCTATACAAAAATGAAGTTGTTGGCTAACCCATAATGTAGGACAACAAATAAGAAAGAATAAGAAAAATGCTATCTGAAATCAGTTGCCCTACTGTTTTTTCCAACCAAAAAAAATTATTGCCGCAAATTATTACTTTTATTTTAGGTCATGAAATTAGTTGACAACAATACATTTTGGGGGAGATTTTTTAGCAACAAATACCCTTCTTTAGAGAGAAAGGATCTTAATTATCGAAGGACCTTGATTTTTCAATTGCCCCACTTGTGCTTCGCGAAAAATTGTCGCCAGTCGCCACACACTATCAATCTATTCTTTAGATTGTCGCTAGTCGCTGGCACTCCACCATAGTAGAGAGAGAGAGAGAGAGAGAGAGAGAGAGAGAGAGAACCACAGAGAGAGACGAGAGAGCGATAGATTTTTTTGATAAGAAGGAAAAAAAAGCCAAAAGAAAAGATGCAAGTGAAACGGATTAAAAAAAAATTAAAAATAAAAAGTGTGGATGGATTACTTTTTGCTGATGGATTATGGATTGTTTTGGAATATAATTTATTTTTTAAAAAAAACATGTAAAAAAAAAATTTTAAAAAATGATATAACTTAAAATAAATTAAAAATTAAAAGATACTTTTTAACTATCTAAAAAAAACTTATATAAAATTTAAGACTCACCTGAGATTCAAAAATTCATCCAAAAGTAAACCTGCATATCCGACCTATGCTTCTCTCAAAACCATCCAAAAGCGTTGGGATCCTTTAGAGTGAATTCCTAGAGTCATCTCCTATAGTGATCCATGGATAGCTGACACGTGTTGCACTCAACTGCCAATGGCTGAGATTTAGCTCGAGTAATTTTGAAAAAAAAAAATTCAAAATTCAAATTTTTGGGTTTCAGAGAGTTAGAGAGAGAGAGAGAGAGAGGCTGAGAGAATGAGAGAAAAGGATCGCCGCCCCACCCCGCCCCCGACGCGCCGCCGCCGATGCCCTGCCCCCCATACTTCAAAGAATCACGATCTTCCCCCTCCTCTTCTTCATTCTCTCTTCAGTCTTCTTTCTCTTTTTGATAGATATGAGAGAGCTGACTCAATAATACGCTTGATTTGATCCACATGACAAGGTTTCTTGATGGATGGATCGATTTTGTGTTGTTGGACTTTGTGTTGTTTAATTGGGACAGAGTTTTGAGGTCTGGTAGGCTTCTGCCCAAAGATTGATAAAGATGACAAAGAGGTTTTCTTCTCATATATATATATATATATATCCTAGATCTGGACACAAACAAAACATAGGTTTTTTGTGGCCCTCAAGGTTGGTTTTCTGAGATCTGGGCTAAAAGGGGCTGATTTATTTACAAACCTCTTTTGATCCTTTGGTATTTGAACAAATCTCCCCCAAACCTCTTAGATCTGGGTTTTTCTTGTCTTCTATAAAATTTTGATTTGTTCTTTGGTTTTGGTTAAGAAATAGGTTGATTTTCTTGTTGGTTTAAGTTCTTTGTAAATTTTTGGGTTGATTTTAGATTTGATCTTCTTCTTTGTTTTAGGTTGATTTTGTCACCATTTCAGTCAGATTCAGAGAAGAAGAAGAAGGGAATGAGAGGGATGGAACGACGTTGTTTTGGGAGGGATTGATCTCAACCCTTGATTCGATTAGTGGGACAAGTGTTGCGCTCTCATAAATTCACTCTACCAGATCACTCTAGGAATTCACTCTAGAGGATCCCAACGCCGTCCAAAAACCTTCAAATAGAATAGATCGAAACGAATTGTGCAGATCAAATAAGCTAGACCCTAAGGCCCCGTGTTTAGGGTTATAGAGAGGGGATTAAGATTACTAATCCCTTGGCATTACTAATGGGGTGTTTGTTTTGAGAGATGGGGAGGGGACTATTAATCCTTTGGTATTAGTAGTCCCCTTGAAAGGGGGATTGGTAAGGAAGAGATAGAAATGGTATTAGAAAAATAGTAAGGGGATTAAAATTTTTTTTATATTGAGAATTTTTTTTAAATATTAATGTTTAATTTTTTATATTTATTTATTTATTTATTTATTATTTTATATAAAAATAATTTAACAATTTCTTACTATTAATCTCTTCATTATCAATTCTTTCTATTCTATCTCGGAAAACAAACGGGGCATAACATTACCCATTTATGAAACTCCGCGGTATAATGGGTAAGGGCAAAGCAGGTCCCTACGAGTGGGTCCAGTTCAGGTGGGACCCACTTTTTGACTTTCTAACCGTCCTTTCTTCTTCTCTGTGTGGTTTTTTTAGAGGGCAGCTATAAGGAAAATGAGTGAGAGTACTAATTAGTGCTATCACTAATGGTGTGACAGTGGGCCCCATCATGAATGATTTGATGTTTTGGCCTTGGTGTTGTATTTTTTTTTATTTTTTTATTGAGTGCCATGTCATTAGTGGTCTTTTTAGAGCTCCAAAATTAGTGGTCTCTATCATTGCTGCAGCTATAAAGATCCAATATTTGCAATTACCAAGTCCCCACAACCCACCGTTAATTCCATCAATCACATAAAAGGACGGTTTATTACAGTTTTTTTTTTTTGAGTGATTATAATATATTTTAATTTAAAAGTTTATGTTTAATTATTTGATGTATTTTTTATTTATAATTTATTAGATAGAAATAATTTAAGAAAAATTAATTATTTAAAGACTAAAATAGAAATACTTTTAATTTTTGCTTTTTAATTAGGGAAATGGTCTGGACTCCCACTACGGGTGACCCCACAGGGCTCCAGTGAATTCTGATTGGTCAACTTTTTTTTTTTTTGGTGGAGTCAATGACCAACCCCCACGTGTGTCTGGGGGTGGTGGAAGTGGGAGTTTATTGGGGATCTAAATCAAAATTGTTTTAATTATCAATTTTTAATTTAAAATATTCCACCAAACAAGCCCAACATGACCCTCCCCACCTGGATAGTTAGAGCCTATGTATCAAATTCTTCAAAATCATTTTTTAGCTAAAAATTACAAAAAAATCAACTCAATCAAATTCGCTTATAGACTTGTCAAAATTTACGATCGCTACAATAACTCGTTACAACAAACGAGACACTGTTTATCACTATTGGTGTGTTACTAGATATCCGCTCGGTTAACGGCAATATTTTTTTTTTTTGGACTTTTTTTAAGAATTGTTTGATTAATAACTTGTCAATTTAATAAAAAAAGAAAGACTAATAAATATAATAAGAAAATAATATTTTATAAGAATAAATTAAAATAAAAAATTTGATATAATAAATACTTGAATAGTTAAAATAATAAAATAATTTTAATTTAACTAAAAAAATTAAAGGTTTGGCGTGCATACTCTTACACTCTGCATCCCCCATCCCTCTCTCTAAAAAAAAAAAAAAAATTACTTTAGTGACACAAAAACACAGCTCAGCTGTTTGCTGCTGTCGCCTTCTTTCTTTCTTTCTTTCTCACTCTGTTGGGCACAGTTCTTTCTCTCCCTAAATAAAAGAAGTATAGAATAAAGTGCAAAGGGGAGATAAGAGGGGAAAAAAGGCCATTGCTCAAGGGAAGGGAAGGGAAAGGAAGGAGAGAGGTTCATTTTGATGGGTTTGAAGCTTGTAATGTGGCACTTGTTGGTGGTGGAGGTGGTGTTATTGTGTTCATGGGTTTGTTGTTGTACAGCCTCTGTATCATATGACACTAATGCCATTATCATAAATGGCCAAAGGAAGATCCTTATTTCTGGATCCATTCACTACCCTCGTAGCACTCCTGAGGTATATCACTTTATCATTCTGCTTCCTTCATTCCTCTCTCTTTCTCTCTCTCTCTGATTTTCCTTTTTTTTTTTCTCTCTTCCCTCAATTTGTTTGTTTTGGGCATCTTTCTTTCTCTCTACTCTATTTAAGTGCTTGTCACTTGGGTTCTCACTATACTTTCTTCATTTTTCTGTCCAGAATGTTATTTTGGGTATAAATTTTGATGGGTTTGTTGCAGATGTGGCCAGATCTTATTCGGAAGGCAAAAGAAGGAGGTTTGGATGTAATCCAGACCTATGTTTTCTGGAATGGCCATGAACCTCAACCTAACAAAGTAAATTTCTTCCCTTTTTTTTTTTTTTTTTTTTTTTTTTTTCTATTTTCTGTTAATTTTCCAATGCTGAAATGTATAAATTTACATAATTTTTTAGATAATAATATATTTTTCTTGTTCATGTTTGTAGTATCATTTTGAGGGGAGGTATGATCTGGTCAAATTTATCAAGCTGGTGAAACGAGAAGGTCTCTATGTTCATCTCAGGATTGGGCCCTACGCTTGTGCTGAATGGAACTTTGGGTAATGCTAAAAATTTGTGATTTCAATGATAAAAAAATAAATAAATTGCAATTATCCTTATTTTAGCAAATATTTTTATTTTTTTTGTTCAATGCAGGGGCTTTCCTGTTTGGCTCAAGTATGTTCCAGGTATCAGTTTCAGAACAGATAATGAGCCTTTCAAGGTGACTTTTGCAAATGAATTTTCCATTTTCTATTTCTATTCCATTGATTGGATTTACTTAACTGTAAACTTTGATTCTGATGTCTAAATTGTTGAAATGAAGGCTGCAATGCAAAAATTTACAACAAAAATCGTCGATATAATGAAAGCTGAAAGGTTATATGAGTCTCAAGGTGGTCCAATAATTCTATCGCAGGTAGTCAAACTAGTCCATTTTTATTCTTTCCCTTTGTCTCAATGAATTGAACCCAATTCAAAATGTTTCTTTAGTGAATTATTGAGTAAAACTAGGAATCAAATTGAGAGAAGTATGAAGTATGGTTCTGCATAAATGTATGTGACAGATTGAGAATGAATATGGCCCCATGGAGTATGAACTCGGTGCTCCTGGTCAAGCTTACACGAAATGGGTGGCTCAAATGGCTGTTGGTCTGGGCACTGGAGTCCCGTGGGTCATGTGCAAGCAAGATGATGTCCCAGATCCCATTGTAAGTGTCACCACTTTTTGTGATTTTTTTTTTTTTTTTTTAATTTTTACTTTTCTTGTCATGTTCTTATAGCGATCTCAGTGGTTTTCATGTTATGTTCCTCATCCTCAGTGGGGTTGCTATGAAAACAATGTGTTTATTGTTCCCTTGTGTGGTCTTTAATGATATGAATTTTTTTCTCCTCTGCACATGGCTGGGCTTTATGCTGCCTCACTCACTCCTATCTGTTATGTTTTGTCTTTATCTTTATGTATTATGGTCGCTTTGAATTCTGTACTTGTTGATTCATGACCATATCTCTGATTGTTAATTTAATCACTTCTATTTCAACTTCCATGTTAGTGGTGGTGTATATAAACAATACCATTTATTTATTTATTAATTATTTTTTTCTGTTTTCTGGTCTTAAAGTTGAAAAAGAAGTAATAATTTATCTAGCCTGATGTTGTGATGTCAATGTACTTATTAGTCTTTTATTTCCGGCTAATGTGTTTCCATAGATTTTAATATTTTATTACCTTGTATCTTAGTTTTGTTCACCATGCACAGATAAACACTTGCAATGGTTTTTATTGTGATTACTTCTCCCCGAATAAAGCCTACAAACCCAAGATGTGGACGGAAGCCTGGACTGGCTGGTAAACTTGCACGTTTCTTACTTTATCGTATCTCCAAGAACCCAGTTTAAAATGTGTTTCCAAATAATGTGTTTTTCAAAATACAGATTTTGAAAATGAAACCAAACAGAGAAAATGCATTTCCCAACTAGCTACCCCCTTTAATTTTTTTTCTCCAGGTTCACCGAGTTTGGAGGTGCAGTTCCTTACCGTCCTGCTGAAGACTTAGCATTTTCAGTTGCACGGTTTATACAAAAGGGCGGATCTTTTATTAACTATTATATGGTAAGTCAATTGTTTGTTGTATTTCCCTAGTGAATCCAATCCTTGTATGAATTCAACTAAAAAAATTTGTTGATCGGTTTATCTGTTTTTCTGCTTCCAGTATCATGGAGGAACAAACTTTGGCAGAACTTCCGGTGGTCCTTTTATTGCCACTAGCTATGATTATGATGCTCCACTCGACGAATTTGGTATGCAGATAGTATCATAATCTTAGAGTCATGTTTGTCTCAAAATTGTTTGTGTAGCATGTGGCCAATAGTTTGAGTGTAAATGAATATAAATTAACTGATGTGTACTATTCTAACTATAATTTAAGTAAGGAAAGGTGGGGCTTAAATTTCTTTAAGTTTTTCTATAGGAAATAACTGATTCAATTGCCAGCCTCTGTCACCATACTACGTTCTCCATATCATCGTGGGATTGCTACTGTCATTTCACAAAAAGCAAGGGGTCAGCTTGTAATTTAGCCGGGTCTTTTTTTTTTTTTTTAAAAAAAGCAATAGCTATATCCCTCCATAATTGTGATGTTGTTAGTGGTTATGATGGTGATCAAATTGATTAGAGAAGCTGAATTTTATCAGTTGATGGGGGACTCAACATGAAAGTTAAAGTTTGACAATAAAATGATTGCAACAGTCATGTTAATAGCTTCTCTACAATCATTTTCATCATGACTTGTGAAAAAATGTCATTCCTTTTCCTGATAGGGAGATGTAGATGGCTCAAGAAAGTTGCCATAAAATTTTAAAGATTATATGTTCTTCAGTAAACTTAAGGGCTATTTCCTCTTTTGGTCTAGGACTATTAAGGCAACCCAAATGGGGTCATTTGAAAGATCTGCATAGAGCGATAAAGTTGTGTGAACCGGCTGTAGTATCAGGAGATCCCACTGTGATCCCTCTTGGGAACTATCAGGAGGTTAGATTTACAATCATTCTCTGAGAACCATTTATCTTATCTCATTCTTGTGTTGAAAATAAATGTCATTTCTTCCTATAATCGTTCCATGTAGGCTCATGTTTTCAAGTCAAAATCTGGAGATTGTGCTGCGTTCCTTGCAAACTACAATTCTAATTCCTTTGCAAAGTTGGCTTTTGGGAATATGCACTACAACCTGCCTCCTTGGTCCATCAGCATTCTTCCCGACTGCAAGAACACTGTTTATAACACTGCAAGGGTGAGAAAAGGACCTCTTAATTAAATATTTCATTGAATTTATTTGAGTGTGTACATCAGGAGCTATGATATGAAGCATGGATAATTCTAAAAAGGAGTTGTATCCATCTCGTACTTGTATTGGATACCAATACTCCTTGGATACATATCAGATACTTCCTAAACGTATCCGATATAGGATACTTTTTGGACACTCTATGTCACGTATCCAAACTATTATGAAATTGGGATTGCAATAATTTTTGCCATATTAGAGTATCATTGTTGGGATAAATACAAGAATAGTTTGTCAATATTTTCTATTTCTTATTGAAGAAGAAAATAGTGCTATTAGTACCCTACTTTTCTAGATTTTATCAAATTAACTTGTTCACTTAAAATGAAATAAACTAACTATTGGCTCTTAAAATAATATCTAATACTATAAAAAAATATATGATAATAATAAAAAAATTCAATGTGTTCTTGCCGTAACTGTATCTTATTGTTTTAGATTTTATGTAGCACCGTATTCGTATTGTATCATATCCATATCCGTGCTTTATGGGTCAGGAGTGATCGTTATTCTTTTCCATTTGAAATATTTCCAATAAACAAGATATTGACATCAAGTTGAAATTATATGCAGGTAGGTGCTCAAAGTGCACAAATGAAGATGACTCCTGTTATTTATAATACAGGATTCTCTTGGCAATCTTACAATGAAGAGCCAGCAGCCTCTTATGATGACAATTCTTTTACAATGGTTGGATTGTTGGAACAAATTAATATCACCCGGGATGCTTCTGATTACCTGTGGTATATGACAGAGTGAGTGTCCATATAACTCTACGTGGTCTCATTTTCCTTAAACATATTTGATGAAAAAACTTTCCAATAAAAATTACTTTTCCGCCACATTAGTCTCTCATTGTGTTAATGATATTTTTCCTCTCATTACCAGTGTCAGGATTGACCCATATGAAGGATTTTTGAGGAGCGGGAATTATCCTGTTCTGACAGTGTTCTCTGCTGGTCATGCTTTGCATGTTTTCATCAACGGTCAATTATCAGGTGGGCAGCACAACCAAACCAAACCAAGCCAAGCCTTAAGTCCCATCAAATGGGGTCGGCTACATGAATTCTTCTTCTCCACGTGACCCTATCAATGCATTGGATATTATTGGTGTATTCAATGCTTTTTTTTTTTTTTGGTGGGGGGGGGGGGGGGGGGGGGGTGGATCTGGGTGGATTTGTCAAGGGCTATATGCTTAGTTAAATCCCCCTAAGGGTCTATTTGATTAGAAATAAATAAATGTAGGAAAGTGAAAGTGGAAGTGAAAGAAAATATTTATATATTAAAAAAAAAAAAAGATAGTGAAGTGAATTGACGAAAAAGAAATACAAAAGAACAACATACTTCTCTCTCTCTCTCTCTCTCTCTCACACACACACACACACACACAAATCAAGGAAATAGAGAGCAAGTAAGAATTCTGGTTATAAGTAACTACTTTTATGAACAAATTTAAGCTTTCGTATATTTTCTTGTGTTTTTTGCAAGAAACTAAAAGCTCAGTTACCATGCTAATATGAGTTGTACAAGAAAGTTAATTTTCTGTTAACTTCCTCCACTTTCATGTTAAACAAACTTAGAAAAAGTTTATTTTTTTTTCATTTCCCTCACTTTCCAATACTTTCATCCTAACCAAACTTAGCCTAAGTTAGTAGCACCTAGTAAAATTTCTTGAAGTCATTACAATAGATTATTATGATCTTGAAATCTAGCTCATGTAATAAAGCATACACAATTGATGCCATTCTTCCTTGATCTTGATCTTGATCTTGTTTCCTTTCAGAAAGTCGGACTACTTTCTGCAACAAGTTTATATCTGGACAACTTCTACTAATATCCTTCTTAAATTTTCGGTCCTACTTTTGGCAGGAACTGCTTATGGAAGTTTAGAAGACCCAAAATTAACATTTAGTGATGGTGTGAATCTGAGAGGTGGTATAAACAACATTGTCCTGCTAAGCATTGCTGTTGGTCTCCCGGTTTGTTTTTTCTCTCTGTCTCTCATGCACACACATAGAAACTTTGCATGTGCACAAGAACGGAAGACTCAGACAAATAATATTCTACATAACAAAATTCTACTTAACAAACGTGTTTGGTGCTAGTCTGAAGTTAATTTCTGTGCTTTTTGGCTGCCTTTGTTATGAGCAGAATATTGGCCCACATTTTGAGACATGGAATGCCGGCGTTCTTGGCCCAGTTTCACTGAATGGTCTAAATGAAGGGAGGAGGGACCTATCATGGCAAAATTGGTCTTACAAGGTTTTTCTTGAAATATTTTTCAATCTTATTTCATCTCTCTACATACTAGATAGTTTTTTTGACCTCGTGCTCTTAATCAGATTGGTCTAAAAGGAGAAGCATTGAGTCTTCATTCACTCAGTGGAAGTTCCTCTGTTGAGTGGGTTGAAGGTTCTTTATTAGCACAAAGGCAGTCACTGACATGGTACAAGGTGAGATTGTCAGCCAAGGCTTCTCTCTTACTTATCTTCACTTTTCTTGCAAACAAAAATCATTCACATTGTGTTTGGATTATGGATTTGGGTAGTGATTTGGAAAGAAAAAGGAAAAGTTCAGGAAAATGGAGAAAAATTTAACTTATATTTCATTCATGTTTCCTGTGCCTTTCATTTTCCCTTTCCCTCTCTTTTTCTAAATCCTTATCCAAATCCATCATCTAAACACAGCCCAAATAAGAAATGTTGTGCATCATGCATCTGAAGTGAATATTTTCTATGCAATAATACTTCAACAGAACAGCATGCATCTAAATTCCACTTAAAAAACCTTCTTTTACTTGGGCTTCTAAAGCTAGAATTGACGTTTTCTTTTCATGCTTCCAGACCACTTTTAATGCTCCTGATGGAGATGAACCTTTGGCTTTGGATATGGATAGCATGGGGAAAGGTCAAATATGGTTAAACGGGCAAAGTGTTGGACGCTACTGGCCTGGATACAAAGCTTCTGGTACTTGTGGTGCCTGTAATTATACTGGTTGGTTTGATGAGAAGAAATGCCTAAATAATTGCGGTGAGGCTTCCCAAAGATGGTAAGTCAAAAGCAACTTGCGGTGGAACTTTCTTAGGACCACTGCTTATCAATAATGGAGTAGTCTAAAAATAATTGCACTACACATGGGAAACTTTTGGGTGCAAGTCTGACACACAAGAAAGGACTTGTAACACAAGAAAGGATTTGCACCAAACACATTACAGACTTGCAGCTCATGAAAATGCAATTTTTTTTTTTTTTTTTTTTTTCCCACTGTTCAATTGATTTTGGATTTCCCAACTTTCTTCTCCCACAAAATAAAATAGTCAACTGACTAACCAGTGGGTGATAATTTCAGGTATCATGTACCTCGTTCGTGGTTGTATCCTGCAGGGAATTTGTTGGTTGTGTTTGAAGAATGGGGTGGAAACCCTTATGGAATTTCTTTAGTGAAGAGAGAAATAGAAAGTGTATGTGCTGATATATTTGAGTGGCAGCCAACTTTAGTGAATTGGCAGATGCAAGCCTCTGGTAAAGTTAATAAACCTCTAAGACCTAAAGCTCACTTGTGGTGTGCCCCTGGTCAGAAGATCTCGTCAATTAAATTCGCTAGCTTCGGAACGCCAAAAGGGGCTTGTGGAAGCTTCAGTCAGGGGAGCTGTCATGCTTATCATTCTTATGACGCTTTTGAAAAGGTATACTTATATGTTGCATTAAGTTGTGCCTTCTTTTTGTATAGTTAATGAGTTTGTGTCGTTGACTTGGTTTATGAAAATCCTTTATTGGTTTAACTGGATTAGGAAATCAGTGTATAATTAATTTAATATTTAAAAAAAAAAAAAAAAAGCACTCAACTATTTCTATAAACTTCGTGATTTATCCAAGTCTCTGCAAATTTCTTTATGATCCCATCCTTCAACCCAAATGAAGGGTTTTCCCGAAAAATGTTGAATACTGTCTCATCACCAACTGCAAATGACTTTTATATTTTTTTCACCTGTTAGACAGACCTTGAGATTTGTCTGAATCACAATTTGGAATTAATTTAATTAAAGTTCATGAAGCAATCATGTTATAGGAGAATTTAAGGACATTCAGTGAAGAGTTTTATTATCCAATGACTTAATTCATTAATCTGTTATTGCAGTACTGCATTGGGCAGCAATCATGCTCGGTACCTGTGGTGCCTGAGGCTTTTGGAGGAGATCCGTGTCCAAATGTCATGAAGAAACTTTCTGTGGAAGCCGTTTGCAGCTGATGATACACAACACAGAAAACATGAAAAGAAGGTCCTACTTTTGTTCTTTAACACCCTTCATACAAATTCACAAATAAGTTTTTATTAAATTCATCAAAGATCGAGGCAAGCATTTTTTGGTTTTGCCAGGGTGAAGTTGTAGAACGTACAAAACACCATTTGGTTCAAAACCCATATAAATTATGGAGATGATTATGAGGTTTTTTGTACATAAAATAGCTATTGTCTGTTAGAAGCACGTTGAGACACGGTAAAATCGTCCATGTGCATATGTTTAATTGCTTCATTAGTCTTGAAGACAGACATGTAAGCTCTTGGCTTTCATTGAGTTCAGAATTTTGTTTTCTTATGGACCTTTCTTCCCTGGAAGCATTGTTTCATTGCTTTGGAATTGTAATAAACATCAAGCTTCTCAATTTTTGTCTGAAATTGACTTGGCATTTGTATTGTGCTTGAATTTATCAGATAAAAATTAGACTGTATTGAGATCATTGTTTGAGATGGTATGGTCATGTGCATCATATGTTAATTAACATAATTGCAAGAACTAAAGAGGAAAGATTTCAATCCATGTGAAGGGTGATGAAAGAAATAGAGGAAGGTGAAGGATGGCAAGGGTTGATTTTATACTGGACATGATACCTAACCTAACTGGAGATATGACCTCAAATATTATATTAATTGAGCTTGTTCACATGATAAGAATTTTGATATTGTTTCTATGTTTCATTCTTGAACTCCAATTTGTTTTATGGTCTTGTCAATGAGGCCATTGGTTAAGAATGTTCGAACTAGTTGCTCTGCTATTTTTTGCACATCCCAAAATGGAAATAGTAGTACAATCATGTACACCAAAGAGAAAAATTACAAAATTTATGTGATTTAGCATAATTTGTCTACATCCATGGGAAAGAAATAATTCACTAAACTATAGAGAATACAACTATGAGACCAAAAACACACAAAACACGACACCAATACTTTGGTAATGAAACAATACCAAGCGTAATTGAGTCCCAAAGTCGTCATATTTTTCTCTCTCTTATCTCTCCTAACGCTGTGTTTGATTGGAAGATTTAGAGAGAGATTTGGAAAAGAAAAAGGAAAATGTGTGTAAAACTCAGTGAAATATAGATATAGTTTATTCACATTTCATCTAATTTTTTTCTTTCTCTTTTCAAATCTCTCTTCAAATCTTTCAACCAAACACAACATAAATGTCTACTTCCCTTTCAATTTCACACCTCTATCCCTAGTTTTCTATTTATTGGCAAACCATAGAAATTCTAGTCTCATATAATTAATAAAACTCGACACATTGCATTCCTAGTGAATTCAAGATTGTATAACCTAATCCAAATAAATACATACTAAAAAAAAATCAATTATTGTATGGATCCCATAGAATACGAAACATACACTAACTGAGAGGGTAATTTATGAGTAAATTAGGCCGAGTTGGGTAATGGGCCGTTCTATGGGCCATAGTAAGAAGGGCTTAGTAAGTGGACCGTAGTCCAGGTGTTAGCTCGGTCCAGGTATGGAAGTGACCTAGCAAGGGTTAGCTCGGTCCGGGAATAATCATGGTCGCCACGGTCAGAGTAGATAGTTAGCCCGGTCCAAGAGAGCTCTGCCGTTAGCTCGGTCACCACACTCAGAGCGGTAACAGTTAGCTCGGTCATACCATATTGAGCCGAAGTGTGTTGAGCTTTCCTCAGAACCCTGCTATTGGTTAGCTCGGTCCAAGCTCGTTGTGGTTAGCGCAGACTCGGACAACCCAGTTGGAATATGTCAAACCGAGGTACACGCAGTGAAAGGAAGAACCGAGCTAGGGGGAGCTCGGTCTAGTCTGCGGCTTTAGCATGGCCATGTTATCTCGGCTGTAACATCCAACCATGGTAAAACCATCTTACTTGGTTTAAGCAGTGAGGGGGGTGTTGAAAGATAAGCATTATCTTTCAGGAATGTGATTCCTAGGAAGACTCTACATGGAGGAGTAAGAGTCTTACTAGGATTGTGCCATGCGAAACCTATAAAAGCTCATAACATCACCTATGGAGAGGTAACACAACTTTGATTTCCGAATACACAGAGTTTTTTGCCTATTTGTCTATTTTGCTGACTTACGCATCGGAGAGGTATCCGGCACACACCCGCCGGCTAGCTCACGTTTGTGTTTTCAGGGAGTAAAGTGACGTCGTACAGAGGAGTGCAGACTTGATCAACAGGATTATATGAGGAAGAATATTTCTTGCTCGTACAATTTGCACCGTTTGTGAGAAAATCAGACAAAGAACAAAACCTCTTGATCAAGTTCCGTCGCTAGTTGAATGGTGCACAATGAAGATTTGCTATAGTCCGCCATCAACGGACAAACCCCAGAGGGGGATGGGAGGCGCAAAGGTTTGCCTTCCATCCCCCCCATGGCAGATCTGGAGCCCCAGCGACAGAATCCCCGGAGGGATGCGAGGGTAAGGCGGGGTAACAACCCCCGTCGCTCATCAAGTCCCGATAAACAGAGGCGGAGGATCGACTCCCAAATTTTGGAGGACTGAGTAAAGAAGCAGAACGAGTTAATCAGGAGAATGGCGGCGGACATGGAGTTGATTAAGCGCTAGATAAAAGGGAAATGGGTGGCGACAGGAGAGGGGCGCAAAAGTAATACGCCCCCTTGCCACTCCGAAGATCGTGGTAAGCAAACCACACCGTCTCAAGTAGAGAGTAAAAGCCTCTGGACAGGTGACACTCAATCAAGGTCTTCCAGGACTCGTTACTCCAGGTCTGAGAGAACGAGAACATTGAGGTCTTACACTGAGGGAAGCATCGATTGACCCTCACATACGCACTAGACATCATCCAGGCAAACGGAGTTGCTTAGGTCGTCCGACTTACGAACTGTGTTTGATGAAAGGGCACGACGGAAGGAGGATGCCAGGGCACGCGACCTGCACAGAGTTTCAGCCCTTCTGTGGTTGGCTCCTCGGACGCATGGAAGCGTCGAGGTTGGAATGCCAATACTGCACCTTGCCTACGAACCAACAGATAAAGCACTGGCAAGACTACATAGCTCGCCGTTTGTTCCGCGATTGAGAATGCACCATTACCTTCAAGCTTCATCCAGCCTAAATTTACCACGTACGAGGGGAAGACAGACCCTTACATGCACCTAAGCCACTTTCGCCAGGTCATGGCAGTATACCGGCAGGACGAAGCTTTGATGTGCATCCTATTCCTATCCAGCCTTGGCGACCTAGGTTTAACCTGGTTCGAAAGGCTACCAGAAGGCAGCATAGCCTTCTGGGCGGAATTAGCAAAGGCGCTCGTAACATGGTTCAGAACGAGCACCAAGACGCCAGTGGAGATCGATCAGCTACTCTCCATTGACATGGGCGACAAGGAAACATTGAGATCCTACAACAGTCGCTACTGGGAGACGTTCAACCAGATAGGGGACTGCCCTACCAATCTCGCCATCGCACAATACAAAAGAAGACTTCCAGTCGGAAACAGATTGAGGGATTCGATTACTATGACTCCACCCCTCACGATGGAAGCCTTGATGGAGAGAGTGCACCAACATATTCAGGTGGAGGAGGATGACGCCCGTGCCAAGGCAAAATCTGGTGCAACGGCAACACCAGATAAGAAGGCTACGGCAAAAATCAACACGGTAGAACGTCCAAGCAAGAATGGACGAGGCAGGCGAGACAACGAAGAGGACCGAGATAAAAGATGGTTGAGAGTTCGCACTGCCATTACCACGGTATTCAAGAAACCAATCTACCGAATTCCGAGCGAGATACGCTATGAACCTTTCGTCAAATGGCCAGCTAAATTGGGAGAGGCACAGAAGGACTACGACGAAAGATCTCGGTGCACCTTCCATAAGGAAAAGGGGCACCGCACTGAAAACTGCACGCCGTTGAGACAGCATCTGGAGGAGTTAGTGGCAGCTGGTCACCTGGATTGGTACATCGAAGGAGGAATGTAGCCAGCCCCCCAAAACCACGATCACCCAGACAGAACACCGATTGACGCCCCACCTAAAGGCGTGATAAACGTAATACATGAGGTATTCGAGCCTGAGCGAGTATGTGAGCTCAGGGAAATAATAAAAAAGGCTGAGCACTTAAGGGAGGTATTAAGTGCGCAGCCCACCATTAAAAAGGGAAAAACAGAGGCCACGAACGTCATGTCTTTTTCAAACAAAGACTTGGCAAGGATATATTGCCCTCACAATGATGCACTGGTCGTCACTCTCTGCATCAAGGATTACAACGTCAAGCGAATCTTGATCGACCAAGAGAGCTCATGTGAGATAATGTATTACGAAACCTTCAAACAATTGAAACTGGAAGACAAAGACTTGGCACCTGCCGTATCTCCCCTGATCGGATTCAACTCAATGCTAGAGTGGCCAGTGGGCAAGATTCTTCCCAGTTAGAGCAGGAAGCATGACGAAACAAGTGGAATTCTGGGTATTAAAAGTCCCTTCCACTTACAACATAATCTTGGGGAGGACATGGCTGTATGCCATGCGATCGATAGCGTCAACCTACCATCAAGTAATGCGGTTTCCTAACGAAGCCGGAATAATTGAAGAGGTCTATAAAGACCAAATTATGTCCAAACAATGCTTCGTCACAGTAAATGGCAGCCGAGCTGCCAAAGGGTTTGTTCAGATGGTGGAAGAACTCGAGAGTAATGAATTGTTTACGGATGTTGGCAAAGCCGCTGAACAAAAGGCAGTGGAAGACTTGTTACAGGTAAGAATAGATGAAAAGAACCCGGATAAGTTCTTTTTGCTTGGCTCATCTATGTCCAGCATTGAGAGAATAGAGGTCATGGAATTCTTGACCTCTAACATCGAAGTGTTTGCCTGGACGCCGTATGACATGCCTGGCATTGACCCAAGCTTCATCTGTCACCAATTGAATGTCCACCCAACTGCCAAACCAATTATACAGCGCACTCGTAGATTGGTACTCCACCATGCCGAGATAGTGGCGGAAGAAGTAAAAAACCTTCTAGCTATCAGAGAGGTACACTACCCCAGATGGATCTCCAATACAATAGTGGTACCTAAGAAGAATGGAAAATGACGTGTCTGTGTGGACTACAAAACAGTCAACAAGGCATGCCCAAAGGATATCTTTCCTCTACCACGGATAGACCAACTGGTAGATCTGATGGCAGGACACAATCGTTTTAGCTTTCTTGATGTGTACAGAGGGTACCATCAGATCGCCATGTATGAGTCAGACCAGGAGGTTACATCTTTTACGACGCCAAGAGGACTATATTGTTACAAGGTCATGCCCTTTGGCCTTAAGAACGCGGGGGCAACATTCCAACGGATGGTCACCAAGATGTTCGAACCATTGTTAGGCAGAACAATGGAAGCCTACATCGACGACATGGTGGTCAAGAGCAAGAATAAAAATGACCATCTCAGGGACCTAGGTGAGATGTTTCAGATCCTGAAGAAGCACAAACTACGCCTTAATGCATCCAAGTGTGCGTTCGGTGTAGGATCTGGCAAGTTCCTAGGCTTCCTAGTGACCAACCGAGGTATGGAAGCAGACCCCTCTCAAATCAAAGCAATTTAGGAACTAGAGAGACCCAACTCTGTAAAAGAAGTATAGCATCTCACCGGCATGGCAGCCGCGCTAAACCGTTCATAAGTCGGTTGTCAGACAGATGTCGACCATTTTTTCAAGCATTAAAGGCTAAGTTTGAGTGGGATGAAGAATTCGACCGCGCCCTTGAAAGTTTGAAAGAATACACGTTTTCTCCACCGCTGCTAGTGACCCCAATACCTGGAGAAGAAATATTTTTGTACCTGGCAGTCTCACAGCACGCAATTAGCGCAGTGTTGGTCCGAGCGGAAGGAATCCAACATCTGCCCATCTTTTATGTCAGCAAGACATTGCTGGGCGCAGAAACCAGGTACTTACCATTGGAAAAACTTGCCTTAGCCTTGATGATGGCCTCAAGGAAGTTGTCGCACTACTTTCACGCCCACACAATAATCATCCTCATAGCTTTTTCATTAAAAGCTTTGTTTGAGAGGGCGAACTTTTCTGGACGAGTCTTGAAGTGGGCAGTCGAGTTGGGACAGTTCGACATCAAGTTCCAACCCAGAACCGCGATAAAAGCCCAAGCCTTGGCAGACTTTGTCGCAGAATTCACCCAAGGAAGTCATCATGTCTGCCTAGTCGACCTGACTGATACAACTGAACTAGGGTTGGAAGTTGACGTCGGAATAGCGCAACCCCTGGTGCAAGATACCCAGTCAGACCTTAAGGCAGACCAGAGTAAAGTAAGGGAGGAAGAAGCAAACCATGCTACACCAAGCCAAGACTCACCAACAAATAAAGACTTGGTACAATCAGATAGCGAGGGGCAAAAAGCAAGTATGGACCTTGAAGAAAACACTAGCAACACTCTTGATCCCAAGGCATCATCTGATCCCTCCACTTGCTGGAAACTGTTCGTTGGAGAGATGTGGAAGCTCTTCGTGGATGGAGCGTCCAACAGGCACGGTGCAGGATTAGGCATAGTCCTCATCTCACTAGATGGCCTAATGGTGGAGCAAGCAGTCAGCCTTGGCTTCCCAGCATCAAACAACAAAGCGGAATATGAAACGCTTCTGGCAGGCTTAAAATCAGCATCCTACATGAAGGCCACCGAGTTAATGGTTTACAGTGACTCACAGCTGGTGGTAAACCAAATTTCAGGTGACTACGAGGCAAAGGATGACAGGATGGCTAAGTACCAAGAGTTAGTCAGAAAAGAGATCAAGAAATTTGAAGTAGTGTAGATAGAGCAGATCGGCAGGGAAGAAAACAGTAGAGCGGACGAACTAGCAGGCTTCGCTTCAATGGTAGATACCTCCATCCCTCATCCATTGCTGATTGACTACCTACCAAGACCAAGCATTGAAGAACCTGAAGTAGAAGAGGTACGTTGTGCTGAACTAGGCCCTTCGTGGATGGATCCCATCATATTGTTCCTAAAAGATGGCGTCTTATCGGAAGAAAAGAAAGAGGCCAACAAAATAAGAGCAAAGTCGCAGCGATTTTGGCTCTCCTCATTAATGGCCTTGTTCAAGAAATCCTTCACAGGACCTTACCTAAAGTGTGTCCATCCCAGCAAGGTCGAAGCATTCCTGTTCGAAATTCATGAAGGCGTATGAGAAAGCCATCAAGGAGGAAGATCATTGGCTTACAGAGCAATTTCGTAATGATATTGGTGGCCATACATGCAAGCAGATTCAAAGAAGTATGTCAAGAAGTGCGAGAAATGTCAGAAGTTCGCACACCAAATACATCAGCCAGCCAGAGAACTCCTACCATTGACAAGCCCATGACCCTTTGCAATATGGGACTTGGACATAGTAGGACCACTTTCAACGGCACCCGACAACAGAAAGTTCTTCCTCGCAGCAACAGACTACTTCACAAAGTGGGTGGAGGCAGAAGCATTGGCATCAATCAAGGAGAAGGATGTGAAAAAATTCGTCTGACAGAATATCATCACTCGGTTCGGCATACCAAAAGCTCTAATATCGGGCAACGACACTCAGTTCAACGGCAAAATCTTTAAAGGCTTTTGTGAAGAGTACAAGATAGAATTCTACAACTCTACACCAGCATACCCCCAAGCAAATGGCCAAGCAGAAGCATCAAACAAAGTTGTCCTTGATGGATTGAAGAAAAGATTAGAGAAAGCAAAGGGCAAGTGGGCTGAGGAGCTTTCCCACGTTTTATGGGCTTACCGTACCACACCTCGGCGGTCTACTGGCGAAACACCCTTTTCCTTGGCATATGGCATGGAAGTAGTAATCCCACTGGAAGTTGGCCTCCCCACAATTAGAAGTGAAAATTTTGATCCAGACTTAAATGGAGAAGCCATAGCACCGGAGCTTGATCTTGCGGAAGAAAAAAGAGAAAGAGCATTGGTTCACATTGCCTCGTACCAGCAAGAGTTGTCCAGAAAGTATAACAAAACAGTACATCCAAGACAATTCAAAATCGGAGATTAGATACTGCGCAAAGTAATGGGAAACACCTTGGTACCCAGAGATGGCAAGTTAGGGCGTAATTGGGAAGGACCTTACAAGGTGGTTGGATTAGCAGGAAAATGGGCATACCACTTAGAAGAAAAGGACAGCAAAGCCATTCCCAGGCCATGGAACACTGCCAATCTCAAACTATTTTATTTTTAGCTTTTATTTCAAGTATCTGTAATTTTTTCTTTCTCAATAAAACAAGTAGTTTTTTTTCGACATAGTTGTTTCCTTCTGTAAAAGATTGTTTTAGTGAGTTAGGAGCACTGTATGCATAGTTGGTCGAAATAACCAACTTTGCACTCTCTTCAGCTAAGATTAGGATCAGTACTGAAGAAGTTGGCTGGAAAAACCAACACTCCTCCTAAGCCCAGGATAAAGATCCAGGCTGCAGGACGTTTGGTCGAAATAACCAAACACTTTACTCTAGGTTGGCAGAAATAACCAACGTAGAGGTTGGCTGGAAAAACCAACATCCCTCCTAAGCCCAGGATAAGGATCCAGGCTGCAGGACTTTTGGTCGGACTAACCAAATACTTTACTCTAGGTTGGCAGGAATAACCAACCTAGAGGTTGGCTGAAAAAACCAACACTCCTCCTAAGCCCAGGATAAGGATCCAGGCTGCAGGACGTTTGGTCGGACTAACCAAACACTTTACTCTAGGTTGGCAGGAATAACCAACCTAGAGGTTGGCTGAAAAAATCAACACCCCTCCTAAGCCCAGGATAAGGATCCAGGTTGCAAGACGTTTGGTCGAAATAACCAAACACTTTACTCTAGGTTGGCAGGAATAACCAACTTAGAGGTTGGCTGGAAAAACCAACAACCCTCCTGAGCCTAGGATAAGGATCTAGGCTGCAGGACGTTTGGTCGGAATAACCAAACATTTTTCTCTAGGTTGGCAGGAATAACCAAATTAGAGGTTGGCTGGAAAAACCAACACCCCTCCTAAGCCCAGGATAAGAATTCAGGCTGCAAGACGTTTGGCAGGAATAACCAAACACTTTCACCTAGGGTTGGCAGGAAAAACGAACTTTTAGCTCTCTTAAGCCGAGATAAGGATCTAGGCTGAAGAGGTTGGCTGAAAAAACCAACACTTATTGTTCTTCAGCCGAGATAAGAATCTAGGCTGAAGAGGTTAGCTGAAAAAACCAACACTTATTGTTCTTCAACCGAGATAAGAATCTAAGCTGAAGAGGTTGGCTGGCAAAAACCAACACTTAGTACTCTTCACCCGAGATTAGGATCAAGGTGGAAGAGTGGTTGACCGGAATACAACTTTTTGAGATCTTCAGCTAAGGTCAAAACCGAAGCTGAAGAGGTTGGCAGGTATGGCCAGGTTAGATTGCAAAGGTAAAACTGGGATAAAAGTATCTCGGCCAAAGAATGTTATACTTCATTCAAATTACAGTTAGAAAGTTACATGCATGGCAGTTAACTGAAATAACAGTTAGAACAAAAGAGACTTCATTGATCATACAAAGTCAAAATACAGAGGGGGGGACTTCGGCCCGGTTACAGTCTCTCTTTCCAAAAGGCAAAAAAGAAGAAAAGTACATAGTCAAGCAAACAGATCATCTAAGTCAGCATCTAAAACCACTCGGTCTTCGCCCAGATGTAGCTCGGTTGTGGCAACCACATTTTGGTTAAGCTCGATTAGAGGCATAGCATCGGACACAGCTGGCAAAGGTGGGATGGAGACCTCTGGAGTTAGGGAGGTAGACTAGCGACCGGATTGAGTGTTGTCTTCTAGAGCTTCATCTTCATCCTCTTCCTCCAGAAATTGTTGCTGAATGGTAGCAACATACTTCGCCAGTGAGCTCGGTATGAAATATGAAGGAGGATTGAAGATCTCGGTCTCAGGTCCATGACCGAGCTGTGCCACAGCTCCTCTCCACCCGCATTTAAAGAACAGGTCCTTCGCAGCTTCACACTGCTTGATGTACAGGGCTTCGCCTTCTTTGAAACCACAGTCCTCCGCATCCTCCAGCTTCTTCTCAAGCTTTGTTATTTCGGCATTCTTTTTTCCTTCAAGCTTGGCCAGCTCGCGCAAATATTTATCTTTCATCACGGCCAGGGCCTTTTGTTTATCAGCATCAACTGAGGTAACTAGCCCGGTGAGTCGAGCCATCTCAGCCTCTAGCTCGGCCGTCTTCTGTTGGGTCTCTTTTAGCTCGACTGCCTTTTCATTAGCCTCGGCCATGGCCTGCCTGGTGGTTTTTCGAAGTTCTAACACTCCCTTGTGAGCGATGTGGTTTTTCTGTATGGCCTGCAAAATGATGGTAAAACAATTTTCAGTAAAATCGAGCCAAAAGTCGTAAGAATTTCTGAAAAATAAGCGAAGGAGCAACTTACCAGCACCATTAATTTTGTGGACGAACGAAGGGCCTTTAGTTCGGTTAAGTGGTCGTGGTGCCTAATGTCGGTTGGAAGGCAAACACCTTTAGCAAGGTTGAAGGCCATCAAGTGGTCTTTTTCTGCGACCACTAAATCAGAATCCGTGATAGCGCGATTCTGAAATGTGATCTTGTGTACCCACTTTGAGGAGCTAGCTCAGTCTGTGCGCTTAGGTAGAGGGCTTGGTGAAGTAGTTCGAGGAACCATGGTTTCATCCTCGTCGACAAGGCGTGACTTGGTTATGGAAGTCCGAGCACGCTTGCTTGGACGAGATGATGAGGGCTGAGTGGTTAGTAAGGCCACCACGGTCTCTTGTGGTTGGTTTGCTGGTGGTACCTCGACTTGGTTTGTTTCGGTTAGAATGGCTCTCACTGCTCTTTTCTTGGCCATTTCTTGTTTGGCAGTTAGTGGGATGAGATTGATTTGAGGCAAGGATGGATCTGGCTCTAGGGAAGGTTCAAGGAGGAAATCGGTCACTCTGGTCTTCCTGCGGCTGCTATATCGGTAGGTCGGTTCGAAATTCAATAGCTCGGCCCAGCCTCTGTTTGGATATCGGAGTGCGGTACGAAGTACGTTTAAGTTTGGGTAGCTGTACTAAGACTTGAGGAAATTCAAATCTGCATGAAGTAAGGAGAATACGGTTAGTTCAGTTCAGGAAGTGAAAACCGAAGTAAAGAAAAGCATGCAATAAAGCCGAGGTAACCTTACCTGCTACACCCTTGTTCCAATTTATTCTGTGGCCAGGGATCTGGGCTTGATGGTTTTCAAAGTTCCCAGATACCCCAAGAAATCATCATCATTCACATCTTTATCCGGGGTATCCTTCATTATTTTTTCACACCGACGCCTTATTCTTAAATAGTAAACCCAGCCATCTTCGGCCGATCCTATGGAGTATTAATGGAAGAGCTCGGCCAGACCGAGATTAAGGCCAGCCCGGCGGTTTAGCTCGGCAATGCCGTTTATTATGCGATAAGAATTGGTGGAAAGTTGGGTAGGGCAGAGCTTGGTTTGTCTAAAAAATTCACAAAGAAGGGGTTGTACAGGGAATCGCAGGCCGCACTCTACGATGGAAATAATGTTAAAAGGGACAAAGCCTTGTTTTCCCAAGGGGACAGTGTCTAGTTCGGCTAGTGAAAAGTGGACATCGTCTGGGATTTGGTAGTCCTTACGGAATTCGGCTATGGCCCCTGGTGAGTTTACTAAAAACCTATATTTACCCATTGATTGTTAAATTATCAATAAATTAGCTGAAGGATTAGCTCGGTCAAGAAAAGGCGCCTAGTAGCTCGGTTGAGCAATCAGAGGAGTGCCTGGCCAATCTAAGTCTGCAAAGTAAAAAAGAAAGGTGTTAAGCACTGATCACTGGACCGTGCTACAAAAAACAAGGGCAAGATAAATGAAGTCCTAGCTCGGCTACGCAAGATGTTATAAGTTTTTAGCTCGGTTTGAGCAAGGGGCTTTTTAGCCTAGTTGAGCCTTTGGGGCAACATCCTTAGTAAGCTGGTTTAACCCCAAGTTGTAGCTCGGTCGAAAGTTAAGACTTTCTAAGTACGGCATTGCGCAAATCTTGTACGGTTCGATTGCTCGGTTAGATGAAGCTAAATGTACCTAACCTACGGAAACTACAAGTATGGCGTGGGTTTTAGTTCGAATGTTGAGCGTGGCTAGGCTTGCACCTAATGCAAACAATATCCTAGTTCAGTTGGGATGTGATTTTGGATCAAATACAGTGTTTTTTCACACTATTCATGAATGCAGTGGTTCTATCACAAGGTTTTCCCAAAAAACTGAAAGTGAAAGTGGCGTATGTTTTGAAAAACGTACAAATACGTGTGTTGTGTATTACAAAACAGATGTAAAATCAACAAAAAGGAAATAAGATTGGGTTACTTACAAATTTGAAGACGAGCTGATGAAGATCAAAGCCACGAGAGAAAGCTCATTGTAGGCACTATGTTTGGGAAATATGGAGGTTCGGAAAGAGAGAGAAGGAGATGAATAATGGAATGAATGATTCAAAACGAAGGGGTGTTTTGTGTAGAGGGAAAGACAAAAAGGGGGGACTGTTCAAAATACACGAAGTATGAAGACGGCGTGATAGTTACGCTGAGCCAATGACAGTTTGCCACGTGGCCATGGAATGGGAAGCGGTTCAGTACAGCAACCAAAGAGACGTTTTGATCGGACGTGTTAAAATAGCCTGGTGTGAATTTAGCTCGGTTGGAATGCTAAAGTTTTTAGCTCGGCTGGTACAGGTAATCCCAATCATGCTGCGCAGATGGAATTAAGAGGCAATTGAGAGGGTAATTTATGAGTAAATTGGGCTGAGCTGGGTAATGGGCCGTTCTATGGGCCATAGTAAGAAGGGCTTAGTAAGTGGACCGTAGTCCAGGTGTTAGCTCGGTCCAGGTATGGAAGTGACCTAGCAAGGGTTAGCTCGGTCCGGGAATAATCATGGTTGCCACGGTCAGAGTAGATAGTTAGCTCGGTCCAAGAGAGCTCCGCCGTTAGCTCGGTTTCTACACTCAAAGCGGTAACAGTTAGCTCGGTCATACCATATTGAGCCGAAGTGTGTTGAGCTTTCCTTAGAACCCTGCTATTGGTTAGCTCAATCCAAGCTCGTTGTGGTTAGCGCGGACTCGGACAACCCAGTTGGAATATGTCAAACCGAGATACACGCAGTGAAAGGAAGAACCGAGCTAGGGGGAGCTCGGTCTAGTCTGCGGCTTTAGCATGGCCATGTTATCTTGGTTGTAACATCCAACCATGGTAAAACCATCTTACTTGGTTTAAGTAGTGAGGGGGGGTGTTGAAGAATAAGCATTATCTTTCAGGAATGTGATTCCTAGGAAGACTCTACATGGAGGAGTAAGAGTCCTACTAGGATTGTGCCATGCGGAACCTATAAAAGCTCATAACATCACCTATGGAGAGGTAATGCAACTTTGATTCCCGAATACGCAGAGCTTTTTGTCTATTTGTCTATTTTGATGACTTAGGCATCGGAGAGGTATCCGGCACACACCCACCGGCTAGCTCACGTTTGTGTTTTCAGGGAGTAAAGCGACGTCGTACGGAAAAGCGCTGACTTGATCAACAGGATTATACGAGAAAGAATATTTCTTGCTCGTACACTAACAATCTTTATATTGATTTGAATTCTGCAAACTACATTGAAAACAACTAATGCTGATGTCAATTATGCAAATCCGTCACACTTCGCATCAAGATGGTAACACCCATATATACTGTATTTGGTTGGGAGATTTGAAAAGAAATTTGGAAAGAAAAAGAGAAAAGATAGGTGAAATACATTTCACCTAGTTATATATGCCTTTTCTCTTTCCATTTTTAAATCACTTCTCAAATTTCCTAACTCAACACAGCATTAAGGTGTTAGACTAATGTGATTCCATCTCTCTGCGCGCAGTGCTAGAGAAATCACCGTACTAATCAGACCTAGAGTGACAACTCCACTTTGTCACAACATTCTTATAAACCTGTATAGGTTAAAAATCATGTCTAATAAATGAAATTGGGGGTGTTTGTTTCAGCTTTTCAGAGCCAACTTATGGCTTTTAGCTTTGAAAAAGTTATTTTGAACTATTTGGTTAAACTTATTTCAAACAGCTTCTGATTCTAACAGCTTATTTTAACTCAAAAAAACTGATTCTGAAAAGCTGCTCACCCCTTGCTTCTGATTATCAGCTTCTGCTGTGGACATGTTAATTTATGATTATATTCTTAAATTTTTTTATTTTTTATTTTTTTAAAAATAGAAAAATGCTCAAATGGACTATAGATTATTATTATTATTTTTTATGAGAAATGTAGACAAACAAAAAATAAAAATTAATTGAAAAAGCTATTTCACAGCTTATTTAACAAACACTACTCAGCAACTTAAATCTATAATCCAACAGTTAAACCATACAGATTAATAACTTCTGATTAAAGTCATAATTTATAATATGTTAAGTTATAATTTATAAGCTGTTTTAACAGTTACACCAAACGGGGCCATTGTTGTCTAATTGACTCCACCTATAACTAAAACTCAAGTTGCACCCACTGGTGATTAATGTTCTTGATCAACCCTGATCATTCACGATCAAACCTAATCGCCTTTAATCAATCTTGATCTCTACAAATTGTGTTCAATCCTGTCAATTTATTTAGAATATAAAAATTTTGATCATAATGACGAAATCGCAATGTTGAAAACTTTACACTATGTTTGGATATTTAGGAGAGAAAAGAAAAGAATGGCCTACTTGATCAAGAAAAGAAAAGAAGGGCCCTAAACCCTAATTCTAACCTCTTCATTTTTAAAAACATACACTTGCCATTTTCTTTTTGGAGACCAGTCCAAAACCAAACCTTTTTTTTAAAATTTGGTTGTAGTTGGATTCTATATATACATGAATAATTCACTTTAATTCTTAAAATTTCAGAACCGTTAAAATCAATTCAAATCTTGAATTTACATAAGATTGAGCCAATCCAAACCATATACACCCTTATTGATTAAGATATAACTAGCAACTTCTCAAACGATAAAATTTCTAGTCATCAACTTTGATTTTTCATTTTTTTTTTAATTGACCTATTTGTATTGCCATCAAGAAGCCACTCTCAATATTTGATGACAAGTGTTATTTTCACACTCAGAACATAGGTTTTCTGTGCATACACAAATTTTTTTTTTTTTTGTGCATACACTAATTAATTTTTTTTCTTCCTCAAAACATACATATTTATATGTAAAAAATATAAAAAATTACCTATAAATCTTATCTAGAGGAATGATAATCCGTTTAGCTCCAAAAATTTTTATAAACCAATTAGTTTTATTGATTTTGAAAAGATAGATTTAATATATTATTTGAAAATTGGATTTACGAGTATACTCTTAGTTTTATTATATTTCCTTCTTTATTTTTTATTTTTTTATTCTTTTGTGTCAAAAAGATAAGATACACAATATATGAGAATTAAATTTGGGATAAATTTTTATATGAAAATATTTTTTATTTGGAAAATATTTCAGGAGTATAAAAATTACTTGAAATATGGGATTCTTCAAACATTCCAAAAGAATGTGAGATTCTTCAAACATTTCAAAAAGAGTACAAAAACTCCTTAGTAAGTTTTGGATAAATGTATAATTTCAAACTGTAACACTCAAACAATGTAACACTTCAAAAAAATTCGTTAGTTTACATTTCTCAAACATAACATCCAATATAACAATCTAAAAAAACTCCTTAGTGTGACACTCCAATGTAATATATAAAAAAATTCATTTGTTTATTTTTCCCAAACCTATCACTCCAAAAAAAGGATACGAAATTTTTCAAGCTAGTCCAAAAGGATGTAGGATTTTTCAAACCATTTTAAAAGGAGTTCAAAAATTTCTTAGTAAACTTGGGCAAATGTATAATTTCAAACTATCAGTGTTATGTTTGAAAAATGTATAGTAAGGAGTTTTTTTAGTGTTTTTGTCTGTGTTATATTGAAGTGTTACGTTTGGGATTACATTAATTGGAGTGTTACGTTTAAGAAAAACACACTAAGAAATTTTTTTGTGTGTTATATTTGATTGTTACGTTTAAGAAAAATACAATAAGAAGTTTTTTTAGACTATTACATTATTACGTTTAAGAAAAGTACAATAAAGAATTTTTTAGTATTTTACATTAGAGTGTTACATTATTTGAGTATTACATTAGAATATAACATTTTTGTTCGTAAAGTGAAATTTGTTCCAGAATGAGAAAAAATCCAATGAGAAAAAATCTAAAACTTCTATAGTGCGAATTGTCCAAATATATTATTTCACATTTAGAGAAACTCACTTTTATCTCTTCAAAATTAAACCTAAATATGTAAGTGATTAACTTTTTATATAATTTCCACTTTAATGAGACATTTGAATTCATAAGAAAAAAAAGAATACGAAACAGTTGGTTCTTCACCCTAAAAAATATTCTTAATTTCAATTTTAGAAACCCTAAAGCTTGCCCTAACTATAGTCAATTGACAACCTGCTGCCATCACCCCCTCCTTCGATCCCAACCAACTCACCCTCACTGTCCACGACCATCCTAATCCCTTTCCTGCCATGGATGGCCATCCGTGGTTAGATTTGGGAATAGAGAGGCTAGATCACAAGCAAGAGAGAAGAGACAATGAGTCTGTCACAAAAAAGGCTCACAGTGATGGACAATGGGTCCATAATTGATGCAGCGGATCATACAAGGTTAGACATCGTTTTAGCAGTAAAGAAAAATTTTAAATCCACAAGGAAGAGAAAGAAATCTCAAGAAACAAAATTACATTGCATAAAAGTTATTTTGTCCCCAAGGCATACAAGCTTATTTATAATAAATTAAACCCTAATTAAGAAGACAAGGAATTAGGCTAATTTCCTTGCTAGACACGAAAGTAAACAAAAAAATTACCCAAAATAAAAAAAACAATTGAGTTAAGCCCAAATCTACATACTAGAAAACAATAAAAAAGCGCCAAAATAGAAGGCGCTAAAAACAGACTTCTCAAAATAAAATTATTTTCAAAACAAAACTTTTCTAAGCAATGGAATTTGTCTAAAATCCACTGTTCATCATTGCCGAGAACGACAATGACTTTAATTTAAAACGCCTTTTCCGATTAGACTACCGAATTTGAAATAATACCAAACTTGTCACAAAAGTGTCACTATTACTCTTAATTTGGCTTCTTCCTTGCTTTTTACCGGTCCAATTGTTCCAAGAATTCTTCCTCTACTTGCTCTACATCAATAACAATGGGTGGTTCATAGCAAGGGGGCTCAGGAATGGCTAGTTATATGTAGAGAGGTGTATATGAGAAATTATAATTGTCCAAAACAATAATTTAATTTAGGAATAAAATTATAATTCAAAAAAACTTATTCCAAGTGCATGAACTTAGTTTCTAATTTTGCACACTAAATATACAAAATCGAATGGCGCACTACAACCACAGTTGTGCAACTTGTATGACCCATTTTGATAATTCGAATCGTTTATTTTTTAAAATATATTGAATAAAATATACTTATAAAAAAATTAAATTGATCAAATATCATTAACCCGTTTATCAAATCACATTTATATTCAATCTTATACTTTAAATTACACTTATCATTGAATACAAACGTCATTTGATGAAAGAATTACGAATAACTAATTAACTTAATTTTTTTACCTATAAATTCTACTCAATAAACCTTAAAATATGAGAGGTTAGGATTACAAAAATGACCGCTATAAGCCATACAACAATAGTTGTGCGCCATGCATATCAACCACTCCGATCCTATACTATATTTTTGGTGCGCAAAACTAGAAACTATGGTTATTCATCCCTAACTACTTATGACCTGTCCTAGACCTCGTTCCCTGTTGTAAATTTTTCATTTTTCATTATTTATTTCTTTTTCTTTTTTTTGGTGGTGTTTTTCCAACCAACTTAGCCGTACATTTCAGGATCCCCAACTATGCTACAATCACATTCACTTACAAATCCGAACACACACACACCCCTCCCTATGAGCGTGTGATTGTGCATGTAAGAGGGTGTTACCAACTTTTTCATTCCCCCACCCCTCTCCCCCGCCCGTATAATGCTAGATACCCATCAAATATCTCATGTGACTATGAGACCCACCTGGTGTGAGTCACACTACCATGTAAACCATTTTGTAAAAATTTTGGTAATTTTTTGAAGTCATTTTCCTTCCACAAAAGGGCACATACCATTAAATTCAGGATGGCTCTGGGTGTTGATTGATGTGGATAAATCAGGCAATTTTATGACAGCCCAACCCCTCTCTACTACTAAATCTTCTTCCGTAGAAACAACCAGAAAAATACTGTTCATAACAATTGATACCCCTGCTGTTTAAAAAAAAAAAAAAAAGGATAACATACAAGAGGCAAACTCCAACCTACCATCATCAGCAAAATGAAAAGGTTTTGGTGACAAGGTTGTGGGAAAGCTTTCCAGAGCATAACCCTCATCTAAGAAAAGTGGAGGAGATGCCTCTTTCTGCTTCCTTTCTTTCGAGTGTGTCAACTTTATGGTCCAATTATGCACTTGTTGATCCTCAAAACAGAGAACCCTTTTCCCCAGCATCTTCATCACGTCAATCAATCTTGACAGAGGAGTATATCTTCCGCACAAACCAGAAGCAAGCGTAGAAGCCAATTGTACCCGTCAAGACAAAGAAGGCATATGAGACAATTAACATATACCCAAAGTAGAGGATTCCTGAAACTAGCTTTGTGATCTCCAACTTCGTAAAGAAGTAGAAGATAGAGTAAAGGAAAAGGTATAAAGCAGAAGAGCCGGCTGTCAGGTATGCCCTCCACCACCAGTAGTAGTCTTCACTGCACAATTGGAAATAGCAGAGCACAATTGCTATCTCAGCACATGTGATAATAAGGATAACAAAAACTATGAATAGGAAGCCGAAGATGTAATAGAACTGGTTCAGCCATATTGATGTCAGGATGAAGAACAACTCGATGAAAACAGCCCCAAATGGAAGAATGCCTCCAATTAGTATAGAGAATACGGGTTTCATGTACCACGCCTGCTCCGGTATCTGCCTTGGGATTTTGTTTGTCTTCACTGGGTCTTCAATAGCCGGTTTTTTAAATCCCAAGTAACTGCCCACAAACACCAGGGGTACCGATATGCCAAACCATAAGCACACAAGTGCAAACATAGTCCCAAATGGTACAGCTCCTGAAGATTTCTCCCCCCAGATTAAGGCATTCAGCACAAAGAAGATGGAAAACAGAATACCAGGAAACATAAAAGCAGTTTTTAAAGTATTTCTTTTCCATTCAGCGCCCTTGAACATTTTGTACAGACGTGCCGAGGAGTAACCACCAAATAAGCCCATGAAGACCCATAAGAGAACCATGGCAGTCATAAGCCCACCTCGGTTGGAGGGTGATAAGAAACCAAGGACTGCAAATATCATGGTCACAAGTGCCATCGCAAAGAGCTGCACACCCGTCCCAACATAAACACAGAGTAAACCAGAATTAATTGGCGCCCTAAAAACATCTCCATGGAGAAGTTTCCACCCTGTTTCTTCCTGAGCTTCATCCTGTGTTTCCAATTGATTATAGTTTGCA